>NC_079394.1:21606362-22206362 GCF_029220125.1 Pseudoliparis swirei | reverse complement strand
TCATCTGGACAGCCAGAGGGGGCTATGTGAGACTGCTGTTCATTGATTATAGTTCAGCTTTCAACACCATAGTCCCTCCAGACTGGCGGCAAGCTGATTGAGCTGGGACTGAACACCCCTGTGTGCTTGGATCCTGGACTTCCTGACCGCCAGGCCACAGGTGGTCAGGGTGGGCAGACACACCTCAAATCCTCACCCTGAACACAGGATCCCCCAGGGTTGCGTCCTCAGCCCCTACTGTACTCCCTGTACACACATGACTGTGTGGCCAGGTTCAGCTCAACACCATCATCAAGTTTGCGGATGACACAGTGGTGGTGGGCCTGATCTCCGACAACGACGAAGGCCTACCTGGAGGAAGTTGCTGATCTGTCACTCTGGTGCCAGGACAACAGCCTCATCATGAATGTCACCAAAACTAAGGAGCTGATTGTGGACTTTAGGAAGGTACAACAACAGAGGACGTACTCACCACTGGGGATTAACGGGACTACTGTGGAGAGGGTGAGCGGTATAAATACCTGGGAGTCCACATCACCGAGGATCTGACATGGTCAACAAACACAGACACTCTGGTGAGAAAGGCAAGGCAGCGCCTCTACCACCTCAGGCAGCTGAGGAAATTTAAAGTTTCCCAGAGGATCCTTCAGTCCTTCTACTCTGGAGCTGTAGAGAGCGTCCTGACAGGAAGCATCACAGCCTGGTTTGGCAACTGCTCCGCTCAGGACAGGAAGGCTCTGCAGAGAGTAGTGCGTTCGGCTGAGCGCACTATTGGAACTACACTCCCACCCTGCAGGACTTGTACACCAGGAGGTGCAGAACCAGAGCCGGCAGGATCATGAAGGATCCTCACCACCCCAACAACAGACTGTTTCAGCTGCTGCGGTCAGGCAGGCGCCTCCGTAGTCACGCTGCAAGAACAGAGAGACTGAGACGGAGTTTCTTTCCTCAGGCCATCAGGACTGTGAACTCCGACCTCACCAGGACCCCCACATAGACCCACACAACTGCCCCTCTTAGGCACACACACACACACACACACTTACTGTAAATATTGTGTTGTTTTTTATTTGTAAATAGTGTGTACTTGTTGCCCTTGCACATTCCTGCTGAGCATTGCCACTTTCATTTCACTGCACACCCTGTGTGTGTATGTGACAAATAAAACATCTTGAATCTTGAATCTTGAATCTTGAATCCTATGGCCGTGTATTGTAGGCACGCTTAAAAGTTAAAATATTCTCAACTTTAAGCGTGAGGCACGGAGGCGCACCGCTCATCAATGTCACACTCGGCCAAGGCAGCCAATTGGTTCAAGCAAGAGGCGGGCTTTATTACTTTACCACGTCCTTCCACGTTTCCGTGTGGTATTCGCCGTACTCTTTCCCTTTTTTTTTAATATCGTGAACCCAAAATCTCCGCTTTTTGGGGGATTTTTTCCTCCTCCTCATCACACAACACAGCAAGGGCAAGAGTGCAACATCTGCTTGAATCCATTTTGTAAATGAAGTTTTATCGCCCGGTTGCGCACGCAGGCCCGCTCCATAGGTGCCCGGCGCGTTTTTGCCAAGGCATTTTAGTAGCGGCTGCGCTTTTACAAGTCGCGTCTGGTGTGATCGCCGCCGAAGGATGTACGGAGCATTTTAGGATATTTTAACTCATTGTTTTTGTTTTTTCACACAATATTTATTTTTATTACATGGTGAAGCATACTGTAAAAGTAGAACGAGTTTCAAAATCAGCAAACTGTCTTAGTAATGTCATTTACAGCAACACATTATCTATCCAAACTGTGTTAACCAGGGGCGGACTGGCCATAGGGGATACCGGGGAAATCCCCTGTAGGCCGACGGGGTTGGGCCCCGGCCAGCCTCCATCACGAACCGGCCCTCCCTCGGACATCGCCGGCCTTGACTACATTCTATGCTTCACAGAAGACGTTAAATTTACTCTTAATACTAAAGCCACTCTTCACTGACAGATTTATACTACTCCTTACGATTTGTATTCAAGCTCATGGTTTCCACACCCAGCATGCAACACTGCTGATCTGTATATTCAAACTCATGGTTTGGATGTTGCAGGTTTTCAGAGCTTTTTGGTGACTTGAGGATATTTTGCCTTGATACTTATCCGGAACAGCGGCACTCCAGCAAAGTTGAAACGTACATTTAAGTTTCACTTGTGGGGTAATGTTATCACGTAGCCTCTTGTAGGCTGAGAGGTACTTGATGGATGTATCCGGTCATATTTCGAAGTAATATATCTTTCCGGCTTTGATTTTTTTGGGGGGATTCTTTCTGTGCGGCCCGTTACCATGGGAACCATGCATCACACGTTCGCAGACGAAACCGTTTTTTAGCGTGATTCGACAGCATGGCACCAAAACGTAAATCCTTTAAAGGTGGAGCTGAAAAGCTCAGTGAGAAAAAAGAGAAGATGTCTGGAGGAAGGTGCATCACCTGGATGACCCAGTATTCAACACAACTGATACCACTGATGGTCACACCCAATCTTATTTTTCTGTTCTACAATATAGTTCACACTAATTCTACCTTCTGATTCCCGTTTCTTTATTGTGTGGTCATTCTCTGCTGACATTCATTCCTGAAGGCTCTGTAGTTTTAGTATCATTTGATACCAGCCTAGAATCAAGCATATTCATCTAGCAAACTATATCTACCTTGGTGTGTTACAATAGCAGTATCATTTTATTTCATGTGTCCATTCAGGCAAATTGGTGGAGCCAAATGTTATTAAAATAAAAAAATTCTAATAGAGATTGATTCCTTAAATAATTTTAAAAATCATAAACATACACATTATGAAGCATTGTGAAATGAATAATAAGGTCAAATATCAAAAAACGTGTTAAGTAATTATGCTATAATGTTAAGTGTAGAGGTATATTTCCAAGTAAGCCACTGATTGGTCGATACGTGCGATTCATTGAGGTGGGCCGGTCTCGCAGTAACTCCCGGGCCACTTTTTCCCCCTAGTCCGCCCCTGGTGTTAACATTTGCTAACTAGCCACTGTAAGCTAGTGGTAGTTTTAGCTTACGCGAAAGTTTTTATTTGTAAACCAGAGTTCCAGCACTGAGTAATCTTGTGTCTCTACACGTGTTGCAGTTCTGTGTGACATGCTAATCTGAATGCAGTGTGTCATTTAGTTCAGAGTAAGGTTCTAGAAATGTAATTAAGTCCTGGTTCTGGTTCACCCGTGCCTCTTTTCCCTCCAGTGGGCCCACACTGTAAAATGTAATAGTAAAGTTTACTTAAAAAAATTAGTGAGCTTTACTCATTTCTGCTTACTTTGTTGACCTTACTTTAAGAAACTTAGTAAAGAACACTTTTTGGTGAGTAAAGTTATTAAACTTATTATCTCAAGTAAGCTTTACTTTAAAAAAATGAGTGAGGCGGACTCGGAAGAAACTCGGGCGCACTCGGCAGCACTCGGCTCGAATACGCATGCGCAGTCGACCACTGAAGACGTTCTTTGCCCGAGACGGATTGGCGGCAGCGAGAAGGCAGTGCAGGTGTGCGAGTTACTTTAAGGTAAGTTTCAGCATCTCAATAACGTTTTGCCGTTCATGTCCTTAGTAAACATCGTCGTATCTTCGCCATATTGTTCATATGTGTATTCGTAGTTGAATGTTAACTTTACGAAGCGTTTAATGTAAGCTAGCTAGACCGTCAAAACCAGTGGTCCCCAAACTACGGCCGCCCGCCTCCCCATTTGGACCGGCCCCCTGAACAATACCAGAGACGCGTTCCGATTTATTATTTTTTTCACCTGGCCCGCTGCCGTTGAGATTGCAGTGAGACACGGAGAAAATGTGGAGTGGTGCTCTTCGCAATAGAACATCTTTGATGGGACGTGTCGCGTCTCGGCCAATCAGCGTTCAGATGTCCACAGCGTTTGGGAAGTTAGGTTAGCTTGAATGTTAGTCCGCTACATCTGCTGTTGTCACGCTGCACGGTGTAGCGATACTAACAAAGTACCCGTACGTTAAAAAAGATGTGATTTAGCATATTTTTAGTATCGATACTTCATTAAAAGAGCAATCAGAGCGCACACGCTGCTTCGCTCCATTAAATGCTGTCTGCACGCGCAGCACTCACAGCGAGTGGCGCGCGCATCGCTCAGCCGTGATGCGCGCACACAGGTGAGCACATTCTAACTAGCCCCCCCCCCCCCCCCCCCGGCTGGCCCTCCAGCAGTCAGGGCAAACGTTATGTGGCCCTCTTAGGAAAAAGTTTGGGGACCCCTGGTCAAAACAAACGAGTCACAATGTTAATGGCAGACATCGTCGTGGCTGTCTCACTCGTGTGCATTAACGCAGCACGACGGGAGTCACACAGCGCGACTGTCACTGAGTTAAGAGTGAATGCAATGTTAGGTTGAATGTAACGAGGAATAATTCAACCACAACCGTATGATGGAGAACTTCTCGGCCACAGCGAATGTGGTACGTTTTTTTATTTGTACTTGTACATCATTTCTTATTTTGTGATATTTACTGGAAATGACATCCATTATAACCAATAGCAAGTTTGAAACTAAGCTCCCTGCCAACCTCCCTACAGAGAATTTATGACTTCAATCTATCTATCTATCTATATCTAGGATAAGCATTTCTAATCATATTTGTCTGTGAAATCTTCCATTAAACTGATGGCTTTTTAAATGCATCTTGACGAGGAGATATTTGTAGTTTGACTAATTGCTTTTGTTGTTTCTTTTGTAGGCTTTGAAAAACCTGGCAATGAATTGTAAGTATTGCTTATTTTCTTCTACACACTACTGCATAACACATGGAAGTGTTGCCAGATTGAGTCCATGTCTTCACACAGAGTGTCTCCTGTGACGACCATGAAGGGCCGATGAGGGGAGCTGATGAAATCTGTTCAATCTAGAAGCCACTAGTTTTCTGCCCAGTGTGATGTAGTATGTTGTAATGTGTATACTGTAGGTCTAATATGACTACATCTTAATATATTTCTCTTTTCTGTTAGATTCTGGCTGAGTTCTGTCGCTTATCAAGCAAAAAACTGAGTTGCAATCAGAGTTCTTCAAAGATCTCGACAAATACACTCCTCGCTTCCTGGAGAAGTTCAAAACCCAGAGGGGGAAAGTGTCGGACAGAAACTTGAATATCTGCAACAAGTCACACCTGGGGTAAGTTTCTCAAGCAGTCATTTTTCTTTATGTGGTTAATAAAGTAGTGTCACAGCATTGCATGCAGAGCTGTCAAATGATTGTCCTTTAACACTTGTGAATTGTGTGTGTTTAAAATATTCTTTTAGAGTACAGATGTGACTGGGAGGTGAACAGCAGTCCTCCGTAGCTCTCCCGTCATCCTTGGAGATAACAACGCAGACTTCTTCAAGAATTTGTAAGGAGACTTTAGTCAAAATTATTTAATTCCACACCACAGGATGCCCAATATATCTCATGTGTTCTGCTTGTTCATCTTTTGTTATTGGCTACTTCTCTTCCAATCAGTGCTTCTACTTTTTGATTCACTTATCCCTGATTGGGGCCCTTTTAGTGGGATCTCCCGTCTTTCCAGTCGGGTCCAGTTGCAGCTCTCTAGTCGCCCCATTCAAAACCCAAAGGCCTTCAAAATGAAAAATTACACATCATATCACACCTAAATGGGCATCTGTGCACCTTCACATGTCTGCATGATGGTAGAGGGGTTCTACTAATATCTCCTGTTACCAAAAAAGGGTTTTCACTTGTAACATTATCGCTATTTCTTTGTTGCTTTTGGGAAATACGCTCGCTCTCCTGCCACAGGAGGTTCAGGAGCAGCCAATATGATGCAGGTGTGACAGCTGAAGATGGTAGGTACCTGTTCAGCCTCCTGTGGTAGGAGCACATTTCCCAGAAGCAGCAGTGACAAAGAAATGTGGATGTTTACCACGAATATGGTTGGTTGCCCACGTTTTAAACTTTGGTCTTTCTTTATTGAAGGTGTGAGTTTAGGATGGCGTGAAGCTTCGACTTGACCCTATGGAAACACAGCAGATGCCACCAAAGGGTCCTGATCGGGGTGTGTTGTGATGCAACTGCATCGACCTGTTCTCTGGCCCTTCTACATTCTGTTGTTTACATTTGCTCTATTATTGTTGTTCCATTCCAATAGAACTCTTTTATAGAAAATGTCTGTTTTTGTTGTTTATCTGTAGTGAAATTTAGCAAATGCCGAAAACGCTGTGTTCATCATATTTCTGCATTACAAAACCTAATCTGGCAACATGTTCAGCGTTTTAAGCACGTTGTTTGAGTTTTAAAACATGTGTTTTTCTTCTAAATAAACGTTGTCTTCCATTGTAACTGTTCTCCTTCTTTTGTTTCAACAACTTACAGTTTTTAGTTCAGCTTACTTGATCATTTTAAGGCAATCGGTTTCCTCACTATTTCTAAGTAATGGGATCTCATTGACAAGTAAAGTTAACTAGTTCTTATTAGTCCTGTTTACTTAATATAACTTGGATCTTTTAAGTTGTCTTTTTTAAGTTAACCTAACTAATAATTGTTAAGTTAACTATCCTAATGTTTACTGCAATTACATGAGTTGCCTAAACTTAGTTTCTTTTAGCTTTAAGAACTTAAAATCATTGAGCTACTTTACTTAGAAATGTTGAGGCAATCGGTTTCCTCACCCTTTTCAAGTAAAGTCAACTTATTACATACTTAAAGATTTTTAAGTTACATTCACTCGTATAATTTAGTTGTCTGAACAGACATATTATGAGTTGACTTAACTTACGTTTACTCTAATTACATCAGTTGCCGAAACTCATTTGTTTTTAGTTTTAAGAACTTAAAATTATTGAGCTACTTTACTTAGAAATGTTGAGGCAATCGGTATCCTCACCTTTTTCAAGTAAAGTCAACTAATTACATGATTAAAGATTTTAAGTTACCTTCACTCGTATCTTTTAAGTTGTCTGAACTGACATATTATGAGTTGACTTAACTTATGTTTACTCCAATTACATCAGTTGCCGAAACTCATTTATTTTTAGTTTTAAGAACTTAAAATTATTGAGCTACTTTACTTAGAAAATTTGAGGCAATCGGTTTCCTCACCTTTTTCAAGTCAAGTTAACTTATTACATTTTACAGTGTACGGCCTGGGCCAACAGCAGCTGGTTGCCAGTGTTGGCTCCAAGCGGGGGCCAGGAGTAGCGAAGCGAAGCTCTGCTCCTGGCGCAAGGTGCAAGGAAGCCAAATCTTTAGCCAAATCAGTATTTTATTTTGACTTGTTTCATAACCAGTTAAACCAACATGAAGTATAATATAATGCTTCATAGCGTGCGTTATTATAGTGTTAGCGAGCCATAGGACCAGAGAGAGACATTGCTACCTCTAATATGACCAAATATTACAGAAATAAATAAACGGTAACACTTTATAATAACTGCACGCTATGAAGCATTATATAATACTTCATTTGCAAATGGTCATTCTATTATTTATAAAGTGGTGAACAATGCTATATAAATGATGAATTAAGTGTTTACTCATCCTTAATTAATGCTTCATAGCGTCCAGTTATTATATAGTGTAACCGCAAGAACTATCTTTTCTCCCCACAAAAGGGCATCACGGCCACCTTAGAACCCCGATCCATTCCGAGATGTTTTTTCTCCCCGGGTTAGCTTTGATTACGATGAGAACGTGACCATAAGTATGTCTCCACCTACTATGTATTCAACTTTAACATTATAAAATGAAGAATGTTTTTCTCGCGATAGTCTGGCTTTCATTTTGGAATTAGGCATTTCTGGCAATTTGTTAACACAGCAACTGCATGTTGTAGCCTGGGGGCCAAGCAGGCTTTTTGGTAGTTTCTCACTCTTATCTGTCAAATCCACTGATTACCTTCCTCCCCTGCTGGATGCCCGGCATTAATGTGGCATTTGTTAACTGACGGATACCACCAAGTGAACCCTTGTACTTTTTGTCTGCAGACAGAACAGCAAACAACTGAGGTTCCAAATTTTATTTTGCCATTATCAAGCGTACGACAATTTTACAGACTTGCTCTTCTATCAATCTCTCCTCTCCTCCTTCTCTTCCTCTATCTCTGCAGCCAAAAGCTCGTTCTACCTGACCAAAATTCAGTCTTCCTTCTCTAACCCCAAAAAACTCTTCTCTATCTTTTCCAACCTCCTTGATCCCCCCTGTCCCCCTCCTCCTTCCACCCTTTTGCCGAGCCACTTTGTCGACTACTTTACAAACAAGATAGACGACATACGCTCCTCCTTTACAAATCCATCTTCTATCACCTCACCAACACTAACTTCTTCATCCCCCTCTCTTTCCTCTTTCACCCCTTGTCTCCCAATCAAGTTCTTAGCTTGGTGACCTCCGCCGACCGACCACCTGCACCCTTGACCCGTCCGTCTCCCATTCTCCAGGCTATTGCTCCTGACCTTCTGACCTTCCTCACCCATCTTATTAACAGCTCCTCTCAACTGGCTGTTTCCTAACTCTCTGAAGGAGGCGAGAGTCAACCCTCTCCTGAAGAAACCCACGCCGACCCGTCTGAAGTCAGCAACTACAGACCGGTCTCTCTCTTCCTTTTCTCTCAAAACTCTGGAGCGAGCTATCTTGAGCCAAGTGTCCTCCTATCTCCACAGTAACAACCTTCTTGACCCTCACCAGTCTGGATTCAAGGCCGCCACTGACAGAGACGGCCCTCCTTGCTGTCTCTGAGCAGCTTCACACTGCTAGAGCAGCCTCTCTCCTCTGTCCTTATCCTTCTCGACCTTTCTGCAGCATTTGACACCGTGAACCACCAGATCCTGATCTCTTCTCTTCAGGACCTGGGGATCTCAGGCACTGCACTCGCTCTTTCTCTTCCTACCTTAAAGACCGCACCTACCGGGTAACTTGGAGAGGATCTGTGTCTGATCCTTGTCCTCTCACTACTGGGGTTCCTCAAGGCTCCGTCCTGGGTCCCTCCTCTTCTCTCTGTACACAAATTCTCTCGGCTCTGTCATTCGTTCGCATGGCTTCTCCTACCATAGCTATGCTGATGACACCCAACTGATCTTCTCGTTTCCACCGTCCGAAACACAGGTGGCGGCACGAATCTCTGCCTGTCTGACTGACATCTCTCAGTGGATGTCTGCTCACCACCTGAAGATCAACCCTGACAAGACTGAGCTACTATTCCTTCCAGGAAAGGCTCCCCACCCACGACCTGACTATCACCTTCAACAGCTCTGTGTTGGCCCCTACCCGACTGCCAGGAACCTCGGGTGACACTCGACAGTCAACTCTCCTGACGGCCAACATCGCTGCGACGACGCTTCCTGTAGGTACATGCTGCACAACATCAGGAGAATCGTCCTCTTCTTACTCAGAAGGCGGCGAGGTTCTGATCCAGGCTCTGGTCATTTCACGCCTCGACTACTGCAACTCCCTCCTGGCTGGTCTACCTGCTAAGGCCATCCGACCCCTGCAGCTCATCCAGAATGCAGCAGCTCGACTGGTCTTCAGCCTCCCGAAATTCACCCACACCACTCCGCCTCCGCCTTCCACTGGTTACCGTGGCTGCTCGCATCCGCTTCAAAACACTGGTCCTGGCGTGCCGTGCTCTAGACGGATCGGGCCCGTCTACATCCGGGATATGGTCACACCGTACACCCGCACGTCGCTCCGCTCTGCAACAGCCAATCGACTTGTGACTACTGCACCTCGAGCTAATCACTCGAAATCCAGACTGTTTGCTGTCCTGGCTCCTCAGTGGTGGAACGAGCTCCCCACTGACATCAGGACAGCAGAAAGTCTCTACATCTTCCGTCGGAGACTGAAAACACACCTTTTCCGACTATATCTGGATTAAAACACAGATTAGCACTTCAGTGGCACTTAGATAGCACTTACTTATGGTACTTTTGTAGTTCGACTATGTTGAGGAAATGTTACTTCCTGTATTCTTGTTGTTCTTAGTTTGTACTCTAGGTTGAAATGCACTTATTGTAAGTCGCTTTGGATAAAAGCGTCTGCTAAATGACATGTAATGTAATGTAAAAAGCACAGCAATCACACTATAATGAACTTCCAGAAGCAATTAAAGCCTCTTTCCTGTGGAGGGACCTTCATGAATACAAGTAAGAGGGATTTCTCACTGCCTCTAATCACAGAGCATTCCAGCTGAGGTGTCACATTGGCTTTGTTGTTTGCCAGAAATCCCTTTTGGAGGCCTAAGTCAGGTCCTCTATTCAACACGCTTCCACCTGACAAAATATAATGGGACTTAATTGGTATGGCCCTCCACTGCTTCCCTCACACGTCAAATCACAACCTCGGCCCGGAACTCTCAACATAATTTATTGAACATGTAACGACTGTCGACCGCGTTGTGAATGTATCCCAAGGATCTTTATTTGTTCCAGCTGGTCTTGCCTGAGGGTCCACATATCTCCTCCATGATTAGTCATGGTCCAAACATAGAATCACTAAACTCCTACTCAATTTAATTCACGAACATTAAAACACAAATAAAAAGAACATAACTGGGACTTAAACCCAATGAATACAAATTATTGTAGGAAGGAAGTTTCAATTTAGACTTTGAAATGATTAAAATCATTGGCTCAGATAGCAGGATTCCTCTTTATTTTACTGTTTAATATAACTGACCAGTCTGGCAGAATTGATATCCAGTGCATCACTAAAATAGTAACGGCTCTGGTAGAAGTATTTTCATGTTATCTTTCTAGATATAAAAAAAAAGATTGGAAACCACAAGTGTTGTAGGTTTCTCTGGATCACATCAGCCCAGCCCTTTAATGAGATTTCCAAAGTCCATGGCAGCTGGATATGAGACTAGTTGCACATTTGAAGCGGGAAACATTACACTATCAAAGGGTTTTCTGGAGAACATCTCATAGGTACTGGGTGGATTCTTTTCACAGATTCAAGATTCAAGATTCAAGATTCAAGATGTTTTATTTGTCACATACACACACAGGGTGTGCAGTGAAATGAAAGTGGCAATGCTCAGCAGGAATGTGCAAGGGCAACAAGTACACACTATTTACAATAAAAAACAACACAATATTTACAGTAAGTGTGTGTGTGTGTGTGTGTGTGCCTAAGAGGGGCAGTTGTGTGGGTCTATGTGGGGGTCCTGGTGAGGTCGGAGTTCACAATCCTGATGGCCTGAGGAAAGAAACTCCGTCTCAGTCTCTCTGTTCTTGCAGCGTGACTACGGAGGCGCATGCCTGACCGCAGCAGCTGAAACAGTCTGTTGTTGGGGTGGTGAGGATCCTTCATGATCCTGCCGGCTCTGGTTCTGCACCTCCTGGTGTACAAGTCCTGCAGGGTGGGAGTGTAGTTCCAATAGTGCGTTCAGCCGAACGCACTACTCTCTGCAGAGCCTTCCTGTCCTGAGCGGAGCAGTTGCCAAACCAGGCTGTGATGCTCCCTGTCAGGACGCTCTCTACAGCTCCAGAGTAGAAGGACTGAAGGATCCTCTGGGAAACTTTAAATTTCCTCAGCTGCCTGAGGTGGTAGAGGCGCTGCCTTGCCTTTCTCACCAGAGTGTCTGTGTTTGTTGACCATGTCAGATCCTCGGTGATGTGGACTCCCAGGTATTTATACCCGCTCACCCTCTCCACAGTAGTCCCGTTAATCCCCAGTGGTGAGTACGTCCTCTGTTGTTGTACCCTCCTAAAGTCCACAATCAGCTCCTTAGTTTTGGTGACATTCATGAGGAGGCTGTTGTCCCGGCACCAGAGTGACAGATCAGCAACTTCCTCCAGGTAGGCCTTCTCGTCGTTGTCGGAGATCAGGCCCACCACCACTGTGTCATCCGCAAACTTGATGATGGTGTTGGAGCTGAACCTGGCCACACAGTCATGTGTGTACAGGGAGTACAGTAGGGGGCTGAGGACGCAACCCTTAGATGTTCTAAGGAGAGACTCTACTTCTACTAATAATATGTCTTGTTTGAACTAGAAGATTATATCAGTAACCAAAACGGTTCACCTATGATGACAACCCTAAGAACCCTATACGATAAGGTTCTAGTTAACACCTTTATTTCTTTGTGTAAGACTAACCAAAATGCCCTTCATGTGTATAATGTGGAACACCCCTTTAATACAAAGTACGTTTACAGAACTTGTTTTCAAGGCCTTTAAAGCAGACTGCGAAATATCCTTTGGGACCAATGGGGGCTTTTGACATTCCAAACCAGCACACATTTGGGGTCGGCTGAGTGGTTGTCCCGTAACCCGGTTCGAAGTTTCCTTGAGCAAGACACTGAACCCCCAGAATTTCCCCACATGGATAAATACAATATGTTGTTGCTAAATGTGCCAGTGTCCACTTTTCTATTATCATGCCAAACTAAAAGGGTGTTCAGTGTTCCCGCTCAGAGTGTAATGAAACTCTCCACTCTCCAGCCACAATAACAATAATGAAATGCTTTAAGGTAAGCTCTTTCAGGCAGGGTGACCCATAACTTACCCAATGCAGCCTTAACCCTTGTGTTGCCTTCGGGTCAATTTGACCCGATTCAATGTTTCACCCTCCTGTCGCCTTCGGGTCAATATGACCCGATTCAAGTTTAACCCTCCTGTTACCTTTATATTTACTAACATATTTTACCCTTGAGGTCAATATGACCCCAGCTATTAAAATCTCCAGAAAATTATTAGAATTAATATTGTTTTCCAAGTTTAAGTGTGAGGTACTTTATGTTTGTTTGTTGACTCCCGAAAGAACACCGACATTAAACATTGAATCGGGTCAAATTGACCCGAAGGCGACAGGAGGGTTAAATATTGAATCGGGTCAAAATGACCCGAAGGCAACACAAGGGTTAAAAGAAATATTAATTAGAAAATGTTATTAAAGAGCTTAAATATTTAAATGTGCAACAACCTGACAGGGAGCAACTCACAGTATGTGATCATCAGAGAAAAGCATTAGAAAGCCATTTCTGTGAGGGACGACTTGTTTGAAACTGAATTTTGATGAATTGGTATCTCCTCCGTCGAGCAATGCAAGGAGCTTAAAATAAGCATATAGCACATATTGCTTGACCCAGCTATGATTATTGAAGCTGCTTTTCTTTTCTTGGCTTTTAGGCTTAAACCATCTGAGATATTGAAGGTCAGTATATGTAGCTATGATCCGCACCTCAAACCATCTACTTGCAGAGTGACATGCTACATTAATGCATGATGACATTAAATTATCTCTCTTGTGTTTTCAAGGAGTGACCTGAATCTTTGTTTCAAAATCCAAAATAAAATGCCATTGTCTTCATGCACTTTCCAAGGATACTAAATGGCATATGCAATATTCTGCCAATGCTATTGCTGGATTAAAACCCAGACTTCTCAAGTTCTCAGTGAAAGCAGAAAAAAACATGGCTGCGTTCTAATAATAACTTCTCACTCGAGAAAGTACACTGTAAAATGTAATAGTAAAGTTTAGTTTAAAAAATTAGTGAGCTTTACTCATTTCTGCTTACTTTGTTGACCTTACTTTAAGAAACTTAGTAAAGAACACTTTTTGGTGAGTAAAGTTATTAAACTTATTATCTCAAGTTAGCTTTACTTTAAAAAAATGAGTGAGGCGGACTTGGAAGAAACTCGGGCGCACTCGGCAGCACTCGGCTCGAATACGCATGCGCAGTCGACCACTGAAGACGTTCTTTGGCGGAGACGGATTGGCGGCAGCGAGAAGGCAGTGCAGGTGTGCGAGTTACTTTCAGGTAAGTTTCAGCGTCTCAATAACGTTTTTCCGTTCATGTCCTTAGTAAACATCGTCGTATCTTCGCCATATTGTTCATATGTATATTCGTAGTTGAATGTTAACTTTACGAAGCGTTTAATGTAAGCTAGCTCGACCGTCAAAACAAACGAGTCACAATGTTAATGGCGGACATCGTCGTGGCTGTCTCACTCGTGTGCATTAACGCAGCACTACGGGAGTCACATAACGCTACTGTCACTGAGTTAAGAGTGAATGCAATGTTAGGTTGAATGTAACTGTAATGTAATGGTACTACTTTATAGACATGCGGAGTGATACGAAGGCATGTGTGATCAGAGGGGGGGCGTGTACAGTCGTCAGTCCGCTCTTGGAGTTACCCGAATCCAGTCAGTCACGGTGTTACGTATGGTTAAGCTAATAAAGATACTTGGGCTCAAAACCCTATTATTCCATAACACTACAGTAACGAGGAATAATTCAACCACAACCGTATGATGGAGAACTTCTCGGCCACAGCGAATGTGGTACAACGGTTTTTTATTTTTTACTTGAACATCATTTCTTATTTTGTGATATTTAATGGAAATGACATCCATTATAACCAATAGCAAGTTTGAAACTAAGCTCCCTGCCAACCTCCCTACAGACTATTTATGACTTCAATCTATCTATCTATCTATATCTAGGATAAGCATTTGTAATCATATTTGTCTGTGAAATCTTCCATTAAACTGATGGCTTTTTAGCCGTAAAAATGCATCTTGACGAGGAGTTATTTGCAGATTGACTAATTGCTTTTGTTGTTTCTTTTGTAGGCTTTGAAAAACCTGGCAATGAATTGTAAGTATTGCTTATTTTCTTCTACACACTACTGCATAACACATGGAAGTGTTGCCAGATTGAGTCCATGTCTTCACACAGAGTGTCTCCTGTGACGACCATGAAGTGCCGATGAGGGGAGCTGATGAAATCTGTTCAATCTAGAAGCCACTAGTTTTCTGCCCAGTGTGATGTAGTATGTTGTAATGTGTATACTGTAGGTCTAATATGACTAAATATTAATTTATTTCTCTTTCCGTTAGATTCTGGCTGAGTTCTGTCGCTTATCAAGCAAAAATCTGAGTTGCAATCAGAGTTCTTCAAAGATCTCGACAAATACACTCCTCGCTTCCTGGAGAAGTTCAAAACCCAGAGGGGGAAAGTGTCGGACAGAAACTTGAATATCTGCAACAAGTCACACCTGGGGTAAGTTTCTCAAGCAGTCATTTTTCTTTATGTGGTTAATAAAGTAGTGTCACAGCATTGCATGCAGAGCTGTCAAATGATTGTCCTTTAACACTTGTGAATTGTGTGTGTTTAAAATATTTTTTTAGAGTACAGATGTGAATGGGAGGTGAACAGCAGTCCTCCGTGGCTCTCCCGTCATCCTTGGAGATGACAACGCAGACTTCTTCAAGAATTTGTAAGTCGACTTTCGTCAAAATTATTTAATTCCACACCACAGGATGCCCAATATATCTCATGTGTTCTGCCTGTTAATCTTTTGGTATTGGCTACTTCTCTTCCAATCAGTGCTTCTATACTTTTTGATTCACTTATCCCTGATTGGGGCCCTTTTAGTGGGATCTCCCGTCTTTCCAGTCGGGTCCAGTTGCAGCTCTCTAGTCACCCCATTCAAAACCCAAAGGCCTTCAAAATAAAAAATTACAAATCATATCACACCTAAATGGGCATCTGTACACCTTCACATGTCTGCATGATGGTAGAGGGGTTCTACTAATATCTCCTGTTACCAAAAAAGGGTTTTCACTTGTAACATTATCGCTATTTCTTTGTTGCTTTTGGGCAATATGCTCGCTCTCCTGCCACAGGAGGTTCAGGAGCAGCCAATATGATGCAGGTGTGACGGCTGACGATGGTAGGTACCTGTTCAGCCTCCTGTGGTAGGAGCACATTTCCCAGAAGCAGCAGTGACAAAGAAATGTGGATGTTTACCACGAATATGGTTGGTTGCCCACGTACAAACGTTGGTCTTTCTTTATTGAAGGTGTGAGTTTAGGATGGCGTGAAGCTTCGACTTGACCCTATGGAAACACAGCAGAAGCCACCAACGGGTCCTGATCGGGGTGTGTTGTGATGCAACTGCATCGACCTGTTCTCAGGTCCTTCTACATTCTGTTGTTTACATTTGCTCTATTATTGTTGTTCCATTCAAATATCCCTATTTGTAAATATGATAATTCATATTCTTTATTATTAGCTTTTGCAATCATTCAGTGAATCACATGATCAATGAATTAATCATCGCACTCACTCCTGAGCATCTTTCACTTGATTATCTAATAATATCAGAATCCAAGTAACCATTGTGTGTTCTACCATAGAAATGCAACGTGAAATTTGAAATGTAATTGTGTTTTTTATGCTGCTCTTGTTATTAGGACTCTGATGACCTTCTGGACGTGTCCCACACCTCCATTGGGACCCTGACGGTGCTGAAGACATCGTGGCCTCCTCAATCGCTGGACCTGGAGTCTACAACTACTGCCATCGTTTTGGGAGGAGCAGTCGTGATGGGTGACCGTGATAATCTTCCCCGTGCCGTGTGGCTACTCTTCGGACTTATTTACCCCTGAATTTGGAGTATCCTCAACGAGTGAGGAACACCTTCTGAATTTATTCATAGAGTGCTTCTCACTTGGACCAAAAACCCTAAAATACAATCACTCAAAAATCTACTGATGCCATAAGGGGCTGTGTTCATGATGTGCAGTCAGGCTCGAGAACTTCACCCTTCTATCTCTTTTCTAGAAAATGTCTGTTTTTGTTGTTTTTCTGTCGTGAAATTTAGCAAATGCCGAAAACTCTGTGTTCATCATATTTCTGCGTTACAAAACCTAATCTGGCAACATGTTCAGCGTTTTAAGCACGTTGATTGAGTTTTAAAACATGTGTTTTTCTTCTAAATAAACGTTTTCTTCCATTGTAACTGTTCTCCTTTTTTTGTTTCAACAACTTACAGTTTTTAGTTCAGCTTACTTGATCATTTTAAGGCAATCGGTTTCCTCACTATTTCTAAGTAATGGGATCTCATTGACTAGTAAAGTTAACTAGTTCTTATTAGTACTGTTTACTTAATATAACTTGGATCTTTTAAGTTGTCTTTTTTAAGTTCACCTTGTAACTAATAATTGTTAAGTTAACTATACTAATGTTTACTGCAATTACATGAGTTGCCTAAACTTAGTTTCTTTTAGCTTTAAGAACTTAAAATTATTGAGCTACTTTACTTAGAAATGTTGAGGCAATCGGTTTCCTCACCTTTTTCAAGTAAAGTCAATTTATTACATACTTAAAGATTTTTAAGTTACCTTCACTCTTATCTTTTAAGTTGTCTGAACTGACATATTATGAGTTGACTTAACTTATGTTTACTCTAATTACATTAGTTGCCGAAACTCATTTATTTTTAGTTTTAAGAACTTAAAATTATTGAGCTACTTTACTAAGAAATTTTGAGGCAATCGGTTTCCTCACCTTTTTCAAGTAAAGTCAACTTATTACATGATTAAAGATTTTAAGTTACCTTCACTCATATCTTTTAAGTTGTCTGAAATGACATATTATGAGTTGACTGAACTTATGTTTACTCCAATTACATCAGTTGCCAAAACTCATTTATTTTTAGTTTTAAGAACTTAAAATTATTGAGCTACTTTACTTAGAAAATTTGAGGCAATCGGTTTCCTCACCTTTTTCAAGTAAAGTTAACTTCTTACATTTTACAGTGTAGGAGGATTCAAGTGAGGAATTGTACTGAAATACAGACAAACATGTGGACGCCTGCATAGCCTTTCCTTTAAATTACATCACGTTAGCTAGCTTTATCTTACCAGTGTTGAGGTCCTTATACTCCTGGGAAAAGTGCTCATTCTGGTGCACCCATTCCCCGTTGCACTTGAAGAAGATCTGTAAGGCGGGCGCGGCTCGACACCGCAGCTTGATGGGGTTGCTCTTTACGATGTAGGCGTCTTCCGGCTCCTGGATGAAGTGTGGCAAGGTGCCCTGCACCGAGGGTAGGGCGTCCGGCTGAGCATCCCCCGTGGCACCTGCAAACCAACAGCGTTGTTACTCTATCATCCCACATCTCTTATCTAAGAACGTTATTGAAATGAACAATAGCGAGACACATTTGTTTCAAGTTTTAGTCGTGAACAACACATTCAACACAAACAACAGTAAAACATCAGCAGCTCGCAATTTAAAAATGACTGCTCAGTGGAAAAGGGTTGAATTCAAAAGCTAGCATATTATAGAATGGAAAAGTGTATACAGAGAATACAATTTGTGCCCAATTCAAGCAAAACTGTTCTCCTCAGAGCAATTTGCGGATGAATAAAATGCGAGCAGACCAAGTGGAGAGAAATTAGGAAGGGACTGATTTCCTAAATTGTGCCGGTGGAGTTTGAATAGATCTTATCTCTGCCACAAGCCCTGGATTTTATTCCACAAATAAACAGCCTTTGCGCTGCCGCTGTCCCACCGTGTCTTTAACAAGAATTCACAGCTGGTCCCGCCCCTGTCTTTTCAGTTTTTTTAATTTCAAGACTATTGTTTGTCGTGGCAGCTCAGTTTTGGAAACGCCATTCTTAGATTGTGAGAGCTTGACTTACAAGGATATTCTATTTTCTAGTTGGAAGGTAGGTCTTGACCTCCATGTGCTTGCTTCCACACAGAGAGCTCTGAGGTCAGGGCAAAAAAGGAACAGGTTGTTTGTGCTCCTGCCGTCCCCAGAATCCTTCTCAGAATTACACCTCGGTCCCATCGAGGCAGCTCCAGCTAAACTATTCAGTGCCGTAAAAAAAGCCCATGAAACCTATTATGTCCCACCATCAAATCCAATTCTGTCCCCTGAAATCGAATCGGCCCTCTCACCACCTCTCTCAATCAATGTTCTCCTTGTTAAATGGGTAAATGAATGGATGCAGGTGTAAAGGGAGGCCAAACATAAAACAAACAGGCATTGAGGTGAATGAATGGGAATAAAATGGTGACATTACCTACTGTAGGACAGGTAGATCTTTATTATATTGTGAGAGCACACACATCCTTTAGCTATTCAAAAGGCCATCATAACCTGTTTTCTTTGGGTTCAATGCATCCTAGAAAAATGAAGGAACAAAAGCAAGGCAGGGCTGCTGCAGATGTTCTTTCATAAAACCCTCCATTAGGTAGCATTTTAGGATGCATTATATGTTTTTACATGCAGTGACATTTGTTTTGTGCTGTGAAAGCAGGTAATGACATTGCATTATGGGTAAAAACTATTGATGTAACCGATTGCCAGAGGTGGAAGTAATGTAATGTATTACATTTATGCGAAGTAACAAAGTTGTATTACTTGTATTTTGTACCACAGATACAAGTTGTTGCAGAGTGAACGCAAATGCCACAAGCCACATTTCTATTGCACAATGGCTCAATTCTGACTTGCAATTATTTCTTTCATTTTTGGAGAGCAATCTTTTTCAGACTTAGTTTAGTGGGTTTGAAAACCAACTCATGCTTTATTGTTTGTTCTACGTGGTTAAAACATTATGTCATTGTGACCAGCTAAATTTCAATCAACTTATAGCACTGTATAGTTAGATTTCTAAACACTCATATACATATATATATATATATATATATATATATATATATATTTATAATGCTATAAGATGAGAATCATAACACTTTATCAAGCATTATATAATGATTTATCAGGCCAAGTACCATAATACTTCATAATGTCCACATCAGTGTATTATAATTCCAATAGTTGGAATACATTATAAGAATTAATAATGCATTATAAAAAGATTAAAATGTATTACTGTGATATTTTACCTTTTAAGTAATTGTAAAATGCTTTATGATGAGTTGTGATTATTGTTATAAAGCATTATGAATAGTTATTAGTTCTCATTTCTGTACCTATATAGTGCAGATTATAAGGCTGTACATTTTTGCAATAAAGGCAGGTTTATGAGATAGTATTGTGTTTGACGAGCGAGCAGATTGGCAAAAAGACATACAGGATAATAACTGTAATGAGAAATATGACAGAATGCTCAACACCAGCAATCAGTGAACAGGTCGAAAACAGTCCTATAAACAGATGGAGATTAATTTTTTTTCTTTTCGTGCTGACATATGTCGGCGAATGCATGGGACAGAACTGGATGACGGGGTTCGAGGGATGGTGTATGAAGTCGAATTATTATTTCTATCTACAGAGGTACTCGGGCCAGAGGAAATGTGATGAAAAACTGACTCCTGCCAACTTTTTAATTTATTTCTAACACTGCCTCCTTCTTGTCTTTAATACATTTCCACCCATTTCCATATTCATGTCGTATATGAACTTTAAAAAAAACAACAACAAAACACGGCAAGAGAATGTACCGTGGAGAAATCAACATGGCTTAGCTTATATATACAGTATATGTATATATATTAGTGCTGTGAAAAATAACGCGTTAACTCAGTTAATTAAATTACAGGTTTAACTTCATTATTTTTTTTAACGCATTTAACGCATGCGCAGAATGAGCTTCCAATCCGTCTGTTGTTGGTCGTCTCTCCAGCAGCGTGTCATTCTGTCTCTAGTGTCGTGTTAACACGACTCCGATCTCCGTCTCGCGCGCCGCAGAGCTCGGATGCCGGCGTGTGCGCGCACATCGGGGCGAAAAAAAGTCACTTGCAAAATGAGCTTCCAATACACCACTTCAATCTGAACTATGTCCGCTCTCATGCAGACGGTCTGTTCATCGGTAATGATCCTTCCGCAGGTTCACCTACGGAAACCTTGTTACGACTTTTACTTCCTGTAGATCAGGGTCTCAACACGTCGATCGCGACCTGCCAGTCGATCGCGGCGTAGTGTTGGTAGATCGCATGACATTAAAGAGATTGGCCCGCCCCCTGACATGTTCTCTAGAGCACGTCTTTGTTCTTTTATTAAACTAAACGTCTGTTGTTGATCGTATCTCCACAGCAGCATGTCATTTCTGTCTCTTCGCGTTGCGTTAACACTTATCGATCTCCGTCTCACGCGCCACAGAGCTCCGTGCGCGCATCGGGACCGAGCAAAAAAAAAGTCACTTGTCAATCTGTCCACCTGTCCGTGTCCGGGCCGGTGAGGTTTCAGCTTTGCAGCGGTGTCCCCGCCGTCCCTTTCATCACGGCCCAGTTCATGAACTAAACCCACACAGTGAGTTTGCGTCAGCAGCTGCTAGAGGAAGACTAGAGGCCTTTAGATTGTATCATGGTGGAGTTAATGGTTGACAAACAAGAGAAAAATGTTCTGTTTAACCCTCCTGTTACCTTTACATTTACTAACATATTTTACCCTCGGGGTCAATTTGACCCCAGCAATTAAAACCTCCAGCAAATTATTAGAATTAATATTGCTTCCCAAGTTTAAGTGTGAAGTACTTTATGTTTGTTTGTTGACTACCTAAATAGCCCTTTAAATGAATAAAAAAGTTGATATTTCTTATATGTTTGACACAGTGAAAAACAGCCTGGGGTCAAATTGACCCCAAAGAACACCGACATTAAACATTGAATGGGGTCAAATTGACCCGAAAGGTAACAGGATGGTTAAACATTCTGTTTAGGATGAAGATGTATTAATGTTCCATATGGAAGAAAACTGCTAAATAACTGCTGAGTTGCAGCACCATTGTATCGAAGAATGTATAAATGTATATATCCGTCTTTTGTCATAAATCTCTATGTTCTCACAAAATATACCGAGAATATCGGTAATATGTGATTAATCATGATTAATCCACAGAAACCTGTGATTAACCCGATTACAATTTTTTATCGTTTCACAGCCCTAATATATATATACATATATATATATACACACACAGTATATATCACCACACGGGAAGGCACGCTATCACGCCGGCTATCACAAGCTGTTTGCACACACTGAGATTGTCTTCATCTCAGTTCTTTGCTGTAGAATTCGTACATCCTTCTTCATCAGATGCTCCATCTATCTACCTCTTTCCTGATTCTTTTTTTTGTATGTTATGAGAACGAACAGTATATTATGACACCTTGCAGGTAATTATCATTCTCATATTTAGCTTAAACTGATGGATTCTCAAAGAATGTAATAACTGTGTGACCCTGTGCCGAGTCAACAGAGAGCTATTTTAAAAAGATCCCATTGCCGGTGCACAACGTCAAGCCCTCCGTACTGCTGTGACGTGGGAGGCATTTTGTTCAAAAGAAGAACAGTTTCTCTTCCTAAGCGCACATTATCAAGAAAACCAGACAGCTCTTCCATGACTATACATTGAATTAAATTAAAGAGCCGAGTATTTCACAAATTATATCACCAGTAGATTTAAAACGTTGCCTTGGATTGTGGAGTAACTACCAGCGCTGTTATTAAATAATGGCAACTATTAACTATCTTGCAAAAAAATATATATTGTTTTTTAAATAAACCTCTGTGGCAATAATATAATTACTTTTTTAGAAACATAAAAGTGAGATTCCAATATGAAACCCATTCCAGGTACTAGCAGGGGTGACTTTTTTGTGTCTTACTGGGAGCTAGATTTTAGGTTGATAAAAGTTTGCTCTGTATACCTTTAGTAGAGGGGCAACTGTGAGTAGCAGAGCAGGTTGCCCTTCAATTAGAGAGGTTCGATCCCCGGTTCTGCTAGTCCATGTCGATGTGTCCCTAGGCAGGACATTAACCCCAAATTGCTTCTGCAGGCTATAGGCCTCGGGTGCATGAATGGGTATGATTGATTAGCTCACCCTGATGTCCTGGCCAGGTAGAACCTTGTATGGTAGCCCCTGTCATCAGTGTATGAATGGGTGTGAATGGTTGAATGATGACAGTGTTAAAGCACTTTGAGTAGAAAAGCACCATACAAGAGTCAATTTACCATTTACGAAAGAGAGACCAGCAGAGGAAGGAGGTATGGGGAGGTCTAGCTCCTAGTAATTGCAATTTTGCTTTATTTACATGTTGTGTGTTCGTAGGTTTGTAAATCGAGATTAGAGAATAATAATTGAACAGTTTCTATTGTGTCTTAATGTAGAGTCAGATTGTTGCGTGTGTAATTATGTTTAGGATTTTACCAAAACCAAGCTCAAATAAAGTTAAAAGGTTTTCGATGAGTGTTTGCATTCTCTGAATGAGAGAACTTAATGACAACTTTTGGACCAAGATAAGTTGACTTTCCTCAATTTGAATATTAAAGCAATCTGGATAATTGTACTTCTTATTTAAAATAAAGTGTTACAAGGCATCTTGGTTTCGACAAATGATGTTCCATTACATCTAAACTGCTTTTAAACACATGGTTAATGTTGTGAATAAATTTTTTTTTAATGCAAGAAACCAATTTGTTCGGTTAACAACAAAACCACATAATAAGGCTTAGACATCAATGACATTTGATTTTGGCTCTGGGTCGTGAACGAGGTCGTGGATACAGTGAAATGAATTTCCTCTGTAGGGTGGCCGGCCTCAGCCTTAGAGATAGGGTAAGGAGATGAGTTTCCTCTGTAGGGTGGCCAGGCTCAGCCTTAGAGCTCGGGTAAGGAGATGAGTTTCCTGTGTAGGGTGGCCGGGCTCAGCCTTAGAGATAGGGTAAGGAGATGAGTTTCCTGTGTAGGGTGGCCGGGCTCAGCCTTAGAGATAGGGTAAGGAGATGAGTTTCCTCTGTAGGGTGGCCGGGCTCAGCCTTAGAGATAGGGCAAGGAGATGAGTTTCCTCTGTAGGGTGGCCGGGCTCGGCCTTAGAGATAGGGTAAGGAGCTCGGACATCAGGAGGCAGATTGGGGTTAAACCGCTACTCCTTTGTGTCGAAACAAGTCAGCTGAGGTGGTTCGGTCATCTAATTCGGATGCCTCATGGACGCCTCCCAACACAGGTTTTCCAGGCACGTCCAACTGGGAGGATACCGCGGTAAATAAGCTGGAAAGTGTTGCGGGTGAGAGGGAAGCCTGGTCAGACTGCTGGGTCTGCTGCCACCATGACCCAACCCCGGATTAAACATATGAAAATGGATAGATGGATAAAACAAAAACAACCGTAATCTGGCAGGAAATGGATTTGAGAATGAAGTTTGATACTCCTTTATTTATGTATTTTGTCTTCAGTCTGTTAATTACTTTCAAAGAAAACAGCTTTTATTGCTTTCACAAATTGACATGGAAACCTGCATATAAAACTAAAACTGTTCAAACAGAAACATAATTTGAAGCCCTAACATATTTAATGGTTGGAGCATGACATTCTCCTCCATTCAACACCTTCCTCGCCACTAAGCATCCTTACTCTAATCAACTAATTGCTGCTGGGAGGAATACAAATAACTCAACGCTGCCTAACCCAGACAAGCCTCTCCTTTCACTCTATTGTTTTTCACATTGCACAACAACTAATGATGCGCCATGTTCATTTTT
Organism: Pseudoliparis swirei; assembly: GCF_029220125.1. Lineage (NCBI taxonomy): Eukaryota > Metazoa > Chordata > Actinopteri > Perciformes > Liparidae > Pseudoliparis > Pseudoliparis swirei. The sequence continues at coordinate 22,182,113 of NC_079394.1, read as the reverse complement.
TCCGAATGTTTAAACATTCAGCACATTCAAGAGGTAGCAGATAATTGGAACAAGGTAACAATCCACGCTCCATAAACCTGGAGCTTTAGCGGTGGCTGCTCCGCTCTTGATGGCTGCTCATAAATATCAGCCTTAATGAAGGAAATGACTGTGGCGCCAATAAGTCACTTATTTCCTCATTACGCTGGTTAGTTTTAACACTGCCTCTAAAATGCTCCCTCGCCCTATCTGCTGCCAGTCACAGGTTTCCACCTGACTTAACATGTGGCTCAGTGCAGTGGACCTGGAGCTGATGGAAGCCCTGGGTATCACTCCGCATACAGGGACACGGACGACATGGCGGCGCTACTGTCGGCTCGGGCTGGCTGACAATGCCTGGGAGCCAGGGGACCATGTTGAACAAAAACAGATTAAAATCAACAATCTCTGAGAGACATGCCAGGGCAATGAGCACTAGAGCCTGTTTGGATATGCCATGAAGGATCGAGACCAGTGCTGCTGCTAGCCATGTTGGTGCCCTACGCATATGCCCCCCCTGAAATAGGAAAGGGCACCCATGGCAAGCGGCAGCGGGGGGGGGGGGGGCACCATCGTAACTTTTTTTGAGCAGTTAAATATATCTCTTGTTCTGCCTGTTTTGTGATATAAATGCCCAAAAGGTGCCTAATATTTCTAGACTGAAATAATATCGGCATTATAATTATTATAACTATGATGATTTTCTTAGTTGCCTATTTTTTGGTGCCCCCTCAGGACTTGGTGAACTACGCACAGCGCGTAGTGCGCGTAATGGGAGCGGCGGCGCTGATTGAGACCGTGCAGATTGTAATGGCGGGGCAATACAGTCATGCAGCTTTGGACTTTTGAAATATTGACAGCAAAACCATTGCTCAGAAAAAGAGTTGACCCCGGAGACTGCATTGTTTTTTTTATACATCCAACAACACAAAGCAACATCATGACAAGTGTGTGAAGTTGTTGCTGATGGGGTTCTTATGCAAACCTGCCTTTTAAAGTGCAGATGACTAAGACTTAACAGAACCAGAGTCTTTGAAGATCTGTAAATTTATGCTGCGTTCACACCAAAAGTGCTGCAAATTTTGCACGCGGGTGGATCCCATGCAAAGTGAATGCATGGATGCGAATGCCGCGTATTATCGCCGAATGACACAAATTGAGCGATGCGAAAAATTCGCCCAATGTTGAGTAATGAACGCCAATTACCTTTATGGAGCTGAGGTGGCAAAGGTGACCCTGTGGAGGTCTGGCTCGTGTTCCGTGCCTACTATGAACTATTCATACACTCTGTCATATTCATTGAATGTGTTGTTACTCTGTCATGATTCCTTCTGTACACATGACATATATTACACCTGTCCATCCTGGAGAGGGATCCTCCTCTGTTGCTCTCCTGAAGGTTTCTTCCCTTTTTTCCCAGTGAAAGGGTTTTTTCTATTTCTTGGGAGTTTTTCTTGATCCGATGTGAGGTCCTGTGACAGGGATGTCTTTGTGTACAGATTGTAAAGCCCTCGGAGGCAAATTTGTAATGGGTGATATCAGGCTATACAAAATAAACTGAATTGAATTGAATTGAATCCGTCACTGGTAGAAAACTCGTATGTTTACTATGAACTACCGGAGCTCAGGGATAAGCACAATACAAAAATGCTGAGTGAAATGTGTAAATCAGAACTAAAACGCACACGGCAGATACAGTTACTCAGAACTGTACAGTCAGCCCCCCTGGCCTGCTGAAACTTGATGGTTTGACCTCTGCCGGTCTTCACACATGACTGGAAGTACCGTCAACATGTTCATTGGGTGTCTGGCATGTGAAGCAGAGTAGAGGGTACTGCATGGCGTAAAGTGAATGAGAGAATAGAACGAGATGAGGTGGAGCTGAGATGGAGTGCATTAAAAGAATGGGTGCAGCGCTGAAGGCAATTGAAGGTAATAAACGCCTTGCAGAAAAGTGCAGCTAAAAACTAAAGATCCATCAGGGACAATGTTAGGAGCACTATCACAACCAGTCGATTTCATATTTTAAAGAATTCATAAATTGCACTGCACTTAATCATGCTCTGTATGAAAGCAGGAGATTTGTGTTCATGGAAATAATGTTGAAAATAAAGAGCTGTAGACTTGGCTCCAGTTTCCAACAGCAACCTCAGCTTCATGATGATCAACACGAGTCCAGTCAAGCGGGGTATTCATGTTGTAAAGAAGATCGCAGTGTTGGGCTGAATGGCAAACTGAGTAAAGCCATGTTTATGGAAAAGGGACTCTAGTCTAGTAGGAAGATACCCTTAAGATTAGAATAAAGACCAGCAAATTAAACTAGGTCGTAAAGACGATATACAATTATTTGAGGATCGTGGTAATCTGGGTAAACATGTCACATTGGTGTTATTTTTTAATTCATTTTTTACGAAAACCAACATTATGTAACGTGAAAGCTGATACCACACAACCCATTCTTGCCACTACATTTGACAGCTTGCCTCAGCATCGATCTTTTTGCAAACTCTTCTAAAAATGGACCCTAGAAGAGAAAGGGGGTTCCCAGAAGATCAAACTGACAGCAGGAGTTGGACATTATTATTTCACAGCCGCTCCACAGCCAAAGTCCTTTAAAACCACACATTCTTCCTCTCACAATTCGTGGGGATCACTGGGGACTTCTCATGGATTTAGGCGAAGGGCAAGGATGAGGAGCGTCAGCAGTGTGAGTACTGGCTTTACATGGTGAGCACCCTCTCAAGCTTTTCAGCAGGAGTCCTCCTTATTTGAAAGGCAGGAGAGTCGGGAGGTGTCAGACTAATCCTTGACACTAAAGGAGAGAGATTGAGCTGAACACAACTGCAGGAAAAAGTCTCTGCAGGAAAAAGGCTCTGCACGCGGCGCCGCTGAGAGACCGCTGGGTGAACTCCAGAATATAGGTGCTATAGACACTGAAAGGACAGGACTCCGAAACACACACTCCCATCTCCGATACTCGCGTGAAAATCCACTGACAATCCGTTTCACGCTAACCTCAACGTGAACTCGAACAGAAATCCTATTTAAACCCCGAAGGACCAGTCATTTTGCATGCTTCGCTGTGTGTGCTTGGCATGCTGCAAGACTCTTTTCCAAAGCATAGCATCTATTTTAGGATATCTGCCTACTTTAAAAGCTTCTTCTGGTTTCGGGTTTATTCCGGTTTAGTTTAAAAACCAACCGACTTGCCGACATGGAAGAGTAATCTGTCAAAGTGCTTTTAGTTCCATTGGTTATATATTGTCAGTCAAAGATAAATCACTGCGGTATAATGTAGTTACCATGCACTGGGTTTGGGGTAGGGTTATGCACTCTTCGGACATGACAACAGACAGCAGGCACCATCAGGACTAAACAAATGAATGTAGTTGAGACATGTGTTTTCTGACCAACGGCCATTCAGGAAGACCAAAATCACAGAAGTCATGACACCCATTTTTACTAAATTGTTTGTTTTACAAGGTAATTTACTGACAGTGCTCATGAATCTAGCGCTATTTGGTGGTTTTTCCTCAAATCGTAGATCTAGATCTAAGACAGCAGACTGTGAATCAATGAGTTAATTGACGAAAAATGGCAATGATCAAGTCCTTTTTTTAACAGAAATGTCCCAAAAGAATCACTGATTCTTTCAACCGAGTGACGGTCAGATTCAGTTTTCTTTTATGGTGGGAGAGTCTGGTGTTTGTGTGAGTTTATGGCCTGCTAAACCTGGCAAAACATTTGTGGGCTCTTATTGACCTTCAGTCGGTTCAGTATTGAGTACCTCAAAGTTACCTCAAAGTTACCTCAAAGTTCGCATCAATAAGGCGTCCCCGATAGTTGCATTTTGTGTCTTTTCTTCACTAGGTGAACAAAAAATAAACTAAAATATTGTAACTAACTATTGTAACTGCATTCAAATTATATAAAAGATAGCTGACAAACACTGCAGCTGGTGTGTCTGAAAGTTCTGGGGGGCCATGTGGAAATGCTCTAGCTTTATGTGTGCTTCACTGATCTAATGACCTGGAGGGAGCGCTCAAAGCCATGCATCCACGAGAGCAAATCCCACAGTGAGAAGCAACGGAAAACAGTAGCACATTTCCTTTAAACCAAGTACAACATAAATGATATCTTCCTTTCAGGTGTGTGACATTGCATGAATGCACATATGTATCCAGGTAAGAAAGATATTTGCAGTCGACAGCACGGCAACCACCTTCATTAAACAAGCACCACTTTACCAGAACAGGCTCTGACGTGACATGACCCGGATGTCTGCAGGGATATTGGAAACTTATTCGGTTAACAAGGGACACCAACCTAAAGGCATAGGCCGCGGAAGTGGGGGTCCAGGGGGGCCGCATCGAAAACATTGTGAGTTTGATATATGAATTTTATATATAAATTCCTGAATTGTACATGTGTTTTTTAACACAAAACGTGTAATAGTGTGTTTGTGTGACACAAGTAGCCAACATGGACATGAATGAGAGTAAGAGGGGGGGAAATAAATACATGAAAACAATAATAAAAAAAACGATATGCATGTATTATTATCAAACATATGCTGTATGTAGCCCAAAAAGCAGTTGTATCTAGCCGCACACACAATCTAGCCCCACAAACGGTTGTAACCAGCCCCACACACAGCTGTTTCTAGCGCCCCCAACACTTGCTGATTTGACACAGAAGTGTTCATGAATTCAAAATATCTTCAACACCTTGTCGTGCAAGGTTCTTATGTCAGTGCTTTGATTAAAACATGTGTTCTGTAATATTGAAACGGTAGCCTTATGCTATGTTGTGAACAGAATGCTAGCTGATGTGTCAAACGCAGGCCTCAGGGGGGAATTCGACCCTTTGTGGGTGATGACTCAAGAAATATTCCTCCTCCACCACCTAGCCTGTGCACTTCTCAGCCTCTTACGTGGCCTGTAATCAATTTTAAAAGGTTGAATGGTATGACAAGCAATTACACGGCACATGTGTCCACTGACAGGCAGCTGGCGAGGCTGCACTTTGAGAGGTGGGCTCCCCAGTGATTACAGTGCATAGATCTGGAGCTGTGTCAGTTATAGGTTGTTTCTGTTGGATCCTCTCGTTACACCAGAGGCCTGAGCAGCCATACGGGCCTGATTGACTGAGACAGCCTCTGACAGTTATTGACAGGCTGCTGCACTTCCCACAAAGGGCAACAGAGAAAGAGAGAGAGAGGTAATCAAATCCCCTAGTTGGGGTTTCTCGCATGTCCTGCTTCTTCTTCTTCTCAGAGTGGGATGTTTTCCTTTATATGGTGTGAAAGTGTTCCTTTTAGACTGATCGACGAGTAGATATTGGCTGGTTTTACTATTCAATTTCAAATATCTGCCACTCATGAGATAGTCTGCTGAGGCTCTTTTTCGCAGATCAATGAAAAAGGCCACACAATGTACTCTATTAATCTGTTTACAGAAACGTTTTCAAATGATAAAACGCTTCTTTTGCTGCTTTATTTAACTTGTTTAAGCTGACTAATCGCACACAGTACCTCTTTTGCTGAGAAAGTTTAGGAAAGGCTCTTTCCTCGGAAAATCCTGCGCCGCTCAGAAAGTGATCGGTTTAATATCAACAGAAGTTTCTTTGCAATACATAAATGTCAAAATGAATTAGCTTTGCTGCCTTTATTAAGAATAGGCTGTTGAAAATCCTACTCTAAGAGCAAAGCTGTCTAAACAATGACTTTATATTTATCGAATCCAAGTTCAGAGGTAAATGCCAGCAAAAGATATACAGAAGAAATCTGTCAAAAAAAGGGTTCTACTTCCGAACAGTTTCTTCGGGTAAAGTGTTTTAATGAGCTGCTTTTGAAAACTTCCTCCAGCCGAATTGAAGGCCATCCATGGACACTCTCACACCCTCTCACCCCAAACCATGCACTGGGTTTGGGTTAGGGTTATGCACTCTTCGGACATGACAACAGACAGCAGGCACCATCAGGACTAAACAAATGAATAATAACTCTCATTCACACAACAGTGGCACAGTATTCGGGACAAACTTGCGGGTTCAGTGTCTTGGACAGGGACACATCGCCATGGCCTGGAAAACTCAGGTTCGAACCACCGATCTTTCGTTTGGAAGTCGACCCACTTGTGTTTGGATTTGATCAGGTCGGATCTGGGCTTCTCAAGGACAGGGATGTGATACTATTATGGGCTCTCCACTATTAGCGTTTTCCACACTTAATGGTCCACAGGCACACCCCAAGTCTCCCTGCCCTCTTTGAGCGTAAAGGCCATCGTAACATACACACACACACACACACACACACACAGGTAACACAGGCCTGACGTCAGCACATCCTGTCGCTGCTTTTTGTCACCGAGAGAGCGCCGTTTGCGAAAGGTGTTATAAGATACAGATAAAAACGGCAAAGGCTTTACTGTTTAGAGGTCATGAATGTGTCATCGAAAGTCAGTCAAACCCGTGGGAAAGAGAGAGAGAGAGAGAGAGAGAGTGAGAGAACATTTCCATTTGATGGAATAGGGTTGCCACATTGGAATAGTTCACTCAGTGGTAACATGTAGCCTCACTTCAAAAAAGAGCTTGAACAATTTGATACATATTATGTATATGAGATACAGTCATAAAAGGGGAAGTTGAAACCCGAGATTAGGCTGTTAAAAACATGTGAATAATAAATGTCAACATTATTCGAGTTCCAGCCACTACAGTAAGTCTGGGAAACATATGCTGTGCAGACCATGGCATAAACAAGGAAACATAATTCTTCTGGTTTGTGTGTTTTTGTGAAGGAAGTGCGATCTCATGTTGTCACCCTGAAATTGAATGAAAGGCCTTTTGGGTGAGATGGGAACTTCTTGAGTGACTGTAACTGAAATGGAATTCTCCCACTAACACTTTCATTTCATGTCAAGTTTTATTTAATAATATCACAAAGATGAGTGGGACAATGAAAACCCTACTGTCACAAAAATGCCATGATGATATAAAAAGTTGTATTCTGAAATTAAAGATGTCCTTTGGACATAAAATGTGCCATTGTGACAAATTAGTTCCATTAAGAAATTCAGAAAGTGGTGTTTTGACATCAAATATTATATTCTGAAATAAAAAGGGCCATTATGACTTTAATAGTGCTCTTGTGAAAAAAGTTCTATCATGGAATAAAAACTGCTATAAGTGACTTCATGAAGTTAAAAGTGACATGAAGAAAAAAAACTTCCATCATGAGATAAAAAGAGACATTGTGAAAAGAAAAGTGACATGATGAAATAAAAAGTGCTATTATTGAAGACAACTGCCACTGTGAAATAATAGTGCCCTTGTGACAGGTCATTATAAAACATTACATTGTAATACATTTGACGCAATTAATTATTTTTCACTTCAGAATTATGTATCTATTTAATTATCATCGAGAAGATTTCCTGGGGGTTCCAGATTGCTGCTCCATGTCACTCATGTAAAGAAATTAGGGCTGTCAATCGATTACAAAAAATTAACTAATTAATCGCACATTTTAAAATGTATTAATCGCGATTAAAAGTTTTTTTTTCTTCTAAAGACTAAATCTTCTAAATGAACGAGTAATCCCTTCAGACAGCGTGTATTTTAGACACTTGTTTAATTGTATTCTTTTTTTAAGACAAAACTTCACACAGAGCTGTGTTTTCAAAGAGGCTTCTACATATAAAGTGCCAGCGAGGTATTTAATATCGTGGATGATAAATTGTTTCTTCAGTGAAACATCCAGATTAGTAAACAAAGGTGTATTAGAGACCCCATTGGTCCTGTCATCTTTAACACTGAACAAAAGAACCAGTGGCCTTGGTAAACTGACTGACATTCAAATATGTCAAGTTAACCCTCTGGAGTCTGGGCTCATTTTCTCATTAAACTAAACGTCTGTTGTTGATCGTCTCTACAGCAGCATGTCATTCTGTCTCGACGTGTCATTCATACTTCTCCGCTCTCCGTCTCGCGGCCGCAGAGCTCCATGCCGGCGTGTCTGCGCACGCATCGGGGCGGAGCAACAAAAAAAAGTCACCTGCACCTTCCGCCCCGCGTCACCGACACGTCGCCCTCTGTTTCTCTGTGAATATCGAGGAGCAGACGGGAGGAAGGAGGCGGACTGCCGCGGCTTGACACTCAGAGGAGTGCAACAACTTCAACGCACACCGGAAGTAAACAAAGTTGCGTTAATTGCGTTAAAATATTTTAGTGCGTTAATCGCGGCTAAATTAATCGCATAGATTCACGCGTTAACGCTGACAGCCCTAAAAGAAATATACAGTTACTTCCTCAAAGAGTGATCCAGAGCTGCCAACTTTTCAAAAAACCTTGGAGTGAGATTTTGTCGGGGGTGACCAAAATGTTGCCGCGCACGCAGCCACACACGTTGGGGGCTCAAATATCAGGACATTTGAATTAATGTGGCGTTGTACCCATGTTGTACCCTGCATTCTGGCCTAGCAAAGGTCTTTTACGAGGCATCTTTGCTACCTTAAAGAATTTAAATGTTTTTAATAACTACTCTCATTTACAAAAACATGCCTAATTCTATTGCACAAATGTCCTGTCTTTATGTTAAATTCTTTATAATACATCTTAGGCTACTTGTTCAAAGTGCTGTTTGGAAAATGTTTGAGAGGGTCCTTTTCCTAGGCCTGCAAATAGAGTGATAAATGCTATGTGGGCAGCCTTAATAAACAATGCTCTGATGTTTTGAGCATGCAGTATACCAAGAGGTTAACACGATGCTCTCCTGCTGCTTGTTATGACAGCTGAGTTTACATCACCACACTTAAGACCGAAATGCGTGACTGTCACGCTCAATGCGTGACACTTGAGAGCCATGCATTAACACACCGTAGTCTCTGCTCGTTGTGTCTGTTTGAAAATCTTCTTCTGTTGCTAACTTCGGGACTCTTTGGGGTAAATAGGATGTCTATGCAGCGAATAGGTTTATAGATTTATTGAGAAAGTGGTCGCAAATCAGTTGTGCGACTTTCTACATCATAATAGTTCATTTGAGAAATTTCAATCAGGATTTCGAAAACACCACAGCACCGAGACGGCACTGGTGAAAATTACAAATGACCTCTTAATGGCAGCAGATAAAGGACTCCTCTCTGTACTGGTCTTGTTAGACCTTAGTGCTGCATTCGACACCATTGATCATGACATCCTATTACAGAGACTGGAGCAGTCGATTGGCATTTCAGGCACGGCACTAATTTGGTTTAAATCCTATTTATCAGATCGATCTCAGTTTGTATTTGTACACGATGACGCCTCGATAACCACCAACGTTAATCACGGAGTTCCACAAGGTTCTGTGCTTGGACCAATTTTATTTACCTTATACATGCTTCCTTTGGGCAATATTATCAGGAAACATTCCATAAACTTTCATTGTTATGCAGATGATACTCAACTATATCTATCGATAAAACCAGAGGAGAGCAACCAACTCGATAAAATTCAAGCATGTCTTAAAGACATAAAAACATGGATGACCTGCAACTTCTTGATGTTAAACTCAGACAAAACCGAAGTAATTTTAATCGGCCCTGAGCACCTCAGAGATCAATTATCTGGTGATGCGGTTTCTGTAGACGGCATTGCCCTGGCATCCAACACCACTGTAAAGAATCTTGGCGTTATCTTTGATCGGGACTTGTCCTTTAACTCCCACGTAAAGCAAATCTCAAGGACTGCATTCTTTCATCTACGTAATATTTCAAAAATCAGGCACATCTTGTCTCAAAAAGATGCAGAAAAATTGGTTCACGCGTTCGTTACTTCGAGACTGGATTTCTGCAACTCCTTATTATCAGGCTGCTCTAATAAGTCTCTTAGGTCCCTCCAGTTGATCCAGAATGCTGCAGCTCGTGTTCTCACTAAAACTAAGAAAAGAGATCACATCACTCCTGCACTAGCTGCTCTGCACTGGCTACCCATAAAATCAAGAATCACTTTTAAAATTCTTCTCTTAACCTACAAATCCTTGATTGGTGATGCACCATCATATCTTAAGGAGCTTGTAGTACCATATTGCCCCACTAGAGAGCTACGCTCACTAAATGCGGGACTACTTGTAGTTCCTAGAGTCTTAAAAAGTAGAATGGGAGCCAGAGCCTTTAGTTATCAAGCTCCTCTTCTATGGAACCAGCTTCCACCTTCAGTCCGGGAGGCAGATACAGTCACCTCATTTAAGAGTCGACTTAAGACTTTCCTCTTTGACAGAGCTTATAGTTAGGGCTGAATCAGGTTCACCTGGTCCAGCCCCTTGATATGCTGCTATAGGCTTATAGCTGCCGGGGGACGTTTTAGGATGCACTGAGTACCTATCTCCTCTTTTTTTTCTCTCCTTAAGGATGAATTTTCATCTCTCAATCACACGTTACTAACTCTGCTTTCTCCCCGGAGTCCTTTTGACTTCACGTCTCATGGGGTCATCGGACCCTATGAGACGACATAGATCCTATCTGCCTGATGGATCATCGAGGTCTGGGTCGTGGAATTCCTGCTCCTGACTACGCCACTGTCCTGTTGAGACTCTGCCCACTGTTGAGACTCCACCCATTCCTCCTCTCTACCGCCATCTGCCTGATGGATCATGGAGGTCTCCATCGTGGAATATGCCTACTACGAACTATTCATACACTCTGTCATATTCATTGAATGTATTTTAACTCTAAATCTGTCCTTCTGTACACATGACATCTATTGCACCTGTCCATCCTGGAGAGGGATCCTCCTCTGTTGCTCTCCTGAAGGTTTCTTCCCTGAAGGGTTATTTGGGAGTTTTTCCTGCTCCGATGCGAGGTTTTGGGGCAGGGATGTCTATGTGTACAGATTGTAAAGCACTCCGAGACAAATTTGTAATTTGTGAAATTGGGCTATACTGAATTGAATTGAATTGAATAGATGCGCTCCATAGCGCCATCGTTGAGTCCATCATCTGCTCCTCCATCACCGTCTGGCACCCTGCAGCCACAGCCAAAGACAAGTGCAGGCTGCAGAGCATCATCCGCTCGGCCGAGACGGTTATTGGCTGCAATCTGCCTTCCCTCCAGGTCCTGTTCACTTCCAGGTCACTGAAGCGGGCCAGAAAGATTGTCGCTGACCCCTCCCACCCTGGACACTCCCTGTTCGAGTCCCTCCCCTCTGGGAGGAGGCTGCGGTCCATCAGGACAAAGACCTCCCGCCACACCAAAAGTTTTTTCCCGTCGGCAGTCGGGCTCATCAATGGAGCCCGGATCCCCCACTGACTGACTGTCACCCCCAGGACTACCACCTCTTCTTCCACCTTCCTCTCTCCTCCTTCTTCCCGCTCCTTCCTCTTCCTCCTACTCCTCCTCCCTCCTCCTTCTTCTTCCCTCCTGGAGGCCTCCTCCACACACGTCACTTTAACATGCACTTTAACTTGAGGCCTCCTCCACACACATGTCACTTTATTTACATGCACTTTAACTTAAAAACACGCCACATGTAACATACACTTTTAACTAAAACACACATCACTTGAAGCACACACCCAAACACTTTCACATTATTTGTTGTCTTTCTGTCGTGATGATTGTTGTTTGTCATGTCCAAATGTTGCACCTACCGCCAAAAAAAAATCCTCGTTTGTGTAAACATTCCTGGCAATAAAAACTGTTTCTGATTCTGATTCTGATTCTGATCTGATCTATCGTCGCGGAGTTTGAAAAGAAACCAACGCGCCTCGGCCCAAAATCAGAATTTCTTTTGCCGTGAGAAATTGGTTGTGTGGAGTGAGAGCGTGTGAAAACATGCAAAAGCGTGTGTCACACGGCGAAACCATGAGAGTTGGTAGCTCTGGTGATCACAGCTGTAGATACCATACAGTGGATCATGTTACTTTACTTCCCCAGGTGCTTGCCTCCACCAAAGAGAAGAACAGTTATTCTATCAGCACTTCAAGTCACAAAGAATTGGCTTGTTAGGATTGTTAGCGGTCGTAATGGATGCCGTTAGTTGTACCAGTAAGCCGGGGGCTCTTCGGCGTCACATTTCGGTCTCATGTATAAACATGAGGTGTCTGCTGCTCTAATCCTCGCAATACGGCTGAATCAATCCGCCCTTTTATTAGACTTCAAGCCACTGCAGAAATGTCGTTGCCGGAAATACTGATGACACTGATCTACATATTACTACAAAATCTATCCCAGCCATGGATTGTCTTGTAGCCATACTAACCTTGCTTGTAATGCATCACAGGCTCATAAGATTCAAAAGGAATCCCAAGGCGTGAAACTGGAATCCACAGGGAATAGATCAATGCCTCGTTAGGTGGTTTGATGCTGAGCTACAGTCACAAGCATAATTTCATAAAACTCATTTAATTAATTTGATGATCTAATGTCCCAGGTTTCAATGATCTTAGGTATTTGAAGAGCGTTTTGGTAGCTAAATGCATTTGCTTCAAGTAGTATCTCTGAGAAATTAGAATAGAATAATTCGGGGTAGGTGGGAAAAGAAACTGTGAGGGCAGTGACACGTTGTTATGTTGTTTTGGCTCTTTACTGCAGCACACTGGATTTAAAAAAGAAACGGTGACTATGAGTTTAACATGCTGACACTGCTTTAATTTGAGCGTTGTTACATCCACATGAGATGAACAGTGGGGTAGCTCACTAAAACTCTTTTTATACTGTCCCCCACACACACACACATGCATTGGGGACAGAAAATAAAGTGTAAAGCCCAGTCAGTGTAACAACTCTTATTGACACATTTCTTTAATCGATTTGAGATTAAAAAAAACAAAAAACAGAGGAAGCTACCACAGCTTCTGTGTTGACTGATCCCAAACCCGAAACATGAAGCCAACGTATATGACTGAACGATGATGTTAAAAAAATAAGCCTAATAAAGTAATTCACGGTTCACCCACTGCAGATCGGACACAATTCAAATCTAGACGTCTGCATTGGTTTTATTTAAAATGATTATGTCTTCTGAAAAAAGTTGGTTCACAAGCTTAATTATAGCTTAACGCTGTTCATAGACAGAGCAATCGGTCCATATAGGGTCCTCTAAAGCATGTGTGGACTGTCATACATCACTAAAAGTGAAAATGCGTAAAAGGTCTACAGAACCATTGGGATGGAACATGTCTGGCTGACTGAAGGGCTTTGATCACTCTTTCAACGACGACAAATTCCTTAAGTGTTACCTGCTCCGTCTCCTGGCACATTAAAATTGAAAAGCTACAAATTACCAACTGTGGCTACCTGACAAAGCTCCAATTCCAACTCATTTTCCCTGTCAAACCGAGAGAGGGGGCGGGGGGGGGGGGGTGGGGTGCTTGAGCTTGTCAAACTCAAGACTCACTCTGCATAAGTCGTCCCCCCCCCCCCCCCTCAACTCAACTCAACTCTCTATCTTTTAACTACAACTGTCCAGCTCACTGCAGTGCACAGTGATTCAGCGGCCGCAAGGTAAATTGAATCTCAACAGACGAGAGCCCGACGGGTTGGGGCTGATTTATTTACAAGCTGGCTGACGAGGGCCACGGAAGCCCCATACTGGGATTCATGGGAAATGGCCTCTAAACCCAAGCTGAGACGGCGGCTCTGATGAATCTTATTTAACACTCTTGTTTATACTGCGGAGAAAAAACTGAAGGTGATTCATCCAAATCAGACAACCCCAGATAGAAACAGAGCACTGATCGTTTCTATGCATTAATGCAACGCTCTGGTTCGGCTGCAATTGTATTTCGAGTTCCAAAGCACAAGAGTAATTTGAGTGTGCTGTTTGGTAGTCTTTAGTTTTTCCCGGTCGTTAGGCTTGAAAGTGGACAATCCTGTGGTCATGTGGTTGAAAAAGTGTAGATCTTTGCATTGTAAAAGAAACCCTGCAGTCTCATGTGCACACAAAATAATCAAACCCATGAACAATTCCGGACTGAAAACTCGGTACACTCGTGCTGTGGTAACCAAAAGATCTTAAGTGGATAATTAAAAAGAGCACCTAAAGGATTGCCTGCTTCACAGTTTCAATTATCAGCGCAGGGGTAGTGCAAATGTAGTGGTGGTTTCCATTTGAATATAAAATAATGTCACATGTCTGGTCCTGTCCTGCCGGTTGTCCACAATAGATTAATAGCAACGGATGCATATGGACCTTTTTAAGGAGCCTCTGCTGATGTTTGGTCGACACCAAAGTTCCAAACTTAACCCAGCAGCACAAGTGGTGTAATAAAGCCAGCACACTGACTCAGTTAAGTTAATTTCACAGCAATATCTACATTAAGTTTGCTAACATTAGTTAACGTGAGCCAACATAAGTTACGAGTCATGACAGACCAGGTAGTTCTAAAAAGTAAAGCCAAAGTAGAAGGAGTTATAGTTAGGGCTGAATCAGGTTCACCTGGTCCAGCCCCTAGAGATGCTGCTATAGGCGTATAGGCTGCTGGGGGATGTTTAGGATACACTGAGCACCTGGCTCCTCTTCGCTCTCTAGTTATGGATGAATTTTCATCTCTCCATCACACATTACTAACTCTGCTTCCTCCCCAGAGTCCTTGTGACTTCACGTCTCATAGGGTCCATTGGACCTGGCTGGGTCTGAAGCCTCCTGCCATGGCCCTGCTGATGTCTGCAGGGCATTATCCATTCACACACATTCATACGATGGTAGCAGAAGCTTCCATGCAAGGAGACGGTTGCCCATCAGGATCTAAACTAACTAGCAAGACACTGACGAAGCAATTTGGGGTTAAACGTATTGCCCAAGGGCACTTCAGGACTGGAGGAGCCAATCTTCCAATTAGAGCAGCGGTCCCCAACCTAATTAGGAACACGGACCGGTTTATATTTTCACGGGCCGGTCTTCATGGTGTTGGCAATAAATATGACGTAATAAAAATATACGACCGAATATAAAGTGCATAACAGTACAAGACACCATTACGCCGAATTAGTGGGAGCCCTGAGCTTGTTTCTCTGCAATGAGTCGGTTCCATCTCGGGATAATGGGAGATAATGACACTCGATGTGTGTTCTTTATGTCCAGTCTACTCCATATCTTAGTTCTGGTCTGGACTGAGGTGGAGAGGGCTGACGGGTACAGATTCCTGGGAATGCAGGTGACATCTGACCTGAGCTGGACTCTTCACACCACAGCCACAGTGAAAAAGGCCCAGAAAAGGCTTTATTTCTTCAGGATGCTCAGGAAAGCTGGTCTGAACCATCGCCCTCTCACCCAGGCCTATAAAGGACTGATAGAGAGCATCCTCACCGCAGGCATCACTGTGTGGTATGGAAACACCACACAGGCAGAGAGGAAGGCTCTGCAAAGTGTCATAAGGACCGCGGAGAGGATCACAGGGACACAACTTCCATCCATGGACTCTATGTATGTGCAGCGCTGTCGGAAAAGAGCAGAGGGAATCATTGGAGACTCACTTCATTCAGCTCACTCTCTGCTCAGACACAAACACTGCACATACAACCTGAGACACAGCCGAGCGGACAGCATCGTCACCCACAGGACACGCTTCTTCAACAGCTTCTTCCCTGCCACAGTCAGACTGATGGCACAACAGAACTACTGAGAAATGCGCACTCCTTGAAAGTGTGAAAAATGTGCAATACTACAATCAGTGCAATACCCCCACACAACCTTCCCCCAACATCTGAACATGTGCAATATCGCCACATAACTTTCCCCTTCCCCCTCTTTCTTTCTTTTTACAAGCTAGGTACAGCACTAGCCTACTTACCTACTTATTATCTCTGCACTCTCCTTTCTTATGTTTATTTTTGATAACCTGTTCCTGTACATAATACTGTTAATACTGTTAATACTGCATACACTTTACCACACTATGTACAGTGTGTTTTTTGCACAGTGTTTTTTTAAATATATGTTTCATATTTCTATTATTATTACGGTTACTATTATTATTATTATAGTGTGTTTGTTTTGTACCTCTGTTGACTCGGAGAACCCTGCAAAAATAATTCCGAAGTGTCTGGACTGCTGGTCTAGGCACAGATGGCAAATAAAAAACCTTAAACCTTGAACCTTGGTCGCCGTAACTGCAAAAGTCAGAATGTCAGGATACTCTGCCATAATTTTTATCCAGAACAACAACAGAGTTTAAGGCCACGTGAGTAACTCATTTTTGCCAGCTTGCGGGATGAACTTTTGGGGTAACGTGACTTCTCGACGTGTGTCAAGAGGCTCGGACGGATGTATCCTTCCCATTTTCAATCAATCAAATAGTTTTTCATTCATTCTTTCTGTGCGGCCCGGTACGAAAGGTAACACGGACCGGTACTGTGGATACCGGTGGGTACCGCTAAATTAGAGGACAACCTGCTCTATCTCTGAGCCACAGCCAAGTTTCAAGTTTCAAGTTTCAAGTTTTTATTGTCACATCCCCTTTTATACAAGTATAATCGGTTCGTGAAATTCTTATGTGCAAAACACCCGACAGCAGTAGCAGACTAAAAAAAGAATAAGAATGAGAATAAACTATACAATATCCACACACAAAAAAGAAGAAAGTATTAACAATATATATATAAAACAGTGTAATAGAATATACATCATGACAATATATATATATAAAACAATGTAATAAAATATACACTTTTTTGAGACTATATATATATATATGTATATACATACAATATATATATATATAAACAATGTAATAAAATATACACCATGGCCATAGATATTCACAGAATATGTTCTGGTGTGTAGTGTTAATGAGGGTCTCAGTCCTTGTTCAGCAGCCTGATGGCCTGACTGAAGAAGCTGTCCCTCAGTCTGTTTGTGCGGCACTTGATAGCGCGGTATCGCCTGCCTGACGGTAGAAGGGTGAACAGTTTGTGGCCGGGTGGTTAATCTCTATCAGCCTCCGTATGGCCCTGGCCACGCACCGCTTGCTGTTTCTGTCCAGGTTGGAGGAAGCTCACCTCCAACGATGTACTGTGCCGACCGCACCACCCTCTGTAGTGCCCTACGCTCCAGGGCGGTGCAGTTCCCGTACCAGACGGTGATGCAACCTGTCAGAACACTCGATGGTACTGGTGTAGAATGTTCTGAGGATGCGGGGGCCATGTTGAATTTCCTCAGTCGCCTAAGGAAATACAGGCGTTGTTGGGCCCTTTTCACCACGTGAGTGGTGTGCGTGGTCCATGTGAGGTCCTCGGAGATGTGCACGCCGAGGAACTTGAAGCTGCTGACCCTCTCTACTGCAACTCCGTCTATGGAGATGTGGGTGTGCTCTCCTCTCCGCTTCCTGTAGTCCACGATCAGCTCCTTGGTCTTCTTGACGTTGAGGACGAGGCTGTTCTCCCGGCCCACTGTACCAGTGATCCAACCTCCTCCCTGTAGGCTGTCTCGTCGTCGTCGGTGATCAGCCCCAACACTGTTGTGTCGTCAGCAAACTTGATGATGACGGTGAGCTGTGCATGGCCGTGCAGTCGTGGGTGTACAGGGAGTAGAGGAGAGGGCTCAACACGCATCCCTGAGGGGCTCCCGTGTTGAGGGTCAGCGGCTCTGAGGTGGTACCGCCCATCCTCACCACCTGGCGGCGGCCCGACAGGAAGTCCAGTATCCAGCTGCACATGGTAGAGTGCAGGCCCAGACCTCTGAGCTTGGTGTCGAGCTTGGCGGGAACAATAGTGTTGAACGCTGAGCTGTAGTCCACAACCAGCATTCGCACACAACAGTTCCTCCTCCAGGTGGGAAAGGGCGGTGTGAAGTGCCGCGGCAATGCGTCGTCGGTGGATCTGTTTTGACGATATGCAAATTGCCATGGGTCCAGCGTGGCAGGCAACATGGAACAAATGAAGTCCTTGACCAACCTCTCAAGCATTTACTGACAATCGAGGTGAGGGCTACGGGTCTCCAGTCATTCAGGCAGGTTACCTTGGGGTGTTTGGGGACAGGCACAATGGTGGACATCTTGAAGCTCTCAGGAACAACAGCCTGGGACAGGGAGAGGTTGTAGATGTCTGCGAAGACTCCTGCCAACTGGTCTGCACATGCTCTGAGGGCGCGCCCCGGGATGTGGTCGGGACCTGCTGCCTTCCGGATGTCCACCCGCTTGAAGGCTCTGCGCACGTCGGCCTCTGAGATGATCAGCAGGCTGGTCTCCTCGGGCGGCGCTGCCTTCGGGCTGCCGTTCACGCCGAACCGAGCAAAGAATGTATTTAGCTCGCCTGGGAGGGAGGTAGAGGAGTTCTCTTCACCGCTGGTTCTCCCACTGAAGTCCGTGATTGTCTGTACCCCCTTCCACACACCTCTCACGTCATGGCTCTTGAGCTTCTCCTCCTCCTTGTTCCTGAACTCCCGCTTGGCAGAGCCGATGGTCTTACGGAGGTCGAAGCGGGCTCTTTGTATTCCGCCATATTCCCGAGTCAAAGGCGGTGTTACGCTGCGGAGTGCAGCGAACATCGCCATTTATCCACGGTTTCTGGTTGGGATAACCAACCGACTTGGTAGGAACAACGTCATCTATGCATTTCTTGATGAACCCGGTGACTGAGGACGGCACTCACTGACGTTGTTGTCCGACGCGACCCTGAACATATCCCAGTCCGCACGTTCAAAACAGTCCTGTAGCATAGACTCCGATTGGTCCGACCAGCGTTGCACTTCCTTCACAGCGATTGGTTGCTGCTTTAGCCTCTGCCTGTAGGCGGGGAGTAGTTGGATGGAGCGGTGGTCTGATTTGCCGAACGGTGGGCGGAGGAGGGCTTTGTATCCATCCCGGAAGGGAGTGTAGCAGTGGTCAAGAATCCGCTCCCCCCGCGTGTTGCTTTTATGCGTTGGTAGAACTTCGGGAGGACTTTCTTCAGGTTCGCTTTGTTGAAGTCCCCGCCACAATGAAAGCAGCCTCGGGTGTGCCGACTCCTGCTCGCTGATCGCCCGTAGAGTTCCTTCAGCGCTATGTCCGTGTTAGCTTGAGGCGGAATGTACACAGCAGTTACGGTGACTGCTGTAAACTCCCGCGGTAGCCAGAATGGTCGACACATGAGCATTAGGTACTCCAGGTCCGGGGAACAGAACGACTTGAGAGTATGTACATGACTTTGGTTGCACCAAGATCTGTTTATCATGAGACATACCCCCTCCACGATCTTTACCAGAGAGAGTCTTTGTTCTGTCCGCGGTGGACGGAAAATCCTGCCGCTCGATGGCAGAGTCGGTAACCTCCTCCGACATCCATGTCTCCGTAAGGCAGATGATGCAGTTGTCCTTAGTTTCGGTGGAATTGAATACGAGCCTGTAGCTCGTAGCTTATTGTCCAAAGACTGTACATTTGCCAGTAAAATGGTGGGTAGTGGGTCGATTGGCTCGACGTCTCAGCCTAACCAGCACGCCAGCTCGCTTCCTCCGTTTTAGGCGACGCATGAGAGATCGCGCCTAATGGACGGAGATAGTTCCGCTACTATCAGATCCTAGTAGATTGAATATTTATATGCCCTAGTCAAGGGCCATAGATAGGATCAATTACATTTATCATAACCGTAAAGATAAATTGGATTGATAGATTGGATGAGACTCGACTCTGTTGGACGGGGTGAGAAGCTGCTCCTCCGACTCAGTTAAAAATTGCGAATTCAAGCCTAGAAAGTATTAGATACTTATTAAATATAGAAATTATGATATAGAAAATTATTCAGTCAAGTGTCACATTCTGTATAGAGCCGCCCTAGTGGCCGCTGTTTTGTGTTGTGTTCTCATTTTCTCCAACAGCTACACCTGACGCTACAGCATCGACCTCCATCGTGTGCTGACTGCCTGCTGTGAGGACCTGCCATGAGGAGCTGCCCACAGGAGCATCGGACACCATCATCACCTGGCTCAGAGAGACTGAGGAGCAGACGGAGCCATCCTGAGGACCCCTGCGATGCCATTCGGGGAAGAGGGACAGATGACATCATGTGGATATGCGAATCCACCGACGGACCGACGGCTCAGCCAGTGAAAACCATGAGGAATAATATCTCCCCAGGGGCTGGGATGCCCGGGAGGTATGAGACAGGTTCCAGAGAGACAAGGCTTTTCCGACCTTTTGGATGACGGCAGAGAACCACTGCATGCAGGTAGCTGCATGAAGGCCGAGATCCTTGAGAAGTCCTCAGCTGAGATTTAGTGAGTGTGAATTGCTGGTAGACAGTTAACTGCTTGCAGTCTGTGGACGCAGTAGTTCATGCTCCCTCAGCTGAGTGGGACGATCGCAACTATCATTGACAATCTGCTTGGTGGAATACTGGAGTTGCAGAGCATGTATGCGGAGGGACTGGATTCACAGGGATGCACAGACACAAGCACAGATGGACACTTTGTGCACACGTTACATCAACCGGAACCATCAGGACAGCAAGATTTTTCACCTGTGTGATGAATACATTCACACTGACACTTAGTGTTATTTAGTTTCCTTGAGAAGCAGGGATGCAAGGAGGGAGTGATGTTCTTCCACAGGGATGCTGAATGATAATGAGTGCTTATTAAAATGTTGTACAATGTTTGTTTACATAGAGCAGGGGTGCTCACACTTTTTCAGCACGCAAGCTACTTATTATGTGACCAAGTCAAGGCGATCGACCGACGGGGTGCTAGTGAGAGTCGCGCGAGCCGAGAAGGATTGTTGACGGGGTGCAGTGATGTCGCGCGCGAGCCGAGAAGGATTGTTGACGGGGGGGGGGGGGGAGCTCTGCAGCGCACGAGACGGCGGGCAGAGGACTGTTAACGCGACATGTAGAGGCAGAAATGACATACTGCTGCTGTAATGTGGCGCTATAGAGAAAGTGACAGGGGGGCGGACCAATTTTTTTTATGTCATGCGATCTACCAATACTACGCCGCGATCGACTGGCTCAATACGTCGATCGCGATCGACCGGTCGATCGCGATCGACGTATTGAGCACCCCTGACATAGAGGGTCAAAATAAAAGGGCTATTACTTGGTTGTTTATACTATTGGATAAGTATAAAAGGAGGGATTGTTAAGTTGTAATAGTTTATTTTGATAACATCTGCAGAGGTCTTATGTTTTAAATTAATACATATAGAAAGATATTATAATAGACACTATTAAGGAGAATATTGATATTGTTAATGTATTATGAAGCATAGGGGTAATGTTTACTCTATGCAAATGTAAATGGCAAGAATTAATGTATGTTGCATGAGAGTGACTGTATGTTAGTATTATAGATTGACGAAGCCGGTTGAATTCCGTGAAGGTGACTTTTAATGCAGTCAAAACCAAGACTGGAATCTTATTGTGAAAATACTTTAGCGACGGAACCGGAAGTGACGTTTCGACCGGTGAGAGAAAACTCCGTGTCTCAGAGAGACCGGCCTCTTTTCTCAGGTAAGCCCCGAAGGGAAGGTTGTGCTCTCGGGAGGTGCCGAGAGCCTGCAGCCTTGACACGAGGAGAGAGCGCGTTGAATGTTTGATTCACATTTCCTGCCATTAAATGTTGATAACTTAATCCATGCGTGTCCGGAAGCCTGTTTCTCCACCATCTGCGTAGTGCCCAGTTTTGAGAATACTTTACAACATGAACCTAAATTTAAGTTCAGAACGAATTAAAATCAAATGAAAAAAAATATAATATTTAGTTTTTTCGTCAGCGTCTCGGAATCGTGATGCAGACTTTTATTTTGTAAACCTAAACCGGAACTCGTCTTCTTCTTCGTCTTTTTCATAGTTAGTTGTCACAACAACCGCCGGTCCGTCTCCCACCTCCCCCGCCCCTCCCCGAGGCTCCACCCCGCTTCCGGTCGCTGTCGGTCGGCCTGAGCCCGGAGGAGCCGACCGGAGTAGTCGCGTGCGCCGAAGAGAGGACCGTCGCTTCCGGACGGAACCAACGGTCGTTTCCGTTAACCGGCGAGGTGAGAAGATCACTCGTTACTATGACTACTTAAATGATGTCATCTTTTTGAGTTATTATAATGTTGGGGGTACGTGAAGGCACTCCAGGGGGTACGTGAGATTTTTTTTAAATCTATTTAAAATTAGCATCCATTCAAAAATCCTTTAAAAATAGTTATTTAATAAATATTCAATAAAACACAAGTGTAAGTTCATAAACTGAATTGTATATTAAGTAGGCAATTTAATTTAATTATCCTAAAAACCCAGAGTCTCCCCCATATCAGGATGGTTTGACCCAAGGTGGCACACGCTTAACGGTCCTGACCCGTCTATCACTGCCGGCTTTTAAACTCAAATAATGAAGTCGTGGTTGAAGCGTAGCAGCAATGCTGCTGAAAACACGGAGGGACAAAGAAGGCCAAACCAGAGCCGGCAAAATCCCGTCAGTTTTCAGACGACTATGTTTTAATGGGATTTACGTCCACGCAGCGCCGCCGCTCCCATAACGCGCACTACGCGCTGCGCGTCGGGCACCAAATCCTGAGGGGGCACCACAAAATAGAACAAGAGATATATTTCATCGCTCAGCACCCCCCCCCCCGTTAACACGTCTCGGGTCGCATCTCTCTGCCGTGATGCGCGCCGACACATCCGTGCACACAGGTGAGCACACTCTCACGAGCACCCCCCCCCCCCCCCCCCCCTGCACGGACGCAGCGGCCTCAATGACGGGCAGCGCGAGAGGACTCATAGCGCGCATTAAAAAAGAAAACCCCGACATGAAGTGGACTCACTGTGTCACACAGGGAAGCGTTGGCGTGCAAGAAAATGAGCCCTGTGTTACATGACGTTTTGAACGACAGCGTCAAAGTGATCAACTTCATAAAGTCAAGGCCACGCAATGCACACCTGTTTCGCCGCCTCTGTGAAAACATGGGAGCTGAACACACAACACTGCACACAGAAGTACGCTGGTTTCTCTTCAGGAGAATACTCAACCGGCTGTTGGAATTACGATCTGAAGTACACACCTTTAAGATCGAGCACAGGTCTCCCCATGCCACCTTGTTCCAGGACACAGACTGGCTTGCAAAGCTGCTATCTGGTAGATATATTCAGCAAACTGAACGAACTGAATGTGTCTCTGCAGGGCAAGAAGACAAGCATTTTAAACATGTATGACAAGGTGGGTGGCTTCCTGAAGAAAGCAGAGCTGTGGAGAAGGTCCTCTGCAGAGGGAGATTTCACCTGCTTTCCCCAGGTGGATGCTTTTCTCTCGTGAGGATGTGGACAGAGCTCCAGTCAAGTCGGTCATAGTGGGACATTTGACCAACGTGATTAAAGATTTTCATTCCTACTTTCCTGACCTGCACTCAGAAAAGTTTGACCATTGTCTACTCAATAAAATTAAGGCAACAAAGTGACAATTAATATAATTGAATATAATTTAATACTTCATCTTTGATTAAAAACTATTGATTTAATTAAGCAAATTTAAACAAAATATTAAATACAAATATGTTGGATTTACTAATAATATGGCAAATGTTGAGTAAATCCAAATCAATTATACAGGGGAAATGATTAATATTTACTAGGTATTCAAAAGAAAGTAATTTAGATATACCAAATAGCTGTGAAAAAGTAATTTAGATTTACTAATTATGTGGATGAAATTGATTTCCATTTACTAAATATCTGGATAATACTGATTTATATTTACTAATTTTATTGGTGAAAATGATTAATATTTACTAGGTTTTCAAAAAAAAGTAATTTAGATATACCAAATAGCTGTGGAAAAAGTAATTTAGATTTACTAATTATGTGGATGAAATTGATTTCCATTTACTAAATATCTGGATAATACTGATTTGGATTCAATAAATAAAATAAGTTACAACAACTCAACTTGGAAGAATGTTACTTAATTCACACATTTAAACTGAAATTGTTATTTATCTTTACATAAAGTCATATTTTATAAATCAACTTTATAATTGGTACCACATGACTTAAAATCTATGTAATGTGTAATGTTATTGATTGTCACTTTGTTCTTTTAAAATGTAAATAGAATCTACTTAATATCATGCCTTCTTTTTTGCAAGAATGTATGATTAACAGTTAAATTACCACATTTAGGACAACAAAGCAAGTTAAACATTTATTTGTGCAACTTTGTTGACCATCTTCAAAAACATTTGTAAAATGCCAAAATACAAAGAAATCCTGAGTGTACACAAAAGAATCACAACAGCAAGCCCTTCAAATGAGAATGACAAATTGGATGTTTCTGAACAACCCTGAATGGTAACAATAACTGCAGCACTGGGGGAAACTCAGACAAAGCCCCTGAACTGTTCTGAAAACCATGTGACTAAAAACGCATCTCAAAAAATAAAAACTATTGGGTCCAGACTGAAGACAGGTGGGGACAGAATCTCTCATGCCGACATGATGTTCAGGAAACTGAAACTTAAGGCATGTGAGTCATCATTACTGCTTGAAGACTAACAGGTCAACCGGTTGTCTGTGGGCTGACATGATTCTCTCTACAGCCAGAAAAAAGACAAAACAGAAAAGATTAACAATAATATAACTTTAAATAGCATTTACAACATGACTAGGTGGTTCAACAATAAAATGTATTCTGTTGTTAAATTAAGACACTGAACTTAAAACAATCTCTACCCTGTTTATCCTTGACAACTTGTACAATCATGGGTCACACTAGTGGAACAGCAAAGAAGGTGTTGAGGTTCATGCTGGTAGTCGTAATCACACCTAAAAAGAAAGAGTAAGGGGATAAAGGACAAAGGGAGGACATACATCCTCTCTCTCAGTAAAACAAAATCATCTCAAGCATCAACTTTTGCTCTTTTCAATGCTAATGTTGTAAATAAAAATGAAAAGGCTAGATTCACCTCAAGTGCCACATGTCGTCATCACATGGCGGCCAAGGTTTGATTTCCGTGGTCCCTTTGCTGCAGATCCTCCCTGTGGTGCTTGTGTGTCTCTAGCTCTAACACAAATAAAGAAAAAACATCTTAAAACAAATAATTGCTTGCTTCTGGCATTTAAATGGATTATAATCTCACCGTGTTGCATGGGTGTCATTAAGGTCATCGAAGTTTTTCCATCCAAATTGATTATAATGTCTGAAAGGTGGCAGGAGAAAATAATTAGATTTTACAATTAACTAATTGTTCTTAATATCTGTACACAAATGTAAACATTGGACTCAAATGATAGCCTCTTTGCAGTGACGCCCTCGTATCTGATAATGGTACGTAAATGAAGATTTGATCATGAAACCATCCCCTCACTGGACAGCTCACGGTGCACAGAGCTTCTGAGGAGCTGTGAGCTGTCATGTCCGCCACAGCGCAGTTATAAGCATCATGTTAACAACAGTCACGTGAACAGAGTCCCGACCACGTCAACAGCATCAAGTTAAGAGCGTCACGTGTACAGAGTCCCGACGTCACGTGAACAGACCTGTACAATAACGTGTCTGCTCACGTGCCTGTCCGGACTGTCCGCTCCGGCATGTGTGTGCTCGCCTGTACATGTCTGCGTGGAACCAGTTTCAAAGCACTTCAATAAAATCGTGGTTATTAGATGAAGTGTGTAGCACGTGACCCCTCAGGTGTCTTAACCCACCTGCCACTAATGAACCTATAACACGAGCGTTAGCTAAACATCACCTGGGCTAACATGTGTAAAGTAAGCTAATGTTGGCTCTTTCAACACAGAAACAGACAACCTACGTTACATCGACGATGTTAAAGAAACGTGAACACACTTCACACTGAACAGATAGCCAAGTTAACTTACTCTTGATGTCCAAGGCGACACAGAACTGCAGAAAACTATGCCTCGAATTCAAAAGTAGCTACCCGCTAGCTCACATGAGGCTAGCTCAACCCCTCACCAGAGAGCCGAGTAGAAACCTCAAAGTGTCACTAACGTTGCTCGTTCAATACAACAACGTTACTCTCTGAAATTAAATTAAGTTGGCATTCTTACCTCAAGAAGAGATGTCATGTCAGGAGGCTGTCGTTCCCTCTGTGGCGTTTCCTTAGTCACTGAAGCAGGAGAGCAGCGCGCAACTCAAACTGGGAGAAGTGGCGCGAAACCGGGTTCAACAGTTCAATCTGCTTTTTGTGTTGATTGCTGTGATCAGTCTGATCACTGACACCTGGCCTCTCCTTTGAACTCTCTCTCTCTCTCTCTCTGTTGGACGGGCTGTCTGTCTGTCTCTGTCTGTGCTATTTTCTTCTCTAGTAACTAGATTCTTAGAAGAATACAATACAATAAAATAGCAGGACAGGACATATTACATTTAAGTTAAAAAATAAAGGACATTTAAAAAATAATAAAAATGAAAGTAAATACAGTGTATCTAAGTGTATATAAAGTGAAAGCGGTGTAATGTTCATTGATGTTGTTCAATTTGAGGAGGATCTGGCCAGAGGTGATTCATTGTAAAGTCTAATAGTTGCCAGGAATGTTCTCCTGTAACTGGAAGGTTCTCCTGTTTCTAGAAGGTTCTCCTGAATCTGGAATGTTCTCCTGTAACTGGAAAGTTCTCCTGTATCAGGAATGTTCTCATGTCTCAGGAATGTCCTCCTGTATTAGGAAGGTTCTCCTGTATCATGAATGTTCTCCTCTATCAGGAATGTTCTTCTGTATCAGGAATGTTCTCCGGTCTGTCCTTGTGAAGCAGAGCTAAAGCAGTCTGTTGAAGAACGTGCTCCGCTGTCCCTGCAGTAGGTGGTGGAGAGGGTGGTCCGGTTCTCCAATATGGACAAACATTTCTTCATGTCCTCCTCTCCACCTGTTCCGGATAGTCCTCTTTGCAGCCAATGATGGAGCCGGCCTTCCACACCAGTTTAGTGAGTCGGTTGGTTTTCTCCAGTTACAATGCTGCTCCCCCAGCAGACTACGGAGAAGTTCAGAGCACTGGTCCAACAGCCTGGTAGAACATCACCAACATCTCAGAGCACTGGTCCAACAGACTGGAAGAACATCTCCAACATCTCAGAGCACTGGTCCAACAGACTGGTAGAACATCTCCAACATCTCAGAGCACTGGTCCAACAGACTGGTAGAACATCTCCAACATCTCAGAGCACTGGTCCAACAGACTGGTAGAACATCTCCAACATCTCAGAGCACTGGTCCAACAGACTGGTAGAACATCATAATTGAGATTTGTCATATTACAAACATTTGAGGACTTGTGAACCTTTGAAGGAGTGCATTTTTTGTTCTTCTCGGTTTTTAAACCGCTGCCAAGCAGGGATGCTAAGTGCTAGATATTGCCAGCCTACATGGTTGGGTCCCATTTGGGAGTGGCTACAACCTGGTAAAGAAAGCTAAGCTATGACATGTTTCGAAAAAAAGAAGCTAAAATCAGCCCAAACTCTTAACAGGGTCTCAGATTTGCAAAGCCACACACCCTCTTCAAGTCCTGGATTTCAGACAGACAATTAACTCTTGTGGGTGTTTTGGGGGAAATTTCACCCCTTCACCTCATTGTAGGCCCTGTCCTGAGTGTCTGTGTTCAATCTTGGATATCCAGGACTAATATTTAGGAGATTATGACCATTTTTGCACTTGTCAAAAAATATGCGAATATAAGAGAATTCGGCCCAATTTGACCCGTTGGACCTTTTTTTGAGGCCCTTAACTCAGAGCTATCGGTCCAAAACTCTAGGGTATTCATATTAAGATGTTCCTCTTTGAATCTGAAGAGGATCCACATACCTAAGTTGGTTGAAAGTAGGACAAATTAACTAAAAGTTTGGTTTTAAGGATTTTCCTCTTGTAAAGATTCTAGAGGCGATTTCACCCATGATGTCAATGTATTATATTTAGGTAAATATAATATGTAAGATTAATTTTAAAAGACAATTAGGAGGTTAAGGGTCAGTTGGCAGAGTAGTGTGTGTGTGTGTGTGTGTGTGTGTGTGTGTGTGTGTGCATGTGTGTGTTTAAAAGATGTTAGTGTCAGAATTTCTTTTAATTTATTTATTATCAGTTCTGATTACAAATATTGGACTCTGGACAAATAACAGCAAATACTCATGGTCGCCCTATGCTCCTCTAAAGAACAAGTATCAAAAACTTAGCATTATTTCTTCTACTTTGTACTCTTGAAAAACTGCAATATGTATATGTTTAATGAAATGAAAGAAGTTAGCTAAATTTAGATTTAGAATTACAGAGTTTGAATGTAAAAGTACATGTTAATATAAATATAATATGATCTACCTTAAAATTACAAAGAAAATCGTTAAATTGTTAGTATGGACATAGACCTTCATATAAGGAGCTACACATTTAATTACAGGTAATAATTGTTATTTTACATGAATTTGTATGTCATTTAAGAAAACGGTAAAAAGACTGTATTAATAATACAGTCATTTTTCTTTAAAAAAATGGGAAAAAAATGTTATTTTGAATTATTAGCATAATACTTAAATTAACAGTTGGGTTGTTAATTTACGGATAATGTCTGTAATTTCACAGAGTTTTGTATATAATTTGAAAAAAAGGAAAAACTACTGTAAATATTTAGAGTTATTTACCGTAAAATTAGGATCTTTTCTTACAGTGTACGTTTCGTAGCTCGTGAATTCAGCGTCACTCTACTGTGTGCATTGTGTATAAATAAAACCACAAAAATCATGATGACTGGGATTATGGTGGATTATTAAGAAGGACACACTGAATGTCCCCCTCAAAATGAAAACAGCAGCAGGGATATACGGGTGGGCCCGCTGCCATTTCACATCTCGATGAAAATTAGAGGAAACTTTGTCCCTTTGCCTTGAAAAGGTGACGAAAAACTGTAATCTGCTCTCAGAAGCCAATATGCCAATCTTCCTGCGATGGAGCATTTCTTCTTTCGGGCTGTCAGCTACGTCCCATTGATTTGTGAATATATCATCTCATAATTGATTGGGTGGTTTGCTTAGAGGCACATGTAAATATTTCACTTGACCTCTCACCACATTGGAGTTTATCATCTCTGACAGAGGACTTGGCTTTGTGAAGGAATGCGAGATAGGAAATGAAAGCTGTTGCTCCGCTCTCCATTTCATTAAAAATGCAACACAGGACCTTCCGGAGGTGAGTGGTAATGAGCGGAAGAAGGTACCTGGGTCCTCGGTGGGTCCTATTCATAGCCGCTACCACAAGGCTTTGTCTGGGAAACCTCCTTTTTTACATATATTTCATCACATATTACATTGGCACATATCTTTCCTGTAGAATAGTATTAAGATCCAATTTGCAGAGTTCTTGAACACGAATTGCTTCAATTTCATAAACCATGATATGAACAAAGAACATGTATGGGTGTGTGCAACGTGTATTCAGTATGTCTGGACATGTTCATTTACATTTTAAGTGTGAAGATAACACTATGCAATACATCCACGTACATAATGATGTTATCATGGACTATGTAGGATATATATTACCATGTAATATATATGTCGCATGCTCCTAATTGTGGATAATTCAATCTTCATCACCATCCATTATGAACGGCATCACATTATAGTTTTTGTAAAATGAGATCCTATCATGAGGCAACGAGCAGAATGGAACACTGATCGCCCAGTTTTGAAGTGTGTGTGTCCCCCTCAGTCCCTACTGCTCATATAAGGGGACAGACGCACACACACATACACACACACACACACATCCCCCCACCCCCCCCAGCAGGGACGGGATGGTTAGAAGCGGGTAGATTTTATCTCCTCTGACACCCATTGTGAAGCTGACTCTCTCTGCAGAGGCACGGGCCAGGAAGCATTGTTGGAATTGATTTAGTGAACGGGACCCAATCTTTGGACACTTTGCCGCTATTGACTGTGGCTTCGAATCAGAAATTCAAACAGAACTCAGTCGGGGGATTTAATTAAAACTCAAAAGAGGCAATGACTGACATTGCGGACAGGGTAGTTGGGAGAAATCAATTGTGCAATGCAAATTAGTTTGAAATCCCCCCCATCATGCCTTCTGCTTCCCATTATTTATTTATCTTTCTTTTTCCCTCCTCCTCCACGGCTCAAATGCTTTTAAGTTCATTACTACAAATGTGTGGCACTACAATTGGATGGCCACCCCTGTTTTTAATGTCATTCAGAAGAACCTGTCAAAGATCCAATTACCGCCAATATAAAACAGGGATCTTTAAAAGGGAAAATCCACCCTAAAAAACACTTTGACATCAAATGGAACAGCTAGTCACAACACATCCTGCTTTTCTGGGGGGTTTTCTGAACATTTTGTTGCTTGCCGGTGAATTTTTCTCATTTTTCGATGGATAACCAGCCAAATGTAAATGAGATGTCGAGATATTTCCAGCAGAGCTCGAGCGCAGTTTGACAGCGGAACATGATTCAGCTATCGGAAACATCAACAGCAAACGTCAAGTTTTGATCTCCGTCCGTCAGGATGAAAGCAGCGGGTTGCAATTTTGCACCAATGAAAATAATCAAACGGGGGAGGGGGGAGGGAGGTGGGGGGGATCTATTCTAGACAGCTGTGTGCTGGAGAGGCAGGGAACTATTCCTATTACTTTCTCTAGATTGGAAACCACTAACTGAAGTAGACTTGGCCCACCAAAAAGGCCAAAATTACTGTCGCTTGGCAACGCCAGCTGACAATCTTCGCTTTGCTTATTGTAGTCTGGCGAGGATGAATAGAAATATTGCTCGGGAGAGAAGTAATTCCAACTAGGAAATGGATGATTGACAGTTCTTCTCTTCGCTCGGACATCAGGAACTACTTCTCATCGGATGGTGTCCGGTGCGACGTATCTTCAACTGTTCAAGAGTTATTTTTCATGTGTTATATCCGAATATCCAGGACCATGATTGATGAAGTGAAGAACTTGGTTTTTTCAACACCAGGGGTACATAATTTATGTAAACAATTACATAAATTATGTACCCCTGGTGTTGAAAAAAAAATGCCACGCCAAAGAATCTGGCTTATGGAATTGATACGTTTTTTCACGTTTACATTTGATCAAATAACTCGCTAATTAACCTTATTATTTTAGATGAGGTCTGATTGATGGTTGATGAGCTCTGATCCTCAATCCTGGATCTGCTTTTAATTATCAATTCAATTCAATTCAGTTTATTTCGTATAGCCCATTCTCACACAATACCAATTTGACTCAGAGGGCTTTACAATCTGTACATATAGACTTCCCTGTCCCAGAACCTCATATATCACATTATTTAAATGTCTTTAGAGATTATATAAACAGGATTCCTTTTTTTATGGATTAATTCATCTGAGGGATTTTTCAGATTTTTTTCAATCTGAATATTTATATTAAACTAATGACTTATCTCACTCTGCGGCATTCAAACTGTAACCACAAATGAAAAAGAGAAATCACATTGCAAAAAAGAAAGACATTTAATGATGAAATAGGCAATTTAACAATTTCATGTTTCTTAATGTATCAAATGAATGTAAACATTATGTATTAAATCATAATTGCTTTTTAAAATTTATAAATAAATTTAATGGGATTTTGAGGCACGATTCATTCTCTATCTTCCAGGCAGACAGACCTCTGCAAGTGTAGTGCAATAACCGTGGAATACCCTTAGCACGACTGCATTTAAATATCATTTTGAACATATTTGGTCCAGTCTGGTATCAGTTCCAAGCTTGGCCTCTGAGTCAAGTAACTTCACGTCTGTATCTTCTATTACGAGCAAACTTATCACATAACTAGACGCAAACCTTCTGTGTCAAGACACTTTGCAAACAGCATGATGGCGACTCCGGAGCCTTCTGGCCAGGCGCCCAAAAATATAACGATTAGGGATGACATCACGTCTCAAACTTGTCCGCAGAGATCGAGCAAAACATTTAAATTCACACATGCCGTTCAAGTTCGAGCCAAAATATGACTACGGTACCTGCTGGTGGCCCATTTCGAGCTAAATGATCATTATGATAAATATGTGGGGCAAGTTCTTTTCATTGCTTCTATCTACCAGACTCGACTTCTACTGAATAGCGTCCAGTGAAAAGGGCCGGCCTTGACCTTCGTCACCTTCCCAGAAGCTAATAGTGCGTAATCATTGATAATTGGCAGCCAGCAGCATTTACAAAAGGCCTGGGGATTAATGCTAATTAAGAATGGAAAATGTGTCCGTTGTGTGTTGTCATGTGGGAATGAATGCTTGGTGCATCTGACCTTGCCTGTACTCTGAGCCCGGTCTCCCAGCAGCCGGGTTCAGCCCGAAAAGTCAGTCCACCGCGGAATCTAATATACAGTTTCAAAGTTGGCTGGGCAGCAAGAGAGAAAGGGAAGGAAAAAGAGAGAGAGATAGAAAGAGTGAGAGAGAGAGAGAGAGAGAGATCGAGAGACAGAGAGAGCAAGAAAGAGAGAGAGAGAGGTCTCTGATCTATCCCATGGATCTGTTGATGTCTCCACTCTCAGTGGAGTGCTGAGTCAGCACCGAATTGAATGACAGACATGGAGGCAGATTGGAATCAGGTAAAGAGCGTCTGGGAGTGCATCTCATAGAGGAGAAAACAGCCCACAACTGTCAAAGAAAGGAGGTGAGGAGGGCAGCTTCACTCGCAGTTTGCTCTCTTGATTGAGACCGACGCCACAGTCAGGACTGCATAACAAATGTAAAAAATAAATGCCAACACAGGTATAAAAATATCTCATTAGTCAGTGGTCCACCGGTAGTGGCCGATGCAGATGGAAATATTAGGGCGGCCAATGGCTGATATGTAATGCTGATGTCATGTTGTTATTTTTGCATCTTATAGAATACAACATTAATAATGATAACAAATGATACACAACATTACAAAACAAGTATTGATATTAGTATGCCTAGCCCTATAGGAAACAAAGATTTATATGACATGAATCTGATATCTGATTTAACCGCTGTTCCTTATCTTTGCCATTTTTCTGTTTACAGCGCACAGTTACTTAAACAGGGTGGCACATCATGTTTTATTAATTATGCATTCCTTTTTATGATTAATTATATATATATATATATATATATATTTATCAGGGACGGGCCGTCCAAGCCTTCTAAGCCTTCTCAGAAGGCCTAAACATAGTTAAAAAATGTAAGCTATTTTATTTATTTTTGTTGCTGTGCTTCCAGTCCAATTTATATTAACGGGAGCTTTTATCCAATTAGATTTCACCTCCACAGTCTCTATGGAAGAAGAGCAGCTCATCTCAGGCCTTCACAGGCCAAGACAAGTACAGCCTGCTTGAAGTACATGGGGACCTTATCGATGATCGACATCATCTTCAACCAATCATATCTTTAGTTTGACATACTGGGTGTATTTTTTTAGGTCTTCTGGCCTTCTGGAAGCTCATGAAAGTACGTCAGATTAACCTGCGCTGTGATTGGTTCGTGGGCCCGCATGCAGTTCAACTGAGAGGAGAAGGAGATAGATTAGGAGGGGTCAAGAAGTCAGGAAGTCACCACAGTTTTAGTTTTTTGGTTTTAAATTTTAATGGCGGAAGGAGGAGAAGCGGACTTGGAGCAGATTTAATATCAGAGCTTTTCTCAAGGAGGACGTTTCAGCAAAAGAAGGACATTATAACCAACAGTCGCCCGACCCCACAGCTAGCTAGCTAGCTTGATATTCCAGAAACGCAACTGGGAAAAAACGACTTTTTACCATGGCCATCGATAAGCAGCTGTTAGTGGACTTTAAGCTCAACGACAAACTCTCCGACCGCGTAATTGAGTTGTTTGTTGGCAAAGAGAAGAGGATGGACTTTAACTTTAAGTGAACGGCCGTTGATGAGTTGTGTTCTGCAGTAGCGTTGTTTTAATTTGACTCTGTTGTTCTTATTATATGGTTCTTTCTGATTTCTATTGAGTGTAAGGCGTTTTAGTGCCACATTTCTGTCTGATTGTGTTGTCATGTTTTATTCTCAATAAATGTGACTGGTTCTTGTAAATGTGTTCATTACGGTGGTGTGGACTACAAGCATTGCCCGTTAATAATGCAGCATACTGTATATGTATATATATATATATATATCAATACAATCAGTCCCCATGTTTACTTTAAATCAACGGCACGCCAACTTCTTCATTTAAAATGCGCAGGAAGTCATTACTCTGAGAACCCATTTGCTTCGGTAAATTTCCAACAGCTGGCTATAAATTTGAAAACGTAACGTTGCAGTGAGCAGGTTCCCTGCATCACGCCATGTCCACACTCAATCAGTATTGTTTTTGAAGAGACCAAAATCACCATGGCCGCTTTTGCTATTGGCAATGCAGTTTCCTTGACTTTCTTTTTTTTTTTTTACAGCGAATGGGCTCTTGTATCTTAATCCTTCTAACCCCCTTCCCCCCGCCCCCTTCTTAGTTCAAAGCTGAAACACTGAACTTCACCCGCTAATCTTTCCATCTCGACGTTGTCATCCTTGACCTTCACGCCAGGGTCAGCTTACTACTTAACGTCATGAAGAGTGGCAGCCGGGCCGTGATGAACACTGTGTGTGTGAAACTGTCTCTTAAGAGGTGAATGGAATTTCTCTACCGTGACAGACAAAGATGTTCTCAAGACGGGGCTTTTAAAAGGACCGTAATAAAAAGGTATGCTCGTCTCCTGTTGGCGTGGACAGCTTTGCCAAAGATTTTACTCCATTTCACTGACACGTAACAAGAGACAAGGAGAGGATCCCACTTATTCGACATTACCTCTCCACTGGCTGCCTCATTATCTTCCATAGAGAAGCGGTTCCAGAGCTTTGACAGAGTTAATGCCGTCAAACCAGAGACACTGTTCATCCCATGGACCGGGTTGAGAAAATTGCCCCTCCATACATCCTTAACATGCATTACAATTGATGAAGGATAGCAGCGGTAGCATCCCAAATGACGAATCAAGATTTTTATTTTAGACTTCTACATCCGGGCCGATATCAACAATTTAGGAATTCTGCAAGTGGCCAGAAACAAGCCTTTGGTGGACTGAGCCGTAGAAATAAGAGCGTCTACACCAACGTTCGGCACAGTGAGTCTTGTCTCAGCTCCTTTGAAGTAGCTTCTGATGCGCTGTTATTTATCCAGCGCGAGACCACAGAGACCACAAGCGGAGCGCCGCCATGTGACCCACATTCGGCAGACATGAAAGTGACGCTCATTGACAATTTTAACAGAGGGGAAAAGTACACGGACGGAGGGGAACACAACAGTTTCATTCTCGGCTGCTCGTGCCGAGCCGTGGAAATACAGAGCACCGGATTGCTTGATCGAAGAACAATGTTTAAACAACAGTCTGCTTTCTTTGGTGGTTTTTCTTTGATTTTGCTTTCATTGCAGGCGCTAAAAGGGTTGTTGCGTTGGTGTGTAGCTCGATGCAGGGCACCGGAATACACATTATATATCAGTTTAATGGCAGGGTGAACAATGAAATCAACCAAATACGATAGACATTGGGTTGAAAGACTTAGTTGAAATTTACTTCATCTGCCTAGATGTTACAAAACGTGTCTTGAATTTTTTTATTTTTAATCTTGCTTATGAATCAGGTTTGCCCTGGTCCAGCCCCTTGATATGCTGCTATCGGCTTATAGGCTGCTGGGGGACATTTTAGGATACACTGAGCACCTCTCTCCTCTTTTCTCTCTCCTTGTGGATGAATTTTCATCTTTCCATCACACATTATTTACTCTGCTTCCTCCCAGGAGTCTTTGTGACTTCACGTCTCAGAGGGTTCATTGGACCTGGCTGTGTCTGATACCTCCTGCCATGGCCCCTGCTGATGCGATTTCTTGGGAGTGTTTCCTGATCTGATGTGAGGTCCTGGGACAGGAATGTTGTATGTGTACAGATTGTAAAGCCCTCTGAGGCAAATTTGTGATATTGGACTATACAAAATAAACTGAATTCAATTGAAATCGATTTGAATTTATTACAAGGGACTTTTATGAAATGAGTTGAAGTAATACTGATGAGACTATCAGCAAGAAGACTGGAAGCCCTAAAGCTTGTCATCGGGTGCCATTACCCGCTACAGACAAAACAATTTGCTCTATGCAGGTGTGGCACTCTGGACATTTTAATCGGCTAATATTGTTATCATAATTGTTATTGTATTATATTGTGTACCTACCTTGCCTCCACAATCCTTATTTTCTGGTTATTATCATTTTAAACGATTTATGTTAACTTAAAACCTACCTGCTTTCACCTAAAGTGAATACTCGTGTTCGCCAATAGGTGTCCGTAGCGGGTTTTGGCAAGACTGCTGGCCGCTGTAATTATTGTCTAAAACAAGCAAGTTAGACCAGCATAACACAGGCAGTCAAGAAGTGAGACTGTCTTGTTGTATTCACAGGTGGGGAAAGTACACAAGCGACATATATATTAATGTTATGTTTGCTCGCTTGGCGGTGCTATATTTTGGAAGTTATTAAGTGTTTAGTACTGAAAGAGAAGACAGCTAAGTAAGGCTAGCACCACTAGCTATATTATGCTAATCGCGCTAGTGTTTTAGCGCCATTGTAGTGTCAATACCCTGGCCTGAGAATTGCATTGTTTCATGTAAGATTATACAGTTACAAGTTGTGTCCCGTGACAGATATCAACAGTAGTGTGTGACGATGTATAGTTTTAGGTTCTATTTCATCCTTCCTGACCGCCAGAGGCGGTGCTTAGCACTGGATATCTTCCGTCTTGCGCATAGCAGGTCGAGTATTAATAACAACAAAGTCACCCGTGACCTCGGATGACCCGCCCACCGGGTATAAATTCCGGTGTCATCCCGAGATCAGCTCTTTTTCATCTTCTCGCAAACGCAGGCATCAGCTAAGGCTGAAGTTTAACTGAAGCTCGTCGCGGGGAGCCTTGTGACTAAATGGTCGGAGTTGCGATCCGTCGCCCTCCAGAGGCTGCGACGAGCTCTCCTCCTCGGAGGAGGACGTTGCGTTTCTCTACGGCGGTCCGTCGAGGCGGACCGGAGAACGCACAAGTCTTTTTCGGTCTTCACCAGAGCGCCTTCACCGCGAAGCTTCAATTGGGTGAGATCGAATACAATTGTTGCTTATGACGGCATATCCCACAGGAGCAGAGCTCTCGTTCCTGCTAACTGTGTGCTAACGGGAGCACGTCTGCTCGGTGCTGCCACACCGGCGCGACCGGCTCTCTGTAGCGATTGAGATGGCGTGTGTGTTGACTTTGGTAGCATTGCCGCCGTGCATAGCTAGCAGAGTGTGTCCACTCAGGCTAACGGAGCCTACGCTAAACCCGACAGCTACCTCCTGTTCCACAGGACCTCGGCCCAAGTAGTGGAGCGCTCTCGCTCAGGCTACTGGTGGGCGATTACAGCGCTAACGAGCGCGTCCGCTCGTTGCGGCTGGATGCCACACTGCTACACTGCTACTGGCTTCCAGTGAGCAGGGCGTCCCGCTCAGGCTCACCGGGGGGACGCTAAGGAGGCTATAAGTCGATACTGATGCATACTGCACATGTACCTCCATGACATCGCCGCTGTTACAGCTAGCAGAGCGTCTCCACTCAGGCCAACTAATGCCACGCTAATGCTGACAGACCAGATGAGTGAAGTGTGTCCTCACTCTCTCACTAGACATGCTGGGTTCTGACCCGTGTTCACGGGATCAGCGTCTACAGTAGCGCAGAGCTCTCGCTCAGGCTTACTGGGAGGCACCAGTAAGTACAGTTGCCATACTAGTGGAGAGGGTCCTCGAAGAGACCTGCCCTTTCACTACGACTGTTTTCCACAGGACCTGCTCCCCCGTAGCACAGGCTTTCGCCCAGGCTACTCGTGGGATGCTTGTAATTACAGCACCAGTAATCACAGCTACTGTATTGAAGAGGTGTCCTCGCTCTAGACGGACTGTCTCTGTCCTGCTCGACAGGACCTGGGCCACAGTAGCGGAGTGCTACTGCTGCGACCCTGGCTGCTACAGCTACCGTACTAGCGAGGCCAGCGTCCGCGCTCTACCCTCGCTAGACGGGCTGTCTCCGTCCTGCTCCACAGGACCTGGGCCACAGTAGCGGAGTATACAAGTAAGATAAAAGTAAAATACAAAACAAAATATATATGTAAATATACAACACACATGCATACACAACACACAACAACACTGACAAATCAAATACAAAAATATTAAATATAGACAGAGTGCAAAAAGCAAAGTGTGTGTATGAGTGCAGAGCAAATGAAATGAAATGTGTGTGTATGTGTGTAGTGCAAACAAATGAGATGTGTGAAGTGCAGATCAACATAGTGTAAGTATTCAGTTATTGCACTATGATCTGGCAAGAGGTGATCTGTTATAGAGCCTTATAGCCGTCGGCAGGAATGTTCTCCTGTATCTGTCCTTGTGGCAGCGGAGCGTGAGGAGACGTCTGGAGAAAGTACTCCTCTGTCCCTGTAGGAGGTGGTGGAGAGGGTGGTCCGGGTTGTCCAATATGGACACAAGTTTCTTCAACGTCCTCCTCTCCACCACCTGTTCCAGGTGCTCCAGCTGGCAGCCGATGATGGAGCCAGCCTTCCTAACCAGTTTGTTAAGACGGCTGGTGTCACCGGCTCCGATGCTGCTCCCCCAGCAGACAATGGCAAAGTGCAGCACACTGGCCACAACCGACTGGTAGAATAACTCCAGCATCTTGCTGCACACGTTGAAGGATCGAAGCTTTCTCAGGAAAAAGAGTTGACTCATCCCCTTCTTGTACACAGCGTTGATGTTGGCCTTCCAGTTCAGTCGGCTGTCGATGGAGACGCCCAGGTACTTGTACTCCTCCACCATGTCCACGTCCACTCCCAGGACACTCAGAGGTGTAGGAGCAGTCACCTTCCTCCTGAAGTCCACCACCATCTCTCTGGTCTTGGCCACGTTCAGCCGCAGGTGGTTCTCATCGGCCCACTTTACAAAGTCGCTCACCACTGCCCTGTACTCCTCCTCCTGTACATCCCTAATACACCCGACCACTGCAGAATCATCAGAGTACTTCTGCAGATGGCATGACTCCGTGTTGTACTGGAAGTCACTGGTGTACAGGGTGAAGAGGAAGGGAGACAGAACAGTTCCCTGTGGGGCTCCAACATCACTGACCACCGTTCCAGACAGCACACGGCCCATTCTGACAAACTGTGGTCTGCCTGTGAGGTAGTCAGTGATCCAGGAGATGGTGGACGCGTCCACACCGACCACCCGCAGCTTCTCACTCAGCAGCAGTGGCTGGATGGTGTTAAATGCACTGGAGAAGTCAAAGAAAGTGACTCTCACAGAGACACCGGTTCCATCCAGGTGCGACTGAGCTCGTTGCAGCAGGTAGATGATGGCGTCGTCCACTCCCACATGAGGCTGGTAAGCAAATTGCAGAGGGTCCAGCGACGATTTCACCTGCGGCCGGAGGTGGGCCAAGACCAGCCTCTCCAGCACCTTCATCACATGGGAGGTGAGGGCAACCGGTCGGTAGTCATTGAGGCCAGATGGGCATATAGGTGCATATGTATGCAACAGCCTCAGGGGCATCGTTGCGCACATTCACCAGAGACTACAGAGTGAACGGGAACACCCTCCATGCATTGCAGGTGGTCCAGATCCTCTGCTTGAGTCATATGAGGTAGTTTCCTTGGGATTCCTCGTGACTCTGTTGGTATAAGTCATCCAGTGCTAAGCACCGCCTCTGGCGGTCAGGAAGGATGAAATAGAACGCAAGTTACGTATGTAACTATGGTTCTATGAATCCTGGATGACCGCCAGAGTTCTTAGTCACTCGGAATCTCGTGAGTTCGCGAGAAGATTCCGTAGAACTGATCTCGGGATGACACCGGAACTTATACCCGGTGGGCGGGTCATCCGAGGTCACGGGTGACTTTGTTGTTATTAATACTCGACCTGCTATGCGCAAGATGGAAGATATCCAGTGCTAAGCACCGCCTCTGGCGGTCATCCAGGATTCATAGAACCATAGTTACATACGTAACTTGCGTTGTATGTTCACAATTAATATAATTATTTTCTGAAACATGCAAAATAGACCAGCATCACACAGTCAAGATGTGACGCAGCGATTAATGTGAGACTGTCTTGTTGTATTCACAGCACAATAAAATCATCTGGAATGCTGAATGGACATCGTCATCCTTCAGTTTGTAACACAGGCTACATTAAACATAAACTCTTTTCAGCTCAGGCCAAACTTAAACTCCACGCCAAGGCACAGATGCTAGATTGCTTCTCTAGCGGAAAGCAAATGCTTTTGTCGCCACTTTGATTGCGTAGAATTGAAGTGATCATTTATCATTCCGTCAGACACCATGGTGTTTTTGCACTCTACCACCCGGAGATTCATTGGCAATCAGAGTGGTTTCGATACTTTTGCTTTGGATATTCTTTGCTACATTTCCTGTAGAAGAGTATCTGCAATGAATATGTTTTCACCCCTCTAGTAGTTCTAGAAATGTTGTTTTTAGTAGCAGAGGATGAGTGATGTTGTTATAGAGCAACACAATCTCATAAGCAGGGTTTTGACTACAGGAGTAGTAGTAGTAATCCACCGATGTCGATGTCGGTCCAGTTCTCTGGTAATGTCAAGGGTTTACAGATCGGATCTTATAAACCACCTGTACTTTTTGTATATGATATTCAAGAGTAAAATCTGGATGATTACATCTGTTTGGCTTGAAACAACATCCTTTGATTCATGTGATTATATATATTTGACAATATATACATTTTAACCATACTCACTGTTCCTATAAGACATTTGTTGCATTTGTTTCTGATTATTTTTGGTTTAAA
Source organism: Pseudoliparis swirei (assembly GCF_029220125.1). Taxonomy (NCBI): domain Eukaryota; kingdom Metazoa; phylum Chordata; class Actinopteri; order Perciformes; family Liparidae; genus Pseudoliparis; species Pseudoliparis swirei. The sequence continues at coordinate 22,141,355 of NC_079394.1, read as the reverse complement.
TGGTGAAAATGTTGTGATGCATATTGTTGGAGAATTTTCGAGAACTCTACAAACACAAATAGACAAAGTAGTATATTAAGGACCTTAATGTGTATTTTTTTAGGGATGTAAAATAGCCAACAATCTAAAAATTGACCAGAGCATGGAAAGCTATATCTTTGTCTGGCCATTAAAAAAAAAGTGTGGGGTTTCTTGACATATGACAACCATTTCTTTTTTACAATTTTTATGAATACTGTATTCAGATCAATTGATTTGGACTTCAGAGAGAAACACCGATTTATATAGAGCAACAAAAGCTAAAGTGGAAATGTCATGTATCTCTCAGATATCAGATAGAGAGACGCAAACATGTTTCCTCTGTTATGTAAACAATACACATTAAAGCTTGAAAACCTCGAAAAAAGTCATCCACCAGGTCAGGGAGTCGCTTAAATAACTTGTGTTCTGCGCTGTACGTCCGAGTCCATCACTGGCTGGCAGTCAGAAAGGAATTAATGAGAAATTTGCAGACTCGCAGTTCTGACTGCAAACACAATGAGTTCAACACAAACAAAACAGTGGTCAGCAACCATTCCCGCAGATGAATAAAACAACACCAGCCATTATCTACGCCTCTCATCTCTCCTTTGTCTCAGCGGCTCCACTTTGCCTAGAAATTGCTGACGGCCTTTATTGGTGCGATTCAATATCGGGAGAAAAATGCATCTGACTTCTTTCCCTCAACAATCCTGCTGCCACAAGACGCCCCGACTATCATTTAACTTGCTGTCGTGCTAATGAATAAATACATAATGCATCATTGGATTGTGAGGCATTTCCCTGTGAATGGCCCAGATTTATATGAATTAGTTGGGATTAAACATAGAAAATCCTTTTTTTCAAGTTTTGTTTCTGCAATGAACTCAAATGCTTGTTGATGATCAAACAAAATACCACAGTATGATAATAAACCATTGTTGCACAATAAGAAAATGTCAACGATTATAGTCTTGCATTCAGTCGGTGCTCTCACAAACGGAAACACATAAGAAGTCAAAATAGAAAAGCCAAATTAGTTAATATATTCAAATTCACATTCATAGTTACATACCTTTCTATTACATAACAGGTTAGTGAGAAACTGAAAATCATGTGGATCTTGTCATTATCAATTATATTACATCAATTAGTATAAATATGGGAAAAGCTGTTTCTTGAAAACAAAGTTTTCTTTTTAATATTATAAAAGTAATAGCTCCAATCCTTGATTATGTTTATTATTGACTGAGCCGCATTCAAAGCCATTACTCTATTAACACAGAACTGTAACAGCAAAACAAACACATTTTTGGAATATGTATTAACTGTGGGGGCCCTGCCCTTGTCCCGACGGCCCGTTCATTCGGAACTCCAATAATCCCAAAAATATCAGATTCAGTACGAAGATATTAATTAAGAAAATACAAACTCTCCCTTCAACAAACAGGAAGACACAGCAGGCTAAATATTGTGCAGAATAACATCATGTGACCTCACCTGTCGCAATATTTTGTTTCTAATATGAATTCACAATAGTGAATTCACAATAGTGAATTCATATTCCTTACCCTGCCTTTGGTTTGCTTACCCTGATATTCTTATGCTAAACCTGACTAATCTCACTAATCACGCCTCAACATAACTATACAACCCATCGAAAACAACAAGTAATGAGAGGAATAGTGGCAGGGCCATGCCCTTACTGTGTGGGAAGAGATGGAGAGGACATGGCACGTTCTCCCCATGTTACCTTGGGTTTCCCTCCAAATTAATTGACTCCTCTAAATTGCCTGTAGGTATAAATGTGAGTGTGAATGGCTGTCTATCTCTATGTATCAGCCAGTCGGCTCCAGCCCACTCGTGACCCTGAAAAGGATAAGCGGTTGCAGATAACGAATTGGCAATTCAAATGTAAACTTTTTTAATGGAGCAATACATTGGTCAAAAATTAAACTTGAAATTTAAGTATAAACTACATATATTATATACTGGAAATAAATAACATATAACATTTAGAAATGAATTGACGAGATCAGCTGCATTATCACAATACTCAATCTAGCTATTTGAATAAGTAATGGCCCGATAGCTGATATCTGAATGGGCGCATCCCATCCCAAGTCTTGTTCAGTACAACATGATGTTCATTTAGGAAGTTATGTTCCCATTTTGACGTTTTAGGATACACTGAGCACCTATCTCCTCTTCTCTCTCTACTTATAGATTTACAGTACATCTCTCCATCACATATTACTAACTCTGCTTCCCTTTCCCGGAGTCTTTGTGAATCCACGTCTCATAGGGTCCATTGGACCTGGCTGTGTCTGATGCCTCCTGCCTGGTGGGACGGCCTCCTGTCATGGAGCTGCTGATTCTCCCCCCCTCCAACGGAATTTAATTGAAATGTCGAGTACAATGGAGTTGTCCAATCTAGGAGTGTTCTGTGTTTGTGTCCCTTTCTATTGTTTGAAATTCATAAAAGTTAATTATGTAATTATGGTCTGTGTTATTGAGTGTCCTGTTGAATTTAGCTCCACCCTCTCCTTAAACTTTTGTTTGCAAAAGAAACTAGATGGCGACTGCTATAATCCAAGATGGTGATTGCAAAATTGCTAAACTCAAGGCTCACTCTGACTACATCCACTTTTTAAATACAAATTCTAGCACGCCAAAAGGGACTGAAAGTAAAATAGAACGCTAACACAACCGACCAACAATGGCAGGATTATTGGCAATATTCCAATGCATCTCAACAATCATCCCAGATCTTTACGGATACTTTCCACTGTGTGTTGCTTGACAAGCAATCTGGTAAATGTCGCCAAAGAACGACATTGCATGGGGACAGAATGATTATTTTTCACCATATAGCTGTGTGTTTATTACATGAAACCTTGCCATGTATATGAATGTAGTAACAGCTTTTTCAAAGCCACTTGACCCTGTTATTTACAGTTAATTCAATTCAATTCAATTTATTTTAAATAGCCCAATAGCACAAATTTGCCTCAGAGGGCTTTACAATCTGTACACATATGACATCCCTGTCCCAGAACCTCATATCAGATCAGGAAAAACTCCCAAGAAATCAGCAGGGACCATGGCAGGAGGCATCAGACACAGAACCCTATGAGACGTGAAGTTACAAAGACTCGGAGGAGGAAGCAGAGTTAAAATGTGTGATGGAGAGATGTAAATTCATCCATAAGGAGAGAGAGAAGAGGAGATAGGTGCTCAGTGTATCCTAAAATGTTCCCCAGCAGCATATTATTTAACTTAAGAAGCTACTGAGAAAAGAAATAAATTGTGCGCCAGCCTCAAGTCTGGGGGTGAGAATAGCTGTGCGTTTGTAGATGACCTACTTGAGTCTTAATGTGTGAATGGGGGTATTGTTAGGAGCTTATTTTTAGCTTGCAGTTTATCTCAGCAGGCCAACCAGTGATGGATGCTAGCCGCACTGTTAGCGTCGGTATTTGTCTGTGCATGGTGTCTGTCCTGTCAGAAGCAAAGAGAATGTCTGTAACATCTCAGACGAGTCAACCACCTGTTTTACAAATCCCTCCCCTTCTGCCATTACTAAGTCAGGTGGACAATGAACCAGTGTCTGGTCGGACTCAGCAGACACATCTTCAGCTTCGGCCCGTGCAGCTGCAGCGCTGTGTTCAGACACGCGGACACAAAGAGGCAGGCTGTCTCCAGTCTCACCGAATCTAGAGCTTTCGGCAATGTTTAGCACGCAACCAATCACATGGCAATTTGTGTGGGCTTATTGTGGAGCTTACTGGCCAATGACAAACGCTCATTTAACACATTTAAACTCATATTTTGTAGGGATCACCATTTCCGTGTCCATACTTGAAATATATTCCAAGGACAGAGAATGTTGGATGTTGTACAGATTGTAAAGGCCTCTGAAGCAGTTTGGGTAAACATTTAAATATCTTTAATTTTTCAAGTAGAAATAGGATCATTTTGACTGCAAACTATTTTCCTACCATATTTTGCCAAACACTTGTGATATTCATGTGATAATATAATTCAATTCAATTCAGTTTATGTGTATAGCCCAATTTCACAAATTACAAATTTGTCTCGGAGTGCTTTACAATCTGTACACATAGACATCCCTGCCCCAAAACCTCACATCGGAGCAGGAAAAACTCCCAAATAACCCTTCAGGGGGGAAAAAAGGGAAGAAACCTTCAGGAGAGCAACAGAGGAGGATCCCTCTCCAGGATGGACAGGTGCAATAGATGTAATGTGTACAGAAGGACATATAAATCCTGGATGAATCAGCATCTCTGTGATTTGGGGTTATATTCCACAATTCAAATGATATTTATGTGTATGCAACATAGTGCACATTAACTCAATAAATAGTTATATCTTTTGACTGTGCTCCCCCAGGAACCTAATTTATTTGTATTAAAAAACACTTGACTAGACAGTCTTTGTGAGATTTGCCAGAAAGAATCCCTCTCGGTTCTGCAGGATGAGGGTTAAGGATTCTACACTGCAGGAAGCTCCATAGGCTTTAGGCATACAGCAGGTCAGGGAAAAAAAGAAAAGCATGTGACGAGTAACGTGTTAGCACACTATCCCCTCAGCCAGGAAAGTGTGGAAGGGGCAGAATTGGAGACGCTTGTGTTTTCAGTTTTTTTTCTTCAGTAGAAGCGCTCCTTCAGCTTAAGGATCACAGGCCATGCTCTCCTAAAACACATATTCTGCCCACGAAGCAATGCTGGGGAACTCAAGACTGATTGTAGAAGACAGGCTGGTCCGCTATTGCCAGCAGAGTGTTCAGGATTCGGCATATGCGTCAGCATCCTGGCAGGGACATCGGTCCACTGGGATCTGATTGGCAGCACGGTGGCTCAGTGGTTAGCACTGTCGCCTCACAGCAAGAAGGCCCTGGGTTCGAATCCCGGTCGTCCCAGGTCCTTTCTGTGTGTAGTTTGCATGTTCTCCTCGTGTCTGCGTGGGTTTCCTCCGGGTACTCCGGTTTCCCCCACCATCATAAAGACATGCACCGCAGCGTCACCCCGGTTCGTATGGATGTGAATGAATGTTGGTGGTGGTCGGAGGGGCCGTAGGCGCTGATTGGCAGCCACGCTTCTGTCAGTCTGCCCCAGGGCAGCTGTGGCTACTGATGTAGCTTACCACCACCGGTAAGACTGTGTGTGTATGACTACTGGACTCTGGACTGTAAAGCGACTTTGAGTGTCTAGAGAAGCGCTATATAAAATAAATGATTATTATTATTATAGGAACCAGCATGGCTCGCTATAGCAGCACACCTGATGACGTGGCGGTTCAGCCAGATAAGGCTGCTCGTATGACAGCCAAATATAATCCAACATTCTTCTGAAAGCACTGCCTGTACCCTCGGTTCATCTACCGAGGTGATCGCTCTTTGGCGATGGATGGCGAGTGATGGACGGCCAAGAGGTCAGGGCAGCCTAGTGGACCAATAGCTTCCTCCTCTACCACAGAGGCCTTGTGTCAAAGGCAATACTTGACACCCCGGCTTTGAGGTCGAATGGCATTGGGGTTGTGAGCAGACAGCTGGTTAGAGAGAGGAGCAATGGAGCCTAGAGTGCATTATTAAGTGTACCGAGCTCATCCGACACATCAGGTGCCAATTATAGAGGGGGGCCCTCGATCTAGTTCTAAGCTCAATGCACTGAGGAGGAGCTCTTTTGGCCTAACTGACATCTGCCTCATTAACTGGCTGTGGCAGGAGGAGAAGACCAGGTACCAGCCTCGCATCCAGGCCCTCAGTGGGCCTTCCTGGGGGCGGAAGGGGTGCACCGGGACACACATTCTCCATGCTGCGTCTCCACTGGGCTCCCTCCTTGCCTATTATTGATGAGGTGGAGAGTGAACAGAATATAAATGGGAGAGAGCCGGAGTGACATTTGGAGGTGATTAGATACTCGTGCCCTATCGCCGGAGTGTTTTGCAGGGCAGTTCGTTCATTAGGCAACACTGAATAGCGCCTCAAATCTCCACACATAAAGAGGTAAATAAAGCATTCATGGGTATCATTGCCTTGGGCAGCGAAGGCAAACACTATTGATTTTTCTGGAGTGTTCTAAAATAATGGTCACAGATATGTCAAGGCATTCATCAAACCGTCTCTACGAGACAAATTCACAATGCAGTAAAAAGCCAATATGCTGCTCTGTTCTCGCAGAGTAATCGGAAGTCTGTGCCAGTGTTAGTGGTGACAGTTTAGCTACTTGGTACAATATACTGTCAACCAATCACTCAGGCACACACATACACACACACACATACCCCACAAGCACCAGCATTTTTCCATTCACAGCTCTCTTAACTGTCTGGTTCAAGCTCCATTTTTTCCCAGATAGAATGGACACACAGAGCAGATTTTTACTTAAAATCAGATTCAATATGTTAGATACAGAGATTCTCTGCTGAAGAATATTGCGCCGGCAGATTTATACTTCCCCCAAATGCCGTTGTTAAACCAACAAGCCTCAAGGTGCATGTCTACTCTTTCAATAAAACGTTAAGTTCTTGCCACTATATAGCAGATTCTCCTCAGGCACGGCCAGTGGCCTCACAATATATTCCTGGTTGACTTGGTAGCACTGATTATTAGGCCGGTACATCACGGCTCCAGCAAAGACAACAACAGGAGGACAGGGCGACCACAGGCACTTATGGAGGAAGTACAACAGGTCGTCTGAGAGGTTGGCCAGAATTAGGATTAGAATTGGGGGGGATTTTTACTTAGCTGTTGTGCTCCAGCAAGTCTGAGGTATTTAATGTGGAGTATCGCCAACGGCATGCCTTGGGAAACACCGTGCATAAGCAGACCTGGGCAATATATGGCCCGGCTGGCCGGAACCGGCCCTCATGACGGTTCAGTTTGGCTTCACAGGTCTAAGTCAAACCATACAATGCTACTTATGAAGCTAAAAAGTTGGATGAAATTACCTAAATTGGCTTTAATTTTGAAAAAGTGTCTGCACTGAAAGTATCACATGCTGTTGTTACACATGTTGTAAACTCAGGGAGAGAGCATTACATCATAGCCAATGTGTTGAACGGTTGGAGGAGCATGAGACTGAACAAACTGATGTGTGGCTACCACACAGCTGTCAGGTGGTTCTGCATGGGTAAAGAGCTCCAAGGAGTGTAGGACCTGAAATCAGAGATTCAGAAGTGTTGTCCGACAAAAGGAAAAGGACATCCCCAAACTAACAAGTAAAGACTGCTCTGCTCGACTGACATGGCGTTTGGCTTCATAACTGGTTCAGAAGTTAGAGCAGACAGTCCCTTACTCAAAAGATCGGCAGTCCATCGGCAAGACATCGACATGAGTGATTAGATAGCCCTGTTGGGCAGGTGGCACCAAAGCCATCACTGGATCAGTGTATGAATGGATGAATGACATGTGGTGTTACTTAAAATGGGACAAGCCCACTTACCATGTACCGTGAATGGACTGATATCAAAATTGGAAGGAAAGGGTCTCTTCGCACATGAGATGCACAGCCTACTCAAGTCCTTTTTGAAGAAGCTGCTGGCTCCCCTGTAGACGAGTAGAGAGCAACACTCTCACACACCTCCCGAGACCAAAAGACAAGACTCAGTCTGCTGATCAACTCAACAGATATGCCGCCATGTTGAGGGCATGGGGAATTTTTCCAGGCGATTTGGAGACTTCAAAGCAGTAGAGCCTGATATGTCCACAATCTGCTCTCCTTTGACATGTCGTATCCCCAGTGATGTGCAACTTGAACTCGGAGACTTTGCAGTCCGGTACACTGCTGATGTAGCACCTCGAATCAATGCCATTACTGACATTTAACTCATCTCAAGGGGAAAACTTTCCACACATGAGTCTTGCTCAGAGGATGCTGGTCCTCTTTGGATCCACAGACTTATGGGAATGAACATTCTCAGCATTGAAACAATTCAAGATACAGAGCTTCTCTCAGTCATGATCATCATAGTAACAACAGGAATTACACCTGACTTTGATTTGCTAGTTTGAACACTTCAGAGACTTGATTCCTCCAAATGAGTAAAGTGATACACAGCATATACACAGGAATACAGGATAGGTTGTGCCCTTGAAAACATTGATGTATTACATGTTTGAATGTATGCGTGTGTATTAAACATTAATTTGTGAAGTTTATATTTCCCAGTTTTTGGCAGTTGTTGCGCTTCTTAGATTGTGGAGAAAAGAAATATAACATGTGCATCAGTATATGGGTCAGAAGAAAGTGCTGGGAGTGTACTGGTTTAGAAGTTTTATTTAATCAGATTTGTTTGTTTTCAATTTAATGATGTTCTTCTAAAAAGGTCAAGATGAATAACAATGTATTTTCTTTCTAAAGCAATGCCACATGATGAACTAAAGTGTACAAACTCAGAAGTATTGGAAAGGCATCCTTTTGCAAAACAACCAACCAAGACTTTAGCTGTAGCGCATTATTTCGCCCCGTACATTGTAACATTTATATCAGCGCTGTGTGACGAGACCCCTGGAGGTCCACCACCGCCACCTCTCCGGATCCAACTTCTCCAGCAGGGTATGAGGTCAGAAGTCCTCCATCTGACAGATATGTGCCCCGCCGCTGTCATATCACTCTTCACAAATGACCACTAAGGCCAACTGCCAGTGCCTGAAAAGCCTTATGTTTCGATGACCATCAAATGTTTGCCACACGTTGACAGGCTGCTGCTCTCAGACCTTCATGGAGGACACATGCACCGTAAATACTGCATGTCAGAAAACTCTCGAGCACTCTCTAGTAGGTCCTCCTGACATCTCAAGAACAGGGAAGATAGAAAATACTATGCACTGGTTCCTGATGTCAATGTTGTGGATATACTTTTGAGGAATTGAAATCACCAAAACTACATAGTCCGAGCAGTACTTTCACATCCTTTTAAAATACCCCTTAATACCTCAAAAAGGCTGGAAAGCAGCTAACGACCTACAAAATCAAAGAAATGTTTGTTGCATGAGGCCAGCCCAGTCTGGATTGTGCAAATGTGGGTGGGTCTCCGGTCGTGACCTGGCCGTGGGAGCTTGCTCCCATCGGGCCCGCTGGACAGTGACACATTGATGTATGAGCTCCATTTTTTTGCTCACTCTCGCCCTCATCACAGAGAAGCAGGTGTGCTGATCAGTGCCACTTGATCTGTCAGTCGGATGGATAAAAATAGCCTTGGAGATTGAGCTGGGGAGAAGGACTCGCATAACTCTTTGGTGGAAACTCAATTGACTTTGAAAGGCTCCCAGAATGGTGTTCACTTCAATGAAACAAAGTCTTCTCAAGGTCGAACATCTTAAATGTATCTTTATAGATATCAGTCATAGACAAGGCTTGTCTTACAATTAGGTGTCCGTTAGCCGGAAAGGATTAACTGCCTTCTATTGATGTGACATTACCTTATAAATCTGTAGTGCACAGAAGAGGTTATTATGTGAAAGTGATCTAGTGCTCTGAAATAATCAATTATCTTTGCTGGATGTGAAAATACATAACAACTAATACAACATCATTATTTTTCAACCTGCTGCAACTACAAAAACACGAGACGAACAGCCATTGTAGTGTCTGTCATATGTACTGTTGCAGCTGTAAAGCGGTTGATAAAGCATCACGGTACCCTCAAAAGGCCTCGTTTTACTCTCTACATTTGGTGTGGTAACATTTGTAAAGAGACAAGCAATTTATTTATTTTCTGTCTATGTGAGTTAGCATATGGCTAACCTCTGGGGATCATGCTCAGGAGTTGTGTTGTATACACTGTACATATATATGATTCATGCAATCAACTAAATGTTTTGGTTACAATAAATCAATATGTAATGTCTCCTCGATAATGATTTAAAAAGGGGCAGGACAAAAAATCACGAACATAGCTAGATTGAGCATTATTTTTATCATTACATACACTACCGTTCAAAAGTTTGGGGTCACCAAGACAATGTTGTGGTTTCCATGAAAACTCACACTTTTATTTATCAAATGAATTGCAAAATGAATAGAAAATGAATAGTCATGACATTGACAAGGTTAGAAACAATGATTTGTATGTGAAATATTTGTTGTTCTTCAAACTTCTAGCTCAAAGGTAGGCCAGTGTTATAGCTTCTCTCACCAGCATAACTGTTTTCATCTGTGCTAACATAATTGCACAAGGGTTTTCTAATCATCCATTAGTCTTCTAAGGCAATGAGCAAACACAATGTACCTTTAAAACACTGGAAATGGGCCTCTACACACCTATATACTGTATATATTTAATTAAAAAACAGATGTTTCCGACTAGAATAGTCATTTACCACATTAACAATGTATAGAGTGTATTTTTGATTAATTTAATGTTATCTTCATTGAAAGAAACAGTGATTTTCTTGAGAAAAAAAAAGGACATTATACTTTTTCTTTTTCTAAGTGACCCCAATTTTTTAAACGGTAGTGGATATATATTGTGATATTTATTGACATTGATCAATAGCCATATCATCCAGCCCCTTAAACTAGGCTACTATCTGGATTAATGCAGGAGTTCTTTGCTGCTTGGCATTTTTCCTTCCTGGTCATTTTCTGTCATAATGCCCAAGATATATTCTATCTTGGGCATTATTCTCTCCTGCTGTAGGCTCTGCAAAAAAAAAAGAAGATAGAACTTTGCGAGTTTTCTCTGAAGTTCCTGATCAAGAGAGATTGAGGGCACAGACTAGATGAGAGGAAAGCTGCGGCGTCAGCAGCTTTCCTTGTGGGGAGGCTCTGCTCGTTGTTTGAACAGCAGGCGCCTATTACACCACATGGATGCTCAGAGTAATTAAATGTGCTCTGTTCCCCTTCATCTCTTCATCTCTCTCTCTCTCTCCGTCTATCGTGCCTTAAATATGCACAAATTAAATTTTATCAATGTCAATGTTGTTTGTCGAGTGTTTTATTCACTTGTCATAGCTTCATAGTTACCGCAGGACTGCTAAAGAGTGAGCATGCATGTTGGTAAGGCTGCAGGATTAAGTACGCCATTAAGTCCTCAAGTGAATTTAGTTATGTTGTAGTTAATGTTCCCTTTGACTGGGCTCCATTTCCTTTCCACTTGACACGCTGCTATCGTACATTGACAAAAGGTGCTAAAACTTGGAGCTAAGAGGAGGCGTGTCTAATTAGCTAGCCACTTGTGGCTCTCCCAACGGCAACCGCCATTTCAAATATTGGAGCCGTTATCATAATCACTTTGACTATCGGCATGGAAGCAAGGCAACAGGCCGTTTAATGTGGCATCCGAAACACGTCGTAAAGCACGTTCAGTTTTTTACAGGCTCAGCAGGGGGTTAGGTTATGCTAATCATGGTAAAGCACATAAATGAGATATCTGGCTATCTTCAGTAGTTGTCATCCCAGTCACTAGTCTCTTGGGGCTCCACACTAAATCGGGTATTAAGTATCTCAAACGTAAAGTGCTGACTCAGTCATTCACCCACATATTCAATCATAACTTGTAAGGCCAAACTCAAATCAGCTCAGAGCAAAAAGACAAATAGTCCTCATTTTGCATCTAAAGAGGAGAGATTGACAGTATTAGTAACATACCCTCAGAAAAAGGCAAAGGAGATGGTTATTGGTTTCTTGTTCCAGAAGAATATAAAGAAGTAAAAGGCTGTCGCGTATGTCGGGGAACGAAATGACTGGGTTTCCGAGGATTGAAAAAAAATCCATAAAACATTTTTTTAAGGAATCTGATTTGGCATTACACCCCCCAACAGTGCTTAAACATCTATATTTAGTGTAACATCTTCATCCGTGTAATGTGCTTCCTATAGGAAAGAAGGACATGACGAAAGATTGAAAGATCTATTTGTATCAAATTTATTCATCACTCTTGCTTTGTCTGTACTATGGGAATAAACAGGAGAAAATATACAGGGGGGTGGGGTGGGGATGCTGGCGTGAAAACATTTTCACAGAAGAAAGAATTAACTGTAAAATAACCCCACAGTGGAAAAGCCTGTGATACCACAAATCAGGCCCAAAGCTGCACTAAATTGAGGGCACGACAGCCCTCCCTCCAACAATACGTAACAAGCGGGAATGAAGATGGCACCAAAAAGGAGAGCACTTAATCTCCAAAGTGTTCCGAATGAAGTCGGGCTTTTGTCATTGGCTTCTTGGCAAGAAGTTACGTAAATCAAGTCCAATAGCTCCCGTTGCTGAGAAAATACCCGTCTGCTGCTTGTTCAGACTATGCAAAATGAGTCAACATGCCCCCCGATCTCCCCCACTCACCCTCAAATGACTGATCCCGTTTTAAGGACTGGGGAGGGGGAAAAGGTTTAAGGGGGATATTTTACAGACATCATGTAAATTACTGTCAGGGGGAGTCAGACAAATCTGTGCCTGCTCTACTCTATGCAGAAAATAAATAAACCAAGCATGGCCGTTTAATTGATGCCTCTAACTTGGCTTCGCCGCGGCCTTTTGGGAGCCGAGCTGCCGCAGAGCTGGATGGCCATCAGTGTAAAGAAGACAAATAGGGACGAAAAGAGAGGGAGGATGTGGTCACGGTGACTCAAAGGCTTTGAATTTAAACTGGGCTGGTCTTACTCCCCAATTGCAATTCATACCAAAGTGATTTATAGGCATGATCTTGCCTTTATATGTCGCCAAGGGCATCTGGGCTGCCTCTAGATTCGCTGCATAAAGATCCGCGAGCCCCGGCGCTTTTGATAAAAGACTGATGTTTGCAATGGACCCTCCGTGGAGAGGGCGTTGAATGGAACCATAACAGATGAGATATTGATTCAGCGCTGATTACAGCCACAAAGATGAACGTCAAAATATTGTCAGCAGTGATAATATTATTCTTCATGATATTATCACGACTGGAACAAGTAACTGTTTTCATGTCAAGGTTAGCTAACGCGAATTTACTGTACATTGTGATAGACATGGTCTCAGATCATATTAACTGGAACATGTACACACACATGTACAACTAGAAAACCCTTCACTAAAAATGCAGACACACTCAGCATGTCTTGTTAGGAAATGTAGCGACGCTTCAACCAAAATGCACACGTCATAAATCATACCAGTCCTCTATTCAAATGGCGATTTGCAGATATTGTCTATCTGTTGCTGTCATTTCAATGCATAATATATATTCTTTCTTTTGCTCGAGTTACTGTTTTTCACAGCTGCTATTATACTGCCGCTGTACCACTTTCTGCTTACCAAACCTGGGATTGAGAACAAAAAGTCTGTATCCATCAAGAGAGAAGCACAAAAACAGGTCATTTATTGTGAGACAATAGGAGCAGTTCTGACCAATTATCAGGAAGACGCCTCAAAATATCTTCTAAAACTAGGAGCTGCAAAACAACCAGCACAAAAATAAGGGAAACATGAGCTCTGGGATATCATATCAGACAATAGGGACAACCAGTGAATACAAATATATGTTTTTTAACAGAAGTGTGAAAAAATGGGTCTAAACTGTATTTTGTGTTATTTTTATCAAAAGCGATTCATGCTTTCTACAATGTAGGCGGCACGTGGCAAACACACTATGGTTAATTAAACCTGCAATAACTGGCTTTTTTTGCCACAGCTGTTCTGACCGATCGGACTGATCGGTCTAGGCTCTACCAGTCAGCACGGTAAAGTCAGAATTCATACCACAATACATAATCCTACTAGTGTACTTTCTATACCTTTTATACCCTTTCACCTCTATTGAGATACCAAGCCCACCAAGGCAAATTTGTGATTCTGGTGCTATACAAAATAAACTGAATTGAATTGTCTATTCTGTTGTTAGTCCAATATGAGAGAACCACAAAGTAGAGCTTCCCCCAACGGCTTGTTGATCACGTTGAGGGAACAGGGTCGGTGCGGGCTTTGATACTTCATTCATTGGATTAAATAAAGTGCTTTCGTTTTGTCGTCCCCCCTACCAGAACACTACTTTGCCCTGGAGGAGGCTCGATGTGGCTCCAGGGGACGGACCCTCAATTAGCGGTTAGCGACTAACATTCAGCCGCACAAACTCCCCCAGCGGACTGCTGGATCGTCCGAACACTACAACCTTTAGTTTTTGCCTCATTGAACTTTGGGCCCAAATCATGAGGTGCAGAATCATCCAATATGAGCGCCAGCTGTTGTATGCCAAACATGATCTAAAATCTGATCTTACTTAGCCAACATATCAGATGAATGCTCAAGGGTACAAGGTGTTGGAGTTCAACCCAGAGGGTAACATTATTCTGACCTTTGCACCAAACTTGAGAGCACGACAATGACTTAGTAGAAAATAGATTTTTCTATTTGTTGTAATGTGCCGAGCCGTCAATATACACAAACCAAAAGGCAACCAGAAAGATGTATGTCAGTCTTCACAGTCTTTAAGCTTCCACAACTAATGTACCTTTCTGTAATATTAAGGATTAGGTTTATTCGTAGCCTCGTTAGTTATTCATTGCCTCTCATGTCCGAACATCTGGTCAGTGACCACCGGTGATCCTTGCATAACTGCCGTTGCCCGTTTCACCCTGAGTTCCCCATTCAGGCTGAAGTCCAAGAAGCCTGCAGGGTTTCTCCTCCAGCCGCTCTGTATCCTTTAGCTGATCAGCAGCTATTCAAGATAGCCAGACCTCCCGCCTTCAGCTTATGTACTGGAAATCAGGAGTCACACACCGGAAATCACTTCAATCTGTATGATAATGTACGACTCCCGTCTGGGATCAATCCAGATCAGCAGCTATCAGGACAGGTTGGTGATTAAATATACATGATATAGTCAAAGTAATAATGCACATACGGTGCAGCAACCCTCTGTGAACAAAAGCACTTCATAAAATAAACATTTCAAAATCTGGTCCTTTTTTTGTTTTTGTTTTATTCACACAGGAACCATACTCGGTGCTCTATGTTAGAGGCCAGGGAGTTTTAATTACGAAGCCTGGAATTGGGTTTCACCAACAAGGATTATTTTAATCAAAGATTAGTTCTGCTTGCTAAACTAGGTTTAAAAGGAGTTTAAACTAAGCAAAGCTCTGCTGCACAGTAAAAAAGAAAATTTAACCAATTGTTTCGTTAATCCGAGTTTAAAAGAAATTAGAGCTCAATCAATATCGAGATGCTCTCTCAGCCACATTTAAATACATAAATACATTTACATGCTGCAAATTAGAAGGAGATTTGGAAACCGTTAGTAGGTGAACCAAATGTTATTAATTATGCTCCGACATAGAAGCTCTTAATTCCTCTCTTCTTGTATTATTATTTTTGGCAGGATTAATGGAGCAATATGGCTGAATAATAGAAGATAAAACAATGGACTGTTTTCAGAGTAAGGAAAAATATGACTGCCTGTTGGCCAATGTTCAGCCCCAGAACAGCTGTCTCGCCAAAAAGGTATCCTGAGAGGAAACAAAAGTGTGAAAAGGGGGCAAGAAAAGTTGGAAGATGCGAGGGGTGCAGCTCGCGTCCCGTTAGCACAAATCTCTCCGAAGCCGAGGCACCTATGAGCAGAAGGGTTTTAGCAAACAAGAAAAGCCCATTCAGACTATCAGAGGGCGGCTACTTTTTTCTTATTATTTTATTTATCATGAGCAACTCGCACTTCGGCTGGGAGTTCAACTTGAACTATCTTGATTCTTCCAGCACATTGGCTCTGCACAGGAGTGTGTGAAGTCGGGTTGCACGGTGTACCGATACTAAAAAAGTACCTGTACGTTCAAAACGATACAGTTTTGCATTATTTTTGTATCGATACTTCATTAAAAAAGCATGTCAAGCTGTCTGATATAGATAAATATAACGGTATCGTATCGTATCGAATTCTGGTATCGTATCGTGAGTATCGGGTATCGCGATATTTATGGCAGGTATAGTATCGAAGTTATAATTTTGGTATCGTGACAACCCTACTGTGAATCAGTAGTTGTTCAATACCGACTGTGTAATAGTTGTACAGTTCGTCTTTCTTTGGATTTTATTAATGACTTTCATTATGGGAGCTCCTCTATGTGCAGCACTCTCCAGCCCTGTTCCCTAATACCCTCTTCTGCATTCCCTCTGCTTTATCATGTCCTGGCTCATCCGCTCAATAGAATATCCAACGGTAATTATGGTCAGAGAATGAGATGATAATTTAAAAAAGAAGTATAGACAATTATCTGACATTAATAAGAAGATGACATTGTCTTGAGTATGCAACCACTGTATTAGTTTGAATAATGACGCAGCTTCATCACAGAGAATGTGCTCATTGGATCGAGAGGCGCCACGTTCCCAACTAAACACTCTGCAGTCGGGGGTGCCGAGGTTGATGGAGTCATCGGATGCATTGCGTGCTATGTGCTCGTAAAAGACAAACTAATAACCCTAAACCAGGTTCGGTTGTTTAGTGTAAAATAAGGCCTTCTTTGTGGCTGATGGATATGGAAGGATTTCATTTCAGAACACTGTGTCGCTTCTTCAAGTAGCTTAAATCTCAGAGGATATCCCAACCCCCGACGGTTATTTCTAAAAACTCCCGATTCTGATTTTGTCGAGCAATTTGCACTACACAGCTCGCTATTTTAGAGCAGCTTTAGCTTTTGACACTTGTTGTCACACCGTGGTTTTTACCACCCGGCAACCCGATAACATTTGAAGAGCTCTTCCTTGAGGACGTCAAACAAAGGTGCAGAGGGACACATTGCTGCAGCTGCCTCGCTCTTATAATGAGGCCTGTCAAGGATTTGCAGCACTGAACTTTTGCGCCCTGATCTGTGGCGGGGTCACCGTCGGGTTCATATCAATAATTCATCCGGCAAGCTCAACTCCCTTCCCTTGTTATGAAAGCAATCTTGTTAGGAAGTCGTGCCAATACTGTCTTCATCTCGCTACCCGACTTTATTTGTAACAGGCTGGAAATGGAGTAGAGGGGGAAAAGATTAGCTCAGTTCATCTGCATGAGGCCATTTGTTTGGCAGCGGGGACAGGAAGGAAGCCTGGATCTGGTGTGTGATCTGAAGAACTAAGTCCCCCCCCCCCCCTCCACACACACACACATACACAATGAATGCCTTGCTTCTTCCTCCCAGGGTCGGAATACATGAGTTAATTTAAATCTTGCTCTTCATCCTCCGCTGTGTGACTTCTGGACCGCCTTCCTCTGCTTTATCGTGAAACAACCTGGAGCTGTCAGAAGGCTCAGCGGAGACCCGCAGAGAGAAGGGCAGAGAAGTGGAACGCTGTACGGGATGGGCTGCTCGAAAAAAGATCCCGGGGAGACTCCTTTTTCCCTCCCCTCCCGCACACACAGCTGGCGGCAAGCGACAGTAACCTTTCCCCGTCAATGACAGGTGCTGAAGGCAGCGGGGGGATTTGGAGGTGTTATTATGTCGTCATTGTTGTCGTCTCCTCCACGGCTCTGCTCATTGAGGGTGGCCGCAAATTTGCCGTGAATAATTTCTACGCCCGGGGGATATTGAGCGCATTCTGTAAACACTTTACATAACGCTCAGGTATTCATAATACCTCGAAAAACAAGTTACGACACGAATCGAATCAAACGCCCCCACTTGACGCCTTTACGGGAGACTTCAAAGCCGTCTCGATCCTTGATCACACTGCTCCCGTTTAAACGAGATCCATCCACCGGAGTAAAACATGTCCAACGGTTCCCCTTATATTAGCATGCTAATGAGGTCCCAGTGTGATACTTTTTAATGAAACCATCCAGGAGGCCAATTGTCCATAACTAATTATCATATGCTAATTGGCACACTAAAGAGGCAGGACGACGACTGATTTTGTTTGTCTGCACCTCTCGTTTCTCTCTTCACTCTGTGTATGTGTCGTGCATTGTATCAAAAGGGCTGTCGTTCAGTGGAGAGAGAGGTCATCCCGCAACCACAAGGTACCGGGTTAAATCCCCGCTCTCCCCATTGGTTAAATGCAGACAAGATTGTAGGGTTAGTAAAGTGTATAGATTATTAAATGAGTGTAATTATGTCTGAAAGACGGCGCAGATTGAATTGCATCTAAAATATGTTTACCATGTGTATACACTATAAGGATTTACCGGCGCGGGTGCGTCATTTGGAAGTGTGTAAAATGTTAACACAAAGCTAATATTAGTGTTATTCTATTCAATTCAGCTAATTTGATATAGCCCAATATGACAAATCATGAGTTTGTCTCAGTGGGCTTTACAATCTGTACTAGGGGTGAAACTAACGATTATTTTGATAATTGATTAATCTGTCAATTTTTTTAGAATAATCGATTAATCGGATAAAAAAAATAATAATAATTTTCAACCATTTATTCAAAACAGGGTTTGTACAGTCACGGAAAAAGCTGGAAATGTTATGGAATTTTAAAATGGTTCTAGGCCTGGAAAAGTCATTGAAAAAAAATGCACATTTGTGATATTAATATGTTAATTAACGCGGTATATACTGTATGCTGTGGAATTCTCATTGTTCGTTTAAATACTACATCTTCTCACGTTTTTGTGTACACTGTGTTTTCACAAAATCTTTGGTCATGGAAATTTGGTTTAGTCATGGAAAGGTCCTGGAGATCCATTGGTCAGCATGTGTATGAACCCTGTCACAAACAGAACTGACAGCGCTTTACTGGCCTGACTATTTGTGGTTTAACCGCGTCATACGTGTCAGTGAGGGGCCGTGGCTTATCTCCGTTGCTTTGCTCGGTGGAAAAATATTTTCCGCCATCCGCCACGGAATAAGTAAACACTATTTCTACGTTATACTTCTTGTGGAAATGCCACACACGTCATAACTTCTAACGCCTTGGTGTCTGGGTTCATAACATCACCCTTAGGCACACACAGCTCCGTGAATGTCACTCCAACTACGTGAATGACTTCTGCATCCAGCGCCACGAGAGCAGCAGCAGCCAAATAGATTCACTAACGGAGGAGCAGCTCAGCGCTGATTGGCTGGCACAATGCAGCATTCTGGTCTGTCCTCTCCCTCCGCTCTGCTATTTTTTTTCCGGCGCCGCTCTGCGATCAACTCAACTTTGTTTATACTCCGCGACTTATTGAGTGCCGTAATAATCGCGAATCGATAATGAAATTCGTTACCAACTATTTTAATAATCGATTTTTAGCGATTCGTTGTTGCAGCCCTAATCTGTACACACATGATATTCCTGACCTTTGACCTCACATCAGATCAGGAAAAACTTCCAAGAAATAGAAAAAACCTCTAACGGGGAAAAAAGGGAAGAAACCTTCAGTAGAGCAACAGAGGAGGATCCCTCTCCAGGATGGACAGAACCAATATATGTCATGTGTACAGAATGAACAGCATCACAGTTACATGAACACATTCAATGAATATAAATAGTTCGTAGTAGGCATTGATCGAATTCTATACTTGTAGAATAAAAATAACAGCGTTGACCGACACTCTCATCAAACTGATGTGTGATCACTATTTTGAGTAATGCCAGGTGTCAACAATTACACTTGAAATATTGCACAGCATCCTCATTTGCCATAACCCCCCACCCCCACCCCCTCCCAACCCGGCACTCCAAAGAATGAAATGAAGAAGAAGAAATCTGCTATAGATCCCCCGACTGGTCTGAGAAAGAATGAGCCGTGATGAATAGCACCATATATCGAATTGAAGCCAAGAAAAGAAGAACATTGGGTGGCACCTGGCAACGGACCATATTGGTTCAGTTCTGGTTCAGTGTACCAGAAAATGGGACAGGGAACACAAACAAATACAAATAGCCGCTATTGCTTTAGAGATTGCGACTGACCAGCTCTGCAAACTGAATATAGCAATGGGTTCTGGTTCAGGGGGCAGCACAAAGGTGGCGGTCCTGCTGTGAACACGCGTGGAAAGCTGCTCCCTAGCGATGAGGCTTGGCCATCGTCACGCCACTCGAGTGGAAATAATCAAGCTGGGATTCGCTTTGTGTCAAAGGGATGCTTCGTAAGCTAACCAAACAGCTTGGATCAATTGTCAGTATCGCATGGCACCCATTTGTCCATGGTCCATGTGTTCTGTCGGAGAATCCATACCATCTCTACTGATCCCGTCTGTCGGAGCATGTACACATGTCCGGATTCCATTTTTTGCTCATTTAGGTCGGTCATTAGGGCTTGAGACAATTAGCTATGGACGATGAAGCCTAGAGGTAGGACAGAGGATTCGCACTGAATTCCCCGTTAGCCCATTTGCACAGACTCATTAGACAGATTGCAACGAGGGCCCCGCAAGTTGTTTGCCGGCAGGCGACGCCGGGGTCGACTCCGGCGGCTGATGGGCCTTTCCACACTCGGTAAATAGGGATATTTCAATGTTAATGGTTGTGGTGCAAAAAAGAAAGAGCCATTAGAACGGTCAGGTTATGCTCGCTGAATTCTTGGTCAATGCCAGTGAGCGGTTCCCTGCCGTTAGTCCGGCCAATGATTTTAAAAAGGTTTGCTGCCATATTGTTGAACAATGTGAAGTCACCACATAATGTCAGAGTTTGAACTAATGGCTGTGTCTGATTCAAAAGCTTTATATATATATCGAGAAGCCGAAATGATCCTCAGTGCACCGTCATGGAGTGTGACAACACATTAACTCAGACAAGTCAACAGCATGCAGTACATCACCGCTCAATGACATTATCGGAGTATGCGAATGACATTTTCCTGAGCTAAAATGCATTGAGCTAAAAATAGAATGGGAGATTTGGGTGTCTTGGATATTTGGGAAAACTAATGACCTGCCTCCAATGAGCATGCTCGCGTAAACTCTGAGAAAATATTGTCAGTGTACTTGTTCCCCACAGCCATACAGGCTTGTATGGTTTTGATGGATGGCGGCTTTTCATTGGCAATCCGTCACGTCATGTCAATACATTGCTGGGAAGAAAATATGTGTGTGTTGAGAGTGCTGTGTGTAATGGAGTTGTTCAATGAGGGGATAGTATTTTGTCTGTTGAGACGCGTAGTGGTGGACCATAACCCCCCCCAGTAGTACCGTACCCACACTTTCACCTAGAACTACCGGTGGGGAGCCGTGGCTTCTGACAACAAATTGACATGCCCATCTCAGGGAATTTCAAACAGGTTCCTGAAAACCTAAGGCTAAAATCACCCTGGGCTGCTTCAAACGCAGACATAAAAAAAAGCTACCTTTATGGATTGATCTTGGTGATCATATAATGGATTTCGCCAGCGCCCGACTGACGGCTGTAATGGGTTTCTGTCAGTTGCACTGTACCTCCATGGAACGCCCCATACATTTGCCGGAGGCTCCTTCCACCTGCTCTTGGGGGACCATATAGTAAATTGACTTCAGAAGCACTCAAGGAAACAAGAGAAAGAAACATCAGCAACTGCTGTAGGCAGACAAAACACTACATCTAGACATCTTTTTGTGTTAGAATCTTGTCTTCCTTACACAAATGCTGTTGTGTAGGTTTTTATGCAGCCAATGCTGACCGCAGTTAATAATGTATTCCCAATGTGATGCAGAATGTTCACTGAGTCAACAGCGAATAACTGCTGGTTGTTTTGCATGATGAATTAGTCACATGCAAATCAAATTAAGCAAATGGAGCACATGACATAATTATGTGAATGCCGTTCTTGAGATGGAACAATTCCCCTTTTGCGGACTCTGATGACTGATTTTCCATTTATGTGAACGGCTGGTGCATTTGTCCTGCTCATTGACAGCAGCCTGTCATTTGCAGCACTTAATCCAGCCGAGTACAGAGCACAGCTTTCAATTAACTCGTCAAATAAGCCAAGTGACACATCCATCATGTGCTTTGCTCTAGAAGCTTTTTTCTTTTCTTCTCTAAAAATTCAAAACAGTAAATTGTGTTTCGAAACCTCGATGCTGTGGCACACACTGCATTTACCTCAGGAAAGAAAAAGAGACAATCTATTTTTCCACACAATGTGGTGAACATGTTTTGTGTGCCTCATTCTTTTCTTTTGCAACTGTGGAACATGGAGTTTCTTGCTTTGATTCAGTTTGAGGACTCACGTTTAATGTCTTCAACTGCAAGAATGATCGCTTAGTTCAGTGATTCTCAAACTTTTTCTGGCGCGCCCCACTTCGGAGGAAGAGAGATGTTCACGCCCCACCACCCCAACAAAATTGTAACAAACTGGTCCATGCTGAATTTGTATTGAAATAACAACTTTTTGTGAATCCTAATATTTTGCAATGAAACCAGATTGCTCCATCAGACAAAAAACTAATATGTTTTCAATCACTTTATTAGAATATAAATACAGTTTCATCCATGCAAAAAATTAATAATATTTTATTGTGGCTGCAATTGACCTGTTTCGCACCGAATATCTTTTCAAGATAATAACAATAAGTGCAACCTGTGAAAAACTACGACAAAACAAGTTCACATATTTGGCATTAAAGAGTTTTACTGAGTTGTACACTGCATATCTTTTCAAAACAATAATGTAAAACTTTTGCAAAACAAAACTAGTGCAGATATGTGAGTCATCTCTTATTATCACTATTATATGCTGCTATGAGTTTTTCACTACACCTCTTTTTCAAACGGGGTTGCAGGCTTGATACGGTCACTCTCAATTAATGCTAAAATTGAGGTCTTGTTTTGAAGGGCAACAGCAGGAAAAACGAACTCACTGAGATTCTTGCCAAATCGAGCATAACCTGTTAATGCCATAATGTAAACATGTACACTAAAGTAAAGGCATTTCTCTCTTTATTTATTAATGACTTAGTTTTGTGTACGTTTACTTTGTAATATGTGAAGTTCTGGAATAAAAAAATATGTATTTCCCCTCGTGCCCCACCTGTAATGCCAGTGTCTAGTCGTGGGGCGCCCCACTAGAGGGATGCCCCCCAGTTTGAGAACCACTGGTTTAGTGCGAGTACAGCAGAACTGTGTATAGTTACGAGGCGCATTGACTCCCTTACATGTAGTATTTATTACCTTTCTTGAGTAAATTGTACTCGTCATGCTGCATTCACACCAACAGCGTTGTGAATATTCACATTCATATATTCGCGTGAGTTTACTCTATTTTTGGCTTATTTATGGCTTATTCGCGTAATTCGCATCATTGAGGGGGCGTGGTTTATCTCTACGGCCCTACTCTGTGGAAACAGTTATCATTTCCGTCATACACCATGGAAGAAATAACCACTATTTCTGCTTTATCACTTGTTGAGGACATCCCACAAACGTCGGAATATCTAACGCCCTCGTGTTTGGGTTCCTGACATCGTCCGTGGTCTCACACAGCTCGGTGACTTTCACAGACTGCGTCTGAATAACTGATGCTTCCAGCGCTCCTAGAGTAGCAGCAGCCAGTTAGATTCAACCATGGCGGAGCATCTCAGCGAAGGGGGAATTTTTCGGTTAAGTTTCAATATTAAAACTTTAGGTGAATGAGGCAAATTTTTTTGCTTCACTCAATTCGCGCCATTCGGTCGCCGCCCGGTAAAAATGTGCGTGGATCGCAACCATTCTTGTCTCTACATTGACTTTGCATGGGATCTACTCACACAAAAAATGTGCAACTCTTTTGGTGTGAACGCAGCATTAGAGTATTTGTAATGCAGTGTCTGTTGTGGCCTGGGGGAGAACGACTTACCAGGCCACTCACACACGAACTTCCACACACACACTGATATGCATTCACTACCCTCACCCCCATCCCACGCCTTCGCCTGCTTTATGCCCCCAGTGTGGTCTACTGGCGCTCTAACGGGCTGCCGGATGGCTGGCTGCCTGTCTACGCTGGTTACCTTCTGCCCCCCTACGGCTGAGCTTGACCACCCAGTCTTTGGTTTACCTCCCCTCCCCCCTTCCTCCACGTTGCACGTCTTGTTTAGATGTATGTGCTTTTGTGCTGAGGTGTTTTTTCTGCTCCCACACTGTACCCCTCTAGGGGCATATTCTGGGGGTTGTTTTTTATTTTCTCCTCTCTTCCCTCGTGTTATGCTGTAATCTTCCTGGATCTGCCTGTAATTTCCCGCTTGCGGGATCAATAAAGTATACATCTATCTATCTATCTATCTATCTACTTACTTGAGTAGAGAAAAATGATCACTTTCACTTTGTTAACTATTGATTCATTCACTCATCAATTGACTTGCATATTTGGTGCATTTGTGCCCGATTAAGAGCCAGGTGGCCAGCTGGTCCCCACGCCGCTGCGGAGGTCTGCCTATGAGAGACTAACTGGTCCTAGGTCTGGTGGAGCCTGATGCAGTTAAAGCTCCACTTGAGTCTCGCTGCTCAAAGCGGCATTGGCGGGAGTGTGTGAAGACGATACGGCTGGCGTTTTCCTCACATTATTAAACGCAACATGTGAACGGGCCCCGAATGACTAGACTAATGAAGAGAGACGGAAAAAGAAGGGAACAAATCATGCACTAGAAAAAAGGACATCACTGATAGGCTTCAACCACACATGGTCTTCCTCAGGTCAAAGTGATGGTGTAAACACAGCTGTGTTTAATAGATATAGTTAATGATGAAACATCACAGCATTATCTCCTGATTGGCCAAAATAAAGCCATCAGAGATGAGGGATATTCAGAAAGATAAAAGACTTGAGGGACCTGGGTGTGATCTGTGTCGGTCTCTGATGGGAACTGGGACTCGAGCCATCTGGTGTGATCAAGGTTGAAGGACACTGCAACACGTTGACCCTCTATTATGCACACTTGTTTTTGTTGTTGAGCATAACAGATCAGTACTCGTCTGTTATGCAGGTTCAGGTATCGAATGGTTGAGGATAAAATGGTGTCGGAGCATCTCTGAGTGTCACACCGCTGTGATAATTAGGCCTGATGCCTGCCCCCCCCCCCATGACTAATTGCGTGACTCGTGCACATCATCGTGCATCAATCATACGGAGGAGACGGCACCTCGAATTCCAAGAGTGGTCCCGATTACTGCCCATGGAGAGCCGACGGGGGCGGCTCCAGCTCGGGCCAGCTGGACTCCGAAGGCTCGCTAGCGAGGCTAGAACAAAGAGCACCGGCTCCGTCCACAACCTCCTCCGTCAACCCATCTGTTTGACCTTGCAGAGGGGGGTGGGGGATGGGGGGGGCGCATCTCTCGCCTTCGAGATGGATAGCATCCCCCCCCCCCTGAAACCTTCGGATGGCTGTGTTCTAACTACACCTTCCTCCATCAGCCGCCAGTGTCACGGCCTTATTGTAGCCAGCTGGCTACGTGGTGAGCAATACGGTCTTGGCCTGAGGAATGTAATACGAGATGAACTAAATAAATAAGTGTAGGTGCTGGGTTATTAATATTGCCAGGATTCCGTGTTCATAGGGTGGCTTCCTGACAGACGGCACACTCAGCTGCTACAGAGCAATCAGGATCACCTGCTGAGACGAAACGGGAGGCTAACAGAATGACCAGAGCGTTGATCTGCTGTCTGTGGTGTGACATGATTCTTTAATCTTTGAAATGAAATGGTATTATCTCTTTTTTGTGTTTATTTCCTAAGTAACCTTCTTGGCAAGCTGAATGGATTCAACATCTATGACTTTAAAACTAAATTACAACATGTTACTCTGCGGTCCCGTGAGACTGAGCTCAAATCAGTTTAAAAAGTAATGTTTCATGTCAACACATGATGGATTAATGGCTAAATGGGACAGATTAAAACTACGCTCCGGTTGCCTGTTATCGGAGTCAACACCGACGGGCTGTGGAGTGATTTTAGGGGGGGGAATTTAGAGAAAAAAAATGTTAACTCTTACAACTCTGTTTTCCGACTGTGAGGGCAGGCGGACAGATGTGAGGCAAAGTTATTGTAAGTTATTGTTAGTCCGGCCCCGGCTGATATGGCTCGCTCACCGACTGTTGCAGCAGCAGCGGTAGCCGGGCACGAAGGAAAAACAAACAAGCAGTTCGAGGGAATGCCACGATGGCAAAAATCAAACACGAACGATAATACATGTTGCCCCAACGGTGGAATCAAATTCATAACGTCAAGTCTGCCTGTATTTTTCATTTAATTAATCTAGTAATACAAATAACATGTATATAAATGCAGCTTTATCTTAATATTATCTTGTGAAGGTAAACATTCTGCCTGTTTGGGATTTCATAAAGGAATGCCATCACACTCATTCGAATTCGTACACGTAGACTTGATGACTTTTTAGATTAAGTGTTGCTTACACTCTCCAAGGATATCATAATATTCTGCTTATAATTCATAGAATAATAAGGAGGATGATAAGATAAGGAAGATGAGGAGGAGGATAATAAGAGAAGAAGAAGAAGAGATGAAGAAGGAGGAGGAGAATAAGAGAAGAAAAAGAAGAAGAAGAAGAAACAGAAACAAAACGCTCCTCACACCTGAACTTACTTAAGAATTTATCTGGGTTTTCTTCTGATCAGAGCAATCACCTGATCTGTAATATCATGGGGTGTATTACAAACAGGAACTGCTAATAAGTCATTTGACATATTTTTGAGGGGGCCAGTTTTCTATAAAAATAGAATAAACAACATGGCTCAATATGTTGACCCACTGAATCTATAGCAACAGTAAACTTCCGGTTTGCATCCCCCAGAGCATTATTGGCGACAACATAATAATAATAAGGATTAAATTTTCACATGATGTGCAGATAGGGTACCTTTTGGAGGATATTTCTGCAATTTCTTTTCATGAGACAGGTGATCTATAAATCAAACTGCTTTTGCACCGAAATGTATTAATTTAGAAAATCATCTTGAAACCAAGGAAAAGCATAATTGGCTGGGTATAAACATCAATAATAGTGCAATTTTCTTTTCTTTTTTTCAAGTCTGGAAATGTTGACATTGATTTTTGAAAAAATTTGGATATTTCTTTTGACGGAGTGAGAAAAGATTCAAAATGTATCAAGGACGTTTAGCTCACCTCGACACCTCGGGAACAAGAACAGTTTGCGTTCTTGTCCTGGAACCAGCCGGCAGATGGTTTTCTACATTTAAAATCTACAAGGACGAAGAAGAACTTGACAAAAGCAAAAGTTGTCTGTAAGCATTGACGTTTGAAATGTGTGTTGAAATGCTGCAGTAGCAACACATCTGCTCCCCTTGCTAACGTCGCTTAGCTCAGCTGGAGAAAGCACATGTCTGGACATGTTCCTTGTCGTTTTGCATGCGTAATAATCCGTCCGTAACGAATAATGGTTACATAGTGTACATTTTCATACATCATCATTGTTACTGTGATTGAAAACAATACTATTTATAGAGGTTATTTTCAGAGATACATTATGGCAAATAGCTTTTTTTTCTCTTTCTTGATTGCTTGTGACACATCAGGTTTATGTGCATATTACTTAGCTCACTCCCTAGAATACAAACCTGCTACTGTACAGACCAAAGCAAAGAAATCATGGGTGGTTTCTACCACAAAAAAAACATGTGCTACTACACATGATTTTCAGTTAATATCGGAAAACACTTTTTTTTTTAAAAAGAATACGCACATCAAACTAGCTCTCAATAAAAATGGAAAAGATGTAAGTTAACATGTACATTTGACGGAGTTCATGAAGCAGTCGCCCGAAAGGCTTCGCGTATCTGAATATCATCAATTGCAGATTTATATATAAATAGTTTGACAAAATAATCATAGCTGAAGGTCCACTAGCTAGCCTTTTCTCTACATGCCTACCTCTGCTGGCCTCAAAAAAAGGAATTTAGCTTTATGGATAATGGCATCTCTATGGCCCCTAAATTGAATTATTAATAAATGCTTGTTTCATTAATTTTACTTATTAGAGCCAAAGTATGTATATGGCGTTATTTACAGGCGTGTTTACTTATCATCAAACAAAAAGAGCAGGTACCTGGAAAAATCTGGGAAATAATTTGGGAATTGTTAATAAAACATGATTTACCCTTCAACTTCCACTGATATGCATGCAAACTAATACATCGTTTCACACACACACACACACACATTGACAGAAACACATAGACACTCACATACATACACACACACACACACTCTCATACGCACACACTCTTACACACGCACACACACACAGACAGACACACACTCACACACACACACACACAATGACACACACACAGACACACACTCTCACACACAGACACACACTCAGACACACACATACAGACACTCGCACACATACAAACACAGGCAGAATCACACACACGCACACACACACCCACACACACACAAATACACATGCACACACACGCATACTCTGCAGACTGACCCTTGACCTCCCAATTGTCTCTCAGATATAACCCTACTGCTTTATATTTAATATATTATATTGACCTAAATACAATACTTTGAGGTCATCAGGGGAATACCCTCCAAAAATTTCACAAGAGAAAATTGTCACCGTGCCAATAACCCTTATAGATCCTTAAAACCAGTCTTTTAGTTAATTTTTCATACTTTCAATCAACTTAAAGATCTGGATTATTTTCAAATTCAAAGAAGGGCATCTGAATATGAATACCCTCCAGTTTTGGACCGATAGCTCTGAGTTAAGGGCCCCAAAAACAGGTCCAAAGGGTCAAATTGGGCCTTATTCTCTTAAATTTGCATTTTTTTGACAAGTGCAAAAATGGCCATAATCTCCTAAATATTAGTCCTGGAAATCCCAAATTGAACACAGACACTCACGACAGGGCCTACAACGAGGTGATGGGGTGACATTTCCTCCAAAACACCCACAAGAGTTAATTGGCTGTCTGAAATCCAGGACTTGAAGAGGGTGTGTGGTTTAACAAATCTGAGACCCTGTTTTGAGTTTGGGCTGATTTTAGCTTTTTTTTCTTCTAAACATGTCAGAGCTTAGCTTTCTTTTGCAGGTTGTAGCCCCTCCCAAATGGGGCCCAACCATGTAGGCTGGCAACATATAGCACTTAGCATCCCTGCTTGGGAAGGGTTTAAAAACCCGGAAAAAACAAAATTCCTTCCTTCAAAGGTTAACAACTCTTCAAATGTTTGTATTATATCAACAATTTCAATTGTATTCTACCCCATTTGGGAGTGGCTACAACCTGGAAAAGAAAGCTAAGCTCTGACATGTTTACCCAATTTGACCCTTTGGACCTGTTTTTGGGGCCCTTATCTCAGAGCTATCAGTCCAAAACGTTAGGGTATTCATATTCAGAGGCCCCTCTTTGAATCTGAAAAGAATCCAGATCTTTAAGTTGATTGAAAGTATGAAAAATGTACTAAAAGACTGGTTTTAAGGATCGTATAAGGGTTATTGGCACGGTGACAATTTTCTCTTGTGAAGGTTTTGGAGGGGATTCCCCTCATGACCTCAAAGTCTTATATTTAAGTAGATATAATATATTTAATATAAAGCAGTAGGGTTATATCTGAGAGACAATTGGGAGGTCAAGGGTCAGTCTGCAGAGTATGCGTGTGTGTGTATGTGTATATGTGTGTGTGTGTGTGTGTCTCTGCCTGTGTGTGTATGTATGTGAGTGTCTGTATGTGTGTCTGTCATTCTGTGTGTGTGTGTGTGAGTGTGTGTGTGTGTGCGTGTGTAAGAGTGTGTGCGTATGAGAGTGTGTGTCTGTGTGTGTGAGTATGTGTGTGTTTCTGCCTGTGTGTGTGTACGTATATGAGTGTCTATGTGTTTCTGTCAGTGTGTGTGTGTGTGAAACAATGTATTAGTTTGCATGCATATCAGTGGAAGTTGAAGGGTAAATCATGTTTTATTAACAATTCCCAAATTATTTCCCAGATTTTTCCGGGTACCTGCTCTTTTTGTTTGATGAGAAGTAAACACGCCTGTAAATAATGCCATGAAGGGTTTATTGTTTTGAGTTTTGACTGTTTGGCATTTTCCTTATTGATTTTGATGTATGTATGCCTTTTATATTGTATTGTTTGAATAAATATAGACGTTTTATACTACTTCTGCTTAACAGATAAATCAGACTTTTATTTTGAAAGGTTAAAAGGAAGCGCACTTTTTTTTAGGTTAAAATGCGTACTTTATGGTATAGATTACGGACAGATGCGCATTTTATAACAAGTTTAATAGTTGATTTGACCCGTATGGGACTAACTCTGTTAAGGTGGTGATGAGGTGGTGATAGTGTATGAGTTTTAATTAATGTATTGTCACCTAAAAAAAGAAAATAAAGGAGAGTCACCAGCAGTAAGTCTTCACGACAATTCATATGATCCGTTACAACGCTTATTGCTGTCATAATACGCAGGCGAAACAACATATAACAAAATAATAAATAAGACTAGAGGACGCTTTTTACAATTCATAACGGCATTGTAGAAAAGAGAGATAACAAACGGCAAAGATACGTTGATCAGAGACGTATTTGTAATTATAATACGTCAAATACAAACGTAATCTGGAGAGAAATACGTTTCAGTCAAACGTAATTTGGAGAGAAATATGTTTCAGTCAAACGTAACTGCAAATTGCATTTTAGGTCTGGGGGAACGTAATTTTTGTGATACAGGGTTGATAAATCAGGCTATGAATGATATATGAATAAACTCCTCTGTACAAAGCCTCGGAATAAAAATAGGAATGAAAGTGTAAAGTGTGGTAGATGTAAAAGCTGCTGAAGTGGACTCTGAGAGAAAACAACCTTTTAAATATGTTTTTTTTAAATTGCACACATTTTGAAGACACCTCAGGGGAACATGAAACGTTACCTTATAATACGACTATTCTTAAATGTGAAGTTTAAATATGCAAATTAGGCATCATCGAGTGTAAGTAAATTAGGAGAAATGTACAGACGCTAATAGATAAAGATAATAATAATGTATTTTGGATGTTTTATTTGCTAGTCTGAAACAAGACATGTTATTGAAGCAAAATAGCCCCGAATATTTAGTCCAGTTTGACTCCGCCCCTCAGGGTCCCAGCAACTAATGTTAGCCCCCGGACCGCAAGCAGGTTAATGAGGCCGGGCCCATATTCATGCAAACCTGCATGTTATTTGATCGATTCAGGGCAAAGAACATAGACAACCAGCCTCGTATTGATGAATCAATCCATCTCCATGTTCCATCATATTGAAGCTGGAGGACCGGCTGTTGTCGGCATGACATATTGGAAAATTCATCAATCCAGCACCCAAGTAGGCAGAACCTGGATTTACAGCACTTCATCTACATATATTCAGTGTCAGTATGAATCCAACTGTTAAAGTGTTGTAATTGGATGAAACGCTGATACTCCCGAAATCCGATAGATTCCTCCTGTTCTCAGAAGTGGAAGCGATGAAGACTGTAACTCCAACCGCCTTTTGCCCCAAAATTGACTGAAGGACGAGTCTTCAGTGGGCAGCACAAGCTGTTGAAGCCTTGCCATTAGAGAGATAATCTCCCACTGCAGGACCTTCTGGAGCCATTTCCACCTCCTCTTCCTCATTATCCCCTCACTGATTTTCCCCGGTGGTGGTCCACGGGGTCCGCATCCTTCTCGCTAAATTGGAAGACTTGGGATATCTCCGAGGCAATTCGGCTTTGATGTTTTAAAACAATTTACAAAAAGAGCCAAGAAGGAAGTGACATCCCAGTGGAGAATATTATGCTAATCTCAAAAATGTTAATTAAGCCCAAAGGGTTAGTTCATCCGTCTTTACCAACTCTATACTTTAATCTGTCTCTCAGTTAAAAATGCTTATACTGGAGGATGCGTAGAAGTAATAAGTGTTGCCAATTTGGAAACATAACTTCTCCTTCCTTTTTAGCTAAAGGTTTTCCTTAATCCTTCTTCTTTGAAATGTAATTGGTACAATCCCACAGCCAAGGAGCTCTCTCATCCAGCCCACAAAATAACATAATCTTCTTTAACATGTCACGTAAATTTCAGCGCGTCTTCCTGTCGATCAATTTGTGGTGCAAAAAAACGATAAATTAAGAAAAGAGGAGGTCAAGTATTATCCTTGCAGAAAGACACAAAAAACGTAAGAAATATTATGGAAAACGAAAACTGATACAGACGCCGTCAACTTGATTACATTTTCATTCCTCGACTTTCAGCAAACTGCCTTAATGGAAAAGAATTACTTTAACACCGAGGCTGCTATTCTTAACTTGCACATTTCCTCCTGCACACGGGTGAAAATAATGAAGGAGACTCCTTCGGCGCAATGTTAGTGGCAAACAAGTTTGTACCTGCAAAGTCAACGGGGGGGGACACACATACGGACACATTTTGTCTCACAGCTCGTTTGAATAAAAGTGCTAAGAGTGCTCAGACAAAATGTATCATCCCCGGCAGGCTTGTTCATTCATCTGCACATTCACGGCAAAGCCAGAGTCCTCCTTCTCTGCCATTTCATTAGCGTTAACCCCCCCCCTCCCCCACGAGGAACGTCGAAGGCCTGTTTTGGAGATGCCGAAAACAATGTGCGACTCTCACTACTCACACTGAGTGATGAGCAGTGTCCTGACATGGCAGCTAACGGTTATGTATCACCCCTCTTCCTGTATGTGACACATTGGAATGATAGGCGTTACAGGCGGGGAGTGATGAATTTGGCAGTGCTGGGGGAGCTTACGTGCAAAGGTTGAATTGTAGAGTAGGAATTCATCTCAAGGTTGGTCAGAAGTAAAATTAAAGGGGTGTGGAGCTTGACTGTTTCAAGGTTATGGCCACATTAAATCATTTCCCAAGGTTTTATTTTTTAAGCTGTGTTAAATGGCACCATCTACAAAAGGGAGAACAAAAAAGGCTCTTCGAAATTCAGAGTGAAAAAGTCTGCTGTATCTTTAGAGCAAATCAGAGAGTTGTCTATATTGGAAAAAGCTGAAATAGTTGTTACATCGCGACACAAAAAGAATACAAGTATATTTACCCAACATTTTGTGCATTTTAAATTTAGATACATAATTCTGGAGGACTTTGAGAGCAAATTTAAGAGCCGCACAGGAAGAGGCGGGGCTTTCATGACGCAGTGGGCAATAGGGCCACCACCAGGTCCGTGCGAGGGTTTCTGAAAAGAGCCAGAACCACAAGCCTCTGAAAGTGTGGCTGGTCCACCTAGATTGTAGCTTTTTGATTGGAAACACTGTATTAGTCTTAAAAATTAAGAATTGTTTGAGTTTAACTTTGGCATCAAGCAAGTCAACTTCACACGTCCTGCAATATATCTTGCAGCCATAACTTCTATTGTTAGTCTTGGTAAGATGCAAACTGCTGCATTCCCCCAAACCAAGAGAAGGATCTTCTTTGTTATAACCAATAGAATGGTGCAAACTCCCGAGTCAGATGATACACAAGCCAACATACGCCCACGTCAACAAACTGATTGTGTTAATATCTTTTCATAGTCGAAGGACTCGAGGGGATAGAAAGAAGCACAAGGGAATTCAATAGACAGATTTGTGCAGCAATAAAGTAGAAGGTCAACTGTGTTATAATACTAAATTATTTCACACAGCCAATGAAAACAAAATCCCCCTTTTACTGGATTGAAATGACACACACGCAGAAAAAAGGTTATAAATTATGGAGTCGATATGGGAGAAAAATAAAAAAGTGGGAGGGTCTGAGCTGCCCTTTTCTGCCATACTAGTCATCACTTCACCTACCGCAGCTATGAGAACATCCAGCCTGCCCCAACATACCTCTCCCGCTTCTAAATCCAGACATGGGCCGGGGATTTCAACCATTATAAATGATGACTGAGAGATTCAAACAGCTCCCTTTTTTCTCACCACCGCTGCCTAACGCCGTAATATGGTTAAGCGGATATAATTTGCACCTGTCTCTTCCTGTCAATTTCGAAAGTGGCATATAGTTTCACCGCTCGGAGTTCAGAACCCCTTTACCGTCTCTTTTTATTCACATCCAATTGCAGCAGAGGGTGGAAAACGAGCTCGGCAAATGCTGCCACTTTAATGCCACTTCACTTGGCACTTTGGAGCCTAATTGCTCGACTTGGACACTTTTTTCTAGGCCTGTCCACAGATCCAAGAAGAACATTTATTTGGATATCAGTGAGGAGATGATGTTCATTTCCAGACCTGCAGGCACAGGGAATTGAACCCAACTGTATACGAAGATGCTGCATCATTATTGCCCACCACAGCCTTAGGGATTGGACCCTGTCCTTTGTGCACACAGATCCCTATCCCCCTAATTGATTTCTCGTGTATCTTTAGACTCAGAGCCAGAGACAGCGTAGCCTACTACGGAAAAGCTGCTGATAGTTAATTAGGAGTAACTGTTCTTGGATTAGTGTTCAAAGCAAAAGAACCAATACGCAGTGTACAATCCATTAACTAAGCAATGCTAGATAGCGAAGTGTTTGCTCATGTGGCGTTTTTCTTGACAATTAAACTCCTTACATTGTCTTAAGAATTTGTAATATCCCAGAATAGCCATATCACAAAAAAGTATCTGCCCACAGTCTAGCATTTTCTGTTTAATTATGTTATTATATAATTTAGATTTTTTTTCTGTCAACGCTCTGTCATAATCAACCTAATTAATGCTCAAATCACGGTGCAATTGTAGTTCTCGCAGCACTTAATCTCAGAGTGGAGATTTGGGTATACAAAGCAGAGTTGAGTTAGAGGTGGAATGAATCCCTTTGGTTTTAGTTCAAACTAAGTAGACACTTCTAAGAGCCAGTTAGCAAAACATATGTGCAAATACAAAAGTGTCAACCACATCATTTATGAACTTGTTAGTCTTCCGGTTACAGACAGTAACCAGGGTCTACAAACTACAGATTACCTAGAGAGCTGAAGTCCTGACGACATCTTCTAGCAAGCTAATGTTTGCTAGCTTCTGTAACTTAATCTTTCACTGAGGGATTCTTTCAGGAGTCTTTCTGAAGGTGCGTTCACACCAAAAGCGAAACTATTTTTTCGCGCGACCGAATCCCATGAAAAGTCACCGTACAGACGTGTGCGGCTGCGATAGACGCGATATTTACCCGGGCGGCGCGTTTGGGGCGACGCGATGTGGCCGAAAGAAAGTGAAACCTTTTGTATCCATATTTAAAAGAAGAATCTAGTACAATCTCTTTTGGCTTTTTAAATACCTTTTGTGGCAAATTTCTTAACAAATGCTATCCACCTCAAGGTCAAATTCACAATATGCTCATAACGTTTTGGATCTGGGTGCAATTTCCCAGGGAATTTAAACTAGACAGAGACATTTGGGAACTAATATAAGTCAGTCAGTGCTTATCATTTAAACAAACCCTCTGAATACGCTATTAATTTAGCTGTAACTGCATGTGGCTATTAGCACTGATCTTTGCAAAAAACAGTCCAAATCACAAAGAGGATCATTTGCATAGAAAAGGGCGAGTTTTTGTTTTGTCTTTGGAAAGCCACCCAGTCTCCTTTTATTTGAGTTAATTCCACTCCAGTCCGCAATAAACAATTCATATCCCACAGAACCATTCTTTGCAAACTCAGGAATCAACATCGCATGCCGCCCATGACTGCAGGTAGAGCAATGCATTTGACTTTGAACACAATAGGTTAGCATTGGCTCTTAATTAATATTTCACCATGACCACCACAATCCATCCATCACCTGCATAATTCAAAAGGCCGGACCAGATTGTTCCTCAACAACAACACAGAGTTTAATGTTTCCTAATCTTTTCTCCATTGGGGTTTGCCATACTTAGCAACGTTAACAACGTTTTTTTTCTTCTGTTTTTACGCTCTTTAATACCCACTGAGGCGATTACGACTCCATCCAAACAGCTTTGCCACAAAGTCTGCCAAACCCATTAATAACTAGAACGGGCACTCGGTAGAGCGCATACCTTCGCATATCACAAGATTGGGCATTGAATTATGAACATTTTGGCATTAGTTGTATGCCAATTGGATAGAAATGAACCGCGCTATGGTAAAAAGAAATGTTGACCTTTTCATGACCTTGACCTTTGACCCGATCAATCCCAAAATCTAATCAAATGGTCCCCGTATAATAACCAATCATCCCACCAAATTTCACGCAATTCAAGAAGATGTTGACCTTTTCATGACGTTGACCTTGACCTTTGACCCGATCAATCCCAAAATCAAATCAATTGGTCCCCGGATAATAACCAATCATCCCACCAAATTTCATGGGATTCGGTTTAATACTTTTTTAGTTGTGCGAGGAAAACGCATACAAATAAATAAATAAATACACGGCGATCAAAACATAACCTTCCGCATTTTCAATGCGAAGGTAATTAGTTGTCAAATGGTGAAAGGATGTCACCAACACTGATGAATCTAATCCTGGGACTCACTTTCACTCCCATTAGGGCACACATGCTAAAATTGTATGTGCTGGTATGCAATGGTGAATGGGGTAAAAAAAATGGGGGCTTTGCTAAACATACTCTAATGGTGAACAAAATGTGAGGCAGTACACAAGATAAAATGTTCACTGCTGGTGAAAATGATGTCTAAACTCCCCTCACTGTCACAAGCAGTCTACAGGGAGTAGCGGAAGCTGTGAGTGACCACAGCCCACGTTACTCAGCACAATTATCATTAGAAAGACATTGCTCTCATCATCCGGATCCCACCCCGTGGCCTGAGTGATGACGGGCATTACATCAGAGTGACTACCACATAACCAGGGGGCCATTGCAGTCTACTGGACAGCAACCGCACTGCGTCTCTCATCCTTAACAACTCATATTCAATAATTGCATAACAGCAGTGGTTTGGACCAAACTTCTAAAATAGCAGTTTGAAAACATTTCATTAAGTACTTCCTCTTTGCTTGTGGACAACAAACGGTCGAGCTATGGGACCACAGTGATTAATCTATGTCATTTATCACAGCGCGGAGGGAACATTTTAACTCGTTTAAATCTGAGGTCAAGAGCTCCCCCTCTCACTGCCTCTATCTGTCTCCCCCGGAAAGAGGAACGGGAGCATAATAAAAGAGCCAATGCACAGGAGGAATATTAGTCTAATGAAAAGCTCTTTCCTGCCTTGGCTTCCGGCCCATCTTGTGTACTGCCTCGCGTCTACCATTTCACAGCATGGAGCTGTAAAATGGAATTCCGTTGGCAAAACAATAAAGCAGCCCCCCCTGTGATTGTGAATCATGCACTCTAGCACTAAAAAAAAACAAGCAGTGGAAAAACAATGACTCAAAGGGGAAGTGCAATGTTGTAAATGCATACAGAATCACACAGTTGTAAGTAGCTCGGTGCATTATTCTGCTTGACAAAGGAAAGGAGTCTTGATGTACAATGACACAAAAGGGGTGCACCGGGCATAGGCAGCTGGTCCTGGAACATCACAACTTTGTGGGTGATGAGAAAGGTGGGAAAATAGTAGCCCCACGAATGAGCAAAGAGCCAACCCCTGCTGATCAGGAGCCAGAACTGACAAAGTGTCTCTTCACTGTGGCCTGCATACTTAGAGACCGTAATTCTCGCAGTTAAGATAAGGTTTAATGTGACTATGTTCATGCCAAAAGTACTTTAAATGGTTTTTCAACGTATTTATGTGTCCCTGGTGGAGAACACCAAAATATCTCTATTCAATTCAGTTTATTTTGTCTATCTATTTTCTGACGCCCACTGGAGTGTGTCCACCAATGCACGCTACTCCCCTGTAAACCAAGAACAGAGAGACAAGTCTGTCTCGACCGCCGAGAAAGTGAAGACTTGTTGAAACAAAAGGTCACCACGACTGGAAAAGTTTTTCGAGGGTCAGTGCACAGCGGGATTCACTTTAAAACTGAAGCTCGAGGATGGATCGATGCCGGCTGTGTGGGACCTAACTTCAAACTTGGAACTTGGCCAGTTTTTTAAAGCACCGCTGGCCGGATCAAAGGTAACATCATTTTAACATCATGGGATTTTCACAGCCTTGTTTGAAGTCAGTTAAATAATGAGAGCAGTAGGTTGGATGTGGGTAACCTCGTGTGCCTCCTAGAAGTTAACGCTGACTTATATGTCAAGTAACTCAATTAAGTACTTAAGTAACACCAGCTCCGTAGTTATTTTAACCCAAACCTCATTCTTTTTTTAACCCAACCTAATCAAGTAGTGTTGTTGCCGAAACCTTACTAAGCATTTTACCATCTTTTCCTAAACCTAACAAAATACTTTGCTTAAACCTAACTAAGTATTTAACCATCTTTTCCTAAACCTAACAAAGTATTTAACCATCTTTCCCGAAACCTAACAAAGTATTTTACCATATTTTCCAAAACCGTACAAAATACTTTACGATTTCTTCCTAAACCCTGACTAAGTATTTTACTATCTTCCCCGGAACCTAACTCATTATTTTGCTACCTTTTCCTAAACCTAACCACGTAGTGTTGTCGCCTGAACCTAACTAAGTTGTTAGGTTGGCCCTGATAAAACATGACAGCACCTGCTTATGTTCCTCGACCCACCAGACTCTCCTCACTGCATGAGAAACCAACCAATCAATCAATCAGCAATCAGAGAACGGACATTTTATTAGAGACGTTTGTAAGTCTTCTGAGCTAAACTCAGGAGCTAAACTTGGTAGCTGAATCGGGAGAGATCTCCTTTTGTGCATCAGTTTGCGATTCCACCGTATCTGAAAAAATATACGATGATTGCACATTTGCACGTGACAAAAACATAACGCTAACACAGTCATGTTCCAACTATTCATACACTCTGTCATATTCATTGAATGTGTCTTAACTCTAAATCTGTCCTTCTGTACACATGACATCTATTGCACCTGTCCATCCAGGAGAGGGAGCCTCCTCTGTTGCTCTCCTGAAGGTTTCTTCCCTTTTTTTCCCCATGAAGAGTTGTTTGGGAGTTTTTCCTGATCCGATGTGAGGTTCTGGGACAGGGATGTCTACAGATTGTAAAGCACTCTGAGGCAAATTTGTAATTTGTGAAAATGGGCTATACATAAAACTATAAACTGAATTGAATTGAATTTACTGTGATGATAAATGGTAAATAGACCTGTACTTGTTTAGCCTGATTGGCGACCCTGCTCACCACTGAGCCACAGTCTTTAAACAGTGTCTGCTACTCCCCGGCAACCAACTCCCTTTGAAGGTTTCTGGACCTTTTTAAAGTACTGCCCAACAGAGACGCCAAGGCCAGGAACCACAGCCAAGATGTAAGCTCTTGAGTTTGTCAAGACAAAAATGATGTGCCAATAAATTATCCATGCGGAAGAGATGACTAGAGTAGAAACAAACAATCTGACAATTACGAAATCACTAATTAAATTCAGTCTTTCAAGTAAAAATGTCGAACACGCTGTCTTTCCAGCTCCTCTACTGTGAAGCTGATGCTCTTCTGATCATGATGGTGATACTACAGCAACAATATTCGGGTTTTGGACTGTTGGGCTTACAAATTAAGCAATTATTCAATATGTCAAAGTGCACTCTGGGGGATTGTAATAGCCTTTTCTAAAACCATTTTAATAAACAAACAATTAATTTAGAAAATAATTCCAATATAATGACATAATGGGAGTGCATATTGGAAACGCCATTGCAAATTCAAAACACGATGCCTTCAACAATCTGTCGCTTGAGAATATCAAGAAAGGCAAAAGCTCCGTCCTCTCCATCCGAAGCATCAGAGTTACCGTGGCGACCGTGAGATAAATGACTGCACCCCTATAAACTGGCACAAGTCCTGTCACAATGCAGCTGTCCGCCCAAAAAAACACCATGTCCTGCAGTCCTTGTGTTAATAGGGGAGGGGAGAGGGGCATTGACATGGCAATGCATCATGTCTAATGCCGTGCATGCCGTCACAGATCTCAGCGGTGCAAACCTGACCACTTCTGCTGTTTTATTATTAGGATTATTAGGACACTCCTCCACCGCCACACGTACTAATAATGCTCATGACGGCAGCGTCGGCGGCTTATAAGCAGGACGCTGCGAACACCTGGATGCGATCCGATGATAAATGTGGCAGACGCTTTAATTACCTGGACCCATTAGGAAACACAAACATTTAATTATTCATTTACGTTTGTGCCTGAAATCAGAAGGGTTTTTGCGAGTTCTTTTCAGACATGAAAAATCCTCATAACATTTCTGGAAGTGAATAAGACGAGCTAATAGATGACGAGTATCCATCCTACCGGCAGAGCAAATGTGCAGAAATAGTTTAAGCATCTGTCCTCTACAGGCCGTACATTTAGATATTTAAAAACAGTTTTTTAAATGTATAAGCGTTAAAATGCTTCGAAATGCTCCTGCAAATTAAATTCAGTCCACATCATCCGAACAGCCGTTTTTCTGACACGTCATGAATAAAAAAAGGGCCTGTGGACTCTCAACGGCCTGTGGCCCGCTGCAAAAACAGAAAGCTCAGCGCTCGTTTCCCCCCAGCGCTCCAGTAATAGGCCAGTGGAAATAAATGTAATCACTGCACTTTGTTCTCCCCAGTGATATCATTTCTTCTTATTACTTTTCACCCCCTTCGCTCTCAGGCCACCATCAGAATCTCATTTGATCGTATTTACATTCGCTCTGGCTTCAGACCCCGGTGATGTTAAAAGCAATTACTCCTTCAAGTTGCCGTCTGCCACGCTAGATGTCCTTGCCTAAAAATTGCGGAGGATTCCTACCCCGCCGTTTCGCGGCTGACATTTACGCTCTCGTCTTCACCGCGTTCAAAAGCAGAGGATCTGCTCACGACAAACATGGCCTTTAGAGGAGGGCCTTTGACCGGGGACAACCCTCAGCACAGTAACATTTATCCGGGGTTATTAATACCAGAGCCGCTCCGAGTCAAAGAACAGAAAGAAATGCCATTCATCAAATTAGATCATAAACTGAAATCCTCATCAGCCTCGTGAAATAGAAACCAAAGTCAAAGCAGTAAATTGTGATGAAAGGACAGACCTGCACCGGGCTCGTTATTAAATAAAAGGGGCACTCCACTGCTTTTACACATCCAGTTCAGTTTGCTAAATCACCAAGAGTTCATTTCAGCCTAATGCTGCGTTCACACCAAAAGCGGTGCAAATTTTTCGCACAAATAGATCCCATGCAAAGTCACTGCACAGAAG
Organism: Pseudoliparis swirei; assembly: GCF_029220125.1. Lineage (NCBI taxonomy): Eukaryota > Metazoa > Chordata > Actinopteri > Perciformes > Liparidae > Pseudoliparis > Pseudoliparis swirei. The sequence goes on along the minus strand of NC_079394.1, from coordinate 22,100,297 downwards.
CAAATGATTGCAATTGAAACGAATTCCGCAGGCCGAATTCCGCAAATCTAAAAATGTGTCTCAAGTTGAAATATTTGAACTCTGGCGAAAAATTCGCCCGACGCTGAGACGCGAAAGCCAATCAGTGTTGAGATGCTCCGCCGTTGGTGAATCTAACTGGCTGCTGCTCTAACGGCGCTGGAAGCGGCAGTTATTCAGACGGAGTCGGTGAAAGTCACCAGGCTGTTTGAGCCTACGGGTGATGTTATGAACCCAAACACGAGGGCGTTAGATATTTCGATGTTTGTGGGATGTCCACAACAATTAGAAAGCAGAAAGTGGTTATTTCTTCCATGGTGGATGGCGGAAATCATAACTGTTTCCACGGAGTAAAACTACAGAGATAAGCCACTCCCCCTCTAAGGCGTGGATGATGCAAATTCACCACAAATAATCACGCGAGTAAAGCGTTGCGAATATTCGGAACACTTTTGGTGCATGAGAACATGTCCCGATGATGTCAGGGATCAGGGTTATCTTATATTGAGCTAGGCCAGATTTACAAACTCAGAGGTGAATTATGGGAACTGTTTTTGGAGTTTGACTCGCTTGTATGACTCTGCATCGGATTGAGTAAAAAAGAAAAAATAGTATGGTACAGCAAATCTGTAGCATGAACATCCATCATGAGTTGCAAGCCTGGTCACGTGTACCACTTCTGTTGACGGTCCCGGAGATATTCGTGATAACTGTTATTCCTGTCATTTTATGACCATTTTCTCCCACATATTCAATGGTAATATAATGGCCCTTGCCCTCAATAAGCAATTAGTTCTTAAGAATATTCTGAGTGAAAAAAAAGTTTAAATATCTAAAATGAATAAAACGGAACCACAAAACCAAAACATGTGGACTCGCGTGCTGTGTTAACCGATCTATTCCAGCATCATTTGGGCCAAAATGTTGTTGATATTCTAATGTCAACAAACGCACATGTAATGCAGGTGGGCTAAAAAGGATTGTGGATGTCTGTATATCCTACGATAAATTTATGTCATGATTATGATGATGGGCATCCCAGAAGCCTCTGACAAACGCATGATAATTACTAAATCTGTCCTTCCAAAATCTTCCAACGCCTCTTTAAATCTCTGTTCTGCAGCAGAAGCCTGGTCTCACTCTATTTTAAAGGAGTGACAAAACATAAGACAAAGGACACAGGTTTAAAAAAGACCAGTGAATGTGTGTCCTTTTTGTTTTTCTCCTGTAAATTATTATTTCATCATTTCATGAGGTTACATTTCAATTAACATGCCCCTAAAGCACATCGCTAAAAAAACAGAAAAAAACACGGAAAATGAAACCCTTTGTAACACAGCGACCGGATGATGACCCAACTCCACGAACGGACCCAACAATGACCAAAAAAAACGTCATTTTATTTACCTCTTTGCGACGCCCGTACCGTTAAATGTAAACTCTGGAGCAAGACCTTGTTCCCCATCGAATTGTGGCGCTCTGCAAATGGAGATTCAATTACGCTGCTCTTCCGAGTGAGCGCAGAGCAAACGACACAGAACTGGTGGCTGCGGTGGCGGCCAGAACTTCTCTGCCTCCCAATCGTTGTTAAATTACCCGAGGCCGATGCGGCGAATGGAGGCATCTCGCGCAATTAGTTTCCCACTAGTTGGTCAACTGTTAGAATCTATAGGCGCTGTGCACGCAGTGCGGTTTTTAGACCCGGAAGGGCAGCGGCCCAGAACCACATCAGAAGCACGAGCACTCACAATTTATGGAGTCGTGTTTTTATTGTTATTTAAGAACTATCATTGCGGGGAAGTGACATTTTTCAACCGTCCTTTGAGATTCGGCGGGCGATTCCAACCCTTCCAGGGCTCTTAAGTTTTGAAGACAGACAAGAAATGTATCAGTCAGTCGCGCGCAATTCCAGGATGCTTTATTTTCATTGGTTGCTGAAATACATTTTACGCGGATACAACAGATACGTGTTTTTTTTCTGATCGGCTATTGTGTAGCCCATTTCTTTTTTTTGATTGGCTGATAAGTGGCTCCTCACAGCAGAACTCCAGGGGAGCGCTTGATTCCTCCACGGTGAGGGCAAGCGCGGCCAGCTCATGTTTGCGCGCTGCGGCACATTAAAACATTAAATAGCCGAGTTTTTTTCAGCGTGAGAAATACGATGTGTGGCGGGAGTGAGTGACTTAAGACCGAAATGCGTGAGTTTCACGCTCAATGCGTGACACTTGAGAGCCCTGCCTTCTATCGGCCAAGACAGCAGCAGCACATTAAACAAAAGTTTCAGACATACAACATAAAACGGTGGCAGACAATAAAAAAAAGAAAGAAGAAAAATAATTGTTTAGACCGCAGCAAGAGTAAAACTAAAATAGAGATTAACTTGATGTTTTCCGAAGCAAAAGCCACTCTCTAGGATTACATTACATGTCATTTAGTTGACACTTTTATACAAAGCGATTTACAATCCTGTTACATTCATACACCATAGGCGCAGGGACACAGGGTTAAGTGTCTTGCTCAAGAACACATCGACTAGGGCGGGGATTGAACCACTAACCCCGTGATTGAAAGACGGACCTGCTACCCACTGACCCACAGGCACTCCGAGTACAGGAACTGATAGGGATTTAAGGTTCTGCACTTACTTTTCTGTAATGTATTATGCCTCTTTAATTCTTCATTATTGGTTATTTGATTGTTTTTGTGTTACTTGTGCCTTTTTGTTCCTCTTGAAATAGGAGACATGCCCCCCCCCCCTCCCCCATATGTCCTTATCTTTGCTGGATGGAGGCGCGACTAAATGTGGAATGTGGAATATTAAGTATGCCGCTGACTCGCAAAAACAAAAAGGTCTAGAAATAGGTTTTTTTCAAGCATTTGGTCTGCAATTACCATCCTGCTTTCCATACAGCCCTGAGCGGCTCCTCATTACTCAAGGACCAATGGTGGTGATGGACTACTTCCATTTATACAGCGCATACATACAGCGAACATCTATCGAGTTACCATGCCGAGACCATTCTAACGGAAATCGGTAGTGACATTTCATGAGTGGCTTTATTTCCTCCATATTTCCTCCACCACCAATTTGGGGGGGTTCTTTTTGAAATTACTGAATAGCCGCATGCTGCGTATGTATATTCCAAACTCACTGTTTGATAGATTTGCAAGCCCCGATCAATGATTTTGCATGAATTAGGCCTGATTAAAAATTCATATTGCTGCACAACGCCCCCTGATGCAGTCAAAGGATGCGTGTCATTGCCTCTAAATCCCGTTGAAGCGCCGTCCCTCCCTAACTCTCCGGCTCCATCTCAATACTCAAACTGATGGCTCGGTGTAGCCTCGGTCTGCTAGCAGGTGACGTTGAAAACTTTTCGGAATCGGGAGGCGATGTCGGTTACTCTGCAGGTGATCTTTGGCTCGCAGAGAGGATATGAATTTCACATGCTCTGGACCGAGAGGGGCCGCCTCTCATCTCGGTGTATCTTACATTAAAGCCTCAAAGAGCGAGGGAGGAGTCTTGTTACTTATAGCGGGTGTAAAATCACTGTTTGACAGCGACGCGATACGAGGCCAAACATGATACGGTTGTTTAATCAATTATCAACAGTGAACAAATGTATAGTATTTATGATTTCCATTCATTCCATTATACAAACCGCTTATCCTATTTAGGGTCACATGGGGCGAAGGTGGGGTCCACCTGGACAGTCTATTGCAGGGATTTCCTTTCATAGTAAAAGTCATTCATCAAGTGGTCCAAGCTTGGTAAATGCAAAGATTGGATCATATTTTTTGTTTCATATCGTCGTTAACCCTTTGAATTTGCAGCTGTTTTAGCTCCCTGTGTTTCTCATGGCATTGTAACTAAATGTTGGCCTCATAACATAAAAAACAAAAGATGGATTTGTTACATGTTTTTGGACATGTTTACCAATTTCTTGGTAATGAATAATTAAATGAACATGACATGGTAGAATAATATATTTGATATCTGTATGGCGTTTTATAGAATCTATAATTTAATTTAAGGCATTTGTTGTCGGATAGTTTGTATTAAAAATACATTGTGGTCTGCATCTCTACAATATTGAAAAGAACAAATATCAGTATATGAATGAACATATATCAGAATATGAATGGCAAGAAGAGGGGAGTGGGTGTTCCTGGGATAAAGCGATATGACAATCTGAGTGAATGACTTTCTGAAAGAAAATACCTTGACATAAAGATTAGTGTGATCATTTTTTTTTTAAACTCAATGTGTACAATATTTTTGTTGAGCTTTCAACTGCATCTCACATTCTACATCAGTGTTTTCAAGTGAATTATTTCAAAAATATTGGGAAGTACCTTATGATAAAAGGAATAGCTAGTGATTTAACCTTAACATACTCGTATGTTTATGTTTGCATTCTTTCTAATGTCTTTTCTCTGTGAATAAACAACGAAGAAAAAGAAGGAAATACCCGTCCGCAAATATCTTGTGTCAAAACTATTTGTACCGACAGTGATGCAAATGTAAAACAGTTGCACTGCATATGTTTTCATAACCCTCAGCTACACTATTCTTTGTGTGCCGTTACACACAACTCGATTGGTCGATGCCTTTATTTTCAGTGTGAAGGCTCAGAAAGATCAACTTGGTTTCAGCGTAATATTTGGGTTCTGTGTAAAAGTGACAAAAATATCAAGCATGTCAAAAAAAATATAAATATAAATGGACATGCGAATGAATCCCTAATATGGAAAGGCCTTTCATGTAATACCTGTAATAATGACTCAAATACTTTCTTTTCCAATTCCAACAGAAAACTTCAATGACTCAATTTAAAGAACGCATTTCAATCACTGGAATTGTAACTTCACATCTAGACTTAACTGTATATGTATCAGTTTAACTAAAGAGATGAAAATATGAAGCTCTTCCATAGTTATTAAAACATCATCAATTCGTTAAGTCCATCTTCCGCACGCCACACTATTGCATAACCGCTATTAAGTCAAATTAATGATGATACACCTTATGAAAAACAAACATCAGGGATGGCACAGGAATATCAGCGGAGACGCAAACATTGGCCCCGCGTGAGGTTCGAGATGTATACGCGGCGGTTTACATGGGAGGGTTGAGTAATCGACAGCGGCGCCGACCCCGGAGAACTCTGAGATTGTATCAAAAAGACAATATGAGTTTTCAAAAGACAATTCCGAGCACGAGAAAATGAGTCAGTAGGAGGACGCCTCGGGCCCACGAGGAACCGCCCGCTTTACCGGGTCACACGGCAAGCTGCCAGGGCCTCTTAATTCAACAGAGGATTGTTGAGAGCTCATTGTGGCTCGATTCAATAAGGAAAAGGGAAAAAGTCAGTGGAAAAGACATGCCGGTCATTTGATCACCTTCAAAATAAAAGCTCCAGCCCTCTGCTATCATCAAAATAACAGCCGCCTTATGTTCCCCGTCCAGAAAAAAGACTATTATGTCTTGAGAATATGCCGAAAAAGGTGGCAGGTTTTAAATGTATTTTTTTTACATCACCCTCGACTTCACACCGGCCCGCTGCCCATCAGTCATCAAAACCCCAGGAGCCTGATACCTGGGGTGAGTAAAGTCACGTGTTTCAATGGTCGGTTTCACTCAATCGCCAAGATTGAGAAAAAAACGTCAGTTGAAACGCGGATCAGACGGTAAGAAGAAATGGGGGAGGCGGTTAGGAAGGTGCCTTTGAGGGGGCTTTTCTCAATTTTGAAAAAAATACATGTGTCGCATGTGACGACGTACTCTGTCCCTTTGTGTATGAATGCAGGCAGAATAAACAGTTGCTACAAGCCTGCCCAGCTCCATTGAGATTCATTGACCAGGAGACATCTCACAGGGGTTACACTTGGCGCCCTCAATGTATCATTTCACCATCATTACCTCTCTGAAACCAACAGTAGTAGTAGACATTTTGAGAAATCTGGTGATTTATCCTCTGATTGTGAGTTTGACAGAAGATAATCTCTGTGCGTAAAATGAAGCAGGGAGAAACAAATCCGAAGCGGCTCTTTTTTTAATACACATTGCATATCTCGCGACTTCACGTCTCTAAAGGTACATTCACACCAAAAGCGATGCGATTTTTTTCGCGCAACCGAATCCCATGAAAAGTCAACGTACAGACGCGTGTGGCTGCGATAGATGCAATATTTTTCCGGGTGGCGCGTTTGGGGCGACGGAATGTGGGCGGCGCGTTTTCAGCTGCACAATTTTTGCCCCTTACTTTGAGGCGGTAATCTCGCAACTCGGGCCAATCAGCTCTCGACTTACCTTTAGGGTCCATTGGACCAAGCTGGGTCTGATGCCATGGCCCAGCTGATGTGCCCCACCCACTCGTCGTGAGTTTCACGCATTTCGGTCTTAAGTCACTCACTCCCGCCACACATCGTATTTCTCACGCTGAAAAAAACTCGGCTATTTAATGTTTTAATGTGCCGCAGCGCGCAAACATGAGCTGGCCGCGCTGCCCTCACCGTGGAGGAATCAAGCGCTCCCCTGGAGTTCTGCTGTGAGGAGCCACTTATCAGCCAATAAAAAAAAAGAAATGGGCTACACAATAGCCGATCAGAAAAAAAAACGTATCTGTTGTATCCGGGTAAAATGTATTTCAGCAACCAATGAAAATAAAGCATCCTGGAATTGCGCGCGACTGACTGATACATCTGCCTGATGGATTGTGGAGGTCTGGATCATGGTCCATGCCCACTACCAACTATTCATACACTCTGTCATATTCATTGAATGGTTTGTAACTCTGTAATGATTCCTTCTGGTCACATGACATATATTGCACCTGTCCATCCTGGAGTGGGATCTTCCTCTGTTGCTCTCCTGAAGATTTCTTCCATTTTTTCCCTTCTTTTTTTCCCCCTGATCCGATGAGAGGTCTTGGGACAGGGATGTCTATGTGTACAGATTGTAAAGCCCTCTGAGGCAAATTTGTAATTTGTGATATTAGGCTATACAAAATAAACTGAATATTTCCAGGACAACAAAAACTGGATCACACCCATCATTAGACACAAGTCTGTGGGAGGCAATTTAATTTCCGTAGGCGGGCGCGATGTAAACATAATAGTCTGTTTCCCGGGCAACAATTTGTTGTACTATTTCTTTGGATACATCATTGACAGCATCACTATATTCTGACCTCCTCCAAATCAACATTCCCACCCGGTCTCTCAGTCTGCCTCCTCCATCAACCTGACTGTCCCCCTAGCTCGTCTGTCTAGCATGGGGTCAAGAGTAGGGTTGGGTACCGAGAACCGGTGCCAATGTGACTCTGCCCTGTCAGCAGGTTACAATAGCCAATCATTTCACTTTGAAAGCAAAGGCATGCGCCGTGTTTGACCGGGTGAATCCGTGCGAAGCACACCAGTGTCAGGCTGGGCGCGATGGGGAGACCGTCACCGGTCCCCCTGAAAACATGGAGACCAATGATGACAAGAGCAGCCTGAACTCAGATTAGTACCGTAACGGTGATTGCAAGTCTTGCATTCATAAAAGTAGGCAAACAAATAATAAATTAGCCATTATAACTATGTTTAAGCTAGCTACGAGCTAGCGCTAGCTACGAGCTACGAGCGTGACAGTCTGCTAGTAGATGTGTTGATGTACACCCGGTGTTACCGGGAATATAATTACAGAGGAATAAAGACCGTGGGGCATCACTTTGTTTCAGTGGAACTCTCGCTCTCAGAAGCAAAACTGTATTTGTCACATGTCATCTTCAGTACCTCTAATTGGTTGTTCTCTTTGCCTATCAAAACAGTGACAGGATTAACCCTATAAGGTCTGCATATGACAATACATATCACATCATATAATGGAGAACATATATTGTGTATGTTAACAGTCTGATATCCTTTTTTTGTCAGGGTGGCCATGATAATGGCTTTTATAGGGAATATGGCCAAAGAGGTTTTTAATGTCCTCATTGTGCATTTTTTTATTTAAAGTATGGGTTCAGGCACCGTTTAGGCACCGGTATCGTTTTAAAAGTACCAGTTTAGCAACGGTATCGAAAAAAACCGATATCCATCCCTAGTCATGAGCCTTTAGCCGCTCTGCTCCTCGCCTCTGGAACTCCCTCCCCCCTGACATCAGAAACATTGACTCAATCTTGGTATTCAAAACCCACCTCAAAACTCACCTTTTAGGCAGGCCTATGCCTGACTTGTTCCCTGTCATGGTTGCTCTGCTGCAGACTGTTCTAGTTTTTTAACTGTTCTGCTTTTTTAACTGTGTCCATCAATTGAACTGTTTTTAATGTGTTTAAACACTTCCACATTAACAGTTTCACACACGTGCCGGCCTGTGATCTGCGTCTGACTGACTGCACGAGGCCTAAGTTATGCTAAACAGATGTTTTTAATCGCGCTATCCTCCCATTTACTTAATTTAAGAGTGAAGTATTGCTTTAACAGATTTCCCAAAAGATATTTTTGCGACCGTCCCGTGTACACACGTCTCTCTGGTCCTGATGTTTGAGATGCAGTGAATAATGTCTGGGAAACCAAAAGACTAATTAGATGGGGAACTGTACAAAAAGAAGAAAAAGAAGCATCACAGTCGTCGCGCTGGTCTTTGATCGGTCAGTCAGTGCTGCTATCTTTAGGTTCTACAGACCTCCTCATTCAAAGCCCACAGTGACTTGCCGGGAGACGTGTTGGATCCAACAGTCAACAACAAAGTAGGATGGGAGCCAGAGTCTTCAGTGATCAAGCTCCTCTTTTATGGAACCAGCTTCCACCTTCAGTCCGGGAGGCAGACACACTCACCTCATTTAAGAGTAGACTGAAGACTTTCCTGATTAATAGTACTTATAGTTAGGGCTGAATCAGGTTTGCCCTGCTATACACTGAGCACCTATCTCATCTTCTCTCTTTCTCCTTAGGGATGAATTTTCATCTCTCCATCACACATTATTAACTCTGCTTCCTCCCCGGAGTCCTTGTGACTTCAAGTCTCAGCGGGTCCATTGGACCTGGCTGGATCTGATTAAGGGGGCCTTGAGCCTGATCCAGGTCAGTGGGTCCATCAAACAGTGCACATCTCTTTAGAAGCTGCAGGACGCTCTCTCTGGTCCTGCTTGTGAAGCCACTGATGTTTGATATGCAGTGAATAACATCTGGGAAACCAAAAGACTAATTAGATGGGGGACTGTTTTAGTCAATGTGTGTGGAGGCAGCTAACTTCAAGCTTCCCCACACACTAAAAGCGACAAATCGCCGCTGTTCCCTCTGGATATCTACGTGGTGACGCGATGCCACCTTTGTTATTGGATGCAGCCGCTCTGTGTTTACCCTCGACACTTTAATGCGACCTGCCTGATCGGAGAGGGATCGGATATGTTCCGTGGTCAAAGGACAAGCAGATAAACCCATTTAATGTCGTATTTATTCAATAAAAGCCCTGCCGCTGTGTTCGCTGCTTACTCTTCCTCCCAACAGTATTAGTAGACTTGTTTTCAGGGAGAATAGCCGCTAACAAAGCTTCTCTAATTGTGTGTTGAACACATTTAATTTCCTTTATCTCCATCACAATGGAAATCCCCCCGTTAATTTCAATTTTTTTATTTTGAAGCAACAGAATGAGGAAATGGGACTCAGGCAGCAGCTCCTCTCTTCATGTGGGAGGGGATGGAGACCTGGATTTGTTTATTGTCCATGATCCTGTCCTAATGCTATCCAACACCCCGCTGAGATCAGGCCACCTCGGTGTGTTGTCTGGCTGATCTGGGGTCTGGGATCCTGGCAGAAGTCACATTGACATGACAGCTGTGGTGCACAGACAGAAGTGCATGTGTTCGGGTCAAACTTCATTCGAGGGCATTATTAGTTTTGCTATGTCTGTGGAAAGAAGACTCAGTAATATCACATCAATCATACATTTTACTGCCGAGTAAATCATGAAATAAATGCTCTGAAAATGAAAACTCGGAGGAAAAAAAAAAAGTGTAAAAATATAATAACATGAACTTCAAATAATGATGATGTAATCCTCATCGGTGGTTATTTATTGTGGGTCCATGCTGGTGCTTCTGCACCTGCCAGGCTGATGGTTCTGGGCATCGACCTGCTGTTGGAGAGAGTGTGAGCCTCAAGCACTGAAGAGAGAGACGGTGACACCATAGCAAACAAGGTGACGCAGCTGGCCCGTTTCCAAGTGAACAGGTCTCTAAGATGGTTATTGTCGTGTTTCCTTGTCGTGTTTCCTTGTTGTATTTCCTTGGCGTGTTTCCTTGGCGCGTTTCCTTGGCGCGTATCCTTGCTGCATATCCTTGTCGTGTTTCCTAGTTGCGTTTCCTTGTCGCGTTTCTTTGTTGCATTTCCTTGTTGCGACGCGTTCCCTTGACGTGTTGCCTTGCTGCATTAGCTTGCGTTTCTTTGTCGTGTTTCCTTGACGCATTTCCATGACGCGTTTTCTTGAGGCAATTCTTTGTCGTGTTTCCTTGTTGCGTTTCCTTGTTGCGTTTCCTTGTCATGTTTCCTTGTCGCGTTTCCTTGTCGCGTTTCAGAGGAACTGTTTTCATTTACAAATTATTGGATGATCGCCGAAGGCTCCTTTGTGTGCTAACAATCCCGTCTTAAGTATAAACATAAACAGCAACTCATAGAATAAATCAATAGTCACCACAATGGCCTTCTTTTCTACTATCCTGTTCAAATTAAATAGATAATCACGTTATTTCCCTTAGAAATAACCACATTGTGGTAGATATAAATCACATAACCTTTTTTTAACACTATTTTCACATCACGCTGAAAGATGTGTTCGTATATGTTAAGGGTTTTAGTAAAAAAACATCAAAACACTTTTCTTCCTGCAGCACCTGTGTGTGTGTATGTGTGTGTGTGTGTGTGTGTGTGTGTGTGTGTGTGTGTGTGTCAGCCACTGGTCACAAACGGTGTGGTCCAATGACTAACGCGTACCGGCCAGCGGAGGCCTAGAGGTCCTCTAGGCCGGACAGGACATGGCAAGCTCAGACTGGCGCTCCGCGCACTATCCATCAACAACTTGTCCTTCAACATCGTTCTGTCCCGGTAGGCCTGCCGCTACGCCATGGATCAACAAAGGACATGTTTGAACAGCTGACCCAAGGCCATGAAAGTTGGTACAGCAACAGCAGAGAACCATCAGCGTTTGGCATATCAAAGGCCATGTGTCAGACATCCGAGAAGATGCCTGTGATTTAATATCGGAGAGGCTTTTGTGCTGCGGCTACTGGCTTTTCGACTCAGGTTGCTCAACTGCTTCCTTAATTACTGTAATGAAATTTGGCCCATCATACTGCGCAACAAGTCATCTGTTGGAGGGTTTAAAAGGGGATGTCAGAGGACCACTTAAATCAATATATCAAGACCATGAATGTACATAATTTAATATCAATCCATCGTAAAGTTGATTACATTTTTTATTCTGGACCAAAGTGGTGGACTGACATATATCCCATTATGTAGCTGCTCCTGGACAGTTTACAAGGGTTGGGTTTGGATTATTGATGAATATATACGTTTTGGGCTGAGTGGTTTGGGATTGGCTCTCGTACTGGGTTGAGTGACCCGCACATTACTAAATGATGACCTTTCGATTCCGGACCGAGACAGCACTGGTGAAAATTACAAATGACCTCCTAATGGCAGCAGATAAAGGACTCATCTCTGTACTGGTCTTGTTAGACCTTAGTGCTGCGTTCAACTATTGACCATGACATCCTTTTACAGAGACTGGATCAGTCGATTGGCATTTCAGGCACCTCACTAAGTTGGTTTAAATCCTATTTATCAAATCGATCTCAGTTTGTATTTGTAAACGATGAAGCCTCGATAACCACCAACGTTAGTCACGGAGTTCCACAAGGTTCTGTGCTTGGATACATATTATTTACCTTATACATGCTTCCTTTGGGCAAGATTATCAGGAAACACTCCATAAACTTGCATTGTAATGCAGATGATTCTCAATTATATCTATCGATCAAACCAGAGGAGACCAACCAGCTCACTAAAATTCAAGACATAAAAATGTGGATGACCTGCAACTTCTTGATGTTAAACTCAGACAAAACTGAAGTAATTTTACTCGGCCCTGAGCACCTCAGAGATCAATTATCTGGTGATGTGGTTTCTGTAGATGGCATTGCCCTGGCATTCAACACCACTGGAAAGAATCTCGGCGTTATCTTTGATCGGGACTTGTCCTTTAACTCTCACGTGAAGCAAATCTCATGGACTGCATTTTTTTCATCTACGTAATATTTAACAAATCAGACACATCTTGTCTCAAAAAAGTTGCAGAAAAACTGGTTCACGCGTTTGTTACTTCAAGACTAGATTACTGCAACTCCTTAATATCAGGCTGCTCTAATAAATCTCTTAGGTCCCTCCAGTTGATCCAGAATGCTGCAGCTCGTGTACTCACTAAAAATAAGTAAAGAGATCACATGACTCCTGCATTAGCTGCTCTACAATTGCTCCCTGTAAAATCTAGAATCAATTTAAAATTATTCTCCTCACCTACAAAGCCTTGATTGGTGATGCTCCATCATATCATAAGGAGCTTGTAGTACCATATTGCCCCACTGGAGAGCTGCGCTCAGTAAATACGGGGCTACTTGTGGTTCCTATAGTCTTAAAAAGTAGGATGGGAGCCAGAGCCTTCAGTTATCAAGATCCTCTTTTATGGAACCAGCTTCTACCTTCAGTCCGGGAGGCAGACACAGTCACCTCATTTAAGAGTAGACTTAAGACTTTCCTCTTTGATAGTCATATAGTTAGGGCTGAATCAGGTTCACCTGCTGGGGGACGTTTTAGGATACCCTGAGCACCTATCTCCTCTTCTCTCTACTTTTGGATGAATTTTCATCTCTCCATTGCACATTATTAACTCTGATTCCTCCCCGGAGTCTTTGTGACTTCACGTCTCATAGGGTCCATTGGACCTGGCTGGGTCTCATGCCAAGGCCCTGCTGATGCCCCGCCCACTTCTCCTCTCTACCTCATAGAGGTCTGGATTTGTGGTCAATTCCTACTACCAACTATTTATACACTCTGCCATACTCATTTTATGTGTTGTAACTCTGTAATGATTACTTCTGGTCACATGACATCTATTGCACCTGTCCATCCGAGGAAAGGGATCCTCTTCTGTTGCTCTCCTGAAGGTTTCTTCCTTCTTTTTTTTTCCCGTGAAAGGTTTTTTTTCAATTTTTGGAGAGTTTTTCCTGATCCGATGTAAAGCCCTTTGAGGCAAATTTGTAATTTGTGATATTGGGCTATAGAACATAAACTGAATTGAACTTTGAGTGGGAACATATCAGAATTGACATAGGTTTGGTCTAATGAATGGTGTGATTACGTGTTTTATAACTCTGGTATAGCGATGGCAGCAACGCATAATGACACATTGCTAGCGATGTAGCGTGACGCAGTCGGCATCGGTTCTGATTCCGTCGACAAAGACCTAATGTGATTATACCATCAGAAGTATTCTTATTCCATCAGAAGGATCTGTCAATGGTTTGCAATGTTTTTCATTGTTAATTTGGCTAGCATAACATTTGAAGCCGAGCCAAAGGGTTCTATGAGCTGAGTGGACAACAAAGATCTCCTGTAGCCGAAACATATCTAAACTAACAGTTGATAATGTTTCCATTGTGGAAGAACCGTATGGGATGTGAATTAATACAGGTCTTAATAAAACAAACCCTTAGACTGGTCAACATTTCTTTTATTTGGCAAGTAAAAAACATATTACCTTCATTATTGTTAATTGTAAGAAACAGAGGCCTGCTGGACAGCTTTGAGTCTGTTATTATTTTTGCTAAATAATTGTGTGAACAACAGTTAAATGTTGTTAAAAAAAGTTGTGGGTGTTCATTTATAATTCAATAAAGCCACTGTGGCCAATTTAGTTATTTTGCATATCATTTGCATATTATTTCCACCAATCAATTGGCTGAAAATAACGTGGCCGATAAAAACAATAGGTTGACTCCAAAACAATACAATTGCTATAGATTATGGACTATGTATGATTCACTTAGAAACTAAAGACATTCAAGATGGGCTGACAGATTTGAGTCGTGACCCCATAAATCAATGGGACATATTTTCCGATAACAATATTGAATTATCTTTTACTTGATAAGAGATGAGGCACAGATTCTATCAAATACAGCCGATGATGCACGCAGACACACACACACACAAACACATTCCCCAGTAGTCCTCATGGCTGCGTGGAGGCTTGCTAAATAGGATGCTATCATAAAGCGGTCATGTAAAAAACTTGTCTGGTCCGCACCATCTGTAAACACAGATATGAAGAAGTTCATTGAGACCTGACACCTCTAATTGTGCAGTCTATTACAGCACCCATGGAGCGGCAGCATTTATGAAGACCAAATTAATATGCAAAGAAAGAGCTGCTTTTTTCTTAAAGACCCCATTCCACTTCAAGTTTCAAGTTTCAAGTTTTTATTGTCACATCCCCTTTTATACAAGTATAATCGGTTCGTGAAATTCTTATGTGCAAAACACCCGACAGCAGTAGCAGACTAAAAAAAGAATAAGAATGAGAATAAACTATACAATATCCACACAAAAAAAAGAAGAAAGTATTAACAATATATATATAAAACAATGTAATAGAATATACATCATGGCAATATATATATATAAAACAATGTAATAAAATATACACTTTTTTGAGACTATATATATATATATGTATATACATACAATATATATATACAATATATATATATATAAACAATGTAATAAAATATACACCATGGCCATAGATATTCACAGAATATGTTCTGGTGTATAGTGTTAATGAGGGTCTCAGTCCTTGTTCAGCAGCCTGATGGCCTGACTGAAGAAGCTGTCCCTCAGTCTGTTTGTCGGCACTTGATACTGCGGTATCGCCTGCCTGACGGTAGAAGGGTGAACAGTTTGTGGCGGGGTGGTTATTGTCTTTCATCATCCGTTTGGCCCTGGCCACGCACCGCTTGGTGTATATGTCCAGGATGGAGGAAGCTCACCTCAACGATGTACTGTGCCGACCGCACCACCCTCTGTAGTGCCCTACGCTCCAGGGCGGTGCAGTTCCCGTACCAGACGGTGATGCAACCTGTCAGAACACTCTCGATGGTACTGGTGTAGAATGTTCTGAGGATGCGGGGCCATGTTGAATTTCCTCAGTCGCCTAAGGAAATACAGGCGTTGTTGGGCCCTTTTCACCACGTGAGTGGTGTGCGTGGTCCATGTGAGGTCCTCGGAGATGTGCCCCGAGGAACTTGAAGCTGCTGACCCTCTCTACTGCAACTCCGTCTATGGAGATGGGGGTGTGCTCTCCTCTCCGCTTCCTGTAGTCCACGATCAGCTCCTTGGTCTTCTTGATGTTGAGGACGAGGCTGTTCTCCTGGCACCACTGTACCAGTGATCCAACCTCCTCCCTATAGGCTGTCTCGTCGTCGTCGGTGATCAGCCCCAACACTGTTGTGTCGTCAGCAAACTTGATGATGACGTTGGAGCTGTGCATGGCCGTGCAGTCATGGGTGTACAGGGAGTAGAGGAGAGGGCTCAACACGCATCCCTGAGGGGCTCCCGTGTTGAGGGTCAGCGGCTCTGAGGTGGTACCGCCCATCCTCACCACCTGGCGCTGGCCCGACAGGAAGTCCAGTATCCAGCTGCACATGGTAGAGTGCAGGCCTAGACCTCTGAGCTTGGTGTCGAGCTTGGCGGGAACAATAGTGTTGAACGCTGAGCTGTAGTCCACAACCAGCATTCAGTTCCTCCTCCAGGTGGGAAAGGCGGTGTGAAGTGCCATGGCAATTGCGTCGTCGGTGGATCTGTTTTGACGATATGCAAATTGCCATGGGTCCAGCGTGGCAGGCAACATGGAACAAATGAAGTCCTTGACCAACCTCTCGAAGCATTTACTGACAATCGAGGTGAGGGCTACGGGTCTCCAGTCATTCAGGCAGGTTACCTTGGGGTGTTTGGGGACAGGCACAATGGTGGACATCTTGAAGCTCTCAGGAACAACAGCCTGGGACAGGGAGAGGTTGAAGATGTCGAAGACTCCTGCCAACTGGTCTGCACATGCTCTGAGGGATGTGGTCGGGACCTGCCGCCTTCCGGATGTCCACCCGCTTGAAGGCTCTGCCACGTCAGCCTCTGAGATGATCAGCAGGCTGGTCTCCGCTGCCTTGGCGGGCTGCCGTTCACGTCGAACCGAGCAAAGAATGTATTTAGCTCGCCTGGGAGGGAGGTAGAGGAGTTCTCTTCACCGCTGGTTTTCCCTCTGAAGTCCGTGATTGTCTGTAGCCCTTCCACACACCTCTCACGTCATGGCTCTTGAGCTTTTCCTCCACCTTGTTCCTGAACTCCCGCTTGGCAGAGCCGATGGTCTTCGGAGGTCGTGGCGGGCTCTTTTGTATTCCGCCATATTCCCGAGTCAAAGGCGGTGTTCGGAGTGCAGCGCGAACATCGCCATTTATCCATGGTTTCTGGTTGGGATAAATCGAACCGACTTGGTAGGAACAACGTCATCTATGCATTTCTTGATGAACCCGGTGACTGAGACTCACTGACGTTGTTGTCCACGCGACCCTGAACATATCCCAGTCAGCACGTTCAAAACAGTCCTGTAGCATAGACTCCGATTGGTCCGACCAGCGTTGCACTTCCTTCACAGCGATTGGTTGCTGCTTAAGCCTCTGCCTGTAGGCGGGAGTAGTTGGATGGGCGGTGGTCCGATTTGCCGAACGGTGGGCGGAGGAGGGCTTTGTATCCATCCCGGAAGAGTGTAGCAGTGGTGAGATCGCTACCCCAGCGTGTTGCTTTTATGTGTTGGTAGAACTTGGAGAACTTTCTTCAGGTTCGCTTTGTTGAAGTCCCCATACAATGAAAGCAGCCTCGGTGTGCCGACTCCTGCTCGCTGATCGCCCAGAGTTCCTTCAGCGCTATGTCCGTGTTAGCTTGAGGCGGAATGTACACAGCAGTTACGGTGACTGCTGTAAACTCCGTAGCCAGAATGGTCGACACATGAGCATTAGGTACTCCAGGTCCGGGGAACAGAACGACTTGTGAGTATGTACATGACTTTGGTTGCACCAAGAACTGTTTATCATGAGACATACCCCCTCCACGATCTTTACCAGAGAGAGTCTTTGTTCTGTCCGGTGGACGGAAAATCCTGGCGGCGCGATGGCTGAGTCGGTAACCTACTCCATCATCCATGTCTCCGTAAGGCAGATGATGCATTTGTCCTTAGTTTCGGTGGAATTGAATACGAGCCTGTAGCTCGCATAGCTTATTGTCCAAAGACTGTACATTTGCCAGTAAAATGGTGGGTAGTGGGGGTCGATTGGCTCGACGTCTCAGCCTAACCAGCACGCCATCGCGCCTAAAATGGACGGAGATAGTTCCGCTACTGTTCCTGGCGGACGTCCGAGTAAGAGTTGAAAAACTCTGGTAGGCGGCGAGCAACTGCCGATCCAATCTCCAGAAGTGTGCATCTGTCGTACGTTAACTGGCTGCTAACGTTTTGTGCAAAAATAGTCGCAATAAGAAGAATAAATAACAAAAACTACTACAAAATCCGGGTGCTCGCAACACCGCCGCCATCACGTACACACAGCCGCCATCACGTACGGCGCCATCACTTGTGCTGATGCTTGAGAGTAATAGCTCTACAGGGCAAGTATGATTAATTACAGTTTGCAGCAATAAATGTTTTTATTTAGAGCACATGTAAGTATTTTCAGAGATAACGGAAAGAAATGATGTTCAATTAATAGCTATGAATATGTAAGCGCTTTTGTTTATCGCAGTTATGTTTGTATTTGGGTGGTTTTGCCAAATGAATAGTATCACCCATGCAGATACAGAAAAAGTACTTTTTGTATATGCCACTGTTATACTGTATATTATTTCCACAAATTATCATCTACTATGTATGTTGTATGAATATTCCATGGATATTAATATATTTTCTCCCGCTGTTGTTTTGACTCTTTCACTTTATATTATTGGCTATGTGTAAACATAACCTTGCGGACAAAATTCAAATTGAAACATTGACACTCTGAATTGGTCCAGAAATGAAAAATAATATCTATTCTTTTAACATTGTCAGAGAAACAATACTACTCATCTCTAGATTTTAAAATGAAAAAGACAGTTTGCCCAGCGGAAATCTTTTTTTTGTCAGTGAATTCTCCTCCTCACACATTTTTTATCCCGAGTGGTTTTCATCCTCAGGGAGCGATGAAGGAAGCAAAAAGAAAAAGACGTGTTCACATGGATCATGCAAATACTGCAATATTCAAAAAGAAACCCTACTTGACTGGAGTCTAGACAGGACTGTGGAATGATGTGTGGCACAACGAGCAAAGCTGATTGGATCTCCTGACGGAGATGGATGACGGGTACCTGCAGCTTCTGTACATGATGTAGCACTATAACTGAGTGGGCCCTCTCATCCGGTCCTGAACGCTGTCCCCTCAGATTAAGTCAACCGGAAGCTGTGGCGTTTTTTCCTGGGGCAGATTACGCAACCGTGACTCGGGAGTTCTAAACAACGTGGCACGATGGTTTCTCCGGGAATGACGAATCTTGAGGGTTAAGGACCGCAAGAGAACGTTGATTACCATAATACTGTTATTTGCGGCTGTTTGTGATTATTGAAGTATCGAGACAAATGCAGTGGCTGAAATATTTCTGGTTCTGTGCCACAAACAAATATTGTCCTTATCAATAAATCCCTAGATTATCTTTTTTGATCAAGTGCTTTTTTTTGCAGAAATTGGTGAAACTCCTTTACTCAAGTATTCTTTAAATAATTGTTGTTAAACTCGAATTACCAGTTGTTATAATGTTGGATGTTTCTGAGCCTGGGGTGAAATGCAGCATCACCATATTTTTTTACTCTTTTATGCATATGGAATTGTCTTCTTTATACTATACCAGTTTTCTTAAAATTAGATTTAAAAAATCACAATATATTGCTTTGTCAAAGTCTAGCTTATTCTGAAGGTAACTCAATTTCCTGAGGAAGACTGTGGGATGCGGTCAAAAGCTTTACATGCTCAAATACTGCTTAAATTATGTTTCCTTTTTTACATTATGGGATGAACTAGATCAAGAATTAACTTGTAAATAACAAAAACGTTAAAATATTCAACTCAAGAGTTTTCAAAATCCTCACATTTGTGTTTGCCATACAAAATTAGTATAACAAAATTACAATAACAAATGTATTTAGATGGAGACTTTGGCCAATCACAGGGCATTTCTTTGGCCAGAGAAAAATGGTTGCTAATAATAAGCCTTCTGGCAGGAACACAATCACAATCAGGATGATGGTCGAAGTGAATGCCCATACTTATCTGGTGGGAGGGGCTTATAGAAAGTGGAATTTTCAAACTTTGGAATTATTTTGCCTTTGCATTTCCCCCAAAACTCCTGACCCTAAACTTAAATTACAATATACTGAAACACTTTTTTATGAATCAAGCCAATAGGTAAACTGCCTACAACAGCAGTAATACACTTAGAATTTTAGCTACATGGCTTTTTTATTATGTGTTCAAACCATTATTCTAAAATATTTTAATGACTATTTTGACACAAAGAAAGCTTGTGTGCAGGAAGATGGTTTCCCCACCCCGTGACAATCCCACCTACAAAGGTTCTAGAACCAGGCTGTTAGACACCTTGAATGTGTCAGAGCCTTTCTTTAAAACCGACAGATAGAGATGACACGGAGCAGCTGGAGAAAAAAAAATTTAACATGTAAGTAGCTTTCAGCCACATAGCGGACAGGAGAAGCCAATGAGCTGCGGGGCTGATTGCCGACTACATTAAGCCTCTTAGGCGGCACGTTGACGAATTGACTCGTTGAAATGTGAAGGTAATAGTCTTGACATAGCAAAGACATTACTCAACTGCTGCACATGCACAAGTCTCAGGAGCCAATCTAATATGAAAGAGGACTTTGCTTTTATTACCATCATCATTACTGTATATCATTTCTGAATGTACAGCCATTTGGTTTCATTTAAATGTAAATCCGGGC
This sequence comes from Pseudoliparis swirei, assembly GCF_029220125.1. Lineage (NCBI taxonomy): Eukaryota > Metazoa > Chordata > Actinopteri > Perciformes > Liparidae > Pseudoliparis > Pseudoliparis swirei. Next base: position 22,080,145 of record NC_079394.1, on the reverse strand, counting down.
ACTGAACTGCGCACGTTGTCACCCGCAGCTGCCTGACTACAATGATTCATTATGGGGGATCGGCAGAGAAAATATAAGAGCCTCTTTACTTTCTCTGAGGGAAAATAACAGATTTGACCTTTGTCTATTTTCCTGAAAGCCCGCGAAGACAACAAAATAAGACATAAACCTTGAGATTTTTTTTCTTTTCCTCTTATTAAACCAAATTAGTCACAATATTCCCCTGCATCCTTTCTACTCTGTTCTCTTCTTTTCCTTTTTGTATCCTCCCCCCAACCTGAAGAGCACGGACAGAGAGAGGTATGATCTGTGGCGCAAGGTCAAAGGTGAACTAAGGCCTGGGGAGAATGTCGGAGACACGGTCGCGTATCCATGGAGCTTAGCAGACGCTGTTCACTACTACCCGAGTCTTCCCATCAAGGCAAACATGAGCGGCTCCATACTTTGATCTCATAACATATTCTTGGACTCGTATGCAGCATTAGGGAAACTTAATTACCAGCGAATGTACTGGGTGACATCATCACTCCTCAATCAAATATCGGATAATCCCCTTCCTCATTGTTTTCTCACAACTACACAAAGCCGCTATATCACACATCCCATAAATTAATCATCCCGAGCAAATATGCCCGGGTGTCAAATGAAATCAACGGGAGCCTCATCAGCAGCCAAGTTATGAGGGATATTACATATTAGGGCATTCTGTTTGCCTTTCCGCATCTCTGAGTGGGGCTTCATTAGGAGATAATGGTACGAGGTAATAATCAATACTCCGACCTAGAAAGGAAGTCTGCCCAAGAAAGGAAGTCCGACCAATCACAGCTCAGGAAGCTGCATCTTAAAATATCTGTTTCATGATCAGTCCTGTAAAACACGGTTGAAAAAGGCCTTTTAAAGTTTCCCTCTGGGCCACGCCGCCGCGTTACATGTTGGAAGTCAACCCTTTGGTGACCAATGGCTTGAGTCTCGCGCACCATTGATCCTCAAGAGCTCGCACTCTCCAGTCGGAAACCGCAGCGTCTGATGCCACTTTGGTGTCTGATGCCACTTTGGGGTCTGATGTCACTTTGGGGTCTGATACCATTTTGGCGTCTGATGCCACTTTGGGGTCTGATGCAACCATCTTTGGCTGCAGCCCTAGATGTGTCTTTGTTAGTTGGCGAGATTAAGTAATTGAACATGAACCAGTTTTATCGTGTACATTTATTGGGAGAAAGGTTGCACATCTACTCGCAGGATCAGCCCTATTCAGGAGGGGTCAGGACCCACAAAGTGCTGACCTCTGCTTTTCAATGCGTCTTTGTGGAGTCCCTTTTAAGATTAATTCCTTTTCCTTTTTAAAGTTTTACTGCAATTTAAAAGGTTCACATTTGCAAACGCCCAGATCTCCCAACTGGCTGGTAAGAGAGATGCTGAATAAAGTGCAGATAAATGGCAGGTGTCCTCATACACAGCGCGTTTTGTCTTGTTTATTCATAACCTCGTTTCTAGAGTGTCTCTTTCTGCCTCTGTATGTTGGGAATTAATAGTTGAAGGCTGAACTCAACAACTTTGCTTCTGACAACATTGGCTGGAAAACTCAAGGCTGTGGGGAGAAAAAGACAAGCTCCTATTGCAGGCATGTTAAAGACAGTGGAACATAAGTATGAGTGGATTATAAATCTTTTAAAAAAAACATTTCTTTTAGAAAATTGAGTTGATATAACAGTGATGGTCTCATCAGATAGCCCTGTTGACATCGTTAGTGTCTAGGCTTGAGACTTAAGGGATAGTCCGGGTGTCCATAGTCAGTAACGTATAACCTGCATCTACAGCAGCAAATATACATGTTTTAGACACCCCAAAGAACGGCGCACCTTAAAGACAGCTACATATCAAGTGTACGCTATATTTAGAATACTTTTGCAGGTTTTCCTTGTCGTGAGTGAGCCATACAGTCTGTTTCCAAAGGGAAACTGAAACCGTCGTCAATGCTCTCGCTACAAAGATACCAGACTCCATTAAAATAGAATAAATTAAAATCTGACCTCCCATAACTTTGGTTATTTTGGTTTCACCGAAGTCATCGAAGAGCACGAACAAACTATCAGCACGTTCTACGAGATGAAATTACTATTTTCTTTCAATAGTGTCTGGTGGCTTTGACGATGGCTTCATTTCCTGTCAGAACAGCTGTCGGACTGAAAGTACAACAATGAAAATATTCTTATTAGAAAGTACTCCTAACATTGACATAGATTTTTCTTTTTAAGTAGGCCTTTTTGAGATGTTTAAAACACATTTATCTGCTGCCCCGTCCACAAGGGGCAGCAGATACTGACAAGACTTACCTCATACAACCGTACGAAAAGATGTGGCCGTTTTTCAGGCTTTTTAAAGATTCTACGAAGGTGCATTGTGGGAATGTTACTGTTTCTGAATACTAGGGGCTATAAGTCAGGATCTCTCTCCCTCTGCTGCTTCAATTATTACAATTTATGTTTTTAATCTGTCCCTTGCAATCCCTCCCAACTTCATGGTGGTGCAATGACAAACAGCTGGAGCCTTAAACGTCTCATGGCTCGTAATGTTTACTGTTTGCAGCCTGTGCTAATGGGGCTTGCAAGAATATGTTTAGTAGTCACAAGCCAATAATTGGTGGGAGCCAATGGCTGCATTGTAAGAATGCATTAAGTTATCTGGGCTTTCATAAGTTCTCATCATTGTGTGGCTTTGACAGATTTTCTTCCTTGTACAGTAACACACCTTCCATGAAAATATACTGAAAACAATACTGTCAAGGAATGACATATTTGTTCTATCTTAAAGCTGCGTACTAAACTCTCAATAGCCGAGCACGTTGATGAAAAAGCTGGAGTGTTCATGTGCTCCATTTAACCGGAGGGACTCTGCACAGCCATGTTCAGTGGCGGCATTGGGGCGATGCGAGTCGTGATGCTGTGACCTCAATCTATTACTGGGCACAGTTCAGCTCCATGTGGCTGCCACACAATATGGTGAGTTCAGACCATACTGTGGCTCCAAATGGGGGAATCACATCAGTGATATTCCATCAGATTCAAACAGCATCACTGGACACCCTCACCCATAACCTACAGCCACAGGACGCAGTCGCAGTGCCACAGCCGGTAAAGTGGGCAGGAGAAAGGATGATTCACTTTTTTTCTTTACAATCAGATAACTGGAAAGGCAACCATATTCTTGTGTTGTAACATTTGTGAGATTCAATGCAATGGCTACGACTCTTAAAGAAGTTGACTAAGTCGTCGTGACTTCAACCGTCGGTTTGTCGTCTATTTTGAAGTCTCGAGTTTGCCGATTTTTTGCCGTCGCCGTCTCGGCTTTTTGCAACCGATTAACAGGAAGTGACTATATTTGAACTGTGGAGGAGTGACGTAGGCTCTGGTAAGACACTTACCTGTCAATCACAGAAAGCCCGCCCTCAAGCACACCTTCTGCTTCCTGGTCTGTTTGACTCTATATGGAGCATAATTTACTAAATGAACATCAAGCTGTATTGAAGAAGCCCCTTCCTCACCTCCTCCACTCCTTACTTCCACCACACACACCTACGATCACAGCCTTACTCTTCATCCTGACTCCACCACGCCTGAGAGGTTTCGTGCTTGCGGGTCTTGCTCGGTTTTCCGACGATGGACGTACAAACCCGCCTGCTCAAAACCAGTTTCTGTGGTATAGTTGCCCCCCCCCCCCCCCCCCCCCCAGGACCACCCAGGACCACGTTCTGCCACCTTGCCATCCACTCAAGACTCTCAGAGGTGAAAACAACCCTAGTCCGCTGGTGCTTATCCCACATCGAACTGGGACGGATGCCCAATTCCCAAGCGGGCACGGCCACCTCACGTCAATTTTTTTTTTATCCGACAAAACGTGTAAAACATGATCTTGATGTAAACCACATGGTATCAAAAATGCACTGCTCCCTTTTAAAAATGTTTTTTTTTAACGTGTCAATGCTTTTTTCTTATTTAGTGCTCCTATTCAACATGAATGCCTGTCCCTTTTGCCCCTGTAACAACAGCCTCCTGCACCCCCCCCCCCCCCCCCCCCCCCGACCTGGCCTCCCTGACACTGCATCTAGTTCATGAAATCAAGGAGTGGATCGAGCTCAAATGAAGACAGAAGCAGACACAGTAACTCCCAGATATATAAATAAAAAAATAAAAATGCCTTGCCATGCCTGTTGCATGACTGCGTGACACCTGTCTCTCCCCAACGCAGCGCGTTTCATGGTGGTGGATTCATTAAAGAGCTGCGCGTGGAACGTGAGTGAAAACGGGACAATTAACATCGATTTATGAGCAAGACGAAACAGAGTGGGAAGTTGACGGCCGGAGCTATATAGCTTGATGAATCAATATAAACAGCTTTGGGAGGGGCATCAAATAGTGGCATTAAATCAGAAACACACGCTGAAGAATGAAATTACCACAGTGGTGCATTTAAAAACCTTCAGAGATATGCAAACATATTTACAAACGCGATAGAACGCGTGCCAAGTGGTGCGTAGCCGAGCGCATGGAACAATAAGCTTGGATTTGTTTTGCTCTTTCTTTCTTTCTTTCTTTTTTCTTCACGCACACACACACACATGTATCACACGCAACTCTTACCTTTGGAGATCACTGACACCGTGCAGTAAAGGAGGAGCAGGAGGCGGCCCATCGCGGAGTGGTAACGTCCTTTTGTCAGCGCACCCATCCCGACGCGGAGCTGCTGTCCGCGGGCGAGCTGCGGGGCTGACGGGGCTCCGGGGCTCCGTCGGCGGCGCCCCCTCTCGCCTCCTCCAAGCTGGACGAGCCCAGCTGCGCAAGTTCCTCCAGTAAACCAGTGAAGGGCAGAGCTCGGCACTCTGGTAGAGGGAGGAGGAAGAGGAAGAAGAGGAGGAGAAGAAGTGGTGAGGGGCTTACGCGCTGTACTGTGTGTCGGAAAGGAAGAAGCATCTTCACTTCACTTTTGCCGCGAGCGTGTGCGCGGCGGGAGAGGCGTGCGCTCCGACTTTTACCCCTCTTTCTCTAAGCATCATCATCATTATCATCATAATCACGCGAGCCGACCTCGTGGTAACCAATGGCAGAGTGAGGGAGGCGGAGAGGAGAGGGCTGCGTGCACATCTCCTAGTACAAATGCATCGGTCAGGAGATCCGTGGACCAATGGCGACAGCAGCAACACAAACAGAGCACAAGGAGTTCGTTTCACTTCATTATTACATGTGACAAAAGCTGATTCTATTTTTCCAAAACCTGGTGGTGACACTGTAGTCAGTGTAATCATTTTATTATTATTATTTTATTATTTCCTCTTCAATCACAGCAGATCGAGCCAAGTACATTTCTAAGAAGTGTTTCTTGGCAGTCCTAATTATCTATTTATTTTTAAACACAAAATGTTCACATGTATTTGGGGAACAGAAAATACACGTTGAATTATGTCATTGACACTTTAACTGTTATTTATTATTTTACAATAATATGAGAATATCTCCAAAAACTCAAAAACAACAATAACCAAATATGCTGAGGAATTAATTGATTCAATGAACAATGAAATACAATATTATCAGATTAACAATTAAAGATAATATAAAGGCCCTGCTGGGCAAAAAGGGCAAATGCACTAGGCCCCCCACCCCCCACCCCCACCCAAGACCGCCAGGGTTAAAAAAAGGTGGCAATATAGTTTGTGCTGATTGTTTACTGATCCTGTATATGCATTACTGAGTTTGGACATTATTTTTTATAATTTTAAATCTACAACGTTAACTAATAACTGACTGATGAGGAATTTAACCTTCATCCTACTGACTAAGGAACCGGCACACAACAGTCGAAAACTTGTTGTTTTCGAGGCAGTTGCACTAACCTACCATCCAATTTGTCATAATTATATATATATATATATTGCTTATTAGTTAGAGATTATTTATGACTAAATCGTTTTGCCTTGGAGCCGAGGACTCAGTGTCGTACTTCTGGACACTTTGGTTGTAGGACAACATATTTAATTCAAGGCCATGTTGCTGAAGGTCGGCCAGAGGACTGCCAGAGCTATACCTGCACACACAACCAGCACAGATTCACTTTTCATAATTTGTGCTGCTCATTGTCATCTTTGATTGAAGATGTGTCTAAATTAACGACACAATTAAAAACTAGAATAATTGCTAGCCACAAATCCTTATGGCACATTTCTTATTTGTCAAAGTTGAAGTTATAATAACTTTGATATGGATTGACAAAGAATCTCCTGCAAAGATGTATTTATTTTATTTGTACAGGGACCGTACACATTACATGTCTTCATATCTATTACAATAGTCAACAGGAATACAACTGACAATCAATAACAGTATATCTCGCCAGCCAGACCTCCATTTATAAAAAAAACATAGCGGAGAGCTAAAGAGCTAACGTTACCAATGCATCATGCTAACGTTAACAAAGCCCTGGTAGCAACCTCCGGTTCTGCCGAGTGAAGCAGATGCGGAAGTGTCTCAAAACGTGCATTCTCTCTACTGACTATCAGGGGGCGACTCATCTGGCTGTAGAGAAATCTGAGAAAATAACTTGCCTTCTCTCTTGATTTATTCCCCCAGTAAATATTGTAAACATGAGTTTTATTGTCTCAATCTCTAGTTTCAAATATTCTTCAATACAGCATGATGTTCATTTCGTAAATTGTGGTCCATTTAGAGTCAAATAGACCATAAAGCAGGGTGTGCTTTAGGGCTTGTTTACTGTGATTGAAAGGTATGTATCCTACCAGAGCTGTATACAACATCTATACGTTACTCCTCCTCAGTTCAAATATGCTCACTTCCGTTCACTGGTTGCAAAAAAACAAAATGGCAACGACCAAATCATCGAACTCGATGCTTTAAAAGGCGGCTGAATTAAATGCAAAGATGTTGCTCAAGTGTCTAAAAATGTCTTATTTTTTCAATATCTGATTGAATCTTCTAGAGACAGCCGCCATTTCTGTGGATAAAAACTCACGGTCATCAGCTACAAATGCTGTTTTTGTGAAATCAAAGACCCATTTGTGCCAAAATAACAAAATAGAAATATCCAACCTTTTGTAGGGCAGAGGTTATCGAAACCTTTTATTTTTTGGCATTCATAGGGGCACCGATTCGAAGCAAACTATGTTTTATAATACAGAATGTTCTAGATAAGCCAAATTTTCAAAACTCATGGAACTGAGACCTTCAAATTACCACCTCTTGCCTTCGCCGGTCACTGTTTTTAACATCCCGTTTTTGACTGGGCACTTGTGACGGGGCTACAATGGATGTGAAAAGTGCACTTAAGGACAACACTTGAAATGATTCACCTCTTGTAGCTTTTTTATTTGAAATGATTGGGGGAGCAATCAGCGTAAGTGCCGCCAGCCATGCAGATAAAGCGAAGTGGGCAGCTTTGTTTTCGTGGACCGTGAGAGCTGAACGAATGGTACACAACTAGTTCAACTGTTCTTGAATGCAGCAATAGGATTACTTTATTATTTGTATCATTTCTTTCTTTCTTTACCTCTGTTGTTTTCTGTTTTACTTTCCTGTCTTCTTTCCAATTGTAAACAAACCAACACTGAAACAAAGTTTCCTTTTGTTACCTGTATGTCATATTGTGCATTATCATCAATAACGTATATATATTTATATGTATATATATAATGCAAAGCATTCGTTTAAATTACACTGTTGGGGGGGATTTCACATTAAGTATTGATAAAGTCAATGCTGTAGAATGAAATGAGACATGTTTACTTTTTTTTATATCTGTGTCTTTGATCAATTATTCTGGTGGTATGCGTTCTTCATTGAATAATTACAAAAACAAATATTGATACAGATACACTTGCATTCTCACGTCTGTTTAATCAGTGTACCAAGGCAAGATTTGTTTCTTTTTTTCTTCATACCCATACTGGGGGGCACCACAATCAGAATGTGTATAATTGTACACGTCGTGGCTTTAACAATGCAATATTTCCCAAACCCTGATTGGTTTGTAAACTATTAAAAACATCTGGGTGAAAAATATTTCGCACATTTTCGTCGGATTGGCGCCCTGTGATTGGCTGCTGGCCACTACCAGCTTATGGCTGGTCGATAACGCAATATGATAATCTATCGTCTTTCAGTAGAATTACATACTGATGAAAACATGTATTGATAAGTCAACATTTACAATTCCATTTTCTAACTTGATCATTGCAAGCACATACTGGCTGAGATGTCTCAACTCTTAATTGATAAGAATTCTAACTTTCGAGTCGTCCCGGTCGTTCTAGGTACTTTCTGTGTGGAGTTTGCATGTTCTCCTCGTGTCTGCATGGGTTTACTCCGGGTACTCCGGTTTCCCCCACCATCATAAAGACATGCACTGCAGCCTCATCCCGGTTCGTATGGATGAATGAATGTTGGTGGTGGTCGGAGGGGCCGTAGGCGCTGAATGGCAGCCACGCTTCCGTCAGTCTGCCCCAGGGCAGCTGTGGCTACTGCTTACCACCACCGGTATGACTGTGTGTATGTATGACTACTGGACTCTGGACTGTAAAGCGACTTCGGGTGTCTTGAGAAGCGCTATATAAAATAAATGATTATTATTATTATTATTATTTGAAGTAAAAACAGAAAATACTCATTACTTTTCATTTGTCATGTATTCAATTCAGTTTATTTGTACAGCCCATTTTCACAAATTACAAATTTGTCTCAGAGTGCTTTACAATCTGTACATATAGAAGTCTCTGTCCCAGAACCTCACATCGGATCAGGAAAAACTCCCAAACAACCCTTCACGTGAAAAAAAAAGGGAAGAAACCTTCAGGAGAGCAACAGAGGAGGATCCCTCTCCAGGATGGACAGGGGTAATATATGTAATGTGTACAGAATGAATCATTACACACAAATTAAAACACAGTAACAACACAATCAATGAATATGACAGAGTATATGAATAGTTAGGCATATTCCACGATCGAGACCTCCACGATCCATCCATGTATCTTATTCACACAGGACTATACCAACAAAAAAAGGCCCACATACTGCCGCTTGAAAAAGTATGTAAAAAATCTTCCGTCTGAAAATGGTCCCCAACAAATAAAATGTTTACTCCAGTATGAACAATTAAAACCAGTTTTCCATAGGAAAGGTTACATTTCATTTCATGTCTGCATAATCAAAATAAACTATTACAACCTAACAGTATGCAACGTTTTTTTTTTTATTCTCTTGACTAAATTGCTCCAATTTATAGTTCTCCGACAACGATATTTGATTTATATTCATCTGTGATAAACGGATCAAATGCAGATTTACCATGTAACGTGCTTTTGAGAAAGACGTGACCCGCTCCACACATATATCACAGAGTCATATGAATCTGATTAGACAGGTGAGGGATACGCTGAAGTTCAGATATTTGAGCCTCTTCTTGGATTTTTGCTCCGTAATATAATTCTGCATGTCGTCACCCTCTACAGCCTGCTCCAGAAACGGGCCGTTGACTCTACCAAGGGAATCATCTTGCACTTTACCAAGAGTGTATCAATTATCAGGTCAATTCAATTTAAGCCACGTTTCATATTGCAGATTACGCCAATGTTTTTTTATTAATGCTGGCAGCAGTTCACCAGTTGGGAATCCTGATATTGCTTGTGTAATTATATTTTATTGTAGCCTAATAGCTTTTTTATTGTTTCTAGTTCAGGGAGGGCAGCGACGTCCATGGACAGAGGAGTCAGATAAACATTTAATATTAGCAAAAGAGAGACTTCATAGAAAAGTCCAAATGAATCTGTTGGTTCTGTTAGGTTGTAATAGTTTATTTTGATAACATGTGCAGAGGTCTTATGCTTTAAATTAATACATATAGAAAGATATTATAATAGGAAATATTAGGGAAAATATTGATATTGTTATTAATGTATTATGAAGCATAGGGGTAATATTTACTCTATGCAAATGTAAATGACAAGAATTAATGTATGTTGCATGAGAGTGACTATGTTAGTAATATTCATCTTTATTTGTTCAAGATTCACAGGGTTCAACAACACAAGTGCATGGCAACTCACAGCAATACACAACAAATACAAACAACACAACAAATACAACAACAACACAATAAATAAAAACAGTGTGTGTGTTACAGTGTGTGTGTGTGTGTGTGTGTGGTGTAAGTGTGTGTGTGTGTGTTGTGTGTGTCCTGGTGAGGGAGTGGTGTGGGTCTATGGGTCCTGGAAAATTCTTGCAGGTCTCTCTCTCGAGGCTTCTCTGACAGTGCAGCAGCTGAAACAGTCTATTGTGAGCTGAGGTGAGGATCGCCAGTGGTCCTGGTTGTTGGGGTGGTCTGCTTCCTGTGGTCTGCCCTCTGGGTGTACAAGTCCTGTGGTCCAATAGTCCCTCAAGTCAATAGTCTAGTCAGAATAGTACTTTCCTTCCCTTCCTCTTCTCTAAACAGCCTTGCTGCAAAAGCGCCTTCAGATGCTTCACAGCTGAGCAGTTGCTTCAGCTCAGGATCAGAAGGACTCCATCCTCTGGGAACTGAAGGATCCTCTGGGAAAGCTGCCTGATTTCCTCAGCTGCCCCCTCTGGCCAGAGTGTCTGTGTTTGTTGTTTCCTCGGTGATGTGGACTGTGTGTGGACATGTCGGTCCCCTCCACCTACTCCCTCCCACCCCCTCCACAACCATCCACGTCTCCACAGTCCTCCCCGTGTTCCCCTCCAATCTCCTCCTTAGTCCTCCCCATTCATGATGAGGCTTCATGATCCCTTGAGTTGTGTGTTGTGCACCAGAGGCAGGTCAACCTCCCTCTCAGTTCAGCAACTTTCCTCCAGCCCACCACCCTGTGTCGTCAGTCCCAAACTTGATCCACCTGTGTGGTGTGAACCTGGCACAGTGATGTGTGTGACACAGTGATGTACAGTGGGGGCTGACAGTGGGGGCTGACCTGGCACCCTGGGGATCCTGTGTTCAGGGGGAGAGATTTTTGTGTGTCTGCCACCCCCCCTACCTGTCAGGAAGTCCAGGATCCAAGCACACAGGGGGTGTTCAGTCAGGTCAGGTCCAGCAGCGGCCCGGCCTTGGAGGGGAGGATGGTGTGAAAAGCTGCTGAACTATAAAATGAACAGCAGTCACACACCCCCCCCCCCCCCTGTCCTCCCAGATGAGAGTGTGGTGGTGTGTACCTGAGGAGACAGCATCATCCTGGATCTGTTTGGGGCGATAAGCAAGCTGGCGTCGGTGGAGAGGAGGAAGAAGGGCGCAGGAAGTAGTTTATCATCCTCTCCTCAAAGCATTTGACCACACCCGGTGAGGGCCACCGGTCGGTAGTCATTCATACATGCTGGAGAAGCATTCTTGGGCACAGGGACAATAGTGGATCTCTTGAAGTATAGATTGACGAAGCCGGTTGAATTCCGTGAAGTGACTTACAATAACAAGACGGGACTTTTATTGTGAAAATACTTGTTTAGCGACTTGACCGGAAGTGACGTTTTGACCCGGTGTTCAGTGACATTGTTCTAGCGGGACTTTGAACCAATCACTAAGTGTTAAAGGCCTTTGAGAGTGAGGATTGGCTGATTTTGAGTCTAAGACTTTGTGGATTAGAGATCGCTTTCTTCTTCCACTGGGACCTCGAGGGCAGAGGACCGAGAATGATGAAGACCACGATCGTGAGGCCTTGAATGTTTGTTTTACACTTCCTGCCATTAAATGTTGATAACTTAATTCACGCGTGTCTGGAAGCCTGTTTTCCATCATTTGCGAAGTGCCCAGTTTCAGAACATCCTTACAATACTAACAAAAAAAGTGGATTCAGTATTAAATTACAGGACTAGTACTTATGCTGCCTTCCAGAAAACTCATATCTCAAAAATGTCAAATTTTTTACTAACAAATTTCAATGAAATATGAATATCCTACAGTGTTAATGTTGTATGAATGTAAGGTACTCCTAATGGGCAGGTGGTAACTTGCATGGTAGCCCCTCCCAGAGACAAGTACAGGTCCATTTACCATTTAATTGAATTCAATTCAGTTTATTTTGTATAGTCCAATATTACAAATTGCAATTTTGCCTCAAAGGGCTTTACAATATGTACACATCCCTGACCTTTGACCTCACATCGGATGAGGAAAAAACTCAAATTATGAATAATGAGTAGTAGGCATGGACCATAATCCAGATTTCCACAATTCATAAAGCAGAAGGAGGTAGATAGAGGATACATATTTACCATATGTATATGTATACCAAAAACAATCTTCAGACTTTGGTTTACTGTGGCCCTGAATGCACTATCTGACATTGGTTTACATCAATTCAGTTTCAGTTTATTTGTATAGCCCAATTTCACAAATTACAAATTTGTCTCGGAGTGCTTTACAATCTGTACATATCGACATCCCTGCCCCAAAACCTCACATCGGATCAGGAAAAACTCCCAAATAACCCTTCACTTCTTCGCCAGTTTAATTATGAGAATTTGATGCAGTATATGTATCACACATAAGCAAATTAAACTCAGAAAGGCAATAGTGTGCTCACAGATAGTGTGGCCGTCACCCGACTGTGGTTGGTATTGCTGCCGTCTCTCCGCTGCCTGCCTCCGCCTCCAGCTGTCCTTCCCGTATTGATCGGAAAAGGGGGGAATAACTTGCCCTTAGAAAAGTACACTTGTTTCCTTTGTACTAACGTTTCCCAATTTAATGGCCATTTACAGATACACTACACGATGCGTTAGAGGTCATCTCTATAAATATCAGCCATCCAAATTCATTGCACCATGTTGTGGATGGATCAAGTCTGATTTTTCCTGGAGGGGTTTCTGACATATATAAAACAAAAGTTTGAGTATTTTGGTGATAGTTTCAGCATTTAATCCTCACTACTTGCAGTCATCTGAGGCAGATCCTCCTGCCTGCATTAAACACTGTCCGATGAGTTCTAATGTTACAAATACAGGGCTGATACTGTATTTGTAGCATCTATCATATTTATATAACATATATTATATTAAATTGATCTCTAAATGCCCATAGGTGTGAATGTGAGTCTGAATGGTTATCTGTCTCTATGTGTGTCCTGGATGGACTGGCGACCGGTCGAGGGTGTAACCTGCCTAATATATATATTAGTACAGAGAACTGAACAAGGACCTTTTGGAATGTTGCCAGCAGAACCGCCTCCACATCAACTCCAGTAAGACCAAGGAGCTGGTTGTGGACACTCTCCTCCGGTACCAGTGAGCATCCAGGGACTGGACATTGAGATTGTAGAATCTTATAAGTCCCTGGGTGCTCACCTGAACAACAAGCTGGACTGGGCTGACCACGCACATGTACTTTATAAAAAGGGACAGAGCAGACTCTTTCTGCTGAGGAGACTGAGGTCCTTTGGAGTGCAGGAGCACTCCTGAAGACCTTCTTTGACTCTGTGGTGGCATCAGCCATCTTTTATGGAGTGGTCTTCTGGAGCAGCAGCATGGCAGCGGCTGACAGGAAGAGGCTGAAGACGCTGATGAAGAAGGCCAGCAGCGTGCTGGGGTGTCCTCTGGATACTGTGGAGGTGGTGGGGGACGGGAGGATGATGGCAAAGCTATCGTGCCTGATGAACCACACCTTTAATATATATATTTATATATACATATTAAAATGTGTTTATATGTATATGTGAGTACAGTACACTAGAACACTATATTACATCAGATCAAATTGTGTTGCAACCACACCATTAAAGGGGGGAATGAATGGCATCACTCACTTATTCTTCGAATGTATAATCTTGCAATTAAAATTCTGGACATGAAGCTGAAAATTAGAGTGAATTTAAATTGCTAATGTTAAGCCTAAACATTCAAAATTCAAATAGGACATACCTCATTTTAAATACAAATTGAAAAATGGTACCAGTCATGGAGTCAAGAGTGATCTTGTGTTTGCCATTGAGCTTGATGACAATTGTATTGTCTAATTGTTTGTATTTTGTGCATCGGTTGTGGTTTGTGTTTATCTGAATGTATTTCTTTTGTGTGGTTTTCAAGGGCCCGTCTATAGAAGGGTAGTGCAAACTAGCTCATGCTATAAATCATTGGTTATATGGCACTGGATATGCTATATACTTAACCATGCACAATAAGCCAATGCACCATAAGTATAGAAAAGTTTGGTTTGCGTTTGATACAACACAAAAAGGGTACACATTGGGTTGAAAATAACTATTCAAAGTCCTATTTTTTCCAAATGTCACACCAATATCTGTTTTGGTGGTGGATTTTTTGAAAGGGGAACCACTTTCCTCCTTGACAATCCTGTGCTTGTCCCAAGGACCAAAACGTTGCCCAAATAGCAGATTATGACAGTACGAGGAGACGTAGAGATCTGTCAAGACTCCAAACGGTGCCTGCATACTTCAGTGACTGATGGGGAAGATGGATCAGAGAGTCTGTCATGACATCCACCGTCAATGTGATGGTTATGATAGTTGCTGAATGTATGTGGTACTCAAAGGTTTACTCCCTGTATTCCTGGTGGGCTGTTACCATTGACTGTTTAAAAGAAGTGGTCCTGGAAAGGGAAGCCAATGCGGAAGTGCCTTAAATCTGCATTCTTTCAAATGGCCATCAGGAGACCACTGTTGAAGTTGCAAAAAGAAGTCAGATTGTATAGAAGTCTGAGAAAATGACTACTTACATATCGCATGATGTTCATGATGTTTTTGAAAATGATGGTAAATGTATGGTATAATAGATAAAGGGATATATGCTTTAGGGTGGGGCTACCTTGGGATGAATTGGTCACTAGTATAACGGTGGTGTTATAAGACACCATTTGTTTCACAAACATCAGTTAGAAAATCAACATATAATTTAATCTTAACTTCATTATAATCATTATACAACACTGCACAGGGGTTTCCATGTCATGTATCATTCTAAAAATCATGATAGTTCCTTTCAGAAGTCAGTGATTCTGATAAGGTGTGACGTAGGGTCTCCTGTGTGTATTGTATAACATTTGATTAGTATGACTTTGTGAACTTTAATTCATGCGAAACATACTGTGAAAAGATGAGCCACTGAGACCATTAGCCTGGGACCAAGAACTGCTATATGTTGTGTTATATGCATTACACCTGAGGTTAATGCCGTGAAATGTGCCCCACAAAAGTAACATTAAACCATAATAAAGTTTAAATAGACATTGTAGCGGACCCCAGCCGGACTATAGTGAAGCATACTGATGTTTCCAGAATGTCCCTTATTCATAGACAACCATGTTATAGATAGATAGATATATACTTTATTAATCCCCAAGGGGAAATTTGTCATGACAGTAGCAGCAACACACAAGAATAAAAACAAAACACAAAATATAAGAAACAGGGATGAAAGATATAGAAGTATACAAGTAAAATAAAAGTAAAATACAAAACAAAATATATATGTAAATATACAACACACATGCATACACAACACACAACAACACTGACAGATCAAATACAAAAAATATTAAATATAGACAGAGTGCAAAAAGCAAAGTGTGTGTATGAGTGCAGAGCAAATGAAATGTGTGTGTATGTGTGTAGTGCAAACAAATGAGATGTGTGAAGTGCAGATCAACATAGTGTAAGTATTCAGTTATTGTTGTAGTTATTGCACTATGATCTGGCAAGAGGTGATCTGTTATAGAGCCTCATAGCCGTCGGCAGGAATGTTCTCCTGTATCTGTCCTTGTGGCAGCGGAGCGTGAGGAGACGTCTGGAGAAAGTACTCCTCTGTCCCTGTAGGAGGTGGTAGAGAGGGTGGTCCGGGTTGTCCAATATGGACACAAGTTTCTTCAACGTCCTCCTCTCCACCACCTGTTCCAGGTGCTCCAGCTGGCAGCCAATGATGGAGCCAGCCTTCCTAACCAGTTTGTTAAGACGGCTGGTGTCACCGGCTCCGATGCTGCTCCCCCAGCAGACAATGGCAAAGTGCAGCACACTGGCGACAACCGACTGGTAGAATAACTCCAGCATCTTGCTGCACACGTTGAAGGATCAAGCTTTCTCAGGAAAAGAGTCGTCTCATCCCTTCTTGTACACAGCGTTGATGTTGGCCTTCCAGTTCAGTCGGCTGTCGATGGAGACGCCCAGGTACTTGTACTCCTCCACCATGTCCACGTCCACTCCCAGGACACTCAGAGGTGTAGGAGCTGTCGCCTTCCTCCTGAAGTCCACCACCATCTCTCTGGTCTTGGCCACGTTCAGCCGCAGGTGGTTCTCATCGCTCCACTTTACAAAGTCACTCACCACTGCCCTGTACTCCTCCTCCCGTCCATCCCTAATACACCCGACCACTGCAGAGTCATCAGAGTACTTCTGCAGATGGCATGACTCCGTGTTGTACTGGAAGTCACTGGTGTACAGGGTGAAGAGGAAGGGAGACAGAACAGTTCCCTGTGGGGCTCCAACATCACTGACCACCGTTCCAGACAGCACACGGCCCATTCTGACAAACTGTGGTCTGCCTGTGAGGTAGTCAGTGATCCAGGAGATGGTGGACGCATCCACACCGACCACCCGCAGCTTCTCACTCAGCAGCAGTGGCTGGATGGTGTTAAATGCACTGGAGAAGTCAAAGAAAGTGACTCTCACAGAGACACCGGTTCCATCCAGGTGCGACTGAGCTCGTTGCATGTTGACGAACATGAATTTAAGAGTTTCACTTTTTCCATTTAATTTCCATAAATCACCGTGAAACAAATAAAAAAGAAATGAGCTCTTACGAGTGTCAACATTATTTAGATGACATGTATCTACACATGTGGACATTAATCCCAACATGTTCTCTTTCTTATATACATAGAGACTAAAATCGAGCATTTGCATCTTATCACAATACATTTTACAAGTGAATTCACACATGTCAAAGCCAAAATAAAAAACAAAGTACATTGTTCCCATTCCAGCTCGGTGCTTAGCAGTTCATAGAGTAAGAAGAATACTCATGAACACCTTTTCCTTCAGTACACAGTCAGCTAATGTAATTTTTGCGAAGTCATGTTGCGAGATTTACATCTACTTCCCGTCTCGAAGGACCCAAAACATACAAAGGCACTTAGAAAATAAATGCTTACAGGAAATAGTCACCTTATTAACAGAACCTTTTCAGAGCCATTTACAGATACTACTAATGAACCAAGTCGAAACTGCAAATTGTGCTTACAGGAACGAACAAAACCACTTTGTCGAACCTCCAACAAGACCATTTACTGTATTTGGGCCGGTGGCCAGCAGATCAACAAGCCCCAAGGGTCCGGGGGAAAGTAACTTTATCAAAAAAAACTATGCTTTGCATTCATTAAGGGTCTCGCCGAAGAAGCAGCGCCCGGAGTAGGAAGTAAGTGAGCTGTAACAGAGAAGGAGCATGGACCATTTAGATAGAAAAACATTAATTTTAAGACACAGTGGACTAAAAGTAAATGCACGAAAACTGCTTCCGTTGTGGTTGTATAGCAGTGTAACCCCCGGCCCATGTAGCTATGGCAAATATACTATGGGCGGGGTCCTGGGTCATGTTTAAAAGAGGGACGGTGCAGCCAACTGTTTTATATTGCACGCAGAATGAATATGTATTCACAAAACAAAATAAGATTCCAATCCCCATACAACGAAAACCCACAAAATCTAGATAACTGCTTTCTAATGAACCTCAATAATATAACAAATATAACCAATATAATAAATATAACAAATCCACTCACGCACACACCCTACACACTCACCCTAGCACACATACACTAACAACACCCCCGTTGCAGGCCTGAGTCGTTGCTGGAGATCGTAGAGGCCTGAAACGGTAGTGGCCGTTTCACTTGTCCACACCAGCATGAAACAAAAGGGGCAGTGCAAAGTGTGTGAGTACCCATGATGACCACGGAGTGTTGGGAGAGGGGAGTGAAGAACTGGATGGATTATCTGAGAGAATAAAAACAGCAGGTCTTGGAGCAACAGCCTCAGGAAACAGCTCAGCTTCATCAGTTGGCGTCTCCTGAATCACAGGAGCTCCCTAATGCGTCTCGTCCGGATTTCCTGGTATATGGATCCATACAGGCGTAACTATTCGTCAGCCCTTTGCAGTGGCGGGCCGTGGGCCTGGGGCCTGGGCCTTCAGTGAGGTCCTACACAGTCCCACCCGAATTAATCCACCTCTTATTACTATCATTATGATGCCATGGCTCTAGACCAGGGCTGCTCAATACGTCGATCGCGGCGTAGTATTGGTAGATCGCATGACATTAAAAGAAATTGGCCCGCCCCCGTCATTTTCTCTATAGCACGTCTTTGTTCATTTATTAAACTAAACAGCCGTCTGATGTTGATCGTATCTACACAACAGCATGTCATTTCTCTCGGCTCTCCATCTCGCGCGCTGCAGAATGCATCGGGACGGAGAAGAAGAAGAAAAAAAGTCACTTGCACTAGTTTGTTCACTAAACAGGGCATTGTCGCACCCAAAGCAGATTTCAAGTATATGCTCGACCAAATCGACATCTTCTCCTCCTTCCGCCATTGTGGGTTGAAAAAACAGCTTTGTAGTCCGCGAATTAATTCCTTTATCAAATTCAGTTTCCTAGTTCTGAGGTTTTGCATCTACCTGCCCATAGGACCCGCCTCTCAATATTGGTAATCCAATCAAAAGACGTGCAGCACTCCGCCTGCTAGCTGGCTCCTGTGCCGGTTCCGGGGCCTTCTCGAAGGCCTAGAGGAGCCAACTCTAAAGCTGATTGGTTGACACAACATTGTCATTCCCATTCACTTGAAGCTACCAGCGCCCGCAATGTTGATTCTGAAGGCCTAAGGGCAGATTTTAGCCCCCTGGCAACACACGATGGCTGAATATGATTGGATAAAAGATCTAACATAAAGACCAGCCCTCCAAATCTCATCCTGGCGCTGGCAGCAGTGCAACCGAGAGGAACGCTATGAAATTAAGAGAATAACTCTTACTCTGGGAAATAATTGAATACATATTTGTGGGGAAATACAGTATATTTAGAAAAAAATATATATTCTGATGATGTTTAGGCCAGCAGAGAAGGCCTTGCTGGCCCTGACGGCCCGCCACTGGCCCTTCGTTGTCCCACAATTACTTTCACGCAGCTGCTCAACAGCTGTTGCTGTCACCTACTTCACAACAATACGCTCTGCTTAGGCTATGCCCCTCTACCTGACAGTGAGGCTGGATTGGCGGTTGGTCTCACACACCAGAAAACAATGACCACAGGTCACCACATCAATTAGAAAACTTAAATCAGCTAAACAAGTTAAAAATCTCAAATCCTATTGTAGACAGGGCTACATTATTATATATCCACCTTATTATTATTATCTATCTTATCAAAATATATTATCAGGGCCACAGCAGGTATCACCGAAAACAGAGCGTCTCCAACCCCCCCCCCCCCCCCCCTACCCTTAGACACATGTTGACCAATGGGTTTCCATCACTTTAAACCAAATTTTCATGACCAAACGTTTTGTGAAATCTCGGGTGTGAGCAAAAAGTGAGAACATTTAGTATTTAAACTAACAATGAGAATTCCAAAGCATACAGTATAACCTTAAATGACACTAACGAATGAGAGACAATAGTTAGATTTATATAATTAAAAAAAACTTTTGTCCCTTACATGCAAATCCATCTGTTTGGACTGTAAATGAACATATGAATATAACAAATTTCCATGACTTTTCCAAAATAACTATTTTAAAATTCCATGACTTTTCAAGGTTTTCCATGACTGTACGGACCCTGCTTATTGGACTTCAGGGACGTCCATGTAAACATATTTAAGTTTTTTGAAAAACCTCCCCAACAGAAACACACACAAACACACTCAATAAAATCTATTCCCGAGACACCGTGATATCACTTGAACAGGTGATGTGTTGTACAAAGTCCTCCCTCAGTTAAAATAAAATATGGATGTATTTTATATGAACTTGTGTTTAATTTTTAATACAGACTTTACATTTTTTTCTCAAAGACCATCTGACCACCCCATGAAATTATCGCACGACCCCCTTGGGGAGGTGGTGGGAGGAGGTACCGACCTAGTGACCTAAAAGATAATGTTTTATCACATTTACTACAAATCACTATTTTTAAAACCATGCTGCCGTTTCAGAAATGTATTTTATCGACCTACACTTTCTATTCCCTTCTTGGATGTCACTTCTATACGTCGGCGGTTTTTCCTGATACAATGTGAGGTCAAAGGTCAGGGATGTCGTTTGTGTACAGATTGTATAGCCCTCTGAGGAACATTTTTAATTTGTGATATTGGACCAAACAAAATAAACTGAATTGAAATTGTTTGGTGTGTGTGTGTGTGTGTGGTCTCCCTTCCTTGTTCTCCCCCCTCTCTGCTCATCATGCATACCAGTCTGCACTTGGCTTATCAGCTCCCAGTCTGTAGATCTGCCTCTCGTCAGCTCTCCCAGTGTCTTCCAAAAGGAAGCTGCTAACAATTGGCTCAATGAGACGGTGTAGTGAACACTAACTTTAAACTTCTGCCGATTGCGTTCAACGCTTTAAAAAATCCCAAACGTGGTCTTAATTTGAGGAGATTGTTTTACTGAACAACATTTGTGAGTATTTTTAAGTTATATGTGTGTCAATTAACTTATTTTCTGCAATAATCCAAAAGTGAATGGAAAAAATCTCATTGGCTTTTGCAGAGGGAACCAGTGTGATGCTAACTTGAAGAGTTGGACAACAAATACATCATACGACATTGTGCATGTATGCAAGCATGCTACAAGGCGGATGTGAAACATATTTATGAAACATATTGTTGGTACCGTGAAAAACAAATGCACAAACATTATTTTCGGCCCAGTGGGTCATGCAAAGAAATGCTTTAAAATGTATTTAAACCAAATTCAAGTCTAAATCTATTGATTGCAGGGAATTATGTCCAATTTATTCCATATAACACTCACACGTTTTCATCAACTTTTACTCACAGCTGTTATGTTGCCAAATGTAAATCGGCTTCCTGCACCTGACAACACGACAACGGTCCTTTGTCATGCCTTATTTACATTTGGATTAACATAAAGGCGCCATGCGAGTGGCCACTATTGCGCTTCATGCCAGGGCTTTCATATTAATTAAACTATTCCCTATATATATATATATTTGTGTATAAAACACATAACAAAAGGCATAAAGAAACCACAGAATGGAACGCCATTGGTCTTCTCATTCTCTGTCTGCCACGGACATCTAAAAAGATGACAATTCTATTACCTTGTATGAAGGGACCTTTCAATTATTTCTGGAAGGTGCACTCTATTCGCAGAATAGTGCTACTCTTGGCATGTCGCGCTTGAAGTGTGCTCTTCCAAGCACAGGATGAATGACACTACTTACTGTATTCTTGTTTACTGCGGGCTGCCTCTTTGGCGGAGGGGCGTATGGACGCGATGCCATTAATCATGCTAGACATGCGGCGGAGTTTTTATCAAATACATGTTCACGTTGCACATCTTTGATGTATTTTCAAATTTATTGGACATCTATATTTAGATTATTTTGCTTTTCCAGTGAGCAGGCCGGCCCCGGAAACTTCCCCCGCACAGGAGCCACTGTCCTCGTCGCTTTGGTGTCAAAAAGTATCGAGTGGCTCATAATGTGGAGCATCCTGTGGGGATGAACCTTAATTTCTTTAAGGGAACATGCTGAAAATCCATAAACAAACCAGGCAGTGAGAGTGTTTGATATCAGGCTTTGTCTCTTGGAAGATTACTCTTGGGTGGCCCCAGGAGATTGTGTAACAGATGAGGTGACTCATTGCATGCAAGCAGATTTGACATGCGCTCAGCTTATGGAATTTCCATGAGCCGTAGACCAGGCAAAGCCACAGCGGGAAATGTGTCACTTCACTCTCGCTGAGTCATAATCAGGCCATTCATTGAAATTTACAATGAAGATTTTCACTGCAAAAAGAGGAAGGGAATAATTACCTGGGATATTGTTCTTTTTTAAAAATGTATTCGTAAAACAAAAAGAGTGTTTGGTGGCATCCTTCCAGTGAGCAGAAGAACATCAGTCTCTCTTGGCATGTGTTTGGTTGTGTTTCAAAGGCATCTTTGGTTTTGGTATTGTATACCAGTAGAATACGAACAAAGGGGATTATGTAATGGGAAAAAAATGCAGAAACATGCATCTGGAAGTGTCTTAATAATTACACCAGTGAGTTTTTTTTTTGTTGGAATATCTTTAAACAGTTTCAGATAGGCTTAGTGTAGGGTGTTCATGTCCTTGGACAAGACACTTAACCCCAAATTGCTTCAGTAAACCGTGTGGATGGGCAAAAATGGCTAGATGTTCCTGATGGGCAGGTGGGAGGGGCTACCTTGCATAGTAGCTCCTCCCATCAGTGTATGAATGTTATATAGTCCTGATGGGCAAGTGGTACCTTGTATGGTAGCCCCCCCCCCCCCCACCATCAGCATATGAATGGGTGTGAATGATGTCAAGTAGTGTTAAAGTACATTGATTAAGCTATACAAGTACAGGTTCATTTACCATTTCAATTTGATTACATGGGACGCTCTGTAGAATAGCACAAGAAAAGTACCCATTTCCTCATTAAACACATGCATTTGATAGCACTGCATTTTATACAACACTTGTTATTTGTTAAACACATCTGTTCCATCTTAATTGAAAATAGTATTTAGTTTTCTACTCACCTGTTCCGCCGTTTAGACTTACGGCAGAAAAATAAACAATATAAACAATGATGACCAGGCAGACCGACAAAATGGATGTTGAGCTCCACAGAGTTCTCGAACACATCCAAAGACCGGAGCCGAGGACTCATAGATTCCTGTCTGCTTGAGCTCGTCTCTGAAGCAATTTGGTCTCCTTGCACTCCATTTGGTGGCCTTTTGATCCACAGGTGCTCATCCTAGAGGTCTGCAAGGAATGCGCAGGCACATTTTTCTTCCTTAAACGTATGACAACCCACCGTGTCTTGGAAAAAAAATGAGAAGGCAGAGCAAAGTCATTTATCATGATCAGGACTGCAGCTTTGACCGGCAGCATGTGGAAACATAGGCGTATTATGGAGAGAAAAAAAAA
Source organism: Pseudoliparis swirei (assembly GCF_029220125.1). Classification (NCBI taxonomy): domain Eukaryota; kingdom Metazoa; phylum Chordata; class Actinopteri; order Perciformes; family Liparidae; genus Pseudoliparis; species Pseudoliparis swirei. The sequence continues at coordinate 22,056,968 of NC_079394.1, read as the reverse complement.
ACAAGGGTGTTCAGAGGAGCTGTGGCTAAAAGATTGAGGGATTTCTGATATGTTTCGACTGTTCCAGGCGGAGGGTTAATTACATTGGTGAAAACACAGGAAATGGCTTTTGCTTTTAGACATGTCACCATGTTGACGCTCTCTGAGACGTTGCCCTGAAAGTGCAACCGGGGGCCGACCAATGTGTGAAAGGTGCCAGTCAAGAGTTGTTTTGGCTTGAAATGTAGAGTCAATAAAAAATGTGGCTTTACTGTTTGTGTCTACGACAGGCGAGCGTAATTGAAAGGCCTGCGAGTCGTATTGATTTGTTTCTAAGTCTCAATGGCCTCAACGACAGCCATAGATGTTGATAGAAGTGACAGAATGGCCACCGTAATGCATCTTTAAACACAGAGCTGGTCCACGAGACATGACAGCACCGCCAGTTGTTATGGTGGCAATTATCTGAACTGAAGTAAACCTTTTTTTGACTATGAAAATGTACCCTGGACCCCGATACTGAAAATGTTGCCAGCAGAGACGGACTGTTCCTGACTTTTAGTATCCATGTGAGAGTTAACTGTTTTTTCAACAGTTATAATAACAATCTGAGAGTCTCTACATGTCACTGTGTTGAGAAGACTTTGAAACGCATGCAAGGTTGGGGGGTAGAAATATAATTTGATAATTTGCGATACACAAAAAAGTATGAGAGATTTCATGATCTGACTTGCTTATCACAGGCATGTTGTATTGGTGTCCATTGTAGCAGATATGGAAGGAGAAGAGAAAACAAAGAGAAAATCTGTGTTCTGTGGCGCAATTGTACTCAACTCTGGCCGTGCCAATGAAGCAATATCGCATTGTGAAAGACAAATTGAAGAGCACAAATATCAATCAATGAAAATGAGTTTTGGTTGGAAATGTTTAAGCATGCCGTTCTTTTCAGACACTGTTCGTAGCTACACCTAGGAAAAACATATAACCCACAAAAACAATTATTTCATAATTGTGGACAAGGAAGTATGAATTGTGAAAACTCAATGTAGAGAGGAAATAATGGTGGATGGGTGGGTCTAAAATAACTGACTTTCACCCAGGAGACAGCTGTTCATGTCCCGTTTGATAAGAGAAGGTAATGTTGATGTGTTATGCAACTTCTGTACTTAAAAGTCACTTGGAGGAACTTTTAGCTTCTATCCAGTTAATCTCGATGCGTGTTATCGGTACCACCTTTTTGGGATTTCGCACAAAATCATGTAGGTTCACCGGAAACCCCTTCAGCTCAGGCTCCAACGGGGCCTTCAGACCAACCCATCTGTTGTTTACAGAATGTGAAGTTGGGGCTTTTGAAAGCTGTCTATCTTCTTCGGTGCGCAACAAAAGTAGTAACTCTGCAAAAGATGGAGCATTTTTTTAATGCAAATTTACGAAAATGTAATCATTCTCCCACCTTCGACCTGCAGTCAGAAGCTCCTGCAGTCGGGAGAGGGCTCGGCCAGGAGCTGAGCATCGCCTCGCTGCTCTGCCGTCCCCTCAGCTGGGAGCCAACACCAGCACCGCATTGCTAGAGAGATCCGGGCCAATTGGAGGAATGGGAGGCTCGGGAGAACCAGAACCAGGACAGCAAACTGTCAGACCCCGGCTGCAGTAAAATGCAAGGTTTTCTATCGAAACGTGGTGCTCAGAAACACGAGCTGTCATATTCATTGAATGTGTTTATGTAACTCTGTTCATCTGTACACATGACATCTATTGCGTCCGTCCATCCATTTTCTATTTCTTGGGAGTTTTTTCTGATCTGATTTGAGGTCCTGTGAGGCAAATTCATAATTTGTGATATTGGGCTATATGAAATAAACTGAATTGAATTGAATAGCATGACAAAATGAAACGTTTCCTCAAGCAACTTCTGCAATTTGAACCCAAACCACAATCTTGCCCTCAACAAAATTCCTTTGGTTGCCAGCGCAAACATAATTGGTTATAGACGGATGAAATCCAAGGTTTACACCAGTGCACATCAAAGAACGAGTCCATCAGATATGATAAATGCCGAATCGGCATAAAAATGTCTAAAGTAGCATCGAGTGCACAGCGTTGCGACATTAAAAGCTCCATAAAACATCTTCACAGGGCCATAATACTCTCTGACAGACGGCTTGATATGCCGAGTGTCAGATTGGGAGAAAAAAGTGTGGTAATGCGTCTCAGTAACAGATACAGCCGTTGTCTCTCTGAGCAAGATCACACACGAGCAATTTGTCTTCCCTGATGTTGAAAGCCAAAATGGGCCGGGCTGACAGGCTTTTACTGGATTAACAACGACAGCAGCCACTTTATCTCCTCTTCCTCCAGTCGGAATAAACAATTAGTTGCTGACATTCAGTGCGTTTACATGATGGTATAATTCGAATCTTGCTTTAGTCGGACTATGCTATCTTTTGGGGGATCTGCTGTTATCCCCATATATATGGCAGTGAGTAATTCGAATCATTGGCCGAAAGCATGTCATATCCGATACGATAGGCGGCGCTGTTTTCATTACAACTCGTGGTGATACAGCCATTTCCGCTTGACCTCTTCACCACTACCAACAACAACATTTCGAGAAAGATGGCGAACAGAGAGCAAGGCGAAGCTACATCCCTCTACTATTCTTCCATGGTGTTAATAGGAGTACAGCGAATGCAAATGGCGCTATTGGCTGAGTTGATAACGGAGAGAAGACGCCGCCGCCGAAGGTACACGGAGAATTTAATTTATCGTCTCTTTCGACTTCGGGGTCACGACATGGGAGGGAGGGAGGGAGGGCGGCGGGATCTCGAGCATGCGCAAAAACGCAAAGTCCAGTTCCGAATCGAATTCAGAGTTACATGCCGCAAGAGTCGAATTATCAACTGGATCGGACCGAGCTATCCAGGGGTGTTAATCGGACCGAAGTCGGACCGCACATAGTCCGACTAAGGTGTTTACATGAAACGGATAATTAGATTTCAGTCCGACTAAGCCAATAATTCGATTGCATGTAAACGCACTGACTGTGTGGTCTCTCTGCTGCCGGAGAGACCCCCTCTGCTGCTCTCTCTTTTGTCTCTCTGGTCGTACCACTAATGATGCTAAGCTACGCCGCTAGCTCTTTCCTTTCATCTTTGCTCATGGTTTAAAGACAAGCCACACTCTTTGTCACACATGAGCGGGATCATCATTAACCTGTGTGCTCTTTGTGTAGGTCATGACATATTCTTGTATCTCGCCTGGAATAGAGAGGCGACGATGCGGTTCCATCATTAGGAGGTCTAATGATGAGCCGATCCGGTCTGGCCCCAAAAAATAAATATGTCTCATTGCATATGGTTAGATGTTACATGTGTCATTATGGAATGAGTATTTGACCAGAATCAAGATGAAATGGAGTTACCGACCAGCAGATGGAGAGATTTGTGGTTTGCCCGTCGTTGATTAAAACGCATTATCCATAGCTAGGTGCGCACATTTCTGATCTATTATTATATTAATGTCAAAACTGTGCCGCACACGCCTGCAATATGTTGACAGCCTATGCTATAAAGCTTCTCCCTTCTAGACGGAGGTATTTAGTACCACGGTGTGGTATAACAACAGCTTTGTTTCAGCAGCCATCTTTCAGGTGAACAAATTATAATTACGAAGTGATTCGTGGCTTCATGTACTTGCATCATCATGTCTGTCTTGTTGTCCGTGTTGATTTTAATGTGTGTCGAGATGAACGCCTCACTTTCCATTGCGAAACAAGTTTACCTATATGGGGTCAGATCTGTCTCAATAATTGCAAAGGCAAACAGAGAGACTCACGAATGCAAACACAAAGACTCATAATGCGCATCACATGCAGTGCGATCGACAAACAAAAACTTATGAATACATAGAATATATTTGTGATTTTTCTTTTACATTCATATGAATCGTAATCCATTCATGTGTGCATTGGAATGAATTTGTGAATCGTTCTGCGTGCATTTGTGAGTCTACTTTATTTGTAAATCGAACATATTTGTGAATTCTTCCGTGTGCATTCGTGAATCTTTGTCTTTGCATTTGTGAGCTTTTGCAATTATTGAAACTGATCTGATCTCAATATACCTATGGGTACTATTAATGTAACCTGACCTAACCTAAACTACAGTGTGTGCGACATGTCGAAAAATGTCTTGGATTAATTGCTTAAGCCTACAGAATGATAAAAATAAAAAATGCAGACGAGAAAAAAGATCTGTGACGGACGCTGCACATTGCTAGCATTGTTAGCGTGAGGTCGCAGGTCTCCGACCTCCCCAAGAGCAGCGGCCGTTGAAGATGAACGCCGTTCGTCGACTGTCTCCACATACAGGAGATCTCTGTTACACCACTTAAACTCCTCTGAGTAATACTTCAAGGAGATAAATCGGCTCCGGCGTGGGGGGTTTTTGTGAAGAGAAAAGAAAGCGCAAATTTGTCTTCAGAATTAGCCGCTGCGAGAATTAAGGGTGGACGTGGCCTCTTGGATGTGTATGTTGAATATTTCTCTTACACTGGCAGAGAGCCATTATCATAATAACGCTTGGGATATAAGAGTGGGAGGTATTTATAAAGTTTCCTTGTGCGTGCTGAATAAAATAGAAATAAAGGCTTACCTCGAATCCACTTCTAATTGAAGCACGAGAAACTTTTCATTAACGGGCCCACCTACTCCCCCCCCCCCCCCCCATCCTAAACACAAACTGTGGGCTCTTATAAGCGGTGCTTGGAAGCATTACCACAGCGCTGAGTTGGGGCTTCTTAGAAGAGATGGAGACATCATTAATGAGCTTCATGTGCAGTTTGGCACGAGTGATTAAAATTGTTTTGCACCACTCGCGGCCCGGACTTATGCTGATGCAGGCTTGATAAGGGTATTGAATTGGGTCGATCTTTTTTTTTTTTGTGAATTGGGGGATGGCTCGAGGAGTCGGTTGAGGAATTTCCCCTCGGGGGACACTCCAGATGTCACGGGAACAACGGGATGTGGGTTTATCCCTCACCACAGATCAATGGCATGTGTGTGAGTGCATACTGTTTGTGTAACTCTGGGCACGATCCAGTTGCACAGGTGAACAACGCCTTGAGAGCCTACATCTGCCGATGTCCTGCGTATGTTTTTATCAATCCAGCGCTGTGCATCGACTCACCTTTTTGTAACAGTACTAAAACCACGCTGTTAGAATTAGCCATTACAAGAAAAAGTCCTGCATTGAAATGTTACTGAGGTAAAAGTAATAGGTAATTCATATAAAAACCAAAAAATCTCAGTGAACTGGCAGGTCATGATGATAATGACGATGATCTGGTGAACACAATGTACATTTTGCATTAAGTTTGTCCTTTATAGAAACATTTGATTCCTAAAAAAATTTCCTTCACACTTCTTAACACCTGTGTGACGAATGTATTAATATAATTACAATGCATTATAATTTTCTCATAGCACTTTTAATTTACGTAAAGCACAAATATTATTAATGATTTAAATGATAATGACATTGAAAGCATTTCATAAAGACTTATGAGGTAAAGTATTATATCATATTCTAATGCGTTACGATGTAATTATAAGTTAGTCAAAGTGTTTTTTGTTTGAAGTACAACAATAAATAATTGTACACATTGATTTAATGATATTTTTTTCACTTATGTTATGATCATTGTTATAAAGAATTGTGAACCTATGAATAGTGCTTTAAGCAGATTGTTACGAATCATAAATATATTTAGAATGCATTATACTGTAGACATGGCTGTCATATTAACCCTTGTGTTGCCTTCGCGTCATTTTGACCCGAATCAATATTACACCCTCCCCCCGCCTTCGGATTAATTTGACCCCATTCAATGTTTAATGTCGGTGTTCTTTCGGGAGTCAACAAACAAACATAAAGTGCCTCACACTTAAACTTGGAAAACAATATTAATTCTAATACTTTTCTGGAGGTTTTAATTGCTGGCGTCAAATTGAACCCAAAGGGTAAAATATGTTAGTAAATATAAAGGTAACAGGAGGGTGAAACATTGAATCGGGTCAAAATGACCCATAGGCGGGGGGAGGGTGTAATATTGATTCGGGTCAAAATGACCCGAAGGCAACACAAGGGTTAAGTGCCACCAATCGTTTCCATTGTAAAGAAAGTCTGACTAACTACTAATCAGTAGGTTAGGTCAAAGAAAGTTTTTAATTCGGGTGAACTGGCCCTTTAATTGCAGTTAACTGCAGTAAGAGTTGTGTTTGCATTCTGGGCATTAAGTCAGACACGTTCCCAGTGGGTGTTGGCCTCTGCCAGGGCTGCCCTTTATCACCGGTCCTGTTTGGGATTTTCATGGACAGGATATCTAGGTGCAGCCTGGGGGTGGAGCAGGTCAGGTTTGGGTGGTCTCGGGATCGCCTCTCTGCTGTTTGCAGATTATGTGGTCCTGTTAGCATCCTAAAACCGTGACCTCCGGCATTCACTGGGGCGTTGTGCAGCCGAGTGTGAAGCGGCGGGGATGAGAGTCAGCATCGCCAAATCTGAGGCCATGGTGCTCTGCCGAAAACCGTTGGATTGCTCCCTCCAGGTGGGGACAGAGTGCTTAGTATCTTGGGGTCTTGTTTGCGAGTGAGGGTAAGATGGAGAGGGAGATCGACAGGCGGATCGGGTCTCCTGCAGCAGTAAAACGGGCACTGCCCCAGACCGTGTTGGGGAAGAGGGAACTGAGCCGAAAGGCAAAGTTCTCAATTTATAGGTCGGTCGACGTTCCGACCCTCACCCGTAGTCACGAACTCTGGGTCATGACCGAAAGAACGAGGTCTCGGATACAAGTGGCTGAAATGAGTTTCCTCCGTAGGGAGGCCGCGCTCAGCCTGAGAGATAGGGTAAGGAGCTCGGACATCAGGAGGGAGCTTGGAGTGGAGCCTTAACACCGAAAGGAGTCAGCGAAGGGGATTGGGCATCTCATCAGGATGCTTCCTGGATGCCTCCCTTAAGAGGTTTTCCAGGCACGTCCAACTGGGAGGAGACCCCAGGGAAGACCCAGGACACACTGGAAGGATTATATCTCGCTCGTTGCCTGGGAACGTCCTCGGGATCCCCCAAAGTAAGCTGTATAGTGTTGCGGGTCAGAGGGAAGCCTGGGTCAACCTGCTGGGTCTGCTGCCTCCGTGACCCGACCCCGGATTAAGCGGATGAAAATGGATGGATGGATTGGAGTGCCCGGCGTTTGGAATCATCTTCAGTCCATTTATTGCACAATTACAGGTCCTGTTATCTTGTTGTAACTGCTGATCATTTTCTGAAGCCCACCAGAGGCTTTTATCTTTGAAATGCATGTTGCATTTCCCTACAGGACGAGAATTCACTTGCAGAGACTTAAACTTGCCTTAGATTCACTAAGTAATCCATCACAGCGCAGGTTTGGTTTCATTTCTGTCAAAGTTGTACAGTAATACAAAACCAACTGTTCAAATCAGCCTGAGCTCATGATAGCACAACACTGATGGATTTCTTAACTCGTGCAAGTTTCAAGTCTCAAGATTTAAATGGAAACATGGCATATAGCTGCCATGCTCGTAGAAGGACGTTCAACATTTTTAAATGGTTTTAATTGAAAACCAGTAGGCACCGGCTCCCTCAATCACGGATGCGTGTTCAAAGAAGAGAAATCTGTAGACATGTTGGTGTCCTTTTCATGCTTCCATTGTTTTGTCTGTTTTATTGCACTAAATTATGGAGTTTCCTTTGCAGCTTTTATGAGCAGCCTCAGGCCAGTTCTGTGTGCACAAATAAAAAGAAGTAACATAGACATGTGGTTTAAATCAGTTTTATTTGATTCAGTCAGTAGCAACTAATCCAAATTTAAGATGGGCTTCAAAAAGTACTTTTTGATCGTCCAATGTGTTTTAAAACAGTATTCACAGAATGTGAAGAGGTATGAAATAGCATAACAGTGGCAGAATTAAGACAAGGGACTTACTCCAGGAGCACATAATCATTTGATCCATTGTTAGAATAAAACTATTGATTAGTGCTGTTTTAAAATGAGCACCCGTGCAGCGCAAAGTCTTTTCCTTTTAACGATTCACAAAGGTTAAACAACGCTCAACGAATTCAAAGTAAACAGCGTTGGCACTATAGCTTTTATTGGAACCATTTATCTTGTGTGATCTAGTGCATGTGCATTAACTTTCTGTTGACTCAATAGACTGTATGTAAGGAATAACGTCACCGTTGGTTTGTGGACCGACGTTATGAAGCCTCAAGATCGGCGATGTTGTCCGTATACGTCTCTGTCTCTGGTGGCGCCAGCGACTTGTAAATCACAGTAGCCACGCCCAAAAGCGTACCGCTCTATTTGACTCTAAATGGACAATAATTTACTAAATGAACATCATGCTGTATTGAAGACTTGAAACCAGAGATTGATACCATGAACTCATGTGCACAATGTTTACTGGGGGAATAAATCAAGAGAAGAGTCATTTTCTCATAGACTTCTAGACAACCTTTATAGACTTCTTTTTGCGACCAACAATGCACCTGATCACACCTCCCTTTAAGACCAACACCCCCCACGAGCCCACAAAGTTCATTTCAATGTCATACACTTCCTCTGGTCATACTAGTCAGGGAGGATTAATGACTGTATGTAAGGAATGAGGTCACCCGTTACTTTGTGGACCGCTGTTATGAGGCCTCAATATCGGCGATGTTGGCCCGTCGCCAACTTTGCTTTTTGTAACCGATGAATGGAAGTGACCATATTTGGATGGTGGAGGAGGGATGTAGAGACTCTGTATACGTCTCTGGTGTCGCCCTGCAAACTTAATCCAATGTCATACACTTCCTCTGGTCATGTCAGTGAGGATTAAATCCATTCCACAGAAAAGCAGTGACTCATTGAATTAGAAGAAACGCCTCTGGCTGACCACGGACCTCATGTTCTCACACTCCTCAAATGTGAGGTACCTGCTCCTTTTCATCATTCCTGCCAACTCAATCGTAAGCTTTGGTTGCCAGCTCAACCTGCTCCCCTCCTTCTTTTCCTCTCTTCTCCTCTCTTGCTCAGTGTGTCATGTCAATGTTTATCCCCTCCTCCCTAGATCCTTTAATGATAACGCAACAGTGCACATTAGTTTGTTAGTTGGAGCCAGGCGGTCTCCTTAATGGGTGCTACATGGCCAGTTTATAGCTCCTCAGACAGCTAGCCCTAGGGCGCCGAGCCCTTAGCCGCGCCAGCTACGCTCTTAGCCTCAGCATGCCTGGCCGCTGGGTCAGTGGTTCAAACAGCTATGCAGAAGTACCTGCCTGCAGGAAGCCGCCACCACCACACCTGGCCAGCTGGTGCAGCGTCACTTCGGCAGTGACACCCTACACCCGCTGACACCCCGCTTGCATGAGAAGCTTTCCCTTCAGGAGCATAGCTACCAGTCGAGGAGTCCACTTGGTGCTGGTTCCCTCCTGAGCGGCGGGCCTCTTGCGGGCATTTGCGGGCGGCGGCGCCCAGCCACCGGGAGCGCTACATAAATACAGTGGGTAACGACGTGAGTGTGCCGCCGCTGCCGGCGGAAAAATTAAATCAGATCGGTGTGTGCTTATGCCAAATGGTTGTCGGAGCTAACCGTAATTCCGATTTCTCTTCATCTCAGACGATGCGCAGCGTGCCCACATTCTAATGTGATGTCTGGAATGTCGTCGCTTTCCTGCTGACGGTCGTAGGCAATGACACAATCAAAGAACTTTCTGGGGAAAACTTGATCTGATGAGGAACCACGTCTGTCACGGATTGGACCATGAACGCTGCCTCATTTGACAGAATCAGGCGTTGTTGATCACCGGACTTATACTCTACATCTGCCCGGAGCAGACCTGAACTCATGCAGAGTTAGGGTTCAACAAGAGACTGTGTCGCATTTTCTTCCCATTCCCACCCAATCCACAATTAGTTCTGACAATCCAGGTCCCACAAGCACTTCAATTAAATAAATCAGAGTTATAAGAATAAGGTAGCAACACATATACACATTTAGTATTAACAATTATTTCACAAGTAAAACAATCTAAAAACTAAATATTGGTTCTATAAAATATTCGATCTCTGTTATGATTTAAAATATTATAATTAAATATAATATCACCAAAGCTGTATGATGAATGCTGAATGATCGTGAAATATGACTGCTTGAATGAATCGACTCCATATTGGCCAAGTCATACCCTCCTTCATATTGTCATTAATGGTCTGGGAGAGATAGTATATTAATCGAGGATGAGGAGCCTATTAATTAATCCTCAACCAAAAAATTAATACTCCTTTTCATTTACATTTCTAAACCTCATTTGAAAGCCTTGTCTTTCTACAGCCACAACAATTACACTACAGCCAATTCAATTTATTTGATTCTCACAGAGAATTCTCAGAATTTATATCAAGTTATAAAGTTATAATATTTAAGTATTTATTGTTGGAGATTTTAAGATCCATGTGGATATTGATATTGATTTGATAATGATGGATGTTGATAATGATCCCTTAGTGGTTGGACTCTCAGCTTCAGCTCGAAGTGCTTCAACAGTTTGGCTTTGACAGATCTTGCACAGCTTTGGTCTTCTTCTTACCTTTGTTCTTAATTATATTGATGATTTTGAACCACAAACAGACTCCCACTCACAACTTCAAAACTTATACTAACATAATGTACTCTAATTGTTCAAGTTTCTACACTAGATGTCTAAAAGATACTAATAGGATGCTAAATTTTAAACGCGAATCCATTCCTTCTTGATTTGACGATAAACAGATCCAATATAACATTCTACAGATAACAGATCTGATGTCCAGTAACAGTGTCCACCTTGATTGACTTGATATCGCTGTAGAACTCTCTGGACTGAGAGAGCCCTCTGAAGAAGAAGAGAGTGAGGAAGAAGAGGAGGAGAAAGGAACCCTCCTCCCCTGAGCATGTCTCCGCCGTTGATCAAAGCGAGAAAGTGGAAGTCAACTAATCTCTCTATAATCTCTCAGAATAGGCGAGATAGTCTTAAAACATATATAGTCTTAAACATATATGCCAGCCTCCGTAATTACTCAAATAATAAAAGAAAAATAAAAACAGAAAACTCAACTTCTCCAAATGTTTCTCAGCAGACAGCTACAGAGAGTAAGCAGGCCAATAACAGAGCGTGAGCATTATTAAACCTACTTTTTTAACCTTTGATGAAAAGATTTAAATAATTAGATTTTTAAAGAATAAGATTCTTCCATTGCCCCCAACCAGTGCCAATCTGTCCTCCAGTGGAAATGGCCTGGTTGGCTGCTGCTTTCCCAACTATTTTTTTGGGTTTTTTCTCCTCACCCCCGTGACAATTATTTTCAACGGTTTCTACTTACATCTCTTGACCCCATCCTTGCCCCGCCTTTGCCGAGGCTTTGCCCATAATTTGCCTTCAATTTCAAGCTTATTAAGATATTATATCAATGTCTCTTACAACTTCCACCGGCCACACTTATTAAATTTGGCTACCTCCCTCCTGGATCTGGATTCCCACTGGATCCAGAGAGATTGATCTAACTTCTATCCTTCCTCTCCCTTCCTCTCCTCCATCCTCCCTTGAAAAATTAGGCAATTCATCAGAAAATTTCATCATTCAAGTTTTTTTTTTGAGAAATTTAACACCAATATTGAGAAATTTCAATCAGAAAACAGAACAAAAAAGCAAAATGAACTCTCAATGCAGCAACTACTCTGTCCTGGTCTTGTCCTGGTCTAGTGCTGCATTCACCCATCACCATGACACCATTGACACTAGACATCCTGTTACAGAGACTGGCATTATCGATTGGCATTTTGGTTTAAGCACTAATTTAAATTTATCAGATCGATCGAATTTTGTTTTGTATGTGTATCGAGAAATAACCACCAAACACCACCATTGAGTTCCGTTCTGAGTTCTGACCTTTGTGCTTTACCAATTTTATTTGCGCTCATGCTTTATTTTATTGTCATTATTACTCATAACTTTCAACATTATTCAGATGACAGATGACCATTACTATATATATCGAGAAAACAAGAGAGACTATTAAAACCATAAATTAAAAACATAAACCAAGACAAAAAAACATGGATGACCCTTGAACTTAAACTCAGACAACCGAGTACTTTTAATCGTTTATCAGAGATCAGAGATCAATTATCTGGTGATGTGATATTCTGGTGATCGGGATTCTGTGACTGGCAACAACACTAAGAATCTTCACAAAGAAAGAATCTTGGGACTATTCTTTAACTCCACCGATCCTTACTTCCACTCTAAGCACTGCATTCTTTTCATCTTTCATCTATCAAATCTTTTCAAACATCTTGTCTCAAAAAAAAAAAAAATCTTAAAAAATTGGCGTTCGTTACTTGAGAGACTGGAGACTGGCACTGGATTACTGCAACTCCTTTAGAACTGCTCTAATCCCCAGGTCCGTTCCAGCTTGCCAGTCACACCAGAACTAAAGAAAACAAAACAATCAAAAACTAGCAGCTCTGCTGCATGCACTCCCAGTAAGCTGCTCTGCAATTTAAAATTCAATTCTCTAAAACAACTCACCTATTATTTGTGCCCCCACAGCCTTGATTGGTGATGCACTCCATCATTATTTAAGAGCTTGCACTACAGAGAGCTCCCCACTGTAGGACTACAGAGTCTTGTAAAGTGTAAAAAAAGTAAGAGAGAGCCAGAAAGCTCCCTTAGGAGCCAGAGCCTTTAGTTCCCCACCCCTTCCCAATCAGTCCAGTCAGTCTTCAGAGTAGGAGGCAGACAGTAGACTTAAGACCTTCCTCTAGACTAGTTCTGCTGAGTTGACAGGAATCAGGTTTGCAGGTTTGCCCCCTTGATATATAGCTATCGGGCTATATATATGAGGGGACGCGTTTTGCCCTCCTTTTTACCTCTCTTTCTTTTGATTTTTCATCTCCTGAATTTTCATCTCTCAATCAATCACATCGCCCTGCTTTCTCTCCGGAAGTCCTTTTTCATGGGGTCAATGGACCTATGGGGACCATTTATCCTAGCAGACATAGATCCTGCCTGATGGATGGAATCTGCTCCGAATTCACTACGCTGACCTTGCTGTCCTGTCTGCTCCCACTCCTCCACCTCTCCCTCCATCTGCCTGATGTGAGTGGGAGTGGTCCATCGTGGAATATGCCTACTATGAACTATTCATACACTCTGTCATATTCATATAATTTGTATTTTAATTCTTCCTGTACACATTACATCTATTGCATCTGTCCCATCTCTAGGAGGATCCTCCTCTCCTCTCCTCCTCCAGGTTTCTTCCTTTTTCCCTTTTGAAGGGGGTGGTTATTTTTTCCTTTTCCCCGGTCCGATGTGAGGGGCAGGGGCAGGGATGTGTGCAGATTGTAATAAAATTTGACAAATTTGTAATTTGTGAAATTGGGCTATACAAATAAACTGAATTGAATTGAATTGAATATGACGAGTGTGCAGTAAACCCACATTGTCAAGATCATGCGGTTTACATTGAGTTTTTTTTTTTACGTGTCAAGTGTGAAAAGACCTGATTCAAAGCTCTCTGTGACTAAGTAGCGCCGTAACCATTGAGCAATTCTTCCTTCTGATGCCTTTATTGTACGCTCCACAGAGATGAATCCAAATTTGTGTTATATTTAAAATTACCTGGGTAGAAACGAGGATCATGTTTGTTTGCATATACCCATCTTTAAAGAATGTGTGATCGCAACTGTCAAATAGACACTCTGCGTATCAAGCCAAGATGCACAATTACGTCCATTTTGCTCAGAAAGATGTCCGCCGGAAAAAGCATCCCCGCTTTCTGCTGCTTTGTGAAATGCTGAGATGATTGAAGCGAATCAGCTCGCCTCTGCAGCCGAGCTGGGAGAGGAGAAAGCAAAATGGCGGCCTTTCCTGCAGGCAGGAGCTTGTCCACAAACATCATCACTGCCTTTTTATCTGTTGCATTTTGGCAAACACACAGAGGATGTTTTTCCTCCAAGGTCAACTTTCCTGAGATGGACAGGAAGTACATCTTCCATTACCATGCCTGCAAACTTGTCCCCTTTCGGCGAAATTCGCCGTTATTGAATCAAAATAGATCATCCACGTGAATAGTGTAGATCCTAAGAGTTTTTGTTTTGGGGTAGGGGGGGGTCAACTGGCCGGCCAGCTTTTATGAAATTGCAGTGAAATGCGGAGAAAATGCGATGTGGTGATTAATAAATAAAACATCTTTGATGGGACATGTCGAGTCTTGGCCAATCAGCGTTAAGATGTCGACAGCGTTTGGGGGTTTAGGTTAGCTTGAATGTCAGCCTGCTACATCTACTGATGAAATGCTGCACGGTGTACAGATACTAACAAAGTGGAACAGGCTCATGGAACAGAATCATGGAACAGAATCATGGAATAGAATCATGGAACAGGCTCATGGAACAGAATCATGGAACATGCTCATGGAACAGAATCATGGAACAGGCTCATGGAACAGACTCACGGAACAGGCTCATGGAACAGACTCATGGAACAGACTCAAAGCTCAGCAGAGCACACGAGTCAAAACAAAGTCCTGAGATGAGCTGTTCTTCCTCCATAGAGACTGTGGAGGTGAAATCTGATTGGATAAAAGCTCCCGTTAAAATAAAGTTTCTGAAATATGCAAGTGACTTGACAACAAACATCAACATTGACAACAAACAGCGGCTTCCTGGCTGAAAAACTGTTGACAGTTATTGGACCCCTACACCTCTGTTCCTGCCCACCCGGTGTGTCTTTCCACATCCTTGTTAAAAATTACGTGAATAACAAAAAAAACAATGTTGCCACCTAAATTGGAAATGGTGGACGAGTTTAATCCTTCAAAGGCTCTTTAACATCCTGATACTAGCAATTAAAAAGGTCATCACAAGGAGCTGGATGAAAAGAGACCATCCAAGCCCAGGACAGAGGCTGGACATTGTAGAGGAAATACACTCTATTGAAAATGCAATATTTCCATTCTCTTCTTAAGGATCAAAGCAGGGTCCCATGAAAAACGCTGGGGGAAATGGAAATTATACAAGTTAAAAGATAAGAAATGTTCTCAGCTGACCCGAAAATAGTTGACCAGAAATTGTAAAGAGCGATTGATGACCTCTATTAATTTACTATATATTTTCAACTTATGTCTGTCATTTCTTTATTTATTCATCTTTATTCAAGTTTTTCTTTGTAATTTACAATGTTTTCGTCGCATTATATTTCTTGTTTAGTGAAACTGAAAAAAAATCAAAACACAAAAAACAAGATACAATGTAGAAAATGCAACTAGGGAGGAGCATCAAAACAAAAACCCTTGAATGTATCGAGTTGATCCAAGCTGCGTTTCACAAGTGTTCTTAACATATTGCCTGTTGTGACTAACGGCGTTTTGCGTCGATTGTGCATCGGCAACCAAGCCATTCTCCCCCCAAAGCTACGGAGTCAAATTAAAGTCAAAGAGTGCAGTGATTGGGGTCAACATTTTGGTTTCAGAAATAAAGCCTGTGTCTATAAGATGAAGGCAGTATAACAAAGCTTCTCTCCGGAATGCCGCAGCACAGGGACCAACTGTAATCCCGATGAGATGTGATGAAGTCGTAGACAGTTTCTGCCCAGGGCTGTATCAGCTTCAGCAGCTACGTGTACAGGCTCTGTATCGATGCCATAACCTCTTAATGTACAACTATAAATCAAGCGTTAGTGTTCCGTCGCAGACCTGCAATTAATGACTGCCTATTTATTGAGCGTAATCCGAACACTTACCCACACCATAGCTCCAACAAGTGCTCCAAATCAAACCATTGCTGGTCGTTATAACTGCCCGACAGAACAATGCTTTCCGATGCGATAGCAATATCGGCAGAACAGCATTCGTTAGCGCCTTCCAGAACTGGTAGAAATCACTGCAAGAGTTATTTTTTATTTATTTATTTGATTCAAAGTTTAGTCATGTAACTACAAGTTAGAGTGCCTTTGTCATCATGGTTACAATAATAACCACTTCATTAGGGTTGATTACATAACAAACACATCCTCAAATAGATGCAACTACAAATAGACACAAAATGTCACGTCAAGACGAACAATTTGTTCAGTTTTGCTCGGAAAGTCGTCCACTGAAAAGACGCCAATGGAGCGAATCAGCTCGCCTCTGCAGTCGAGCTGGGAGAGTAGAAAGCAGAAGGAAAACGTTGCAGTGGTTCTACTTCGTTGAGTAGATGAGTAGTCTATGTTACAGAAGCCAACCGACACTAACGATGCAACGTGGGAAATTATTATAAAAACAGTACATTTAGGTTCCACACAAACAGCGGCCTCCTCGGTGAAAGTCCTATGTTTCTTTTGACGCGACCATCCACCCCAATTTGCTCCATCAATGTTCCCTTAACTTCCACCTTTACTCCCCGCCATTACCACGGCCACAAAAGTTGAAGTCAGTCAGAACAGCTATCCCGTGTAATGGTCCAATGTTTCGTTGACCCCTCCATCTACCTCAACCTCCTCCCTTGTTAACTTTATAGCTCTCCACCAACATCACCCAACTTCCTCTTTTCCGGGCGGCGCGTTTGGGGCGACGCGTTTACAGCGGCGCGTTTTCAGCGGCGCAATTTTCGCACCCTAGTTGAAATATTTCAACTTTGAGGCGATAATTTCGCAACTCGGGCCAATCAGCTCTTGAGTTGCTCCGCTGTCCCGCCACTGTTGAATCAGAACAAGACGGACAATAATGTTATGAACACAATAACATATATTATATATTATAATGTTATGAACACAATAACACGCGTTTAGATGTTCCGCTCTCGTAGCGCTGGAAGCGGAAGTCTTATAGACGTAACAGTTAACTTCATCGGTGAAAGTGACCGAGCTGTATGAGCCTACGGGTGATGTCATGTATTAATATATATACTGTATATATACATATATATATATGATATTAATGTTATGAACCCAAACACGAGGGCGTTGGATGTTCCAAGGTTTGTGGGATGTCCTCAACAAGTATAAAGCAGAACTAGTGGTTGATTATTTTGTGGTGGATGAAGAAAACTATTTTTTACGGCGGCAAGCCACGGAGATAAGCCCCGCGCCTTGCGGCGCTTCGCAAAGCTTATGGCGTGAACACGGCAAATGGTCAAAGCGAGTAGACTCACGCGTTCTGGGCGATGCGAAAAATCGCGTCACTTTTGTTGTGAACGTACCATCAGGGGGGGCTTTGTTTTTTAACCCATGGTTATTTACTGAAATGATTGATGCAGTAATTTTTCTTGGAAGGGTATATTATCCATCGTTAGAAGAGAAGTGTGAACACGTTGGCATTGGACGTAGAACTGGCTGTACGATTAGACTTTGTCTCGTAGTTTCCGGTACCTAACCTTAACCAAGCAGTTTGAGTGACCTGAACACAGAGACTGGACATGACTGTGGCAGATCAGAAAACAACTAATTGTAATATCTGAACGATCAGAAAAAGACACTTGAACATTGAACACACACATAATAATGTGCACAAGTTTTGTTCCTAACACAAGGATGCTGAATACCTGACTAAGCTGCCTCATCTTCCAAGTCCACACGCAGCTGCCAATATTTGGACTTCCATTGTATGTTAATTTGCCAATGAACCTAAAATATGAACATTTTGAGACGCTGATGCCTCGCATTCAACAGGCATCGAGGAATATGTCACGTTTTCATTCTATTGCTGGAGACAGCGCGCAGGGGGAACTTTTGTTATTTACTCTTAAGAAGAAACCAACTGTAGTGGACAGAAGTGGGGAAGGGGATCATCTGTATTTACGCTCCGAGATGTGTCTGATTTGTCTGGGTGTGAGTAATCACCAATGAGCGTACTCCAAGATGCCAATCCCGAAGGGAGGAAAGCCAGAGACGGGGGAGGATTTTAGCTTTTGGAAAAGGGGAAAACAAAAAGCATGGGGAGTCTTTGATGGGATTAGAGTCAAGAGACAAACAGCGGTAAGAATAAGCGGAGCGGCTTTATCGGCGCTGTTTCTCGGAGACGACAGTGCTCGCTTTGTACACCTGGTAATTTGTTGATATAAAAAACAGATCTTTGGCCAGTAATTATAGCCCTTCCATCACTTTCCTCCAGACTCTCTCCATCTCTGTTAGCTTAAAAGCTCCTGTGTGGGTTGTATTGTGAATGTATTTCATTTATATTAACTCAAATTACTTATCGGGGCACCAACACAGTTTTCATCCGAGGCGGGGAAATAAATAAATAATTACACACCGAAATGCCAAAGCCTATCAGCATTGACGTTTTAAGCCCAGCTCGCTCGGATCCAAACCCATTTCGACACCCTTCAGTTAGCTCCCAAGAGCAGAGGATGGAGGAAAGACAAAACAGGCAGTGATGATCCAAGAGTCCTTGCTGTGCAGTGGATGGTCTATTCGCCGGGGGCCCCCCAGATGTCTCTGTTGGTTGATCTGAGCCCGCCCCCCAGCTGGGGTGACCACCAGGCTGCTGTTATCAAAGCCATCTCATGTCTCGCGCTGTCAGGACCACGGAGGGTCGACGTGTCCTTTTGTGAATATGTCCCTTCAGTCGCCCATTCAAATGAGACGCGTGGGGCGCATTCTAATTGCTTCCATTCATCTCGTCAGTGTGCCAGTGTAATGCTTTAAAAGCTGCTTCAGCGACACAAAATCACGTGTTGAATGCATTTAATTTTCTTTTGCAATTCCGGCGGAAGACCGATGGAACAACAGCACAGCGGCATATCAAGTGTGGCCCACTTCTTCCACAAGTGGGTTGAACTGGAGAGAAGCGTGGCGTAGGGATGGGGAGGTTAGAGAGGAGCTGCAGCTAAAGTAGCAGCAGGAGGAGCAGGCATCAGCTGGTCTGTACAAGTTGCAACCATTTTACACGTGGCAATTCAGCAAGACTTAATGAAAATGTTACGGACTTGTAACCACACCGGCCACATCTGATTTATAGAAGTATTGAACCTATACTAGATATCATGTCAGCTGGCCAGTGGATGAACTGTATTCACCTTTTGAGATGCTTTAATGTCAGCGACAGTAGGGCAAGAACACAATATGCTGCCTATAAAAAGACATTGAAGACTTTATGAGGCCGTGTTCTTGCTCTCGTTTTCAATTTTCGCCAAGCAGGATCAGTATTGAGAGGAAAAGTTGATCGGGGAGTTATGGCTATACAGCTTTAGTAAAGTGGATTAGGTTTCATGTAGATTTTATTAACTGACTTCCAGGAGACCCCTGGTTTTCAGTTACTGGGTAACAAAACAGCCAGTGCAATTTCCTTTTGAATTTTTCTCATCAGCAGAGCCATGATAGGAGGCATCAGACCCAGCCAGGTCCAATGGACCCTATGAGACATAAAGTCACAAAGTCCCCGGGAGGAGGCAGAGTTAGTAATGTGTGATGGAGAGATGTAAATTCATCCATAAGTAGAGAGATAAAAGGAGATGGGTGCTCAGTGTATCCGAAGCTCATTATCATGGCAGGTCATGTAATAGGACAAGATACTACCATCTGGTTTTCTTTTCCGTTTTGCTGAGGACAAGAACCATTCCGATGGAAAGTCAAGCAGGATCCCTTTTTTGAGGTAGACAAATGTAATGCATTCATATGTCAATGGACAACAGTCAGAGTGTATTAAATAGATAGAAAGACAACACATTGTGGGTAGGAGGGAAGGTCATTGGCTCCAACAAACACAGGATTAGATTTAGTAGCAGCAACACTAGAGAATAAATAAATAAAACAAAAAACAATAACAAGATAAATAGAGGGATAAAAAGCAACAATAAAGATAAAAATAAAGGTGAACTCAAAAGAATAAATAGCTGAATATCTGTCATGGCAGCGGCAATCTGATAAGATAGAGAAGGAGATAGGCAGCTCCTGAGGTGAGGAGGAGGTGGTTGTGGTGAGGTCAAGGGAGGCGGTATGGACACCAGTCCTCTGTCCACACCCCTCTTGGACCTCCTCCTGGTGCTGTCCGAGGATGTGCCAGCAGGTGAGCCAGGTCTCCTAATTGTTCGGCTTCCACCACCTACTGCAGTTGCCCCCAGCAGTTCCTGGCAATGTCTGCTTCTGCTGGTCTCAGCACTCAACTGCTAACCAACATCACTGTTGCACTCGTGCAGCTCACTGGGCCAAGGAAAAAGAAGCTTTCTCAGGCATCTGAAGGATGGTAAGCCGACTCATCCAGTTTGTTGTTCAATGGTCGTTCAGGCACTCCAGTAGCCAGTGTTTGTCGCGGTCATGTACGTACTCCTCCTGGTGACACTCCCACTCCAGTCCTCCACTCCTCCACTCTGTCACCTCCTACTCCCACCACCTCCTCCACTGTCCACCAGCCGTCCACTGGTTCCCCCCAGCTCACTCTCAGAAGTCCACTTTACAAAGTCTCCCTACTCCTCACCACTCCTCTGTGTCCCTCCTCAGCCACCCGTCACCACCAATGCCTGCCTTTAGCAGTCCTTTCACACTGTTACGTACTGACTGTACAGGGTGAAGAGGAAGGGAAGGGTGAAGAGGGAGAAAGGGACTGTACATCCTGTGTCACTGTCCCCACAGAACACACGCCCATTCTGACACACGCCCATTCTGTGAAACTGGTCTGTGTTCAGGAGGAGATGGTGGAGACCAGGGGCCTGTGGAGCACCCGTTTGCTCACACAGAGCTGGCAAGCAGTGGCTGGTGGCCTGCCAAAGAAACTGGAGAAGTCCAAGCAAGAGTGTCCACACAGTCCAGTGAGAGTCTGGCAGCAGGAAGATGATGGCGCCGTCGGTGCTGCAGGCATGGCGCTGGTGGTGCCATGCAAGGGTGGATGAGGCCAGCGGCAACCACTGCGTCCGCGGAGGTGGGCACACCCCGCCACTCCAGGCCCTTCATCCGCCAGGAGGTGACAGACCATTCATCCTGCCGCACAGGTGATGAGAGGAGTGAGACGGGGGGACTTGAGGGTTGAGGACTTGGATGGTGTTCGGGACCCCTCAGGCTGAGGTTGAAGACTGAAGAGGACACCAGACAGCTGGGAGGAAGAGGCGCAGGAGGAGGGGCCTCAAGGTGCTGATGACATCAGGACCCTGGCTCTGTCTGTTCAGACAGATGTCTTCTCACCTGTCTGGTCACACTGAGATGTCTTCTCCCCCAGGAGGGGAGGTGGAGAGAGGGGGGGTTATGGGGAGGGGACAGGGAGAGAGGCAGGTGGGAGGGAGTGAGCAGGGGGAGGAGGGGGAGAGTGTGGGTGGTGTGTGGTGAGTGGGTGAACAGGAGAGGCTGAAAAGAACCTATGGAAAAAAGCCCCTGGCTGTGCCCTCCCACCTGGAAGTCTCCCACTCCACCCTCCCACCTATCTGCCTCTGCCAGATTGTTCCTCACCTGTTTGGCAGCTTCCTTTGTTCCCAGCTTCCTCCCTCCCTAGCCTGAGCTTCCCCCCCTTCTCCTCCTTTCTTCTGCTGCTGGGCTTTCCCAGCTCATTCCTGTCTCCAGACCAGGTCCTTCATGTCACCTGAAAGCCTTCAGGTCCTTGTTGCGATCATGTTGATGTTGGATGATGGTGTGTTGTCAGTGATTGATGGTGTGTGTGGTGTTGATGGACTTCGGTGATGCAGCAGTCGGTGATGTATTAGTCGGTTCAGTCGTTGATGTCCTCCACACATCCCAGTCGTTGCAGTCCTCCCGTCCCAGATGGTCTCACAGTCAGTCCTGGTCACTCTCACAGTCCCCACCAGTCACCACAGCCCTGGTCCAGAGGGAACATACACCATCACACGGACAGCAGGTCATGATCAGACCACCCGGGGGGGGCTCCCGCGGGGGGAGGCAGCAGTGTAGCGTTAGTCAAGTAGTAGCAGCAGTTGTATGTGTTTTGTTAGTCTGTGGCCATTGTTATGGTTGGGGTATGGTTCAATGTTTGGTGGTGGTGTTCACAGGTGATGGATTCAGCAGCTCAGATGCATGAGCTGCAGTGATGACACACAGTGGAGTGGGGTGTCCACAGCTTCCTTCCTGCAGCCAGCTGATGTAAGGCACGTGTCGACCGGCCACCACACGGTGATGAACTCTCTGGCAAAAGAACCGCAACGCAACCCACGGCCGGCAGTTCAGCACTTACACACAGGCACCACCGCACGCACACACACATGGTCCACCGTCACAACACGTTCACCGCACCCCTTCTCGCGGCCGCTCTGTCTTACCGCTCTTCTGTCGCGACAGTCCTGAAGAAGGCGGGCGCGGAAGTGCGAGTGATCCGGATAGTGCGGCAGCCAGCAAGTCAGCCACAGCAAGAGAGACTCCTCGGAAGATCATCTCCTCGGTCCTACCCAGCGCGAGCTCCGCGTCTTATATCGCCAACCTCCTCACGTCCCACGTTCGGCGAGGGGTTTGGGTTCGACGGTACTCCTCGTTTTAGCTCTCGCTTAGCACCTCCCCTGCTCTGCAACCTGAAGCTCCGTAGCTAGCTCCAGCGACTCAGGTTCAGAAGCAGGCAGAAGCCTGCGGCCTGCGCGATCAGCTGAGCTGAGCGAGTGGGTCCCGTTTCCCGTGTTTGTTATTGTTTGCTCGACTCTCGACAAAGTGAACAAAACAAACAGCCAATAAATCGAAAAAAAAAAGTTATGGTCCAGTGTCTGTCGTAACTAACACAAACAATGAAAAAAAAAAAAAAAAAGAAAAGAAGAGAAAAAAAAAAAAAAAATATAAAATAAAAGCAAAACGCCACTACTGAAACAAGCAGCCGTTGGCACAGCGCCATTTTGCAACAAGATTGAGTGTTGTTGTGGTTTTATGAACTCAACACATTTGTGGCAAATTCAAAAAAAATTACTTGCTCGTCTTGTTGCAGAAACATAATTGTACGGAGATATTTTAAGCCGAGCTGTTGCCAAAACCTAACTTTAGTTTTGTGAATTAATGCCGTCCCGTCGTTCGACGCAAAAAATCTGGACAATTAATTTCTATGTTTACGAAACCAATAGCTTGCAGGTTATGACTATTTCAAGAACTTCCATGAGACTGTGTTGAATTAGCAGTGATGAAAGAAGTACACAGATTATGTAGATAACACAACAAGTGGTTCTCAAACTGTGGGGCGCCGAGGTATTACAGGTGGGGCGCGGGGGGGTAG
This sequence comes from Pseudoliparis swirei, assembly GCF_029220125.1. NCBI lineage: Eukaryota > Metazoa > Chordata > Actinopteri > Perciformes > Liparidae > Pseudoliparis > Pseudoliparis swirei. The sequence continues at coordinate 22,033,787 of NC_079394.1, read as the reverse complement.
TGCCGAGAACTTCACATATTCCAAAAGTAAGTGTAAATAATAGGGCTGTGAAACGATTACAATTTTTAATCAGGTTAATCACAGGTTTCTGTGGATTAATCATGATTAATCACATATATACATTTACAGGGCTCTCAAGACAGGCAAGAGCTCTGAGAAGAGTTGTTGACGGGGGGTGCAAGTGACTTTTTTTCGTCCCGATGTGCGCGCACACGCCTGCATCCGAGCTCTGCGGCGCGCGAGACGGAGATCGGAGTCGTGTTAACGCGACACGTAGAGACAGAATGACATGCTGCTGGTTCGAGACGACCAACAACAGACGGATTGGAAGCTCATTCTGCGCATGCGTTAAATGCGTTAAAAAACAAAAACTAATTAATCCTGTAATTTAATTAACTGAGTTAACGCGTTATTTTTCACAGCACTAGTAAATAAGTACATTGTGTTTACGCCATTAACAGGTTACGCTTGCGAATGAGCGATCGCAATGTCCAAGCTCCTTTGCGACTCAAATGTAGCTCAGTAGTGTGTACAACGTTTGGCAGGAGACAAAATAAAATCAACCGCAGGCGACGCAGATGAGGAGAGACCCGCCTGTGTTTTATGTCTAAAAACTCAGCGGACAGCATGAAGCCTAAACTAATTTAAAAGACACTTGGAGACATTACACCCCACTCACGTAAATAAGCCACGGGAAGAAACTTGGTGAATACCGCATGCAGGCAAATCACTTTGTAAAAGTGGCATCAGCTGATCAGTCACCTGACATAACTCGGGCTGGGATTAGAGAGTTGTGTGTGTTTCTGCACAGATGGTGCAGGCGCTGATCAAGAGTGTCTCCAAATGGGCACACTGTGTCATACACAGAGAAGCGCTAGATGTGCCGTGAACCACACAAGGTGGTCAATGTCATAAAAACAAGGTCCCTGAAAACACCACTGTTTTCTCTCTGTGAGAAGATGGGAGCCTTCAGTCGTTTCAGATGAAGCTCGGTGGCTCTCACGAGGAAACGTGTTGTCGCGAGTCTTTGAGCTCAGAGACATTAAACATCCGACATATGCATGACATGTGTCATACAGGACAATACAATTACAATAGTACACATATTATTATGCAAAGAAGAGGTGGACTCAGTTGATCATTTATATTATCTTTAATATACTTTTTGGAGTCAAATTTATTAATTAAATTATAATGATTAATTTGCAGTCTCTCGATCGAGGGAATATTGATTCCTTTGAAAATCTGAGTGAATTTGAACTAATACTGATACAACTTGATGGCTCACACATATCTGCCTTCATTTGGTTTTGCACCAGTTGCACGTTATTGTTTTGAAAAGATATTTAGTGTAAAAGTCTTTATTGCCAAATGTTTGAACTTATTTTGTTTAGTTTTTCACAGGTTGTACTTATTGTTATTATCTTGAAAATATATCCAATGCCAAACATGTTAATTGCAGCCACAATAAGCTATTTGCTAAATATTAGTTATTTTTTGGAACAACTTTATTTACATTGTTCTAACAAAGTGATTGCACTTTTTTATTTGTTTTTGTCTGAGGGAGCAATCTGGTTTAATTAAAAGTGAATGCAATTTTCTTTATTCTATTATTTGAAAAAGCACAGTCACAGGAGTCACACAAAGTTGTTATTTCAATAGAAATTCAGCGTGGACCATTTAGTTACAATTGTGTTTGTGCGGTGGGGCACAAACATTTTTCTTCCTCTGAAGTGGAACAGAAAAAGTTTGAGAACTACTGTGCTATATTAAAAATGTGACCGCCACTCACACAAATAACCCCTTTCACAGTGTTTTGCATTTCATTTTCTATATATGAGAACATTTTATTTTCTATATATTATATTTTAAGTCTATCTAGAATTAAGTAAACTGTGAAAGTGATCACATATTTAACAAATAAATGCGTCTAGACTTTGTTTAACACTGGAGTAAATGTGCTATGTTCCAATGCTGCAAAACTCCGTGGTGAGGATATTGTTGAGCAACAGATTTCTTTCCCCTGCGCGGCAGTGAACACAACACACAGACCTGTGATAACAGTGTTGTTACATGCCGAGCTTCCCCACACATTTAGGGCCGCCCAACAGCACATCCCACCGCTCCAAACAGCATGCATTGTGTGGTGTCTATGAACACACGGACACTTCCCACACATGCCAGGAGAGCCTCTCTCGTTGCAGAGGCACTAGCCTGGCTGCCACACGCATCGCCACCTGTGTCAGCCCACCTCCTGACATTCTACCCTTGGCAATATGTCCTTCACTAGCTATTCACAGTTTTGATGGTGCCTTTTCCATGGCAGTTTCACGACCAATAGCTATTGGTGTAGTAGTGTCTGTGGTCCATGCTTACTCTGCAATTCGAAGATCTCCGAAAAATCTCCGGGAAGAGCAGCCGTAGCGGGAGGAAACAGCCACTTACTACAAACTATTTATACATTCTGTCATATTTATTGAATGTATTTATGTAACTCTGTAACACTGTTCATTTTGTACACATGACATCTATTGATTCTGTCCATCCGGAGAGAGGGATCCTCCTCTGTTGCTCTCCTGAAGGTTTATTCCCTTTTTTCCAGGTGAAAGTTTTTTTTCTATTTCTTGGGATTTTTTCCTGGTCTGATGTGAGGTCATATGTCAGGGATGTCGTATGTGTACAGAGTGTAAAGCCCTCTGAGGTAAATTAGTAATTTGTGATATTGGGCTATACAAAATAAACTGAATTGAATTGAATTTAGCGACTAATCCAAAGGTAACGCTTCACTTCTACTATTTGGTTCATACTATTTAAGTTTACCGTCATCGGTAAAAAGAAATGAAAAAAGAAGACATCTACCAGCTCCCAGCGGAGCAAGAATACACAAAAGAAGAAGAGTTTATAGTTCATAGCCTATATTTTACGTTGGCCATCTGTGTGTTTCTGTAGCTTTCCGAATGTGACCACATGAATCCCTTAATAAGTGACTACCGGCCGTAGTTTTTCGTTCCCTAAGCACTGCAGTTTGCACTGGGTGAATGTAAGTTACTACAAGACTCTTTCAAATCAGAAGATTGGCTGTTCGATCCCGATCTATATGCCAATGTGTCCTTGGGCAAGGGAACTAATGCCCAGTCAACGAATGGGTGTGTGACTGTGAAGTTAGCCCCTGCTATCGGTGTATGAACAGATAGATAGATAGATAGATAGATATATACTTTATTAATCCCCAAGGGGAAATTTGTCGTGACAGTAGCAGCAACACACAAGAATAAAAAAAAAAACGCAAAATATAAGAAACAGGGATGAAAGATATAGAAGTATACAAGTAAGATAAAAGTAAAATACAAAACAAAATATATATGTAAATATACAACACACATGCATACACAACACACAACAACACTGACAAATCAAATACAAAAATGTGCAAGTGTGAAGGACATGTGGTGTTAATGTGCTATCCATGGTTACTAGAGAGGCGCTATACAAGAACCTTTCAGTCCATGTCCATTACATCTGCCGGTCTTTCGGGGCCCGCTCTTTTCACGGTTTAGTAGTCTATTAGTGGCGGGGAGGAATTCACAAAAATACAAGATGTTCCTGGATTTATTCCCAAAAAACCCAAATACAGGCTTTTAAAGTGATTGAAAAGCCCTCTCAGCTCCACTGCTTCGTCCACTCATGTAAGACTGAGGACAGCCTGGGGGGCTACCATGACTCACTATCGCCCCTCCAGGTCCAAGTGGTATTACAAGACGGGACAGGTCGGGGCTGGCTAGTTAACACACGCTCATCACAGTGTATATCTCCGCAGCACAACACATACACATCTTTGACACAACGTCAACACTGATGCTGCAGAGGATGTTCTTCCTGAGGCAGCTGAGGAAATTCAACCTACCAGGGAGAATGATGGTACAATTCTACACGGCCATCGTTGAGTCCATCATCTACTCCTCCATCACCGTCTGGCACCCTGCAGCCACAGCCAAAGACAAGTGCAGGCTGCAGAGCATCATCCGCTCGGCCGAGAGGGTTATCGGCTGCAATCTGCCTTCCCTCCAGGTCCTGTTCACTTCCAGGTCACTGAAGCGGGCCAGTAAGATTGTCGCTGACCCCTCCCACCCTGGACACTCCCTGTTCGAGTCCCTCCCCTCTGGGAGGAGGCTGCGGTCCATCATGACAAAGTCCACCCGCCACACCAAAAGTTTTTTCCCGTCGGCAGTCGGGCTCATCAATGGAGCCCGGGACTGACTGACTGTCACCCCCAGGACTACCACCTCTTCTTCCACCTTCCTCTCTCCTCCTTCTTCCCGCTCCTTCCTCTTCCTCCTCCTCCCTCTTCCTCCCACTCCTCCTCCCTCTTCTTCCCTCCTGGAGGCCTCCTCCACACACGTCACTTTAACATGCACTTTAACTTGAGGCCTCCTCCACACACATGCCACTTTATTTACATGCACTTTAACTTAAACACACGCCACGCGTAACATACACTTTTAACTAAAACACACCACTTGAAGCACACACCCAAACACTTTCACATTATTTGTTGTCTTTCTGTCGTGTTGATTGTTGTTTGTTTGTCATGTCCAAATGTTGCACCTTCCGCCAAAAAAAATTCCTCGTTTGTGTAAACATTCCTGGCAATAAAACTGTTTCTGATTCTGATTCTGATGTGAGTTTATTCGCTTGACTTTTTGTAGCTTATTCGCTTCATTCGCCCCTTAGAGGGGGCGTGGCTTATCTCCATGGCTTTGCTCCGTGGAAACAGTTATCATTTCCGACATCCATCATGGAAGAAATAACCACTAGTTATGCTTCATGATTTTTGTTGAATCAGAGTCGGGCACATTTTTAAGTTTAAATATTTCAACTTGTGGCCAATTTTTCGCTTCGCTCAATCGCAACCATTCGCGTCTGTACTACGAACTATTCATACACTTTGTCATACTCATTTAATTTGTTTATGTAACTCTGTAATGCTTCCTTCTGCACACATGCCATCTATTGCTTCTGTCCATCCTGGAGAGGGATCCTCCCCTGTTGCTCTCCTGAAGGTTTCTTTCACTTTTTTCCCCCGTGAAAGTTTTTTTTCTAATTCTTGGGAGTGTTTCCTGATCTGATGTGAGGTCCTGGGACAGGGATGTCGTATGTGTACAGATTATAAAGCCCTCTGAGGTAAATTTGTAATTTGTGATATCGGGCTATAGAAAATAAACTGAATTGAATTGAACATTGACTTTGCATGGGATCTATTCGCGCGAAATATTCACAACGCTTTTGGTGTGAATGCAGCATGAGCCAAACATTCTAGCCAAATCGTTCACATTGCACCTTAAAGGATGCTAAAAGATATATGTTGAGACTAAATCCCTCTTAGCTTATGTTGCTGCTTAAAATGTACATGAATAGGACACACATGGACACATAGATGTTTATCTGAATTGAGGGGGCTTGAACTCACCTCCGGCGTTGCTCACATTAGCTCGAAAGACACGCAACTTTGCGCCGAAGCAGCGACCCGCGGAAACAAAAGCAAGCTCGACCACTGAAAGTATCATCAATCCTGATGCATTACAGGAGGAAATGCGTAACAAAGCCTCAAGGCCTCCATCTCCACTTTCAATGCTCACACCTCGAGCCAGAAAGTTGAGATGGCCTCGCTCTGCTAATTGAGGCTGGCACTAAGTTGAGACAGTATTTCCTCCATCTGGAGATGGATACAGTAGTAAAGGAGACACAGTATCCGCCCCACGCCTACTGAACAAGGTGTCCTGGAGACATTAGTCCAAAGTTAATTTGAAAGCCTCGCTCCAAGGCAACGGCCAGGTGCATAGAACCACAGGACGATCATTACGCAGAGGCTCATTTCCTTCCCTCAACAGCTGGTCAACGGATACTCTAGCTACCCAGACACTAGAGGTGGTTCAGCACACGCTGGGCCGAATCAAATCAGCCGCAACGTGCACTGGGTCTATGCAGAGGAGAATGTCGCAACGCTTTGAATAGTAAACCCAATTCCAAAACTGTAAATTGACAGAGAGTAATCCCACCAATTCCAGGGGAAGATTAATGCAACAGTTCCGTGGCATACTAAATCTGCGCTGCTGTTTACTAAACCGAGAGAGCCCCGGAATTACTGCACAACTATGAGAAGGAAATCAGGTTACATTCTGCAAAAGGACGATATTCAATCAGTGACCTTTAGAGCTCAAAAGGGGAGGGCTGTGCTATCGTCCCATTCAAATGAACCTGTAATGGAGAGCTCTGCATCAATGATGGATGAGATCGGCACTGAATCTCTGCTATCGCAAGAGGCAGTGTGCATCATTCTTCCTCTGTTACTTCTGTGTGAAGAAAAAAAAGAGGGGAGGAGGATTCATATGTTACTAATCAGTTGTATCTATTATCATATGATCAGGTTAGGAGAAATAATCACATTATACATAAGATCTAGTTATTTTTGCACCATTGCATTCCTCCTAAAGTTGAAACTGTCATACGAAGTGGAAATGTGTCTTATAATTCGTCTCATAATTTGTCATATTCATGCCCACCCTCTAATTTAGCAGCAGGGGAAGTTTACCTCTGAATGTCTCATGTTACCAAGGATTTGGCTCTCATGGAAAATATTTTGCTTTTCAACAACGGTCGTATCTCTGTATAGTTATTTACATCTGGATGGCTCTAAAACATCAAAAGGACATTCATTTCTATTTTAATATCATCCAATCGTGGATCACGCCTTAGCGACTGACAGAGTTTTTTGCAAACAACACAATTAACATTTGAGCAAGAATGTGTTATTAAATATTTATAAACACGAACAAGTATCCAAGTATCTCAAGCAGCTTACAATATACATTTTATCAAAACTGTTAATGCCAAAACTTTTTACATTAAATTAAATGAATATATAATAATATTGTTCCGAATAACCACTGTAGATGAAAAAAACTGCTTTGAGGAATACATTTAGAATATTTGCGGGTTTACACTGACTTTGAGACGGTAATGGAAAAATGTAGCCTTGACCCACAAGGCAGCTTACAATATACATTTTATCAAAACTGTTAATGCCAAAACTTTTTACATTAAATTAAATGAATAAAGCAATATTGTTCCCCGTAATAACCACTGTAGATGAAAAAAACTGCTTTGAGGAATACATTTAGAATATTTGCGGGTTTACACTGACTTTGAGACGGTAATGGAAAAATGTAGCCTTGACCCACAGAAGGTATTTTGGCACTTAAAGGCATTTGATAGGTTTGGTTTTGACGGACGATATTCTTCTTTGAAATGGATTTGTCCTCTTTATTGCATTTGCTCTTGCTCCGACAGAAAGCAAAAGTACTGATGCAATAATCGGAAAAATACTCGTTTACTAAATAATCTGTCAGCGGCAGCCCCACAATGAATGAGTTTCTATTGTTGTGCGTTTGAGACACACAAACCCGGCGGTCAGTGAGACTCTCTCACGGTCCGTGGACAATAGTCTGGCATCAGACCATGGTTGCTAATTATGAATGTTAAATGTTAAACGCAGAAGGTCTTTTGCAAAGGTGACGGGCTGGCCCATACCTCTGAGAACAAGGTCAATGCGTTTTCCCTGCTGGACATGGGGGATAATCTCATGCATCTTTAATCCTGTTGTCCTACGCTCATACTGAGGAAATAGATTTTGGACTGCAGAGCAATGAAGCCACATACAGGAGATCCTCTGCTGTTCCACCCCAGACAGAACTTCTAATTGCTTCTATAAACCACAACACAAGCCAACAAACACAATTGCACTTCACTGCCGTTCTGAGGTTATAATGCAAGAGCAATTTCCATTTAAGTGCACATTTGATTTTTGCCTTATGCCCAACATAATGTAAAACCAAAACACTGTATATTTAAGCAATAAGGTGCGAGAGGCAGTCCTGTATCGTCAATAATGTCCGCTTCAAGGGTGTTGTTAGGCCCAATGCGCAGCGGAGGGCCGGCAAACCTTTGCACAGTGCCATAGAAATCCCGCAGTATTTCATTCATTCCTTCTCTGGTTCTGGTCTTCAGGTCTACTTGTGATGGTCTTCAGGTCTAGGTCACTGTTTCTCTTCGCACCAGTTGGGGAAGCAGTTCATTGCCCACTTTGTTTGGCTGACCGTGTTTTTCATTGCGCAACATTTCATAGGTCTCAATTTCTTTCTTCTCTCTGGTAACATGACGTCCACCTGAAGTATCCTCTTCGGCTAACCACTCATCTAACATCATTCCCCCAAAATATCAAAGTTCAAAGAAGCATGTTTGGTAACTGTCAAGCTTGAACTGACAACTAACGGTTGCGCAAAATCTACCGTTAGTTATTTTGAGTGCGCACTGATATGTAACGCTCAGATAAACGTAAACAGTTGAAGGACATTATGGCTGATTAAAGTACAACTTGTGACTCATTCTCAACCAATCAGAATGGTTGATTTCATCTACCCATATTATAATGTTATAAATGATTATGTTTATGTAAAATGGCCCATGTACAGTAAAAACATAAATGTCACCATTTGATGCACAGTACCAGATTATAGCTATACAGCTAATTAGCATATGTAGTCCCTTGACAGAACATAACAAACATAAAACCATAACAAACAGTACAGGATAAGACACACTACAAAAGTATATGTGGTAAGAAGAACACCAATCACACACAATGCAAAGGTAAAGTACAGCACATTAAAAGTAAGTCATACATACTATTAATACGAGCCATAATAATGGTGCTGAATGAGTACAACCCTGACCAGCTTTCAATTGAATTTTTAATAATTTGTATCACTCTTGGAATGGGCGTATTCTCTTATACATCTGAAATGCAATGCTTTTGAAACTTTTCAAGAGTTGGTTTGTGATGAGAACCAGTGTTCACCTTTTATTATCCAAGCCGCATGGCTCAAGTCAAAGTGAAATATCACAACGACTGTTTGATGGATTACCATGAAATTCATGGTACCCAAAGGAAGTTTCCACCTGGATATATATATATATTAGGGGTGGGCACGTGAACGCAAAGACGGCGGAGTCGACAGAAACAAAGTCATATGTAACCACTGCCAAGATTAATTGTCTTATCACCGGAGTACTTCCAGTCTTAAATATCATTTAAATGCTAAACACACCGTTGATGCCAGCAAATCATACAACCAAACACACAGTGGAGCGAGGCTTCGGCAGACTACGCTAGCTGCAGGGAGGAGATCAACTAAGGCAAGAGAAGCTAACCAATGCCATAGCGAAGTGGATAGCTACAGACTGCAGGCCGATTAATTAGGGTGACCAGACGTCCGGTTTTCCCCGGACATGTCCTGCTTTTGAGACCTAAAAAATGCGTCCGGCAGGGATTCCAAAAATGTCCGGGATTTTGCTTTGTCGGATATTTGTGTTTCTCTGGGTTTTCATAAACTAGTATTTACCCCTTACAAGTTTTGGAAATGGTATCTCTCTTACGTTCCACCTTCTTGCGTGAGCTGACAGAATAGTGAACAGTCATTGGTCGACCGATCTCAGGGTTGCCAGATACACGATAATTATCCTCCAAATACAACCATTTTGAGCCTTTGGTACGATACTTCACCATTTCCAATCTGGCAACACTGAGCACCTTGCCACTACCACTAGTTGCATTGTTATTTGTGCGGCATGCTATAAACTACTACCAGGGCCGCCGCTCCCATAGCGCGCACTACGCGCTGTGCGTAGGGCACCAAGTCCTGAGGGGGCTCCACAAAATAGGCAACTAAAAAATCCTCATAGTTATAATAATTATAATGCCGATATTATTTAAGTCTAGAAATATTTGGCACCTTTTAGGCATGTATATCACAAGACAGGCAGAACAAGAGAGATGTTTAATCTCAGCCCACCCCCCCCCCCCCATTCACATGCCCTGACTGTGATGAAAACAGAGGAGAGACATTCTGCTGAAACGTGCGCGGGACACTTTACTGAAGTTGCACAGCGGTGTCAAATAAAGTCACCACACTGAGCACAGATAGTGCACAAATATGATCGCTGCTGCGAGACAACTGCCTTTTGATCATGTCCCCTGCTTCGCGCACAGTCTCCAGCGTTCTGTCAGTGTCTCTGCATAACAGTGCGTTTGACAATGTCCTGACAGATTTTATGGCACTTTAGTTCATATGGCAGTACATTTAAAATAAGTGTCAAGTTCTAGGAATTGACAAACTGCACTGAAAGTGTTTTCTGGTGTCTCACTCTAACAGGGACAACAAATGTTATGGCACTTTCATTCATATGGCAGAACATTTAAAATAGAAGTGCGCTATACACTACTTTTGAATTAATTATTGGATTTTACGTATACGAATGCGATTAATCGCGATTAATCAGGGAAATCATGCGATTAATCGCGATTACAAATTGTTGCCCAGCCCTAATATATATATATATATATACACAGTATATACACATATGGATTGCCATGAAATTCTATACAGACGTTCATGATTCCCAGACGATGAACCGTACTCACTCTGATCCACCACTGGCTTTTCTACCAGTATTTGTTTGCCAGAATTGTATAGTTAGTTATAGTTTTGATCGCCAAAATTGTCATCTGCCATCAGGATAAAAAGTTATTTATGTCTCATAATTGTGCCAGCCTCCTGCCTGGTGGGCTGGCCTCCTGCCATGGCCCTGCTGATGTAGGTTGTGGCGGTCTGGATCGTGGTCCATGCCTGCTACTCATCATTCATACATTTCTGTCATATTCACAAGGTTTATTACTTTGATGAGCAGATATCTCAGGCTAACAGGAAACAACATGGTTGAAAAAAAAGAAGAAGAAAACACACGGTAACCTACGTCTGACGATGTCCATAATGACCCATGTGACTTTTTACAATAGGAAATATTTCAAATATTCTCCTATTTAGAAAAACAAATGACATGTTTGTGATAAACAAGTCTTGACAAAAGATGGAAACTCCCAGAATCTCCCCACCCATCCTAAAATGAACCACCCACTCTTTCCACAAAGAACAGCAAACGCCTAAAAACTCCCACTATGGTCAATTTATCTGGGCCGGACCAATCAGTTCAAAGCTCTGAAGCTTAGTTCAAAATGTTTAAAATTATCTCACAGATTTTGTTATTTTTGTTTAAATCAATCTCATAATTACAAAAATTCACTTCATGTTATCTTCTGCTGAAATGCTCTGCTCCAAACCACATGTGTTTGCATTCAACCTGTCTGTTGGGATGACTTTAACAGCAGGAGGCTTGAGACCAACCAGTTGTATATGAAATACACACATATACAGATATTTAAAGCTCCATTCAACACCTTAATTAATGGAAATGTTTTATTTAAAACCAATAAGACATTCGGTTCAGCGCTATAATTAGTTGCTTTAGGCCACTTATGGGATTTATAAAATATCATCTCCAGTCCCCATATCTATCTGCCCCACGATCGCGTAAAGCAGCTGAACATGTTGCCTCTCAGAGCCACGAGAACCCTCGTTTTGTTCACACATCTCATGCAACATTAGGATGGAATTTGCTTTCACAGAATCAGAAATATTCACTGAGATTAAAAAAACACATTATTGCACCGATGGTTATACAAATGTCATCTGGGCCATAGGTTCTGCTGACTGACTCCAAGGCAGAGATTCATGAAGGAATGCAATCAGCCCCCCCCCCCTCCCCCCCCCAAATACACAGATCCAAAAGCAGAGCACATCTCACTGACATGTGGAATATGCGTAATTTAAAAAGGCCGAGCTGGAGGAAAGATGCTCTTGAATGAATGCAGAGAGAGAGAAAAAATGAAGCAGACTCCAGTTGTGTAGCAGACAACGTAGTTTTTTTCAAATGTGAAATGATGTTGGTTTTGGTCAGCTGATGTTACGTGCACGAAGGAACACAGTGCAAGAACAATGAATGGCGGCCTGTCTCTGGACCGAACAGGGCCTTCTGGAGGACAGCCTTATGCTTCATTTTGTCATGGTGGTGGTGCGGCGCTGCACCCAAAAGTAAGGACACGGAGCAGAAGTCATACACAATTATATTTATTTCAGGAGTTGAAATGGAAGAGGTGTGGGATCCGTGAAGGCGTCCTTTGCGGGCTGGTGGCTGGTTGGGTAGCCAGGTAGTTCTCCAGGAGAGTTCCGGGGAAGCAGAGAGGCTGTGGCTGGGAAAGCAAAAGTTTACCGACAAGAATATACAAACAAATCCAAGAGGCTCTTGTAAGAATGTGAAATGACGATCTGGCGAGGAGTTGAGGGAGAACTGAGGTAGATATGCTGTGGGGCTTGATGACGGAATGGGTTTTCATGTGTATGGGTTGATTGGCAGAAAGAATTGGAAAGGAAGGCGACGCCCACACAGACACCCACATGACAAACAGGGGACCATGACACATTCAGGCTGCAGGCAGTGGATAAACGCGTACTGCCAAAATTGTTCCATGATGGTTTTCTCCGTGTATGATTGTTGAGCATTAGTGCAGGAGAGAGAGAGAGACCGACCACTGACGCCTTACATCAGGGGTGTCAAACTCATTTTCACCGAGGGCCACACCAGCCTCATGGCTGCCCTCGAAGGGCCGGTTGTCACTAACACGGTATAATTCTAACTACTCCAGAACATATTGTTAAATAACTGTCTTTGCATTTGTTTATTTAGGTGTATTTTTATACATGTATAACTATATATGCAAATGTATTTAATATTATAAAATAAATCTCTTTAATTTCATTATATATATTTCAACCCACATTACTTTATCAAAAATCAAACAAACATTATTACATTAACTTTGTTAAAAGCTTTGTCACAGTTGAGACAGGTGGTTCTCCACTGGTCTGGGGCTGTGGTTCTCCACTGGTCTGGCTTTGGGACGCACTATCACCCCTGAATGACAAGCTGAGACCTAAATCGAGAGACATTTTTAACTTCTCAAATGTATTTAATGAAAAGATGGTGCAGTTTGAACCTGAGAGTTCAGAATATCACAGTATGCACAACAAAACTATATAGTAATATTGCCTTTTACAGTCAACTATGAACCAACAAGTGAATCTTAAGGAGACAAGGTAATACAACATACATTACTACTCAGTAACTTCAGACTTTAAAACATTTCTAAACAGTGCATAAACATGAAAAAAAAAGTCTGGTTTTAAAAAGCCTCAAAAGATGTAATTCATGTCTCACTCACTGAACCTATGACACATAAAGCTGCTCTACAAGTCAGTCTTGAGGAGCAGCTTTTATACACAAACTATAAATAAATTAAACAAGGGTAATTAAAAAAGATTCACATATTCAACATAAACTTTTCTTCTGACTATATTATAAATACTGAAAAACATGAAGCAGCACTCACTTCAACCTTAGTGATCACTGACATAGACCTGATGGAGGAATTCATAATAGGGGAACTGGGGATGTTTGTTAATACAAATTCAATGTGGTCACGCACGCACGCCAGTGGCGTCCCTAGGCTAAAGGCTATAGGCTTTTTAATTAGCCCCGAATATTAATGTTAATTAGCCCCCCCCCCCCCCACACTGAGCACCTATCTCCTCTTCTCTTTCTACTCATGGATGAATTTACATCTCTCCATCACACATTACTCACTCTGCTTCCTCTCCGGAGTCTTTGTGACTTCACGTCTCATTGGACCTGGCTGGGTCTGATGCCTCCTGCTATGGCCCCTGCTGATTCTATTTCTTGGGAGTTTTTCCTGATCCGATGTGAGGTCCTCGGACAGGGATGTCGTATGTGTACAGATTGTAAAGCCCTCTGAGGCAAATTCGTAATTTGTTATATTGGGCGATATAAAATGAACTGAATTGAATATCCTCATACATACAGACGATGGTATCAGATCTTGTGAGGAGTCAATTGGTTATTTTGTGCATGCTACTACCATGCTACTATGTGAGTGGTCAGTGCGCCTGCTCAATCACTTATAGTGTGAAGGCGACTAAACTACTTGGTAAGGTCAAGGCAAAGGTCATGGTTTTGGTTGGAATAACTTCTGTACAGAAGTGCCTTTGTTATGAAAATGATCCATCGAGTCTGTGCCCGACTGTACATTTAACGATGTTTCTTCTGGAGCACGCCCGCCCGCTGATCCTCGTTAATTAGCTCATGTGAGGAGTGAATATTAAATCCTTAATTACGAAGCAGTTTGCCGTCTCTTTTCCATGGATCTGACACCCCATATATTTGTTCTCTATATTCCTGATTATCAAAACTTGTGTGTGCTCTCCACAAGAGTAGTTAACACAATGATAGGGTTGTATCACAAAAAAACTTTTTTTTTTCTAGGTGCAGCTTTGATTGAATGTTCAAATGCTTTAAATACCCGTTGTCATATTTTATGACATTAACACATCAATAACTTTTTTGAAAATATCATTTTCTGCTACTGTTGATATTTTATTGTAATATATGATGCTGTTAGATTGCTTTTTTCAATACATTTTGACTTTTGGATAATGAACCTGACATGAATCATTTGATATGAAAGAACAATTCACGCTTTTTCAAACTGCAATAATTGTAACTGACCATTGTAACAACATCAGAAAATATGGAAATAATGACAAGAGGAGGAGATCTGAGAGAGTGCTTTCAGTTTTAGGAGATACAAAGTAAAGAATAGTTTGTAAAAAAGACTAATTTTATCCGTGTTAGTTTTGGATGCAGTGTATCATTTTCATACTCATTTACTTCTTTTTTTTAGCTAATGATTGCAGACGTGAACTGAAATGAAACACGATTAACACTTTGCTATAGACTATTATTGCCGCTATACAGTCCTCGGTAAATGTCAGTCTCATTATGTTGCGATGCAAAGTACGCTACGGCATGTTGTTGTTAATCGTTCTCAGCAAATTGCATTAAACTATATCCATCTAAAAATGCACTCCACCGAGCCAGACATAGATAAAAGTTCACAAAGTAGGCCTTTACTTTGAGTTCAAGCATCAACGGCGAACAATATCAGTCAGCAAATGTTTGATTTACCTTCTCTGCTGTGGATTCTGTGGCCGCCATCAACTCTCGCTCACTTCAAACATACTTCAATGATGCCTGGAAATAACTCCCCCCAGAGCTCATTTTATGAACTTGACAAATCTTCCATCATCACCCACACTTGATAATCTCTCATGGCGTGAGGAGATGGGGATAGGAATGATATGTTCACGTGAGGCGCAGGGGTAGAGGAACTCTTAATGGTATGAAATGAATCGTAGAAGTAGGTTATCAATAGTAATGGTCCCTCGGGAGGAGAGTTCATTGCCTCGGTTCTCTGCCAGAAGCTGTCGGGGGGTTGATGCTTGAAGGGGAACGTGTAGCATGAAGTCACATAATTCAAAATCATGAATGAGATCCTGTGTTTTTTTGGTAATCTAGTTGGCCGGCCTCCTGCCATGATCTGTCCTGCCCCCCCCCCCCCCTCCTCTCTACCTCCTTCTGTTTCATGGATTCTGGATGGCGGTCTGGATCGTGGTCCATGCCTACTTCTAACTACTAATTATTCATACATTTCTGTCATATTCATTAAATATGTGTATGTAACTCTGTAACACTGTTCCTTCTGTACACATGCCATTTATTGCTTCTGTCCATCCGGGGAGAGCGATCCTCCTCTGTTGCCCTCCTGAATGTTTCTTCATGGAGTATTAAGTTGCATATTAAACATTATGAATGAGGTCCTGTTTTTTTTTGGTCATCTATCCCAGGGTTGCATAAACCTGAACATGGGGGCCCAGGGGGGGGCAAGTGGCGGATAATGCAAATTGCATTTTTGTTCTTGAATGTGTCCCTCCTCTCTTATCGTAGTTAGTTCCTTTTGTTTCTGATTCTACTGAGAGTACATGCTGCAGCTACTTTTCCCCTTCACTGCTTGGTAGCCTTTAAGTTAAAGGTCAAAGTCTTTTTACAAAATCAAAAAAGATTCACATTGGAAGATTCTGCTTTCTCCCCGGAGTCCTTTTTACTTCACGTCTCATAGGGTCATCGGACCCTATGAGACGTCATAGATCCCATCTGCCTGATGGATCATCGAGGTCTGGATCGTGGAATATGCCTACTACCAACTATGCCATGGCCCTGCTGAGACTCCGCCCACTCCTCCTCTCTACCTCCATCTGCCTGATGGATCGTGGAATATGACGACTACCAACTATTCATACACTGTCATATTCATTGATTGTGTTGTTACTGTGTTTAGATTTGTCTATAATGATTCCTTCTGTACACATGACATCTATTGCACCTGTCCATCCTGGAGAGGGATCGTCCTCTGTTGCTCTCCTGAAGGTTTCTTCCCTTTTTTCCCCATGAAGGGTTATTTGGGAGTTTTTCCTGATCCGATGTGAGGTTTTGGGGCAGTGATGTCTATGTGTATAGATTGTAAAGCACTCCGAGACAAATTTGTAATTTGTGAAAATGGGCTATACAAATTAACTGAATTTAATTTAATTAAAAACCCTAGACTCTACTCCGGATTCCTGGGTCTTTATTTCATGGATCTGCTGTTAGCTAACTTACAGAAGTATAGCAGAATAAATAGCACCGTGAAATGTGCATTGCAGCTGCTACCTGCCCGGGTCTCAAGGTCCGCTTTGCAGAAGATAATGCACCAAGGATATTAATTGCCTTTTGTATAGATTTAGTTTCCTCTGTAGATTTAGTATTTTAGTATTTAGTATCCTTATTGTGTTTTATTTGTATCTTTTATTTGTATTAATGCTCTAATGTGCAACTGCTGCTGTGATCCTGAAATTTCCCCACTGTGGGACTAATAAAGGATTATCTTATGTTATCTTAACTTATTACAGCGACAAACACATAAAGTTTTGCAGTTGGGTGAAATATGATTTCAGATACCGGTGTTGCAGGTTATGAATGTGCTTGAGGCCAATGCGTTGGTCATCAGTGGTGAGTCATCCTGAACCGGGAGTCCGTCAAAGCCCCACATGCTGAGTTGATCTCTCAAAAAACATTATTCTTGGCTGTGGTCAGATGTTGGTTTGTTTATCTTCTCTACTTTCATTGAGCTCATGTTTGCCTCTGCGTAGGCCGTCATTAATCATTCTCTTCTGTTAAGAGTTCATTTAACACCAGCAGAAATAATAACTGTGCCAGGTGGCGGTATGAATGGGGTTTTCAATCCTACTCGTAAATATAAGTAAATAAACGTAACAAGACCTGTTAGTAGGCAAACTACGGCCCGTTGGGCTTTTTATTCAGGCTCGCCGAGTATTATAACAGTAAAGACTGCTGTGACGCTTCTCCGTTCCCGATGACGGCATCAGACCAGCGTCTACGTTTCTTAATGCTTATTTATGGGGAGCAACACAAACAGCCTAAAAGAGCGCTGAGCAATAAATAAGCATTTAGATACATAGACGCTGGCCTGTTGCCGTCATCGTGCTTCGGGAACGGAGAAGCGTTACAGGGTTGATGCTTGCAATTTCAGCCTGCTCTCTGCTCACTTCCATCCCTCACAGGCAAGCTCGCCACGTTCTTTTACGATTCCCGTAATGTACCGCATACCCCTGGAAAGCTCCACGTCTAATGGTGTGTTCACACCGGACGCGTCGAAATTTCGACGCGCGTCGAGATTACATGCAAAGTCAATGCACAGCTGCGTAGAAGCTGCGTAGAAGCTGCGTAGCTGCGTATTTTCCAGCGAGCAGCGTGTCAGACGCGTTTGAAGCAGCATGAACAGAGGGTTTGTCGCGGGGCGAACAGAGCGAACAGACGCAGCTCGTCGACGCGCGAGTTGAAATTTCCCAACTCCGGCAGCAAAAACGCGTGAGTCATAGTTGCGTCAGCCAATCAGCGTTGAGCAGCTCCGCTCGTCATCGTCCTGCCGGTTGAAAAAATGGAGGAAAAGATTATTGTCGCCGTTTGTGGGCACCCCGAACTTTATGACACAACTCTTTTTACTAACCGAAACCGGAGCTATAAAGATAAAGCGTGGAAGAAGGTCGGAGAAGCCGTTGGACTACCTGGTAAGTTTTTAATGTATGTACTTGCTTTTATTCTAGCTATTTGTTGTACTTTACTATCAGCCAACCGCCGGCATATGTGTTTCATGGCAGAGGAGATCTGCCGCCGTAGGTGAAAAGGTCTCAGAGACACGTATCAAAGAGAGAGGAAGAGAGAGAGCAGCGAGAAGCGCAGTGGGAGTGCAGCTCAGTCCACTAAAAAGTGGAAGTACTCTACGGTCCTGTCGTTCCTCGACCCATTTATTACTCCGCCCCCGACGCGTCTGGTGTGAACACACTTTTTTCGACGCGCGTCGAGACTGCTGCGTCAGACGCGTCGAGAATTTTTTCGACGCGTCCGGTGTGAACGCACCATTAGCGTTCAGAATCATTTGGAATAATGTTGTAAAACGTTCACTTTTGGAAAGTTACGGTAATTTGAATTTGGCATGTCACTTTCTGTCGCCGGAGACGGGGTTCGTACGACAAGAGTTTTAGAGTTGTGAAATTAACTGACAGCTACATCCAGAGTATTTTTCCTCGGCATAAGGAACATCAGACCCACGTGACTGCACCGCCCTGCGCCAGGGGCGTCGTTAGGCCTGTTCTAGGGAGGCTTCAGCCCCCCCGAGCTAGCTGTTAGCTATTTTACTAGAAACTGTCTCCATTGAGCGAGTGAAAGAGCGAATTCGAAATACAAGAGATAACTATCGACATCTCTCAATTCTTTGCATTATTATATATTATTTTGATATTGTTTTTCATTAAATGGTATATTTGACACTGAAACAGTTCATCTTTATTTCAGTGATAGTGTCCAAATGAGCATAAAATATCACTTTGACCCTGTTATTCTGTCTAACAATGAATAACCGGGGGCCCCAAGCAATAACAAAGTCATAGCACTCCCCTTGGGGCTTAGCCCCCCCCCCCCCCCCCTTTGTTTGAATCCTCCAGACACCCCTGCATGCACGCTCACATATTGAGCTCTTCTGTAACAATGAGTCGGCCAAAGAAAAAAAAAGTCGACAGTGAGTGCTGAGTGTTTAATGAGGAGTGGACTGCTAAATATTTTTTTTTCATTTTTAAGTCATTGTGGCCCCTCAGCCAAAAAGTGTGCCCGACCCTGGTCTACACAGTACATTATGTACCTCGGAGATGTCGGACAGTAAAAAAGTACAATAGTTCCCGTTGAGATGTAATGGAGTAAAAAGTATGACATTTACCTCTGAGATGTAGTGGATCTCATTTTGTCAGTGTGGATTTTGACATTTCTGACCAGGCCTGTTTTCTGACCCAGAAGTCAGAGTTCTCTACGAACCAGCGTAAATCTGAAGTCACAATATTCGCTAAAAATCATAGGCTCACTGCCATATGTTTTGGTAGGAGACTGATCCATGGGATGTGTTCTGTCACCACGTCTTCTTGTGTGCATGCCAGAGGAATATGCAAAGATGAAGAAAATGTACACAGTACAAAGCGATGATTGTGGCGGTCTACAAAGGAGGAACGCTGCCCCTCATGATTGGATAATTATGCACATCGATTGCCTTCAAGTCTGAGTAAAAAGAGAAATCACAAATCTCACCACATTACAATAGTTCACGAGCACAATGTCCAGCAATCATTCCAAAAAAACAATCAGGAAACAGTCGAAGGTAATCGTGTAGTCCATTCGTCTGTTCTCCTCCAGTGGTGAACTCACACAGAAGAACATTATATCGCATGAGCCGCCCCCCCCCTCCCATTGCGTTGATAATGAATGAATACAAATGCAGACTCTCAGCATGACTGCGCAAGTAGAAAATACATTTGTTTGAAGACAGCATCCACATCACAGGGAAATGTGAGGCCGCGGACGACGTGTAGCAACTCCGGAGCATATTGATGGAAATATTTATCCCTGACGGTGGGGAAAATAAATAAATAAAAATAGTAATCATCTTCTGCTCCTACTATATAATGTTCACCGACTAAAGCGATGGGAAAATGAGCCCGACTGTGTGTCAGTTTGCAAAAAGAAACCAGCAGCAAGTAAATCATGAAGTCAGTGTTATGAAAAAACATATTTTACTTGAATCCGTTTATAAAGCTACCTTAACGCATAGAAAAATAAGAACCCTGATGCTTATGAAAACCTTCCCTGAGGACTAAGTTCTACATTAGTTACCGGAGATCCTTGCGTGTCCCGAACAACCCTGCGGATAAGACTTTAATTTTTAACTTTGTTTAGGAAAAAAAGAAATGTTATGAATGTGCTGAGGTAATGCAATTCCCCTCCACCATATTTATGTAGACTAAAAAGAAAAAAAGAAAAAATCTAATCTCCAAAGGTGCTTTTGTGCTCCTTTTTTATTGCGTGGAGATCAATAAACGGAACCGGCGCAGCTCAAGTGGTGCGAAGGCAGCCGCTGTTTACCGGAACACAGGGAACTATTCACAAATATTAGATATGAACTGTGTTTATGTCATGAATATAGAGCGGGCCTTGAGGCTGGCTGTTTCATAATAGGGGAATAATAAGAAGAAGTGGGTATGGTGGACCTTGAAAAAACAGTTTAGTGTTAGGAAAACATCATTCTGCCTCCCACCGCTTATCTTCTGAGAAGGTGACCCTTCGACACTCGGCGAGGAAACTAAAGCACTCAGGTTATCATTGCTGTATGCTGAGAGTATGTTTCATGATATGGAAAATAAGCCCCCCCTGTGCGCGTGTTTTAATTTGTTACCCATCCTTTTATAGCGCAGCGGCACACACTGCGTTGAAATACATAACTGTGTTGAAATGATCAATCCTATGATTGCCTCAAACATTTAACAGCCCACCACTGAGCCTTAGGAAGAATAAAAAAAAAAAATGATATTCATTTTTGCACACAAAAATAAACATATGGAATGCTCCCCTCATGAATAATGCAAAAACAGCAACATGCACTTTTGTCCCATTTTCACTAAATTCAATTCCAGCTTTGCATTCTTTATCTTTATCACAGTGTTATATAAAAACAAAAAAACAAAAGGTTTGACTGTTTTCCGGTTAAAAACAACAACAAAAACGGCATAAAACTGATTTCTCACCCTAATTTACATAATCCATTTGACACCTATTGCTTTTCTCTCCACCTGCAATGCTGATAAATCCATAAGACACCCCTAGTACTCCGGAGCATGTATTAAATCAAGGAGTTGTTAACCAAATCACTGCTTCCCTGTGTACCGCTCGTACCGGAGACAGCGGAGGTGATGGGGAAGCACCGAGCGCCTCCGTCCCCCTGGGAGCATACACTGATGATATGCTAATGTTCTCCTCACATGTCTGTCAGCGGCTGCACGAGTGTACCTTTTGCCAGGGAAACTAATCTGAGCTTTATTGGCCTGCCAGAAGGAATTTATACATTGCTATTAGATTACCTCGGGGTTGGCAGCTGTACAGTGCGTAGAACTAATGTACTCTGTCACAGATTGTGTGCATAATAAACTCGGGGGAGGAAAGTAGCCAAGGCGAGTCCACCAGGAAAAAAAAAAAAAAAGGCCGGGCTCTCATTAACAAGCGGGGGGGGGGGGGGGTAGCATCTGTCCTCGATGGCTGACTTGGAAGCGGAGAGTCATCCCGTAAAGACAATATGTCTATGCAGCATTTCCCTCGCCACGGATTTCGGACAAATTGTCCTGATTGACAATAATTGAAGAGCAGGAGGGGGAGGTGCGGGGGTATGTCGAGGATACTGGCTGGGTGGAGTAATCTCCACCGGGGACACGGGAGGGCCCGGCTTTCACCGATAAAGGCTCTACGAACATCTGAAGAGTCTCCCCCCGACTGTAACGCAGATAACTGGTCCGAGTTAATACAATTGTTGACTCTCGTGGGTCTCATTCCATCATCGCTGTACGCTCCATACCAATAAGCTTTACGAGCAGCAGCAGCAAGAAGTGCACTATTGACATCCTCTGGCCCTGGGTGTTCCTGAGTTTGCCTTTTTGAGGGGACTGGATCTATAATTGGATTTAAAGTTAGAGATGAACTTCAGTTTAAGGAGCTCAGAGTTATATTTGACTTCCGGTGACTCCGCTGCATTCTGATATCTCGCGTTACTCCATCATCATCAATAGAACCGATGGCCTCACAAATAAGATCATAAATGTAGCTCTGTCCAGAAGCTCTGCTTCTGTGTGTGCTGTTGTAGGAGCATCTCATACAGCTGGCAATGCCATAGTCGTGGAACAGTAGCATGCGAAAACATGTAATATGGAAAGAGGTCTCCCCCCTCCCCCTCCCTTCAGCTTTATTCAGCGTTCAGGACCTTTCAGCGTAATGTTTTAGTTTTAAGACCCACGACTTTACCGATTGGTTCATCCAACCAGTTCTCAGTCCAAACTCAAATCTTGATGCTTGGTGACGGCCACTCGGCGTCTGATGAACGAGGTATTGAGGCACGATGGGCGACTGTGGGTCGGCGGTAGAGCAAGGTCGTTCTTCAATCAGAGGACCGGCGGTTTGATTCCCGGCTCCGCTATAGCCCATCTCGATGTGTCCTTGTTTAAGACACTTAAACCTAGAATTGCTCCTATAGCTGTGCCTACAGCGTGTGAATGTTAGTTAGTCGCTCTCATCAGTGTATGAATGGGTGAATGATGAGATGTAGTGTTCAGACTAGAAAAGATCAATATTAACACATTTACCTTTTGGCCTGCGACAGGCCGTGACAATGTAAACGTATCTACATCGGTATTAGACGCATGTGACCAGGAATAAGGAGCAAAAAGAATAAGTTGAATGGTCAAACAAACACGGAATGTCAAACAGAAGACCGCTGTTCCATGTGATACCATGTCTCCTCATGTAAATATGCTGCTATAGGCTTATAGGCTGCTGGGGGACGTTTTAGGATACACTGAGGGACCGATCCCCTCCTCTGTTTACTCCCCAGAGTCTTTGTGGCTTCACATCTCATATGGACCTGGCTGTGTCTGATGCCTCCTGCTATGGCCCTGCTGATGCCAGGGCCTTTGTAATTTGTGACATTGAGCTATTCAAAATAAACTTAATTGAATTTAAATGAATTACTATGTTCGGTTTACATAACAGAAGTACTCGATTAACTTTAGGCAATAAAATCACTTGGATTGTCGTTTGGGTTAAAATAAACACAAAAGTATGTGTCGTGTATTTTGCATTACAGCTCTTAAAGATACAGCCATATTATAGATCTGATCCCAGAGGCCCACAAGGTGTCCATGGTATAGAATACCATTGCTTAGAGCTGGACCAGATGGTTTACATTAGGTAGCATGAGATCATGGGAGGGGGGGCTAGAATCCCGCTCGAAACCAATGCCAGGCCATAGATTCGAACATGAACGCCTCCTCTTTTCTTCTGACTATATAACCTGTATCAAGATGATAAACCATTGAACTTTCTGATCCAGACCCCGAAAGTTTCCAGTCGTTCTAGACGTCTGTCTTTGGCACGTACCTTGTAGAATAAACTTTGTATTCTTATCAAGTACCGTGTCGCTCGAAACTTCTTCTCCATCATCTCAAGGGACATGAAATAACCCACATATGCAAGTTACTTGACAACAATGTCCTGGTCTACACATCCTATTCTACAGACTAAAGAAAACATTGATTTGGTACAGACCCCCCACCATGATCATTTTTATATTTTCTCAATGTAAATATGTGTAGAAAAGAAGATTTGCCTCTACAATACTCATAATTTAGCAATTTAAATAGCAGTCAAAATAATTGCAAACAGCCCTACACAAATAATTGGGAACAAAAATCATAGCATGACAAGACAGGAGAGAAATGCAAGTGGGCTGTCAATATGTATTATGCCACATCCAGCTATACTGGCTAAATTAAATACTGTAATCTGCTCACCCTCACCATCACTGCCTGCATCTATGGATCCATATTTAACGTATTTAGGGTCATATTTCCTCACTAAACACTTCGGGGGCTTTAACTGGCGCACACTTGTCTCCATCACGTTTTCCTTTCCAAGACCAGTCCGCATTCTGACCCTGCATTCGAGAGAATGAGCCAGCTAACAGCTAACAGCTGTCTCATGTTACCCGATGATGTTGTGAATGGTGATATTCTATTTTACTGGTCTTGAAATATTTTTTTTATTGAATTCTTTAGCACATTTAGATACCAAAAAGTTACAAATATTATCTAACCATTTGGCAGTACTATCAGGTCCCACTAGATGGCGTTCTGAGGATCGCTCCCCCATCACCCCTCCCCCGGCTGACCAGATTAGCTAGATTGGTACACACAGTACATAAATGCAAGAAAAAGACAGCGTTGACTGAGAATTAATTATAGTGGAAGAACTGCTGACTCGTCGCCGTGTCCGAACCGCCGTCCTCGTATACCACTCTGCACAAAGTACTTTCTAACCCTTAAAAAATATATATTTTTAAAAAAAACTTCTGTGGGATCTGCAACTTCTCTCCCACTCATGATGACCCATCCCTCAGGCCAGCCTTTATTACGCTGGGCTGCCCCCCAATAGACACCAACGATCTGAAACACAATTTCATAAGCATACCTACAGTGGGGAGCAAGAAAAACACACGGGAGGAAAAAGAGGGGCGAGCGGAGCATTATCATAGATAGAGGTGCGGCCGACTGCCCGGAGATGTAGTCAGCATCTTGTATCGGCGAGACTGTTCAATGAATCACGCGTCCTGCAGCCGCTTAGGAGATAAATACACAAGCATGAGGTCTAACATACAAGATAGGACTCATTGTTGGTCGGGCCCCAGCCTGCACTTCATAGCCCGGGCAGTCCCCATGATGGATGGCCTGGCGACTGCTAATATTTCTTCCATAATCTTGTGTTCAAACATTTTGTTGAACGTGCATGAAGCAAGTCCACTGTGGAGGAAGAATATTTGTTTTACCCCCCCACCCCCCCCCGACACACACACACACACGATTAGCTAGCAAGACAAAATGTGATTATTCATGAATCTCTTTGGGTGGAATTCTAAAATCGGTTCCGCTTGGTCAGGCCCCTTCAATCCATCTCTTTCAAGAGATTCTGTGATACTCTGCCACCTAAAAATGTTTTTTTTTAAACCCTAATAGTTTGCCTGTGTTTGTGTGTTTTCGGGTGAGGTAAACAGATTGAGCCACAAGGTCTCAAATGCATTCATGTGTAGACGTGTTGTTTCCTGGCAACACGTCCCCACAAGAAAACAGCGACTCCTTTGAGCAGCGTTGCCCTTCGTGACCGCGCAGCATTCGCCTTCAGCGGCGATATGACGGGTGCTTAAAAGAGGCGGAACCGAAATAAATAACGAAGGACAAAAGCAGAACCTGATATAGGGACTTGACACATTGTCCAATTATCGTCCTTTTTATTTATTTTGTTTGTGTGTTTTGTTAACAGCTGACAGCTCTGAATCACTTGACAACACTGCCATGCACAAACCTACGCACAAAAGAATAATGCCACGTTGTGCGTTGTACTCCATCGCCTGCGATTGCACCCAAATGCCGACCGTCTCACAAGATGACGCCGAGCGGACTCCTGCAACACTTTGTGTTTTGATATTTCTTTTTGCCTCAGTTCCATTTATTATAAGGCATTTTCTCTCTTATTGTGTTTCTCTCTCCCTGTGGCTGGCTGTCCCCGCTTGCATCCAAATAAATAAATAATCGTGCTTCTCCACGAGAAATAAATCACGGTCGAGGCTCAAGGAGTGAGACTTAGAAGCTCTCAGCATTCTTTTTTTTTGTTTCTACCTACGGTTCGACCCATGTAGAGTTCCAGACAATTTGATACAAGATGTAAACTGGACTTCAATGGCGACATGTTCTATGTACATGCTGAGGCCGCTAGCGCCCACACATTTCTTTGTCTTGATTTTCTTTTTTGTGTGTTTATTAATTGAGCATTTGTTCAATTCAATTCACTTTATTTTATATAGCGCATCAGCAGGGCCATGGCAGGAGGCCGGCTCACGAGGCAGGTGGTATCAGACCCAGCCAGGTCCAATGGACCCTATGAGACGTGAAGTCACATGGACTCCGGGGAGGAAGCAGAGTTATTAATGTGTGATGGAGAGATGTAAATTCATCCATAAGTAGATAAAAACGGCCCCCAGCAGCCTATAATCTGACCGAAAACATTCAGCAACATCGGGAAAAAAAAGAAGCTTGAACCTGTTGCTACTCCGCTACCCAGCATGCTCCTGCCGTCCGGTCACAGGAATATAAAACGGATGAAATAAGACCTCCGGAGAACCCGGCAACGGGAGATCAGACGGTTGGTTGTTGAGCCCACAGAGACTTGGCTCACTTGTTCATCCCGGATCCAACTGGTTGTCACAGCTCGTTCACTTGTGCAAACATTTTTCCCTTCTGTGACTGTATTCGGGATGGGCGCACAAAATAACAGACACCTTAAATGCAGTTTATTTTAACCTCCTTAGCCCCACCTGATTTTTGAGGTTTCTGCTCGAAATGACATACCCAAACTAAAAAGGGTGTGTCTCTGCAACCACAAAAGCTATTTGAATAATGATGGTGTTATAATAAAGGCAACATATGTGAGCTTTTGTTCATATGTGTAAATATTAGTATATATGTTACTGGTTAAGAGTAAATAAAGATGAAACTTCTATCAAAATAGAAGTTTCATCATTCTGTGGCTTTAAAACAGTAAACTAAAGATTAAAAAACGATCACACAAAGTGCACGTGCTCGTTTTATTTTTATTTCAGTTGGTGTTTGAGTTGTGTTGAAATGGCTCACTCAGTGCGGTTACATGCAATCGAATTATTGGCTTAGTCGGACTGAAATCGAATTATCCGTTTCATGTAAACACCTTAGTCGGACTATGTGCGGTCCGACTTCGGTCCGATTAACACCCCTGGATAGCTCGGTCCGATCCAGTTGATAATTCGACTCTCGCGGCATGTAACTCTGAATTCGATTCGGAACTGGACTTTGCGTCTTTGCGCATGCTCGAGATCCCTCCGCCCTCCCATGTCGTGACCCGGAAGTCGAAAGAGACGATAAATTAAATTCTCCGTGTACCTTCGGCGACGGCGTCTTCTCTCCGTTATCAACTCAGCCAATAGCGCCATTTGCATTCGCTGTACTCCTATTAACACCATGGAAGAATAGTAGAGGGATGTAGCTTCGCCTTGCTCTCTGTTCGCCATCTTTCTCGAAATGTTGTTGTTGGTGGTGGTGAAGAGGTCAAGCGGAAATAGCTGTATCACCACGAGTTGTAATGAAAACAGCGCCGCCTATCGTATCGGATATGACATGCTTTCGGCCAATGATTCGAATTACTCACTGCCATGTATATTGGGATAACAGCAGATCCCCCAAAAGATAGCAGAGTCCGACTAAAGCAAGATTCGAATTATACAATCATGTAAACGCACTGACTGATACTTGTAGCCCAAGTTGTCTTCTTTAATTTGATGTACAATGTCAATATATTTGCTCATGTTTATTATAATGTTATAGACAGTTTATAAGACAATTGGGTGCATTGGGGCTAATGAGGGTGCCTGTTAACTGCGCTACACTCTTCTTTTGTCTTGCGTTACTGTTCTTTTGCTGAGAAACGTACAAAAGAAGCTAGAATACAATGCACAGACAACCCCCTAGTGGTGAGACACCTACCGGCCATTTTTGATATTGTACACATTACTTAAGAAAATCAGTTTCATATGAAAACTAAAGAAAAGCGATGGGTATACACAACAGTGTTCAGCCTAGGTTTGGAGGAATTTCTATTCTTACCACAAATGAAGCATACAGTACATCTATCTCACAGAAACACTTCGCTCATACGTTGAATCTCTTACACTAGCTGGATAACAGTATTCAGGCGTCTGGGCTCACGGCAGCATTGTTCCACCGCAGCACAACAGGTCAAAAGGTGCATGTTCATTGATTGGACTTTTCCACACAAAGAGAAGGAAGATAGGCCGACATACTTACAATTAAATGACATATGAAGATATTTGATATTATTTTCTTAGAGTACATAGTCCATAAAGCACACAGCATGCTATTTAAGAGTATTTACCGTTGTGGTCCTTTTTCCCACATTCAGGAAGTGCCTTCTCTAAAAGTCATTTGTTTGTAAATTACACAGTACACTGATATTGAAATATGAAGCTTTTTATATTCAAGACTGATTATTGATCGTGCTTTCTAAATTATAGTGCTTTCTAAAGTATATATATATACTACAATAGTATTTATATATAATATAAATACTATAATAATAATACTATAATAATAATATAAATATAAATTACATATAATAAAATGTAAATAATTTTTAAAAAAAATAGATAGGAGATTGGATTTTCAGAATTTCTTCTGCTTTGATGTCTCATTTCTAATACGACTTTTAGAGGTTGTGAACAGTAAGTATTATACTTTGTGCGCAGAAATGACGACAGAGATGCAACGGAGCTGCAGCTGTGGACGGTATTAGTTGAGTTATTCCTCTGCAATGTATGCGTGTGGTCTGTGTGTGTGTGTGTGGATGTGTATGTGACCTAAATCCATGTTTGACTTAAGCACAGCAGCTCCTGATACATGAGCCCCAGGGAGCCATCGCCACCAGAGATGCTGATGTTTAGAAACGTTATTTGTATTTTTTTGAGATAATGTTGCATTAAATTGAACCTCAACATTTTGTGACCGTGAAAAAAGGAATTTATGAGAAAAGAAAAAAATACGATGGCGAGGCAGAAAATGTTCCCTCCTCCATCGGTCACATTGTATCAACTATCTCTTTCCGGACTGTCATTATTGAAACAGTTCCTGCCTCTTATACAACGCCATTCATTCTTCTGTAAGCCATAAAGCCCCCAGTCAGTGGCACTCTGTTGTGGAGCAACTTATGAACAGCCACGATGGAGCTCTATGTGAGTGTAAGGAGAGCGTGCCGCTTTCCGCCCACAGAACTCTGAGAGGCCTGCATGCTATTTCACAGATGTCCCCTCTCCCTCAGTGCAGCTGCTCAGGCTTTAAAAGAAGCAATTAAAAAGCGAGACATTCTCCTGGAACTTTCACCGGGCTGCTCGCTTCACATGTTGCAGGAGATAAGCCGCTCTAACGGCAGGGACTATTTTTTGTATTTTTTTTTATCCCTTTGGAGGCGGCACGGTATGAGATGAGAAGGAGAGGACCGGAAGGGCGGAATATAGCACGCTTTAACAGCCACAATCAAGGGTGACAAACGATCTCAACGATCAAAGTGCGTCATTTGTTTTTATTTGTAATAAAAAGAAGAAGAATGTGCATCAGTTTTCATTTCAGGACTCAACACCAGCGTTCCCTGAAGCGGGGCTTGACAGGAACAGTTGCCAAGGTTGCCATTCGCAACCGTTGAGAGAAATTGGCAACCACCTTTTAAAATTTAAGAAGATATTCGCCCAACAGCAAAATGTGCACCATGGCTTGATAAGAATTAAATATGTGTTGCATGACTGATATTTAAATATTTCTGCACAGGCATTTTACTGGTCTGCTGATGGAGAGAAAGTGGCAGCACATTAAGTTTGTTTGGAAGTGTAAAGTTTGGCTCAACATTTGAAGCTAATTTGCTTCAATGGGAGTCAAGAGTCAGATAAACCTGAAGCAAAAACAAATCATATTTTTCGAGAAGACTTTCGAGGCAAAGTATCCTACCACTGTTGAGCTGGAATGAAAAAAAGCCTGGATTCATTTCAGAGTATTCTGTGAAGAACGGAAACTGACACATATGGCATTTTTTAGGCCAGTCGAGTCAAGTGTGGATGCATTAACTTCTCCCAGCTAATTATATGGCTTCAGTTTTGTTGCAGAAAAACATTCAAGTTTTTGTTTGCAATCCGAGCTGCCGAGAAGTAAACAGCGACAGATCCAGCCTCCGCTCAAATTGCCCCTCCGATGCCAGTGGCACGAAATCGTTGCGCTGTAATGAATGTCAACGTGGGCAGTTGTTGTTGAACGACTACCAGAGAGTGAGAGACAGAGAGAGAGAGAGAGAGAGAGAGAGAGCCGTGAATGCGTCACTATGCGTGGAAGTTTCCCCTCCTCACCGGGACGGAGGTGTGCGGGAGTCCTTCTGCAGGATCCCAGTGATAAACTGGAAAAGACAACCAAGACCAGCAGGCGGTCGATTTTATTTAAATGTTATTGTTCTGGTTTATAGGTCTGGCTTCTAAGAAGGAGTGAGAGCCGCCAAAGAGCATAAAGTCGACGTAGGCATCGTGACGTCATCCTTAGGTTTGTGGGCTGCGGTTACGTAAACTCAAGTTCGGGGATTTCGCCATCTTGGCTTTTTATGCATCCAACGCCCGCCATAAACCATATGCTTTATGGTCTGTTTAGGTCTAAATGGACTATGATTTACTAAATCAACATCATGCTGTATTGAAGAAGACTTGAAATCAGAGATTGAGACCATAAACTCATGTTTGTAATTTGGGGGAGTTTTTCCTGATCCGATCCTGGAATGTCATATGTGGAGAGATCGTAAAGCCCCCTGAGGCAAATTTGTCATTTGGGGCTGTAAAAACTAAACAGAATTGAAGTGAATTTTCTCATATACTTCGATACAACCGGGGGAGTCGCCCCCTTCTGGTCAGTAGAGACAATGCACATTTTAAGACACTTCTGCATCGGCTTCTTTTCTGCAGTTTTTAGGTTTAGAGGAAGTTTTGTTTATTTAACAGCCATAGAAAAATGGCTTTAGCTTTAGTTCGCTCAGGTTGTCTGTAAACTGAAGAGTATCGTCAGCGTACAAGTCAGCCCTCATCATTTGACCTTCATCAGGCATTTATGGTGCAAGATTTTTATTTTATGTTATGTTTGCATTTCTTCCTCTCTGCAAATACAATGTTTTACATACAGTGTTGGACAAGATAGTCTATTAGCGAGCTAACTGAGACATATAGACACTAAATTCACCGGAGCAAAGAAAGTAAGATTCAATTCATTTCAATTCAGTTTATTTTCTATAGCCCAATATCACAAATTATAATTTGCCTCAAAAGGCTTTACAATCTGTACACATTCAACATCCCTGTCCCAGGACCTCACATCAGATCAGGAACAACTCCCAAGAAATAGAAACAACCCTTTCACAGGATCCTTGTGCAATAGATGTCATGTGTACAGAAGGAAACATTACAGAGGTAAAACACATTCAATGAATATGACAGAGTGTATGAATAGTTGGTAGCATATTCCACGATCCAGACCTCCATGATCCATCAGATGGAGGTAGAGAGGAGGAGCGGGCGTGGCACATCAGCAGGGCTATGGCATCAGACCCAGCCAGGTCCAATGGACCCTAAGAGACGTGAAGTCACAAGAACTCTGGGGAGGAAGCAGAGTTAGTAATGTGCAATAGAGAGATGTAAATTCATCCATAAGTAGAGAGAGAAGAGGAGAGAGGTGCTCAGGGTATCCTTCAACGTCCCCCAGCAGCCTGGAGTCTTTGTGACTTCACGTCTCATAGGGTTCATTGGACCTGGCTGGGTCTGATGCCATGGCCACTGATGCACCGCCCACTCCTCCTCTCTACCTCCATCTGCCTGATGGATCATGGAGGTCTGGATCGTGGTCCATGCCTACTACCAACTATTCATACACTCTATCATATTCATTGAATGTGTTGTAACTCTGTAATGACTCCTTCTGTCCACATTATATCTATTCTTCTGTCCATCCTGGAGAGGGATCCTCTTCTGTTGCTCTCCTGAAGGTTTCTTCCCTTTTTTCCCCGTGAAGGTTTTTTTTCTATCTCTGGGGAGTTTTTCCTGATCTTATGTGAGGTCAAAGGTCAGGGATGTCTGTGTACAGATTGTAAAGCCTGTTGAGGCAAATTTGTATTTTGTGATAATGGGCTATACAAAATAAACTGAATTGAATTGTTGATTTTCATTGTAGCCGTATCTCTTAACTGTTATCTTTACACCTCTTACAGTCTTATAGAGGGGACTTAAATGTTGGCTTAGCCACCAACCTGACAACTTCTCTGTTTTAAAAATAAAAAGCCCCATGCTGCAGTGTCCGGTGGAGGCCATTACCATGGTAGCCCAGCTGGCGGAGGCAGCTGAAAAATGGCTCAGGGACCTGCCCATCTATCACAATCTGCCCCTCCTTTTCAAGGAGAATCCATCACCTTAGATTTGGCCAGGAGTCACTCTCTCACCCTGGTAAAAAAGTGAGCCGAGTTAGGATGTGAGGTTTCACTCATAAAGGTGACCTCAAAAGGTTAAAGGAAAGAATGAATTTACTCTGCTTTTGAACTTTGATGTGAGCCGTATAAAGGTGTGTTATTATAGTGTATATACAATGCTCCTGGTGCAGTTAAAAGAGGGGTTTGGTCTATTGGTCCTCATCGGCTTATCAAACCCTAGTATTGATCCGTCCCTCCCTGCAACTCTCCTTCTCTCTGCCCCCATCTTTCTATATAAACCCCCGACCTCACTCTCGGCTCCATCTGGTCGGATCAAAGATTGCCAATCTTGTTCAAAAAGGTGTTCTCCCACAAGACAACAGAGACCTATACACACAAGTTGTCCGTGTCACCAAGCGTAACGCAAACGAAACATGTTTTTGTGGTCACTATTGCTGGTCTCCATCTGTCCTTTCAAATCAAGGAAACAGGCTGAGCAAATTGAAAAAGAAACAAATGGCCTGGACCTTTTTGGAGGTTTCATTTTTCAACAGACACAATCTGATCTAAGTATGCCAGGTGCCATTCAGATTGAGCACCAAGGAAGTGTCTTAATGGTTGTGTGCTTGAAATGAACCAGGGCTGGGCGTTCCCATCTATTTTGATGTCTTTCAATCATAGTCGATCGAGATCGTGAAAAGGCAATCCGATGGACAGAGAGCAAGGAATATAGTCGAAGTTACGTGAATAAATATTCATTAATCAGTGTGAAGATTTCATTTTAAATACCTTTACAAATGTAATGTATTCTCCAGTATTTAAACACCATCTCCCTTTCTATCCGCGCGTCTGTGCTTGTTATCACAGCTTTGTGTTCAGTTTTCCATCTTGAGATGTTGGTTTATTTAGCTTCTATAACTCGTCTCGTTTCAGACTAGTGAAACAAAAAAGAAAAAAATTAACATGTAGGTCTTAATGTCTATTTTGCGTCTAAAAATGTGTCCTTTCACAAAAGTTAGTACATTCAAACACACATTTTCAGAAAACCTGTAATCCAGAATTTTTTCACGGTTATATCTATTAGTTAATAGTTTCACCCTATTCAACTTCAGTACATATGTAATTGTACAAAACGTATCTTTAAAAGGTCATTATCTCAAAATTAGTTTGTTCTCAGACTGAGCCTGTCACGATGAGTCCAGGTTGTCGCAGCAAGAGAGGACCCAAACGCCGACATTACTGCACAAACTATTTAATTACAAAAATCAGACCAGAACGACAAAAACGCGGACCAAACAGTACGAAGCCACACTGGGAATGAGACGAACAGGGTTTACATACACAGGCAAGGTGAGAGGATTGGACAACGGGGAACGAGACACAGGTGGACACAATGAGGGCGGTACCAGCAATCACACAGAAGGAAACAATCAGGAACAGGGCAGACAATCACAGGGAGACAGACGACACAAGGACTTCTAAACACAAAACTAGACACAAACTCCAGATCATGACAGTACCCCCCCCTCAAGGGACGAATTCCAGACGGCCAAGCGTTCCACAAGGGTGGGTGGAGGGGAGCCGGAGGAGGGTCCAAGGCTGCAGAAGCAGTCCGGGGGGGCGGGCCGCAGGACGATAACCAGGCCGAGGGGCGCGCTCTGGAGGGCGGGCCGGAGGACAAGAGCGGGGAGCTAGGGGACCGGGCTCAGGAGAGGAAGTCCCAGGGGTACCGGGGTCTGGGGATGGGGGCTCTGTGGGACCAGGACCAGGCGACGAGACATGGGGAACCAGGGCTGGACGGGACGGCTCACGGGGAACCGGGGATGGACGGGACGGAGGCGGGATGGGGAGAACCGGGGCCGGGCGGAACGGAGGCGGAATACCGGGGACTGGAACATCGGGGGCTGGAGCCAGCAGCGGAACACCGGGGACTGGAACATCGGGGACAGGAGCCGGTGACGGAACACCGGGGACTGGAACCGGAACATCGGGGGCTGGAACCGGCAATGGAACACCGGGGACTAGAACCAGAACATCGGGGGCTGGAGGCGGCGGCGGAACACCGGGGACAGGAACATGAACATCGTGGACTGGAACCGGTGACAGAACTCCGGGGACTGGAACCGGAACATCATGGACTGGAACCGGAACATCGTGGACTAGAACCGGCGACAGAACACCGGGGACGGAACACCGGGGACTCGAACCGCCAACATTGACTGCAGGGCCCGGAGGGACTCCCACATCTCCTCAAGAAGTACCTGAGAATTAGCTGGCCAGGCAGGAACCGTGCAGCGGAAACTGAAGGCTGGGTCCATTATTGGTGGCTTCGTTCTGTCATGATGAGTCCAGGTTGTCGCAGCAAGAGAGGACCCAAACGCCGACATTACTGCACAAACTATTTAATTACAAAAATCACAGACCAGACCAGACAGGAACGACAAAAACGCGGACCAAACAGTACGAAGCCACACTGGGAATGAGACGAACAGGGTTTACATACACAGGCAAGGTGAGAGGATTGGACAACGGGGAACGAGACACAGGTGGACACAATGAGGGCGGGACCAGCAATCACACAGAAGGAAACAATCAGGAACAGGGCAGACAATCACAGGGAGACAGACGACACAAGGACTTCTAAACAAGACACAAAACTAGACACAAACTCCAGATCATGACAGAGCCAGAGTAGCTCTTCTATCCACCAACACTTCCAGTTTTCATTCCTATCTTTATATACAGTACCAAAGATTTGTACAGAGAGGGTTTGTTCATGTATCATTCATAGCCTGACTCAGGCATATGGAATAATAAGTTGTAAAATCCACGAGAGATGGCAAAGTGTTTCGTAATTAAGGTGTTACAATTCACTCACCTGCTGATCTCTAAATATACAGTAGGACACACACTTTGGAGATTATTTTTAAGAATATATTCGATCTGATAGTGAGTTAGTTAAATTCACCCTAATACAGTTGAAGGAAATATCATCCATTAGCCTTTCAACCGTCGATATACGATCTGATCGCCGATCGGACGGAAAGTAGGTTGTAACACACCATCAGACCTCCCAGTAGGAGTCCCATCTTTTTCAAGTTAATGGATTACCATCCTGGTTTTGGAAAGTAAATGCATGTAATGCCGTTAACCAGTGTAAATTCAGCGCCCTTAAACATCAGTTTACTCTTTCTGCTGTGCCTAACCTGGACTCATTGTAACCCATAATAGGAGACAGACAAGCAAGCCACTTGTACTACAAGGTAAAAAAAAACCTTTGTTTCAGGATTTGTATGTTGGATGATGTGGAGTTCAGTCAATGAAACACGTAGAAATAAATAATGCTAGCTTTTTGAGGTTTGACTTTTGTATTAGATAGATATAGATAGATAGATATATACTTTATTAATCCCCAAGGGGAAATTTGTCGAGTCAGTAGCAGCAACACACAAGAATAAAAAACCAAAACACAAAATATAAGAAGGGTTAGGGTGATCTGGCAAGAGGTGAACTGTTGTAGAGCCTCATAGCCGTCGGCAGGAATGTTCTCCTGTATCTCTCCTTGTGGCAGCGGAGCGTGAGGAGACGTCTGGAGAAAGTACTCCTCTGTCCCTGCAGGAGGTGGTGGAGAGGGTGGTCCGGGTTGTCCAATATGGACACCAGTTTCTTCAACGTCCTCCTCTCCACCACCTGTTCCAGGTGCTCCAGCTGGCAGCCGATGATGGAGCCAGCCTTCCTAACCAGTTTGTTAAGACGGCTGGTGTCACCGGCTCGATGCTGCTCCCCAGCAGACAATGGCAAAGTGCAGCACACTGGCCACAACCGACTGGTAGAACAACTCCAACATCTTGCTGCACACGTTGAAGGATCAAGCTTTCTCAGGAAAAGAGTCGACTCATCCCCTTCTTGTACACAGCGTTGATGTTGGCCTTCCAGTTCAGTCGGCTGTCGATGGAGACGCCCAGGTACTTGTACTCCTCCACCATGTCCACGTCCACTCCCAGGACACTCAGAGGTGTAGGAGCTGTCGCCTTCCTCCTGAAGTCCACCACCATCTCTCTGGTCTTGGCCACGTTCAGCCGCAGGTGGTTCTCATCGGCCCACTTTACAAAGTCACTCACCACTGCCCTGTACTCCTCCTCCCGTCCATCCCTAATACACCCGACCACTGCAGAATCATCAGAGTACTTCTGCAGATGGCATGACTCCGTGTTGTACTGGAAGTCACTGGTGTACAGGGTGAAGAGGAAGGAGACAGAACAGTTCCTGTGGGGCTCCAACATCACTGACCACCGTTCCAGACAGCACACGGCCCATTCTGACAAACTGTGGTCTGCCTGTGAGGTAGTCAGTGATCCAGGAGATGGTGGACGCGTCCACAACGCCACCGCAGCTTCTCACTCAGCAGCAGTGGCTGGATGGTGTTAAATGCACTGGAGAAGTCAAAGAAAGTGACTCTCACAGAGACACCGGTTCCATCCAGGTGCGACTGAGCTCGTTGCAGCAGGTAGATGATGGCGTCGTCCACTCCCACATGAGGCTGGTAAGCAAATTGCAGAGGGTCCAACGATGATTTCACCTGCGGCCGGAGGTGGGCCAAGACCAGCCTCTCCAGCACCTTCATCACATGGGAGGTGAGGGCGACCGGTCGGTAGTCGTTGAGGCCAGATGGTGCTGACTTCTTTGGGACAGGGACCAGGCACGGAAAACTATTCCACAGTCCTTATAATCGAAACTATATATGTTTAACTTCTATTTTCTAAAGATGTCAGAAACACAGGAGTCAACAGTGGAGACAGAAAAAAGAGAAAAAGATAGCAGTCAACCGATGGAGAAATGTAAAAATTTTGAGACGTGTGAAAAAACTTCAGACACTAGGTTTTGAAGACTACATCTGTAAACTAGATGGAACATGCTATATTAAATGATCCTTTTCTGATGCTGTAAGTACATTTTGTAAACTTATCGATACACATCTCAAATAGTTTCAGTTATAAAGAGTTGATTAAAGCACAAAAAGAAAATGAAAGAAATCAAGCTCTTCAGTGCATTGGATGTTGTCTTAAGTTTAATCGTAGAGGAGCTATATAAGGAAGTCACCTCTTCTTTATTTCTAAACCACAACATCTCTGGTCTCATTGTGATGAATCACACAAATGATAAAAAAGGTGCACATTGTTAAACAGTTGCCCCATGAAAACATTCCTGGTGTTGAATGTTTCTTCGAATAAAAAGCAAGGGTTGTAGTTGTGTTAAGATTGATTAAAATAACTTGCTTCTGTTTACTCTACATAGTGGCAAGCCACTTTGTGGAGCGGGCATGCTTGGTGGATTGTTTGTTTTAGAAGGGTGTTTGATGCAGCTGCCTTTATTCTAACGTCAGAAAGGTGTTGGGTTAAGTGTTTCGGGGTGGTTGGATGGAGCCATCTCAACTCTGTGGGTCAGTGGTTCGCAGGTCTCTCTTCCAATCAGGGGGTTGTCGGTCTAATCCCCGCCCTAGTCGATATGTCCTTAAGCAAGACACTTAACCCTGAATTGCTCCCTGTAGCTGTGGCTACGGTGTATGAATGTAACATGATTGTAGGTTGCTTTGGATAAAAGCGTCAGCTAAATAAAATGTAATGTTATAATGTAATAACTCGTCACTGAAAGAAGTTGGGTCAGGAAGACCTTGGAGTCAGCTTCACTATGATCGCGATGTTAAATGTGGTTAAATATGTTTATTCCGAACAACAGTACTTTGTTATGTTCAGGAAACAACACCACTTGGTTAAGTTTAAGAACACATCTTAGTTTGAAGCATACGAAGTCCTTCAGATGTTTGAGGAAAGAGAGTTGGACGTTGGAGTTATCATGTGGGAAGCTCCCAGCACAGATCTTACATTGAATTAGGCCCAGAAAAACCTACAGAGTGTTACACTTGAGAACCAACCTCTGCCACACCAGCTCTTAACGCTAATCACATTCACACTGAACTTTAACCAGCACCGATAAGGGGAACTCAGCCAGAGTGTGTATGTGTGTGTAGGGGGGGGGGGGGGGGGGGCGTGGTCAACAAGCGTCCTCACTTTTCACAGTCAGTGGACGTCCAATCAGATTGCCATGCTTCCTTGATTCCATACCAATGTAATTGTGTTCCACAAGCTATAGCTTTGCCCGTGAGTGCAAAATCAATGAGAAGTTGATTACCGCCATTCAAAGCTTCCCAGTGTGCAACAACTTTCGTTTTGAAAGGCCACAGTAATCAGGATCTCCAAAATAATGATTGGAGGCCTGCATGCATTGTTGGGGCCGATGCTGAGCTTGGAAGCAAATGTATTGATTGTTCAATGTTTATTTTCCGTTACAGCTATCTAATTAGCACTTGTACCATTATGAAAGGCAATACTTGTTCTTTTTTTGTCCTCACTGTGAACCACAGAGACCCTCAACATCTGTCAGAATAAGGCGATCCATCAACAGTACACCCCAAAACCTCAACATCTAACGCATCTTAAACCTTCAACCTTTTTGCCTCAAGGCAGAGAGATCAATGCACAGATTTAAGTTGGATCACAAAACAAAATGACTGCCCTCTCTTTCCACTTCCTGTGGTATTTTCACCCACCATCTGTAAACCTTAAGAGGCATAAGTAAAGTGTTTACTTCCCCCAAACCCAGACCTGTGCTTTAGTCAACACCCGTTAAAACAGCAACATCAATATTTGATTGTTATCAAGTTCCTCTTTGATGGAACCAGTTTCCACCTTCAGTCCGGGAGGCAGACACAGTCACCTCATTTAAGAGTAGACTTAAGACTTTCCTCTTGATAGTCTTATAGTTAGGGCTGAATCAGGTTTGCCCTGGTCCAGCCCCTTGATATGCTGCTATAGGCTTATAGGCTGCTGGGGGACGTTTAGGATACACTGAGCACCTATCTCCTCTTTTCTCTCTCCTTATGGATGAATTTGTATCTCTCTATTGCACATTACTAACTCTGCTTCCTCCCAGTCCTTTTGACGTCTCATAGATCCTATCTGCCTGATGGATAACCGAGGTCTGCATCGTGGACTATGCCTACTGCCAAATATGCCATGGCCCTGTTGAGACTCCGCCCACTCCTCCTCTCTACCTCCAGCTGCCTGAAGGATCATGGAGGTCTGGATCGTGGTCCATGCCTACTACCAACTATTCAGACACCCTGTCACATTCATTGAATGTATTTAAACTCTAAATATGTCCTTCTGTACACATTACATCTATTGCACCTGTCCATCCTGGAGAGGGATCCTCCTCTTTTGCTCTCCTGAAGGTTTCTTCCCTTTTTTTTCCCCGTGAAGATTCAAGATTCAAGATTCAAGATGTTTTATTTGTCACATACACACACAGGGTGTGCAGTGAAATGAAAGTGGCAATGCTCAGCAGGAATGTGCAAGGGCAACAAGTACACACTATTTACAATAAAAAACAACACAATATTTACAGTACAATATTTACACTAAGTGTGTGTGTGTGTGTGTGCCTAAGAGGGGCAGTTGTGTGGGTCTATGTGGGGGTCCTGGTGAGGTCGGAGTTCACAGTCCTGATGGCCTGAGGAAAGAAACTCCGTCTCAGTCTCTCTGTTCTTGCAGCGTGACTACGGAGGCGCCTGCCTGACCGCAGCAGCTGAAACAGTCTGTTGTTGGGGTGGTGAGGATCCTTCATGATCCTGCCGGCTCTGGTTCTGCACCTCCTGGTGTACAAGTCCTGCAGGGTGGGGAGTGTAGTTCCAATAGTGCGTTCAGCCGAGCACTACTCTCTGCAGAGCCTTCCTGTCCTGAGCGGAGCAGTTGCCAAACCAGGCTGTGATGCTTCCTGTCAGGACGCTCTCTACAGCTCCAGAGTAGAAGGACTGAAGGATCCTCTGGGAAACTTTAAATTTCCTCAGCTGCCTGAGGTGGTAGAGGCGCTGCCTTGCCTTTCTCACCAGAGTGTCTGTGTTCGTTGACCATGTCAGATCCTCGGTGATGTGGACTCCCAGGTATTTATACCCGCTCACCCTCTCCACAGTAGTCCCGTTAATCCCCAGTGGTGAGTACGTCCTCTGTTGTTGTCCCTCCTAAAGTCCACAATCAGCTCCTTAGTTTTGGTGACATTCATGAGGAGGCTGTTGTCCTGGCACCAGAGTGACAGATCAGCAACTTCCTCCAGGTAGGCCTTCTCGTCGTTGTCGGAGATCAGGCCCACCACCACTGTGTCATCCGCAAACTTGATGATGGTGTTGAGCTGAACCTGGCCACACAGTCATGTGTGTACAGGGAGTACAGTAGGGGGCTGAGGACGCAACCCTGGGGGGATCCTGTGTTCAGGGTGAGGGGTTGAGGTGTCTGCCCACCCTGACCACCTGTGGCCTGTCGGTCAGGAAGTCCAGGATCCAAGCACACAGGGGGGTGTTCAGTCCCAGCTCAATCAGCTTGCCGGCCAGTCTGGAGGGGACTATGGTGTTGAAAGCTGAACTATAATCAATGAACAGCAGTCTCACATAGCCCCCTCTGGCTGTCCAGATGAGAGAGTGTGGTGTGCAGTACCTGGGAGACAGCATCATCCGTGGATCTGTTTGGGCGATAAGCAAACTGCAGCGGGTCCATGGAGGAAGGGAGGAAGGCGCAGATGTAGTCCTTTATCAGCCTCTCAAAGCATTTCATGACCACCGAGGTGAGGGCCACGGTCGGTAGTCATTCATACATGCTGGAGAAGCATTCTTGGGCACAGGGACAATAGTGGATCTCTTGAAGCAGGCGGGGACCACGGACTCAGCCAGGAGAGGTTGAATATTGTGGTGAACACTGGAGCTAGCTGGTTAGCACAGGTCTTCAGTACTCGCCCAGATATGCCATCTGGACCTGCAGCTTTCCTGGTGTTCACCCTCAACAGAGCCCTCCTCACACTGTGCTCGGTCACAGAGAGTGTGTGTTCATCCCCAGCGGTAGAACTCACCTCGGCTACGCTTAACGTGTTGTTGTTAGCGGCGAGCTAGCGCTGTTGTTGCTAGCCTCAAACCGTGCATAAAATGAGTTCAGGTCGTCCGCTAGGGATGCGTCGGCACTCACCATTGCGCGGGGTCTGCTCTGGTAGTCTGTGATAGTCCGTAGCCCCTGCCATAGGCGCCTGGTGTCGCGCTGCTCCATCTGTGATTCCACTCTGTCTCGGTACCTCCTCTTGGCCTCCTTCACCGCCCTCCTCAGTCCATAGACCGCAGCCTTGTACTCGTCCATGTTGCCGGATACAAGACCGGAGTTATAGGCAGCAGTACGGGCGTTCACAGCTTCACGGATGGATCTATCAACCCACGGCTTTTGGTTAGGAAAGACCCTAACTTTTACCGTGGGTTATTTGGGAGTTTTTCCTGATCCGATGTGAGGTTTTGGGACAGGGATGTCTATGTGTACAGATTGTAAAACATTGTAAATTTGTAATTTGTGAAAATGGACTATACAAATGAACTGAATTGAATTGAATTGTCGGTGATAATGTTGGGCAATCTTGCAGCCAACTTTTCCGTGCCAAACCAAAAGTTTCTCACACAAAACAAAGTGACAAAGTGGCTCACGTGTCAAGAGATGTGAACACAAGAAAACATGATACATTAACCGGAACAGAGCAACAGGAGAAACACAGAATTTGGAAGTTGTTATTCCTTATTAATTCTGGATGTATCCACAGCCGTGTTGATTGTGAGTTTGTTTACCTTATTAAGGCATACAGATGGAAGCCGAACCCTTTGGAGATTTCCTAATGCCTTATAAATGACAATGATAAAGCAATATTAAAGTCAAAAAGTCAGACGATATATTCTAGACACCAAAAAAAGTCCATATAATAAATCACATGGGGCTTTTTTTATTGTAGATGAGGAAATCTCCAGTAGTACAGCTCTCCTCCACGTCTGCATCATCATCTTTGTGGATCGCACATCAGGGATTAGTCTCGGCAGTTATTAGATGGATTTCTAACCATGCCTGCAGGCAAACACAATGGAACAAACAATCATAACCCAAGCCAACTGGATACATATCAAACCAGCAACATGACAAATAAGCCTGTCAAAGCCCTTCCTAATCTTTGTGGCTCAAAAGATACAGTTGCCTTTGACAAATTGTATTTATGAGATGAATATTGAATTACATGTCAACATTTGACAAAAAGGGATTCAGATGGAGTGGCTGTGTCTGGAAGGTCCTTCTCAGTGTATCTTATTGTGTGACACAATCATTGATGGCCTTGGCACTGTATAACGGCAGTATATGATTTCATAGACGCAACCACAACATACCATTATTTAAACCACTGGTTCATTCTGGCATATTAATAATAACTCCACGAATAAATCTTAAAGCTGCTTTCGAGGATTCCATTTTTGCTGCAGCAGGATCTGACAGTCTGCCCCAACGAGTCTTGCTTCTGGTTCTCCGATGCCTCCCCTTACTCGCAGTGGGCCCATCAATAAGGCCTGGGCCTCCAGTAGTCTTTTGCCGGTCTTGGCCCCCCCACCTGGAACCCGCCGGAGCTCAGACTGCAGGTTGAAGGCGGCATTCAAAGCCAAATCCAGACTTGGATTCTGCCGTCCATGAGGCCCTGTTGTAGTGAAGGAGTTTCCGGTAAATTGGTGAGTTTGTGTGAATTCTCTTGGAATCTGACCTCTGGCACCAATAACGGAGATTAACAATATAGAAATAGCCCAAAATCTCGCTGATGGTCTCGTTAACTTATAGGTCAAACAGAGGCATATTTTATACATTTAAACTATTTCGTAACAAGTTTAACCTCCCTCATAGTCAAAACAATTAAAATACCAGCAAAAGCAGCAAAGCAAATTTGGGGTAGAACCTCAATGGCTTACTCAAAAGAAATATAAACACGTTATTTAATTGAATATACTATTGGCTCATGATAATGGGTCGACAGGAAGTTGTGACTTGAGTGCCTAAATACTTGAAAGTGTGTGCCCAAAAGATTACAACAAAAATCCATAGTGCAGATTATGGCCTACTCCTCCATGGTTGACGATTGGCTTAATCTTACACACTTTAAAGCAGCATATATATATATATATATATATGTATATAAGCATATATGCTGCAGCATGTACACCGTTGCCTTAGTAAAGAGGTACTTTT
Source organism: Pseudoliparis swirei (assembly GCF_029220125.1). NCBI lineage: Eukaryota > Metazoa > Chordata > Actinopteri > Perciformes > Liparidae > Pseudoliparis > Pseudoliparis swirei. The sequence goes on along the minus strand of NC_079394.1, from coordinate 21,990,459 downwards.
GCTAAACTGACACTTTCCCATGACACATCATTCTATCCATAGTTGATATAAACACATTGATTAGAGCAGTAGGAAGACACTGACAAGAGAGATAAGAGTTGCCCCCCACACCACACACTGTAGAATCCCATCAACCAACCAACGATACATCCACTCTCATCTTCACACACACACACACAGATCTTCAACAGACCATTGGAGATGTGTGAAGGTCCATCCTGGTCTCCAAGCCCCTGGCACTGGTTTAAAGACTACAGGCCTGCTGCATTGACTTTTTGGTCATGACATCCTTTGAGAGACTGTTGTTGACCCACCTGAAGGACCTCACAGGACCCCTGCTGGACCCCTTGCAAGTTGGATGATGTTGTCAACATGGGACTGGACTACATCCTGCACCATCTTCACTCTGTAGGGACATACTCATGGATCCTGTTAGTAGACTTCAGTTGAATCCATGATCCAAGACATCCTCTGCTCCAAATTCACTTTATTTGGGTTGTTTAACCCTATTCAGCCCCTGAATTTTTTTTCAACCACACCAATGGAAATTATTTTTAGTTTACTGTCTAATGAGTCAAAGTTATGTCAATGATTAAAAGGTATGCATGGGAATTCTTTCACCAAATTGATAAATTAAATAATGAACTACAATTCAGTCATTTTGCATTGACAGCATGCATTTATGTGTTAACATTTTATTTGCAATAATCAAAGCTGATGTTTCCTTCCCCATTCACTCTCACACAGTGAGAGATAGCCGAGGTATCACTATCGGTATCGGGAATGGAAAAGTGGGATCAATGCATCCCTACTTGTGGCCTGGTGTCAGGATAATAATCTCTCCCTGAACACAGACCAAGGAGGTGATTTTGGGGGGCGGCTTTAGCTCAGTGGGGTAAGAGGGCCGTCCTGCAACCGCAAGGTTGTGGGTTCGATCCCCGCTCTCCCCATTAGTTGCAAGTCAAAGTGTCCTTGAGCAAGGCACTGAACCCCCAGTTGCTTCCCAGGCGCTTCACCGCAGCCCACTGCTCCTTAATAACTAAGGATGGGTTAAATGCAGAGAACTAATTTCCCCTTGGGGATTAATAAAAGTGTATATTCATTCATTCTTATTGACCCAAGAGGGTGCAGCACACACTTTACATAGGTGAGACAGGTGGAATGGGTAAAAAAAAACTTTAAACTCCTCGGAGCTCACATCAGTGAGGACCTCACCTGGTCCTCGGGTCATTTGGGAGTTTTTCTTGATCCGATGTGAGGTAGCACTCTGAGACAAATATGTAATATCCTCTCACTTCAGGATATTTACTACACACCAGGGTCACCGGGAGAGCACAGCACACCATCAGGGACACAACACACACAGCCTAACTGACTCTTCTGGCTCCTGCCATCAAGAGTCTGAAGTCAAGAACCACGAGACATACAAACAGTTTCTACCCGCAGGCCATCAGCTCCCTCAACGTGCCCCTCCAACACACACACACACACACACACACATATACACTCTATACTGAACTGTGAACGACTGCAGTTCTGATCTGTTCTCATATTTCTGTGTATTATTTTAATATATATATATATATATATAATTTCATATACTATTAGCATTTACCTCTTTTTGTATTCTTAATTGAAATGATGTGTTTAAGTTATTGTAATACTGTGTGGAAGGATGACAGAGTAACTGTTAACTGTGCATATGACAATAAAATATCCTGAATATATTAGAGAACACACTGATTTCTTTTAATTGTGATGCTCAGAAAGACCTTGACGCCATATCAGACTATCAGGTCAAAGGTCAAACCTGCTGATTTAGTGAACTAAACATCCCTACTTGTCTTGGGTCTTACACCTAAGACCCTTCGTTATTACTTTAAGACTGAGAAGAATCTTCTCTCTCTCTAAATCGTCCTCCAGTATTGTGAAAACCAAGACAATAATTCTGTACCTCATAGTTGAAGTGGCATTGTTGACTGTTCCTAGTTAATCAATACTTGATGAAGCGCTAAGTGACTAATTTAATTGGCCATAGGGACATTAACACAATTAGTCCTCGGATGACGTCTTCATTGTCAACTCCGGCTTTATTAAATATCTTTGTTATTGGTCTTCAGCAGCACTGAGTGGTCATGGCTGAATAAGCTGAGCGCCACTTCCTCACATCCGTGGAAACACGAGACGCCATCATTTGCCCACGGGAGACTTTATTCATTTGTAACGTCTCAGACGTTCCCACAAATGATGGAATGAAAGGTGGATGGCTGACACGAGCTAACGGGTGAAGACGGAAGAGAAGGAATGAGTTTTCAAGGGAGAGAGAGTAACAACAAGGTAGTTACAGACGTGGAGGAGACACTTCTTTTTACAGATAAGAGAGACTCCTCGAGCAACAGATAAGGGCCAGGAACCGAGAGTGGGGAGTGAAAGCTACGATGTTTAGACTGAGAGAATGGATTTTAATGGATTTGCGAGTGGGTTCCTTTATTAGGAAAGTGCCAGCTGATTGAACTTGGGAGCAGTATTATCATAAGGGGGACAACATTAGTAATATGAGCCAGATGACCGTTGTCACCAATCGTACGGTTCGGCAACTTTGATGGGTACACCGACGGTTCACGTCGTTATTATCGTTATTGGCCAATAATCAATGAAAATATGTTATCAGGACGTCTGCTTTTTAGTCATTAAAAGTGAGGTCGGCCTTTGAGGCAGGAGGTACACAGAGGGAGGCAGGGCCGTTGGGAAGGAGGCCGGGTCTAGCCCAGAGGCTGGATGAAGGAAGCAGGGGCAAGGAGTCAGGAGCCAGGACCAGTGTCAGACACAGCCAGGTCCAATGGACCCGATGAGTCTCATCGAGTTAGCAAAGGCACTCAAAAAAATAGTTTGGTGCCTTGCAGAGCACCGAAGAACAGAACCAAGCAACACGAAGGACCTTTATCAGTGATTGGAATATGCGGCTAAAAGACCTGATCCCGGGGGATCTCTTAAAGTTCTATGTTGTCCCTTTTTTCTTTTGTGCAGATCTGATCCTTTACTCCGATCCCCGATACAACCCATTTTCTGATCCATTAAACCTCGAATCGGAGCCAGAAGAAGTTTGCCGAGCTGACTCGGCGGATTATCAAACCCATAATTGGCTGGTATCTCAAAGAGAGTGGTTTGAAAATGGCTTGTGTGGTGCCGTTCCGCTCTCTCTCTCTTGACGCCACTCTCTCCCACCCATCACTCTTGGTGCCCCCTCCCCCTGCCCAGGCCTCCTGGCAACAGATTATGAGGAAACGGTGTGTGCGATATGACTGGCACGACCTCCGCCGCCCCGCCGCATATTGCCTCGCAAAGCGATTGCGTTTGCAAAGGCCCGGCAAGGCCGAGCGGGGGCGACCGTTCATTAGAAAAGTGATGTGCCTTTCCTATTGACGCTCTCCGTCTCCGCACCCTGATCCTGCTTTGCGACTCTCGGCCCCGTCAATACCCCCCCCCCCCCCACACACACACACACACACACATTCGGCACAGGTGGCGCATGAGCTAACGTGAAATGAACAATCAAAAAGACATCAGAGGGGCTGATATTCCTCCGCCGGGGGCCTTTTCTTCTCAGAATGTCAGCCTGGTAATTCCTTTGCATACATCAAGTCATCCGAGCTGTGTAAGTGTCTATCATGGCCGGGGCGCTTCTTTTTTGTTGTTGTTGTTGTCGTTGTCGTTGTGATACATCATCTGTGGCATACGGAGCGCTTCATACAGAGGCCGGCTTTTGTTGGGATCTGATAGAGGGAGATGAATAGGAGAGGGTGTGTGTGTGTGTCTGTCTCTGTGTGTGTGTGTGTGTGTGTGTGTGTGTGTGTGTGTGTGTGTGTGTGTGTGTGTCGAATTGAAATGAATACATGTTCTCACTAAAACTAAGAAAAGAGATCACATCACTCCTGCACTAGCTGCTCTGCACTGGCTCCCAGTAAAATCAAGAATCACTTTTAAAATTCTTCTCTTCACCTACAAAGCCTTGATTGGTGATGCACCATCATATCTCAAGGAGCTTGTAGTACCATATTGCCCCACTAGAGAGCTACGCTCACTAAATGCGGGACTACTTGTAGTTCCTAGAGTCTTAAAAAGTAGAATGGGAGCCAGAGCCTTTAGTTATCAAGCTCCTCTTTTATGGAACCAGCTTCCACCTTCAGGCCGGAAGGCAGACACAGTCACCTCATTTAAGAGTCGACTTAAGACTTTCCTCTTTGACAGAGCTTATAGTTAGGGCTGAATCAGGTTTGCCCTGGTCCAGCCCCTTGATATGCTGCTATAGGCTTATAGCTGCCGGGGGACGTTTTAGGATGCACTGAGTACCTATCTCCTCTTTTTTTCTCTCCTTAAGGATGAATTTTCATCTCTCAATCACACGTTACTAACTCTGCTTTCTCCCCGGAGTCCTTTTGACTTCACGTCTCATGGGGTCATCGGACCCTATGAGACGACATAGATCCTATCTGCCTGATGGATCATCGAGGTCTGGGCCGTGGAATTCCTGCTCCTGACTACGCCACTGTCCTGTTGAGACTCCGCCCACTGTTGAGACTCCGCCCACTCCTCCTCCCCACCGCCATCTGCCTGATGGATCGTGGAGGTCTCCATCGTGGAATATGCTTACTATGAACTATTCATACACTCTGTCACATTCATTGAATGTATTTAAACTCTAAATCTGTCCTTCTGTACACATTACATCTATTGCATCTGTCCATCCTGGAGAGGGATCCTCCTCTGTTGCTCTCCTGAAGGTTTCTTCCCCTTTTATTCCCCCTGAAGGGTTATTTGGGAGTTTTTCCTGGTCCGATGTGAGGTTTTGGGGCAGGGATGTCTATGTGTACAGATTGTAAAGCACTCTGAGACAAATTTGTAATTTGTGAAATTGGGCTATACAAATAAACTGAATTGAATTGAATTGAATGTGGATGTTTCTGCCTTGATGTGCACCTTTGTAACAGGTTTCTGGACCAGGGTGTGAATTCTTAATTGGCAGTTAGGTTAGTGAATTCTGTGAATTATGCCTCGGCTCACTTGTTCTAATAACTGGTACGCTCTGGCATGTGACCCCCCACCCTGGCTTCCAATTAACGAACGAAGGTTGAAGTAAAACGGCTTGTTCACAGGCTGCCACTTGTATCTTCCACCTGAAGACGGACGGCGAAAATCACGCTGTGAAGTGCCGTAATTCTGCAGCTGGGACTGGTTCAAGTGTTATAATCTAAAATGTGCCACATTGGGAAAAAAACTACTGGATGGCAGACAGGTGAGAATCTGGCATGCTTCCCCCTCTACACCCACCAAGCCCATTATGTGTCGATTTGAGTTTTGGTCTCCTTCTCTTAGTCAAAAACACAACCCCCCCCCCCCACCCCCCGCAACGTCATTAAGTTTGAGTGGGAACATCACCCGTTTGGTTTGTGGTGAGACATTAACAGAAAATCTGGCGAGTCAGGGGAAATACTGTCGTATTTTAGTCTTTCAGAGGGGAACAGCATTGCAATTTATAAGCATGAAAAAGGGGGGTGGGGGGGTGTATGGAGTGGGGGGGGGGGGGTAGGGGGGTAAACGCCTACATTAATGCTGTATAGATAAGGGAAACAAGTGTATCTCCCAAGATGATGTCTTTCGATTTAGTTTGTTATTTCTAAGCAGGGCTGAAAATGAATTTATTGATATTCAGGTTATTTCTGATAGCATTTTACTCAAAGTCCAATCCCTTTCATGTACCCTGAGCCCACGCATTTTATTCTACTTGTGCCACAGAATAGTTTGTGAGTGTCGATAAAACTTTCAGAATAATAACAATTTGTTTGGGTCAAATTGACTGAATTCATCGAGAAAGATTTTAACAATTTACGTACACAGTGTGTGTTTAGAATGCGCACACACACACACACATACCGTACTTTTGCTGTCTGTGCTGTTGGGATGCGCTGAAGATTTTACTTGGGAGATTTCTGTATGAAACAACTTCCTGCCAAAAAAGCCACAGCACTCATGGTTACACATCAGCACTCCAGTTCAGCCAGGAGGAGGCAGACTAAAAGGTTGCATAGAGGCAGGGAGCGCAGATTTAAAAGCAACACACCGACACAACTCACACAAGAAAAAGAAGAATAAGAACACCTAACTGCACTCAGTGGACACTGGGGCTCCGGTTGGTCGCATTGACCGAGTCAGGAAGTCGTGTGTCAGTGTGTGTTCATGAATGTTACGTTGTCATGTGGAAACAACATGGATGTTCCGGAGAACATGTGTATTTTATGCTTAAACATCAAGTTAGTGAGTGTTTTTGGAGTTGTTGTTCCAACTAGAGGGGGGGTCTTCTTGTGACATTATTTTATATTTATGGGAGATCTTGCAAAACTTGTACTTTTTGTACATCTGGAGCTGTTTAATAACCACAACAATGGAGCGCACACACCGGTGGGAGATGTTCATGGAATCTTGATATGAGATTGTCCTCAAATATGAAGAAAATGTAAATGAGATGAAATTTAGGCAACCAGCGCACCCCACTGGTGGCAGCTTCAAGGAGGCGGGCCTTCAGTGAGCAGCTGTGACCTCCGGCCGGTTCGCACTGGCTGGATCTGAGCAGCTACAGCCAATGAGGGGTCTGTCTATTTTAACACGGTCAGCATACATATTCAAGGATGAAAAGAGGTGGCAAAAGGATAAGGATAACAAAAACGAAACAAAATTAAGTAGAAATAAACATGCGAGTATATGACAAGAAGTACCCATAAAAAAAATACCCAAGACATTTTGGTTTAGATTGCTTTGTGGAGAAAGAGATTTATATCTACTTCTTAAATACTAAGAGCTGAGGTGTTTTGTTTGTACATTTAAATTGGTGAAAATGAAATTTGTTGCAAGGAGTTTTGCAAAAGTCGAGGCTGTTCTTGTGAATATTTTATCGTGAAAATGTAAACATACATGTTCAGTTTTGTACTAGTTTGTGCATCATCTATACATAGTCTTGCATCTGCAACATAATTACCGTCATGCAAAATACAGTCTGTTGGAAGTTTTTAACGTCAATTTCAACTTTGGTGCCCTTTGATCTGGCGGTGATGGCCTTTGAGGAAAGTGAAGAAATCATGCAACTTGTCAATTTATTTAAAAGCAAGATAGTAAAATGACTTCAGATTTTGCATCTGAAGTCGGCAAACCTTTTAACCCTTGTGTTGCCTTCGGGTCATTCTGACCCGATTCAATATTTAACCCTCCTGTCGCCTTCGGGTCAATTTGACCCGATTCAATGTTTAATGTCGGTGTTCTTTCGGGAGTCAACAAACAAACATAAAGTACCTCACACTTAAACTTGGAAAACAATATTAATTCTAATAATTTTCTGGAGATTTTAATAGCTGGGGTCATATTGACCTCAAGGGTAAAATATGTTAGTAAATATAAAGGTAACAGGAGGGTTAAACATTGAATCAGGTCATATTGACCCGAAGGCGACAGGAGGGTGAAACATTGAATCGGGTCAAATTGACCCGAAGGCAACACAAGGGTTAAAGAAGTGTTTTTATTATCCAGGATTTAATATACGTTTCCCTTTAAATTTTTTAAAAATCTGCATAGTAAAATATCACGGTCATAGTCACGGTCCTCCTTAATAAGATTGTATGACAATTTCAAAAAACCTGATCAATTAGGCTGACTTTCCCTATAAAGTAATGTGCAGATTGTGTACGGTCATATATTAATATATACAAGGACATTTTGCTCAGAAATCCATTACACTTCTTGGCAGAGCCATATATGAAAATTGTTTTAGGATATTTTTTTGCGCGAGTAGATCCCATGCAGTCAACGTACAGACGCGAATGGTTACAATTGCTGTAAATTCAGGCAAGCGAAAAATTTGCCTCATTCGCCTTAAGTTGAAGTATTTAAACTTTGGCGAAAAATGCCTCTCAGCGTTGAGATACTCCGCAGTTGGTGAATCTAACTGGCTGCTTCTGGTCGAGTAGCACTGCAAGCGGCAGTTATTCAGACTTATTTGGTGAAATTCACCGAGCTGTGTGAGCCTACGGGTGATGTTATGTATCAATATAAATATATAATATTAATGTTATATATTCGTTAGATGTTCCGACGTTAGTGGGATGTCCTCAACAAGTATAAAGCAGAACGAGTGATTATTTTTTCCATGGTGGATAGCGGCAATGATAACTGTTTCCATGGAGAAAAGCCAAAGAGATAAGCCACGCCCCCTCTAAGGCACAAATTAAGCGAATTACGCGAATAAACCACAAATAGCCAAGCGAGTCAAGACACGAGAGTAAAGCAGTATAAGAGGTGAATTCATGAGCTTCCTAATCCGCACAATTTTTGGGGATTTGATATTTGTTAACTTTTTTCTTTTTTTACCAAAATGACCAACAGAAGTTTAATCTTTTCTCCCTTATATATTTTATGGACGCAATCGTGTACGTTTGTCTCTTTGGCAATTAAACAACGTAACTAAAACAATATCAATGAAAACGATATATATGGAAATGCAGTGATATTATAGAAATACATTCCATGGCTATCAATGAAGAAATACCAGCCATACACACGGCAACGCTTTAGGGCTTGGTAAAACCTTTCATTGCATTTCAAGAGTTTTGTTGTTGAGTCGCGATGAAGTGTCGTGATTTTGCATTCTTGTTTCCCTTAACTTGTCTCCTTGAACTTCGACTTCAGAAGAATCACCTGCATTTGTTGCATCCTACTGGCTTTTATCTGTAGGTGGAGGTAGCGATAACGACCACATTAGTGTCAGTGACAGCGAGGGAGCTGAAGGAGCGTCTCTACTTTTCTTTTTTCTCTCTGTCTTGAGGCTGCACTTGTTGCCTGTAGAGGGATTTTTTTCTCCCCCCGTGTGACTGTTGAATATTTAGATGTTTAAAAGAGAGGGCTTTGTTTTCCGCTCTTTGATTCTGTGGGATGTTTTTCATTCTGTGTCACATAGATGGTACATTTGCGGTCATTAAACTGCATTGTAGCAGCTGGAAATATCTCAGCATGATGTCGCATTGTCAAATTCGGTGGTTACAAATACACGGAAAAGAAAAGCAGGCACGGAAATGCTAAATATGTCTCCTGTTTTCCCTGAAGCCCTGGACCACAATGACAGTCCGGGAAACACTCGTATAAACTGCTCAATGGATTTCGTGGTGTCTTGGACTCGGCCTCTCAGTTCAATTCTGCTTTTGTAGGATAAAGACGGGGGCCGATGGCAGACCACAGCCTTTTTTCCTTTGTGATGAGTCATTCCAGCGGGGTAAGCAGGCATAGATCGACTGGATGAACACATCCATCTTCTTTCTTTTCTCTCTTCGACACAATGGGACTGATTCAAAAGACAAAATGGATACCAAATGGATAGCCAGTGTGCTAATTCTATGCACTCTAACAGTGAGAAGAATGTGCGTTACCACAGCTAACCTTCTTTGATGCAATTGTTCTGCCATAAACACACACACACACACACACACAAGACAAGACAATCTCTAGTGGATCTGCAAGTAAGTCCATTGATTTGGCGAAATAGGTACTGTAACACACTTCATATTTGCGCTTGTGTGATATCTCCGTCAGAACATGTTCCTTTATAAAATAATGACACAAGCCCCTCTCTAAATTCTCCCTAAAGGGTCCCATGATCAAATAAAAATCACCAGTTCAGTTGCAGCTGAGCAGTGCTGAGGAGCTTTAGTTTAAACCGTAACACACCTTAACCCTCCTGTTACCTTCAAATCTACTAACATATTTGACCCCAGCAATTAAAACCTCCAGAAAATTATTAGAATTAATATTGTTTCCCAAGTTTAAGTGTCACTTTATTTTTTGTTTGTTTGTTGACTACCTAAATAGCTCTTTAAATAAATACAAAAGTTTATATTTCTTATATGTTTTACACAGTAAAAAACAGCCTGGGGTTAAATTTATAAGTTGTGTACAGGACATTGAAAACATATCATCATGTGAATTGTAGGTTTTTCCAGTTGTCCCCAATAAATTAGGAAAAGTCATGAAATATGAAGCCAAAAAAAATGATGTCAATCATTTTCTTAGAGACGTTAAACATTGAATGGGGTCAAAGTAACAGGAAGGTTACATGAATAAAGGGATTGCGGTGGCTCACTAAATGTGACTAACCAGGTTTAATAAATGTTGTGCATGGGTACAACACAACCGTCAAGCAGTTTTATAGAGACTGGGGTGTTTTTTAGTTTTTTTTGTGAAGATTGAACATCGTCCTTCAATATTTTGCAGACAAAAGCGACAAAAAGCAGGTCCCACATTTCAAGGTCCCGAGGTAAATTGAGTGGAATTGATGTTACCCCCCCCCCCCCACACACACACACACACACATTTTCTCGCCGGCGTAGCCTTGAACGCATTGTGTATGAAACACAACGCGCTGCCGGAAATTTGTGTATCTGCCAAGTTCAACATAAAAGACACAAAGTATGAAGACAGGCAGCCCCCTAGCCACCTATAGATCGGACAAATAGCCAGTGTAGAGTCCAAGGGGAGAATGTTTTCTGAATGCGTAATGGCGGAACCCCATGAATGCAACATGAGCGCCGGTGCAAAGTCCTGGGAAACGAATAATGGCATGGCGCATTTACAAGTTTCATGTTGTTAGGCTTGAGATAAACTAGTTCACTTTATGTAGTGCTCTGGTCATTAATCTTGGTGGATTGCACAGACAGTGTCTTCGCCCCTCCATTTTATTTATCACAGGAGCCTCGTTCACCCGCCAAGCAGTAACCTTAAGCACAGCGGTGCTCCACTTGCACCGCTCGATTTAGGATGACACCTATTCTCATCGTAACAGTGTGGATATACTCTCTGGGAGGAGCTGTAATGGGACCAATGATAGACCGTTGACACCCAGTGTAAAAATGCACAGGGTCAGGATGGAGACCACCAAGACACGCAGAATAAATACAAAGAAATGCTAAATAACCACAGACACAAAGCGACCATGAAAATGCACAACACTACCACAAATAGATATAAAAGTAATACAAAGGCACACAAAACAACCAGAAAAACACAAAGCAGAGACAAAAGACACACAAAGAACCCCAAAGAGAAGCAATAGTACCACAAATAAATGAAGAACCAAGTAAATATGTAAAACTACCACACAGACAAAAATGACCACAAAGAAATGAAGAACCAACTAAAGATGCTAAACTACCACTGAGACAAAAAATAACCACAACGAAATACACAACAACCACACAGATGCAAAATGACTACCAAGACACACAAGACAACCTCGAAGAAATTAAACTACCACAAAAGAGACTCGAAATGTCACAAAAGACAGAAATGACCAAAAAGAGACCCAAAAAGCAAACAAAGGGATGCAAAATGAATACAACCAGAAAAACTCAAAGCGTTGAGAAAAGACACGCAAAGAACCCCAAAGAGAAGCAATAGTACCACAAAGAAATGAAGAACCAATAAAAGATGCAAGACTAACAGAGAACAAAATTAACCACAAAGAAATACAAAACAACCACAAAGAGATGCAAAATGACAGCCAAGACACACAAGACAACCACGAAGAAATTAAACTACCACAAGAGACTCAAAATGCCACAAAAGAGACAGAAATTACTAAAAAAAGAGACCAACAAAGCCAACAAAGGGATGCAGAATATATACAAAGATACTCATATTGCCCTCTCATTGGGTCTTGGGATTATTAATAATAATAATAATAATTCAGACTTGTATAGTGCTTTTCTAAATACCCAACAATTTAATATTATAGCCCATATAGGCTACATTAGTTCCACCCAAATGCATCTCCTAAAGTCACAAGCAATAAAGATCTCTATTTTTAAAATAATTTTTAGAAACATGTCGGACACAGTGGAGAAATTCTAAACAGTGTCCCTCGGATATCTAAGTCCACATGCTCAGAGAGGTTAATAAAGATGACAAGAAATTAACAGGATCAATAATGACAGCAGCAGCAGAAATGTATTAATTCATTGGAAATCTAAGAACACACCTTCAGGAAAACAATGGCAGAGCGAAATTATGTCATATTGAACCCCATAAAAAGAGTAGTGTCAGAAGGCAACTTATGAAAGGATATGTGGCAAACAAAATTTGATTGGCAATTATCTCTTCAGAAAAGTCTATTTTTTTCCGAGAACTTAAGTCAAAATGGAATATTGGTAATTGCGAGGATGCTCTTGGCGAAGGGCACAAAAGAGACATATTTTTGTTCTGTGCTGATGCATAAAAAAACCAAGAAAAATCTATAAAAATATTTTGAAAAGAAAAAGAAAGTTTAAAGTAGTTCACTGTGATTTGTTTCTTACACTGCATTTAACCCTTTTAAAGTGTAGTTCATGAATTGGCTTTCACTATTTTACTTCTTGGCCCACCGTGCACACAGTTCCTTTGGCTAGATCGTATTCATCGTCCATAACTCCGAGCACAGATGAACGCTGATAACCCCAATGAGCTACGATGCACGGGTCCGTCTCATGAGTTTATCTCTCGGATGGTCACGCAGGTTGCAACTCTTTCCAAACCAAGAGCCTCGACCGAATCCACCTATCCAAATTGTGAAATTGACTGTTATATTATAAAAGACTACATTATGTCGATGGCGTGGGTGTGACATCACGACTCATAGTGTCTATTGGACCTGGCTGGGTCTGATGCCTCCTGCCATGGCCCTGCTGATGTGCCCCGCCCATGGATTGTGGAGGTCTGGATCGTGGACCATGACTACCAAGAACTATTCATACTTTCTGTCATATTCATTAAATATGTTGAATGTTAAATGTTTATGTAACTCATTCTGGTTACATGACATCGATTGTTTCTCTCCATCCTGGAGAGGGATCCTCATCTGTTGCTCTCCTTAAGGTTTCTTCCCTTTTTTCCCAGTGAAAGGTTTTCTTTCTTTTTCTTGGGAGTTTTTCCTGATCCGATGTGAGGTCAAAGGGATGTCCTATGTGTACAGATTATAAGGACCTCTGAGGAAAATTCGTAATATCGGGCTATAGAAAATAAACTGAATTTAATTGAACTAGCTGATGAAACTGAGCTCATTCAGAAGTTGAACAGAGACAAGATCCATCACGGGGCACTTATCGTGCCAGAGGAGCTCCTCAGCTGTGCGTCTGTTCTCAGACACGATGGGACCGTGTTCACCGTCACTCAGCCATCCCACATCCACTTAGCGCCGCGGTTGGTGACAGTTGTTGCTTCCTCCCAGATGTGATGTGAAAGAATGACATTAGGCAGAATTAGATTGTGGATGTGTAGACCTCCGTGCCCGTAAAAGCTGGCAGGTGCGCGTTCCTGTTATGGTTTAAACCGCCAGTCCGCTGAGATCGCACGTTAATGATAACATTAAAAGGCCTGTTGTCTTTACACAGAGTTTCTGAAGTATAAATGAAGGCTGGTAGCAAAACTAGCAAATAATGTATTTACTGCCATTTGACAGATATTCTTCATAATGTACTCTTTCACTGCTTTAATTCTATTCGTGCAACAACAGCAACATTTCGCTCTGATTCACTTTTAATATATATATTATTTCTCAAAGTCAAAGTTATATTTTTTAGTGGTATTAATGGTTATTACACAGTTATACACATTGGTAAACGTTTGTGGTCATACCAAAAATCAATTGAAAAGATGGAAAATGTAAATGTAGCTCTAATGTATTGAACCATATCAAAATTAAAGGAAAAAACACATTTAGTGTCTCAGAATATCATTTGGAATATCATTTGGTTATCATTTGGTTATCATTTGGTTACCGTATGTGCATTTAGAGCAGGGGTGCTCACACTTTTTCAGCATGCGAGCTACTTATAATGTGACCAAGTCAAGACGATCGACCGACGGGAGGGGTGACTTTTTCTTTGCTCCGTCCCGATGCGCGCAAACCGGCGTCAGAGCTCTGCGGCGTGCGAGACGGCGGGCAGAGGACTGTTAACGCGACACGTAGAGACAGAAATGACATGCTTCTGCTGTATTTTGGCGCTATAGAGAAAGTGACAGGGGGGCGGGCCAATTTTTGTTAATGTCATGCGATCTACCATACTACGCCACGATCGACTGGCAGGTTGCCGCAATCGACCGGTCGATCGACGTATTGAGCACCCCTGATTTAGAGTCTCCAAATGTCCGTTTTGGAGCTCCGCCTGGATCTTTTTCTGAAAAAAAAAGTAGAATGTTCATACTTTGTCATATATTTTTCAAATTTTAGACAGGTGTTTAATAATAGTGTAGTTACACACCTTTTCTGTCATTTACCTGTTCAGTTACAGACATCGGCAATTTTTAAGACTGAAATATACTTTTTATATTTTAGGCGGGAAAAAAATCTTACATTGTTACTGATTTCAAAGGCCCACTGCTCTGTTTCTGTATAACCTGAAGGATTCATGACACTTTCACAAGTAAGCTAGGGTGTGTTCTTTCTGGAAAGAGCTCATTATTGCATATAGTCAGAGTGGTTCAGAAAGTAAAGCCATTTTAATTTCGGTACATCATTTTATGCGTTTTTGCTCCAAAATCAGGGGGGGAGTGGAAGAGGTTAAACAGAGACACTATAAAAATAAATACCAATCATTAAATATTTGAATTAAGTGATGTAGCAAATAAAATAATGGTCAGTCTGTTGTAAATTGGTGCATTCTTTGATGAACCAATGGACTGAATGCCGCCAACTCAAAAGACTCGGTTTGCATGCAAGAAAGGCCCTCTGGATGAGGTAAACACCTGAAACCATGATCGAAACTATAGCTCCCTGCCTCCTGCATGGCAGCCATGTCCCTGCAATCACTGGAGCTCTTCAATCCAGGGCCTTGAGGAGGAACTGGAAAGGCACTTGAAGGAAGCCACTGCAGCAGGAGCTTCATTCCCCCTCAGGCGGTCAAAGGCACCAGTATTGCTGGCTTCATTGTGGCAATGACCCACCATCAGACCCCCAGTGAAAATGCATGCTTACAATTGGCTCTTCTTACCACCTTATCCGAAAAACAAGCCGCGGGAGGCTGCAGTTGATCGTCAACAGATCCTCCTCTTGAGTTCCCTGTGGCCGGAGTTACCAACAGAGCAGGTCAAAATGCAAGAAAGACCCGTTTAATGTACTGTAGGAAAGAGCTGCCGGCTCTTAACATCGGCTGGACGGCCAACCAAAGGTAGCCTTCTCACCTGTTTAGCACAAACCGTACTAGAAAGATCCCCGTTTACTATCTGCAAGATAAGTGTGACAACTCCATGGCCATCACCCGTGGGTTTCCTCCCAAAGCACCAGAGATTCAACGCCAATACCGGGATATTTGACAATGTACTTTATTTTCCAGCAGACCACACGATGGCACCTCTGCTCACTCTCCACACTCCACTCTCAATTGCTCCTTTTGTGAGAGCAGCGTCGGGTGCTGGCTGATTACCAACCAGCCAGGAGCCGAGGCCAAATTGGAGACTCCACCCCCACAGCTGCCACAATAAGATAATGAAGTTCGTAGGGATAAAAGGGCGAAGCGGCAACTCTAAGGTGACGAGATATAAGCAGCAGATTGCGTGCTGGCATTGAGGTTTGATACCGCCAACGTCGCATGGTCGGTGACTTTGTTGGTATTTCAACTCCACTGCGCGTACGCAATAGGAAAATATCCAGTGCTGCCATCTGGTGGTCAGGAGGAAATAAATAGTACAAGGTCGTATCGGAGGAGTTAACGATTACAGAGTGAGATTCTTAATGTTAAAGAATTTAACACAGATGCCAATCGGTTGAGATCTTAATTTTAAATTAAGAATCCTTAATTTTGAATTATGAATTCAATTAATTTTAAATTATGAATTCAACTAGCCGAGAACACAGACGTCAAATAGTTGAGTTCATCACTTGTGTTTAATATGGGCTTAAA
The DNA here is from genome assembly GCF_029220125.1 of Pseudoliparis swirei. Lineage (NCBI taxonomy): Eukaryota > Metazoa > Chordata > Actinopteri > Perciformes > Liparidae > Pseudoliparis > Pseudoliparis swirei. The sequence continues at coordinate 21,974,497 of NC_079394.1, read as the reverse complement.
TCATGTGACTAGCCACCTCATCCTGGTCCATCTGAGTGACATCACTAGAATTCGTCTTTGACTTACCAAACTGATATGTATACTAGAGACATCACAGTGTCACAGAACAGAGTTTATAAATAGAGCCCAATTACATTCTTTAAACACTCAATACTTTTTTTGTTGAGTCGACCAGGCTGCCGACTTGATTCAAGACGGGGTTAGGCATTCCTGCACTGGTGAAGCATCCCTGAGCGGCTGAATTATCCCGGTAGCAACACTGAATAATATGACCGAAATAACTACATTGAAATATAAATATGTAATTATATATATATGAACATATATTAGTTTAAATAAAGTTGAGGTAAATATATTCTCTAGACACTATAAATTGAATGGAATACATGTTGTAATGGAGATATCTGTGATGAGAGAAAAAAACTATACATATATCATTATTACTTTTACTCAACCAGCAAACTCATTTTTTGAATCCAACCCCGAAAACAGATCGAAGCATGTTATCAATATTTTTTTTCTGTGGGGGTAATACATTTTGACCCCAGATGATAGGCTAGAAAGTGGTAAGTAAAACAGGGGTGGTGAAGGTTGAGGTGAAGATGAAGCAACATCTGTGTGGCCAGCTGGAAGATTTGTTCTGGAGGAGGCGCAGCAGCTGCTCCACAGAGAGGTGTCCTGCCAGCTGAAAATCAATGCTCACCGAAGGGGAGGAAGAGATGTCTGCCTGATTGACGAAACCTTTGGCCAAGGTCAGCGAGCGTGGGTGGATGTGCGTGTGTTTGTGGTGGATGTGGTGCTGTTGAAGGTGCTGCATTGGGCCAATGAGTTATCCCCCAACTCTCCCAGCCTAACCAGACACATTCTGCTATTGAACATCTCCTTGGGAACAGTCAAACACAGTTTCAACCCAATGGACAGCCAAGTCCCACCCTTTGAGTTTACAAAGCTGCTCAACAGGCATGGAACAATCAAACTATGTTAGTATGGCCACAATCATGAGAATGGGTTGAATAATTAGGTAAATAAGTTAGGTTTTTGTTCATGTTGGCATAGGCGTTGATGTGTAAACATCAATATCCAAGTGTCGGAGAGCTCCATGCACTCACAAACCCAGTCAGCTTTTATAACATCGGAGCAGTTCATGAATGCCTTTAACCCTTTAGGTCCCTACAGTAGAGAATCAAACATCTCTCCCAATCAATAATTCACTTCCACTGACACCTCCTAGTGTCCAGGTGTACTGTCCATGAACAATTTGCTTTCCTGGTCAAATGAGACAATCAATTTTTTCATGTTTTATATATCTAATAAAATCTCGCCACCGTCAACTGGGTGCAGTGGATATTTAAGAGTTCAATTCACAACCGCTACTGCTGGGCAACGGCTGAAAGCCAGGTGGGACCAGTCAGTAGAGAAGGTCAGGTATCAGCTACTCTAACCACTCCAAATGTCAGCAAGGCAATCTTATACATTGTGACCCTCGAGGTGAGAAGAAAATCAAAAGAGGCTACGTATATATGCAGGATCTGTGGAAGACAAAATGTCAGACAAATATATGCCAAGATGAAGTGAGATGTCAGTCAGAGATCAGTGTCAATATTCAGAGAGCACACACTTTGTCTGCTGCAGTACACGGCGGGGTTATACAATTATTTTGAGATACATTTTTATTTAAAATACCTGGATACAGTGTGTAAATAACCCCATAGAAGGAATATTGTTTTGGGTTGATTGCCTGCTTTGTATTTGCCCTATTGTTTTTGATGTATGCCGAGATGATATTGTATTATTTGAAGAATGTATAGGGGCTTTATGTTACCTTCTCTCTAATAGATACATCAGACTTTTGTTTTGAAAAGGTAAAAGGAATCGCAATTTTGTTTTACGTTTGAATGTACGGCTACGTATCTTGTTATTGGACGGATGTGCATCTATATATTTAAGAAAAGTAATGGACCCGTATGAGGCTAAAGCTCTTACGGTGGTGATTGTTTAAGTTTATTGAAGGTATTTTGAGACAAAGGAAGAAAATAAATGAGTAATTTCACCAGCACTGAGTTTCATGCCACTTCATATACGGGGATCCGTTACACAGTGAGACTTTGCATACCACTTAGTTAATGACAATATGAACTGAGATGTAAGAGATGTAAGGCGGTACAACTGAAAACATTTAGCAAACAGCCACCTCATTAAAATTCCAGAAAACTATTGCTAAGTGCTCATCTCAATGTCACACAGCTCGCTATGATGACACAGTGCGAGAGATTTTCAGCAATTTCTTTTTTTTACGAAAACCAATTAAAACCTGAGCTGAGAAGAATCAGAGGCGCATAAATCATTTGGAGAAAAAAAATCCCATTAGAACAGACACGGAGGACTCAGCTGTGCTTCTAAAAGCCAAGAGGGTCAAAGAAAAAAATCATTAATAGGGCTGCATAAGTAGGAATAAATAGACTGGGGGAAAAGGTGTATCTGATGCCAAATTAGTTGTATTAAAGAACGGTCTGTTTTATTCACAGGACATGGCTGCGTTGGATCAGAGCCTTGCTAACGCAATGAGCTCAGAGACAAGGCCCTAAAACCAACTGTACCACAAATGTGGTTTCCCTCGCTCTCGGGATGATCCAATTGGCAAAACATGAATAACCTCGGCGCAGAAAAGCAATTTCCCCCGCGACCTGGACAAAGGGGCTGAGGCATCGCGACCTCCAGGGCCAGACCGGTGCAGTGAGAGGGCGCTGCTGTATGTGTGCCACGGGACAATTTAATACTCTTTGTGCATTGCAGCTTGTTTAATCACACGGAAACAGGGGATTTTTGTGTGGAATTCCCAATGCAAAGCTCTCAATTTACTGGTCAGTCTACATTCCAACCCCCAGCTATAGTCACGATCTCTGAGTCGTGACCGAAAGAACGAGGTTGTGGATGCCAGCGGCCGATATTAGTATCCACCGTAGGGTGACAGGGCCTAGCCTTAGAGATAGGGCAAGAAGATGAGTTTCCTCTGTAGGGTGGCCGGGCTCAGCCTTAGAGATGGGGCAAGTAGATTAGTTTCCTCTATAGCAGGGATTCCCAAAGTGTGGTGCGCGCACCCACAGGGGTGCGCGAGCTGCCTCTAGGGGGTGCGCGAGAGGAAAAATGTAATGGTGGTCTAATGGTGTAATAATTAATATTAAACATTCTCAGGGCTCTCAAGTGTCATTTCGGTCTTAACCAGTGGCGTCCCTAGGCTAAAAAACCCGGGGCTAAAGCCCCGGATGTTTTTTAATTATCCCCGAATGTTAATAAAAAAATAAAAGATTTGGCACACAAGTGGTTAACACCTCCAGGTCGCACGTGACGTCATTCACCCAAAGCAGCGGAGTCAGACTGGCAGCAGGCGCACGTAACAGCAAGCTTCTGTCTGAGAGTGTTTCTATTTCTACAAATTTCGCTGCTTCACTCTTCTGGGCTAAGCCCAGCGCCGCCGCTCCCATAACGCGCATCGCTCCCCCCCGTCAACAACTCTTCTCGGCTCGATGCCGGCGCGCGTCACGCCCAGCCGTGATGCGCGCACAGGTGAGCACACTCTCACTCGCACCCCCCCCCCCGTCAACAACTCTTGCATTCTGTTGCGTTTTTTTTTAAGGTGTGGGGGATTGGGGGTGCGTGAACCCGGTCGGGATGTAGAAGGGGGTGCGTGGTCTAAAAAGTTTGGGAACCCCTGCTCTATAGGGTGAATGGGCTCAGCCTTAGAGATAGGTTAAGGAGATGAGTTTCCGCTGTAGGGTGAATGGGCTCAGCCTTAGAGATAGGGCAAGGAGATGAGTTTCCTCTATAGGGTGAATGGGCTCAGCCTTAGAGATAGGGCAAGGAGCTTGAACATCAGGAGGGAAAATGACAATTGAGTCGCGACTCCTTCGCGTCGAAAGGAGTCCGCTGAGGTGATTTGGGCATCTAATTTGGATGCCTCCTGGACATTAAAGGGTTTTCAGGCACATCCAACTGGGACCCCAGGGAAGTTGCGGTGAGAGGAAAGTCTGGGTCAGATTACAGGGTTGGCTGCCTCCGCGACCCGACCTCGGTTTAAGCGGATGAAAATGGATGGATGGTTTCCCAATGTGAAAACATTGGTGTGACAAGTGTCCAGGGCTTTCGTCTGCCTCTCTGCCTGGGCCAGTAGTGTCCCCAAGAGTTTCCGGTTCGGCTCTGCCTGGTCCCGCTGTATAGCTGCCATCCCCTCCAGCATCTGACCCAGCGCCATCAAAAGCTGGGTCGGCAGATCCGAGTGTTGCTGGCTGCTCTCCATGTGCTTTTCCCAACAACAAAAAATGGTGTTTTTTTTCCAAAGAAAAAAAAAAGGCTCCACGTTTGGCTCCAGTGTGACAAGTGTCTCGCCGTCACTAGTAGGTTCCCCCTTCAAGCACCATGGAATGATCAGTCGGATTGATATTCGTAATGTATTTTATTGTTCCGGACCGCAGACCGTGTCTCTGCTCAGCACTCCACCCCTGTCTTCAGTCCATCCAGCTCCTTTTGAAGACAAAGCCTCGCAGATACACAAACACAGATTGTCATCAGCTGGTCTGATTTTCATCCGACCAGCTGATGACAATCAGACACCGTTCCCTGAACAACACCCCCGCTCCACCCACTCTGCAGCCGAGCCTTAACACCCCCCCCCCCCCCCGCTGCCACAATTGGGTATTAGAATAAAAATGCATGACATATTTCATGTAAATGTCTGTGCCCTCATCTGTAAATTCATCACCTGGCATTTTCCTTCCTGAGAAGCGTGCTAGACAGAAGAAGTGTTAATGTGGCTAAAAAAAGACCTGTGCTGACAACTTGAACTACATCACAGCAATCAGCACCAGAAATGCATAATTTTATAGCATCCTTACACCTCTGGCCTCCAAAGACAACAACTAACGATGCAGAGTTTTGAAACTGTCACTTCCAGAGGACTTGAATCTCAGAGTTCGGCCACGAGGAGAACAGAGAGAGAGAGAGAGAGATAGAGAGACCATTTAGAGCCTCTTGGGGGAAATAAAAACAGTTGTAAATCTTACACTTAATTAAAAAGGACCTAAATTTACTGCTCTTATCTTAGGTAACCAGTAGGGGTGCTAAAAACTCATTAGGGGTATGGATTTTAATTAGCAGCCTTGTAGATGCAACATAAAACACCCCCCCCCCCCCCAGATCCAGGAATCCTTTAGTGATGGGAATATTTGGGATACATGTTTGTTTGGAAAGATAATTATGGTCTAACAAAGAGTATTCTTTTCTTTTTGGACATTTGTCCATACCCTGTATCAGTGTCAATATATTTATATATATATATATATATATAAATAAATATATTATGTGCATGAACAATATAACATATACAGTATATGTGATATATATGTCACATATATAATATATATATATATTACATATATATAATATTATATATATATTGTCACGAATTCCCCACCTTCCTAGTTAAATTCATCCTGTTTACACGTTTAATTAACTCTCCTGTCATTCCAGATCCTGTCATCCTCACCTGATTGTCCCTCATTCCCTTCACCTGGTCCTCACGCCCTTCTCACCTGCAGCCCATCCCCTCATTAGTCCCTCACTATTTAGCTCCCTCACTTCCACTTGTCCTCTGCCAGATTGTCTTGTGTGTCACCGCCAAACTCTCCAGCGAATTCCCTGTTCTAGTTCTGATCTGCCTGTTACGACCCTGTTTGCCTGTTCACCCGACTTGAGATTTTTGCCTGCCCCTTTTTTGGATTTGTTGCCCTGTTTGACTGATCACCTGGTTTTGACCCTGTCTGAAAGATTAAGTAAACAGCCTTCTCCTGCATTCCTGTGTTTGTCGTGCTTTTGGGTTCCAGTACCTGTAACCATTACATATATATATATTATATTTTTCAGGCACACCACACAGATTTAGTACCCTTATACAATGACAATTCTCGTTTATTAATATATGTGAGATGAGGCGGAAGTAAAATAATCTGTCACATTCAAATTGGAGATCATTTAGAACTCCTACCTGTGTAATGAGCTCTTGAAGATTTGGTGAGAAATACTGTTAATCAGATTAAAAGTTGCGCTGTTAACAAATGGTCGGAAAATAAGGTTTGTTTCTTCATAATGAGAAATCTTTAAAAAAGTGGTATTACTACAATGTATTCATTGTACAATTTAAAACAAAAATGTATTGATTGTAATAAAAACTCATTCCCAGAACTAGAGCAGACTTTTTTCCTTTTGTTTTCTCGTATTGTGTTATATATTATTGGTAGGCACCAGACATTGAGGCAAAACCTTGTCGGCATTAAACCAGTTTCGGTTTGTTTCTTGTGATTCTGATTTTACTTGGAACAGTATTTGTTGTGGCCATTTGTCCAATAAATCCAAAATGAGAAAAATCTAATTGCCTCTAATGCACCATGTGGTTTGTGGTTCACGCAGACAAAAGAAAGTATTGTCCATTCAGGATTCTGTTTTTCTGATAATTTATTTACCAAACAAAACAAACAAAAGAACAAAGGAACTCAGAACCCTGCTTCTCCTGCGCTGGTCAAAAACCAAAGGCCTACCCAGGTGCATGCTGGTCCTGTACCTGCCTACTCCTATATAGAACCACAGGTGCCCACAAGATTACCCAATTAGCGAACAAATGAACAACCAAAAGACACAAAATATCTAGACAACAACAACTAAACTAAAAACTGTCACAAGAAAAAGCTATTATATATCAAAATATCTAACCAAACCACCTGAATGATTAAACAATACTACTAAATAAAATAACTAAATACTAATATCAAATAAATAGCTCCAACAGTATTTGTACACTGTAGTAATCCTACTCTTATTCTTTAACAGCAGTGTAGAAAACTAAAATAATATAAGGACTTTATATTTTTGTATGCAGCAGATATAGTTGGAATTGTGTTTTCCTCTTCTCATTGTTAGTACAACCCCATTTACTTCATTTCCATGGAAATATTAAAATGTTTTCTTCTACTTTTAAAAATATATATTTCAATTGATATATACATACAGACTCCATATCTGCGCAACGGCTTGTCCATCCATTCTCATCCGCTTATTCCGGGGTCGGGTCACGGGGGCAGCAGACCTAGCAGGTCGACCCAGACTTCCCTCTCGCCCGCAACACTTTCCAGCTCATTCTGGGGGATCCCGAGGCGTTCCCAGGCCAGCCGGTAGATGTAATCTCTCCAGCGTGTCATGGGTCTTCCCCGGGGCCTCCTCCCAGTCGGACGTGCCTGGAAAACCTCTAACGGGAGGCGTCCAGGAGGCATCCGAATCAGATGCCCGAACCACCTCAGCTGACTCCTTTCGATGCGAAGGAGTAGCGGCTCGACTCCAAGCTTCCTCCTGATGTCCGAGCTCCTTACCCTATCTCTAAGGCTGAGCCCGGCCACCCTACAGAGGAAACTCATTTCGGCCGCTTGTATTCGCGACCTTGTTCTTCCGGTCACTACCCAAAGTTCGTGACCATAGGTGAGGGTTGGAACATAGACCGACCAGTAAATTGAGAGCTTCGCCTTTCAGCTCAGCTCTCTCTTCACCAAGACAGACCGGTACAGCGCCTGTTTTACTGCTGCAGCCGCACCGATCCGCCTGTCGATCTCCCGCTCCATCTTACCCTCACTCGTGAACAAGACCCCGAGATACTTGAACTCCTTCGCTTGGGGCAGGCACTCTGTCCCCACCATGAATACGATTCCACTAGTATACACTTTAACTTGTAACCGACTAAAATGTATACGCTTTCAGTTGATAGAAAGTTGTGTACTGCCCCACAATATCTGCACGTGATGACAATAAATTCAACACTGAATGTTTTCTGTAATTATTTATGAATTTGCTTGTCTTGAAAAACATTCTTGTTGTTGGGAGGAATCCACCAGCAATTCCAGATGCCTCGGGTTTAAGTATGTTAAGTATTTTCTGAAATGTCGTCGATGGTCGGATTGTGTTCCTGACTTGCTGACCGATCAGAAGCTTTGCTCCAGACTTTGAGATTAAAAAGTAACTATATTTGGTATTAAAGTATAATACGGTAATATATATAACAAATATATACTGTATATATATCCACATATATTTATATATATAAATATATATATATATATATAACAGATATATATATACACATATATTTTAAAAAATTAATATAAATATTTATATATATATACATTGATATATGGACTAAAAGGCTTTCCGTTTATGTTTAAACAGGATTATTTGCATTAGAAGAACTCAATCTGTCTGTCTGTCTTGGAGGCCCCAGAGTTAATCTGGTGGAAGGTGAGCCAACATGCAGGCGCAGAGTGTAAAGCTGTTTTACTTTCCCCCGAGGTAGATTTTTAAAGGTGATGTCAAAAGGTCAGGGAGAGATGTGGATCCAAAGGAAACTGGGCTGGATGATGAAAGCGTTGGGAGCAGAGTGAGCTGCGTGTGATCATACCCACCAACTCTGCCAGTTAACTCGAGGGAGGAAGCGGCAGTCCATCCGTGACTCTACCGAGTGCCTGTGTAGAGTTACGTACAGCAATAATCAATTGTTCGAGTGCGAGGGTGCTGTGGACAGCATAAAATCCAGCCTTTGATGCGAGGTTGGCTGGGATCAGGTCTACAGTGGCAGGAGGAGGGGGGAACAGGTTGCTGCAGACCGGTACGAGTGCACTCAAGTGAACGTTCAAGATCCAGACATTTTGGAAATGAAATCCCGCTGGATAGGCTGAAACTGTTGAAACATGACATCTCTTGCTTCTTTCCATCCGGGGAGAGCGATCCTCCTCTGTTGCTCTCATGAAGTTGTCTTCCCTTTTTTCCTTGTGAAAGGTTTTTTTTCTATTTCTTGGGAGTTTTTCCTTTTCCGATGTGAGGTCAAAGGTCAGAGATGTCGGATGTCTACAGATTGTAAAGCCTCTGAGGCAAATTCGTCATTTGTGATAATGGGCTATATAAAATAAACTGAATTGAAAAGGGTAAGTCATCCACGCTCTTAAAAGGAAACAATGTTTAGGTTTGCCTTATTTCCATAAATTCTATTCTTAATTTCTTTGATTAATTCAGGGATAATCATGCAAGGACTCCTCAGTACTGTCGTGCCACCTCTTCCCCTTCTCTTCACACTCTTCTTAAACTATAGGTGTATAATGACATTTTTCTGTAAAGGCTAAATTAAACAGAAACAAGTGTTGATTGCAGGGATTTTGCAAAAATGATAATTATACATTTTGTAGTAAGTAATGCTTATTTACATAATTAGGAGATTTAATTTTTTTATCTTATCTAACTCCAAATACTAAAACTCTTTAGCTGCTAAATGCTCCACTACAATCACCAATTAGTTTCTGACTTTGTCCGCTGGGCATTGAACAGTCGGTCTATACGTGCGTTTTCACTGAAAACCTTTAAACAGTTCAGTTGTGTTTTAAAAAGATATCTGAACTCACAAGCGAGCAAAGAAAAGAGATGAAATTTGAAAAGAAAAAAAATCCTAATATCGAAAGAAAGTTTCTACACTTGGTAAAATGTGGGTCGACCTCAAGCAAATTGCAAGAAAATCAAACTTCTATCCAGATCTATTTTCTCATTAGCTCATCTTTGGGGAAGGGAGGAGATATCCAAGGAGAAAGCTCTCTAATCTCAAACATTATTATGTTATGAAAGATGCTAAGCAGTGTGCTACAGAGCAGTGTTTCTTTGTTTTTGTGTCGTGGAGACTTTACGCATGGTGTCAAGATGACCTGAATTCAGAAAGTTTCCCCTTAAAAAAGAGAAAACACGCTCAAGGTGTTAGCTAAGCAGAAAGGGTGGGTTGCAACTCGTGGACGTAAAAAACAATTAAAACATAGTCGTCTGAAAACTCTCTGAGTTTTTCGCCGGCTCTCGTTTCTCCTTCTTTGGCACTCGTCTCCCGTGTTTTCAGCAGCATCGCCGCTCCGCTTCAACCACGACTCCATTGTTTAAGTTTTTAAGGCGGCAGTGATTGACAGGTGGCGATTCACCATCCTGATATGGGAGGGACGCAGAGCTTTTAGGATAATTACTTAAAATAGCCTACTTAATATACAATTAAATTTATGAACTTACACTTGTGTTTTATTGATTATTAATTTAATCAATATTTTGGAAGGATTTTTGAATGGATGCTAATTTTAAATGTATTCAATTTCAATTCCCAACATCACAAATTACAAATTTGCCTCACAGGGCTTTACAATCTCTACATATTCGACATTCCTGTCCCAGGACCTCACATCGGATCTATCTATGGATGTATGAAAAAAATACCCCACTTAGCCCCTGGAGTGCCTTCACACACATACCCCCATTTCAGAACCAATTCAATTCAATTCAGTTTATTTGTATAGCCCAATTTCACAAATTACAAATTTGTCTCGGAGTGCTTTACAATCTGTACACATAGACATCCCTGCCCCAAAACCTCACATCGGACCAGGAAAAACTCCCAAATAACCCTTCAGGGGGAGAAAAAAAGGGAAGAAACCTGCAGGAGAGCAACAGAGGAGGATCCCTCTCCAGGATGGACAGATGCAATAGATGTAATGTGTACAGAAGGACATATTTAGAGTTAAAATACATTCAATGAATATGACAGAGTGTATGAATAGTTAATAGTAGGCATATTCCACGATGGAGACCTCCACGATCCATCAGGCAGATGGCGGTGGGGAGGAGGAGAGGGCGGAGTCTCAACAGTGGGCGGAGTCTCAACAGGACAGTGGCGCAGTCAGGAGCAGGAATTCCACGACCCAGACCTCGATGATCCATCAGGCAGATAGGATCTATGCCGTCTCATAGGGTCCGATGACCCCATGAGACGTGAAGTCAAAAGGACTCCGGGGAGAAAGCAGAGTGAGGAACGTGTGATTGAGAGATGAAAATTCATCCTTAAGGAGAGAAAAAAGAGGAGATAGGTACTCAGTGCATCCTAAAACGTCCCCGGCAGCTATAAGCCTATAGCAGCATATCAAGGGGCTGGACCAGGGCAAACCTGATTCAGCCCTAACTATAAGCTCTGTCAAAGAGGAAGGTCTTAAGTCTACTCTTAAACGAGGTGACTGTGTCTGCCTCCCGGACTGAAATTGGAAGCTGGTTCCATAAAAGAGGAGCTTGATAACTAAAGGCTCTGGCTCCCATTCTACTTTTTAAGACTCTAGGAACTACAAGTAGTCCGCATTTAGTGAGCGTAGCTCTCTAGTGGGGCAATATGGTACTACAAGCTCCTTAAGATATGATGGTGCATCACCAATCAAGGCTTTGTAGGTTAAGAGAAGAATTTTAAAAGTGATTCTTGATTTTACTGGGAGCCAGTGCAGAGCAGCTAGTGCAGGAGTGATGTGATCTCTTTTCTTAGTTTTAGTGAGAACACGAGCTGCAGCATTCTGGATCAACTGGAGGGACCTAAGAGATTTATTAGAGCAGCCTGATAATAAGGAGTTGCAGTAATCCAGTCTCAAGTAACGAACGTGAAACAATTTTTCTGCATCTTTTGAGACAAGATGTGCCTGATTTTTGAAATATTACGTAGATGAAAGAATGCAGTCCTTGAGATTTGCTTTACGTGGGAGTTAAAGGACAAGTCCCGATCAAAGATAACGCCAAGATTCTTTACAGTGGTGTTGGATGCCAGGGCAATGCCGTCTACAGAATCCACATCACCAGATAATTGATCTCTGAGGTGCTCAGGGCCGATTAAAATTACTTGGTTTTGTCTGAGTTTAACATCAAGAAGTTGCAGGTCATCCATGTTTTTATGTCTTTAAGACATGCTTGAATTTTACCGAGTTGGTTGCTCTCCTCTGGTTTTATCGATAAATATAGTTGAGTATCATCTGCATAACAATGAAAGTTTATGGAGTGTTTCCTGATAATATTGCCCAAAGGAAGCATGTATAAGGTAAATAAAATTGGTCCAAGCACAGAACCTTGTGGAACTCCGTGATTAACGTTGGTGGTTATCGAGGCGTCATCGTTTACAAATACAAACTGAGATCGATCTGATAAGTAGGATTTAAACCAAATTAGTGCCGTGCCTGAAATGCCAATCGACTGCTCCAGTCTCTGTAACAGGATGTCATGGTCAATGGTGTCGAATGCAGCACTAAGGTCTAACAAGACCAGGACAGAGAGGAGTCCTTTATCTGCTGCCATTAAGAGGTCATTTGTAATTTTCACCAGTGCCGTCTCGGTGCTGTGGTGTTTTCTAAATCCTGATTGAAATTTCTCAAATAAACTATTATGATGTAGAAAGTCGCACAACTGATTTGCACCACTTTCTCAAGGATCTTGGAGAGGAAGGGAGGTTAGAGATCGGTCTGTAGTTAGCCAACACCTCTGGATCCAGAGTGGGCTTCTTCAGGAGAGGTTTAATAACAGCCACTTTGAAGGAGTGTGGTACGTGGCCTGTTAGCAGAGACACATTGATAATATCTAATAGAGAGCCGCCAATTAAAGGCAAAACGTCTTTAAGCAGCCTCGTCGGGATGGGGTCCAAGAGACAGGTAGACGTGTTCGAAGTAGAAACCGTTGAAGATAATTGGTCACGGTTGATGGGAGAAAAGCCTCCAAATATACACCAGGGCATACAGCGGTTTCCAAGGCCATTCCACTTGAGGACAGATTGGCACTGGTTATGGGCAAGAGAATATTAATCTTGTCCCTAATAGTTAAAATCTTTTCATTAAAGAAGTTCAGAAAGTCATTACCACTGAGGTTTATAGGAATGCTCGGCTCCACAGAGCTGTGACTCTCTGTCAGCCTGGCTACAGTGCTGAAGAGAAACCTGGGGTTGTTCTTATTTTTTTCTATTACTGATGAGTAATAGGCTGCTCTGGCATTACGGAGGGCCTTCTTATATGTTTTAAGACTATCTCGCCAAACTAAGCGGGATTCTTCGAGATTAGTTGAATGCCATATGCGTTCAAGCTTTCGTGACGTTTACTTCAGTTTGCGGGTCTGAGGGTTATACCAGGGAGCAAACCTCCTCTTCCTCACTGTCTTCTTCTTCAGAGGGGCTATCGAGTCCAGTGTCATTCTCAGAGAGCCTGTGGCACTGTCAACAAGATGATCAATCTGGGACGGACTAAAGTTAGACCAGGAGTCCTCTGTTATATTGAGACGTGGTATCGAATCAAATACAGAAGGAATCGCTTCTTTAAATTTAGCTACAGCACTGTCAGTTAGACATCTGGTGTAGAAACTTTTGACTAACGGAGTACACTCCGGTAGTATAAATTCAAAAGTTATGAGGTTGTGGTCTGACAGAAGAGGATTCTGTGGGAAGACGTTCAAATGCTCAATGTCAACGCCATAAGTAAGAACAAAATCAAGCGTGTGGCCAAAGCTGTGAGTGGGTTTCTGTACTCTCTGACAGAAGCCAATCGAGTCCAACAAGGAGATGAATGCAGCCCTAAGGCAATCATTATCAACATCCACATGGATATTAAAATCTCCTACAATAATAACTTTATCGGTTTTAAGAACCAAACTAGATATAAATTCTGAGAATTCAGATATAAACTCTGAATATGGACCTGGTGGCCGGTACAGAATCACAAATCGAATTGGCTGTAGTGTTTTCCAGGTTGGATGTGAAAGACTAAGAACAAGGCTTTCAAATGAGGTGTAGTGTAATTTTGGTTGAGGATTAATTAATAGGCTCGATTCAAAGATGGCTGCTACTCCACCTCCTCGACCGGTGCCTCGAGGAATGTGAGTATTAATATGACTTGGAGGAGTCGATTCATTCAGGCAGACATATTCGTCATGGCTCAGCCAGGTTTCAGTTAGGCAACATAAATCAATGTGATTATCTGATATTAAATCATTTAGTAACACAGCTTTAGATGACAGAGATCGAATATTTAGGAGACCACATTTAATAGACCTATTTTGTTGCACTGCTGAAATAATGGTGTTAATTTGTATAAGGTTATTGTGTACGACTCCTCTTCTGCTTACTTTTGATTTATTTAATTGAAGTGGCCGTGGGACAGACACAGTCTCTACTCTAAAGTTATGGGTGGGTAACTGCTCGAATGGAAGAGCAGAGAAGGGTGTTAAACTACAGCTCTGCTCCCGGTTCCTGATCTGAACCCTGGATTGTCATGGATTAAGTCCGGTGATCAACTTGGTCATATTCGCAGAAATGAGACGCGCTCCGTCCAACGTGGGATGAATGCCGTCTCTCCTCATCAGATCAGGCTTTCCCCAGAAAGTCTTCCAGTTGTCTACGTAGCCCACATTATTCGCTGGGCACCACCTCGACAGCCAGCGGTTGAAAGACGACATTCGGCTATACAATTCGTCTGTCTGCAAATTTGGGAGAGGGCCAGAGAAAATTACGGTGTCCGACAACGTCTTGGCATAAGCACACACCGATTCCACATTAATTTTAGTGACTTCCGAGCGGCGGGCTCGGGCGTCATTACCACCGGCGTGTATTACAATCTGACTGTATCTCCGCTTGTCCTTAGCCAGCAGCTTCAAACAAGACTCCACGTCGCCCGCTCTGGCCCCCGGGAGGCACACGACTCTGGTCCGCGGCCTCGCTATTTTCACGATCCTGACTATAGAGCTCCCGATAACCAGGGTGTGTTCCTCAGCGGGTGTGTCGCTGAGCAGGGAAAACTGGTTCGAAACGTGAAGTGGTTGGTGCACAGCGGGCTTCTGTGTAGACTTACTACTCCTGCGAACAGTTACCCAACCACCCGGCTGCACTGGGACCGCCGGGGAACAGCTAACAGCTGACTGTAGCTCCGCGCCGACTACGGGAGAGGGCGGGCTAACTAGCATAGCTGTCTGAGCTTCGATAGCGCGGAGCCGTGCATCTAACCCACTTAGACCTGCCTCCAACCTAGCAAATAAACTACACTTGTTGCATGTATCGTTATCATTAAGGGAGGCAGGGGGATAACTATACATGAGACACACTGAGCAAGAGGGAGCGGGAGGGAGAGAAGAAGAAGTCATGCTCGCTGTTGAGCTGGCAACCAGAGCTTACCGGAAGAGTGAGATGATGCGTTCAGGAGCAGCTGGGAAAATCAGAGAGCAAGAGATCAGATGCAAGAGATAGAGGACAGGGAGTGTTTTAGTGTTTGAAGTTAAAAGTATTCTTCACAACTACCCAGGTAAAAATTTTTGGACACTTCTGTCTTTTAGATTCCCACGACTTTCTCTAAACTTTCTGCTTTGGAACTCATTGTTGCCTCTGAAAATAACGTAGCGACTGGATTGTTTGAATACGACGTGTGCAAAAATAATTCACATCCAGGGGGGGAATATGAATTTGATGAAACTATGGCTGAAATAAGAAGGAGCAACTTGTTCTTCCCCATCATCCCGGTGAAATCATGACACATGACCGACTCTGCTTCGTGCTTGAAATGAGTGATGATAATATGATGGCATTTGAATCCCATTTTGACACTGCGTTTTTATGACATTCATAATTTAAAAAAAGATTTCAAAAGCACTATATCTTAAGACGTTGATTCCATATAGCATATCTGCTTAAAAATGGATTGACAGACTCACCATCTCCTTGACAGCTGTAACCTATCCTCTTCAAATGAAAGAGCCTCACAATCACATGGAGTGTGTGTGTAAATAATTAAACATTGTTTTGTCAATTGGCTTGAAAGTAAGTCTTTTTACTGTATGTGGAATGTGGAGCGGCGTTGTGATGGATTTTTCTATTTTATTCTGAATGTGTGAGTCATGGAAATCTGCATATGTGTGTGTGTGTGTGTGTGTGTGTGTGTGTTTGTACGAGTATACATCCTGAAATCCCATGTCTTTCTTGAATGTAATATAATATGTCC
Organism: Pseudoliparis swirei; assembly: GCF_029220125.1. Taxonomy (NCBI): domain Eukaryota; kingdom Metazoa; phylum Chordata; class Actinopteri; order Perciformes; family Liparidae; genus Pseudoliparis; species Pseudoliparis swirei. The sequence goes on along the minus strand of NC_079394.1, from coordinate 21,958,619 downwards.
ATAAAGGCGACATCACTTTTGTAAAATCATTTTCTGGTGGGGCCTTAAGGTGACCATCTCAGTTTTTCCATCTGTCTGTAATAGCTTGGTAAGGACCAACTAATTTGCCAGTGTGTTTCCAGATATTCGTTGTCCTCTGAGGATGAACCACAATGATTTTGGCGATCCCCTGATTGGAAGACAGTTCTGGTTTCAACGTAATGCCAAGCTTATGTAATACCCAGACAGCAAGCGTACAGAAACTATTGAATGCAGCCTTTAAAACTCTTCTTGTGCAAGATGACTATCATCATTGAAGATGGCTCTGGAGGGAGCTGTATGAGGTCTATTCAAACTCTATCATACCCATTGAATGTGTTTATGTCACTCTGTAATGCTTCATTCTGTACACATAACATGTGTACAGAATGAAGCATTACATTTTTTCTCCCTTTTTTTCCCTGTGAAAGGGTTGTTTCGATTTCTTGGGAGTTTTTCCTGATGTGAGGTCCTGGGACAGGGGATGTTGTATGTATACAGATTGTAAAGCACTGAGGTAAATTTTTAATTTGTGGTATTGGGCTATACAAATAAACTGAATTGAATTCTCCGGATCGCGTTGAGAATTTTGTTTCCGCTCAGCTCCGAATGGCGTTTGTATTATTATATCACTCACAGTTGCGGCTTCTTTCTGTGTTTAACTTATTAATCAGTTTGAGTGCATTCCCCCTCGCTCTGAATTTGTTGGTGCAGCGAGTCGCGCTAACGAGGAGACATCTGAGATGCTCCTCTTCAAACGAGGCTCCGGTTATCACTTTCCTCACCACCGTCTGGTCTGCTGTGGCAGATTCATGGCAGCCAATCATCGCTTATGGTTGTGAGATCCAATGTGGGCAAATGACTGGAGCAGTATAGTTTTAATACAGTTGCTGTATATTCAAGATTCAAGATTCAAGATTCAAGATGTTTTATTTGTCACATACACACACAGGGTGTGCAGTGAAATGAAAGTGGCAATGCTCAGCAGGAATGTGCAAGGGCAACAAGTACACACTATTTACAATAAAAAACACAATATTTACAGTAAGTGTGTGTGTGTGTGTGTGTGTGCCTAAGAGGGGCAGTTGTGTGGGTCTATGTGGGGGTCCTGGTGAGGTCGGAGTTCACAGTCCTGATGGCCTGAGGAAAGAAACTCCGTCTCAGTCTCTCTGTTCTTGCAGCGTGACTACGGAGGCGCCTGCCTGACCGCAGCAGCTGAAACAGTCTGTTGTTGGGGTGGTGAGGATCCTTCATGATCCTGCCGGCTCTGGTTCTGCACCTCCTGGTGTACAAGTCCTGCAGGGTGGGGAGTGTAGTTCCAATAGTGCGCTCAGCCACGCACTACTCTCTGCAGAGCCTTCCTGTCCTGAGCGGAGCAGTTGCCAAACCAGGCTGTGATGCTTCCTGTCAGGACGCTCTCTACAGCTCCAGAGTAGAAGGACTGAAGGATCCTCTGGGAAACTTTAAATTTCCTCAGCTGCCTGAGGTGGTAGAGGCGCTGCCTTGCCTTTCTCACCAGAGTGTCTGTGTTCGTTGACCATGTCAGATCCTCGGTGATGTGGACTCCCAGGTATTTATACCCGCTCACCCTCTCCACAGTAGTCCCGTTAATCCCCAGTGGTGAGTACGTCCTCTGTTGTTGTACCCTCCTAAAGTCCACAATCAGCTCCTTAGTTTTGGTGACATTCATGATGAGGCTGTTGTCCCGGCACCAGAGTGACAGATCAGCAACTTCCTCCAGGTAGGCCTTCTCGTTGCTGTCGGGGATCAGGTCCACCACCACTGTGTCATCCGCAAACTTGATGATGGTGTTGAGCTGAACCTGGCCACACAGTCATGTGTGTACAGGGAGTACAGTAGGGGCTGAGGACGCAACCCTGGGGGGATCCTGTGTTCAGGGTGAGGGGTTTGGAGGTGTGTCTGCCCACCCTGACCACCTGTGGCCTGGCGGTCAGGAAGTCCAGGATCCAAGCACACAGGGGGGTGTTCAGTCCCAGCTCAATCAGCTTGCCGGCCAGTCTGGAGGGGACTATGGTGTTGAAAATAACGTAGCGACTGGATTGTTTGAATCGACGTGTGCAAAAATAATTCACATCCAGGGGGGGAATATGAATTTGATGAAACTATGGCTGAAATAAGAAGGAGCAACTTGTTCTTCCCCATCATCCCGGTGAAATCATGACACATGACCGACTCTGCTTCGTGCTTGAAATGAGTGATGATAATATGATGGCATTTGAATCCCATTTTGACACTGCGTTTTTATGACATTCATAATTAAAAAAGATTTCAAAAGCACTATATCTTAAGACGTTGATTCCATATAGCATATCTGCTTAAAAATGGATTGACAGACTCACCATCTCCTTGACAGCTGTAACCTATCCTCTTCAAATGAAAGAGCCTCACAATCACATGGAGTGTGTGTGTAAATAATTAAACATTGTTTTGTCAATTGGCTTGAAAGTAAGTCTTTTTACTGTATGTGGAATGTGGAGCGAGCGTTGTGATGGATTTTTCTATTTTATTCTGAATGTGTGAGTCATGGAAATCTGCATATGTGTGTGTGTGTCTGTGTGTGTGTGTGTGTGTGTTTGTACGAGTATACATCCTGAAATCCCATGTCTTTCTTGAATGTAATATAATATGTCCATAAAGGCGACATCACTTTTGTAAAATCATTTTCTGGTGGGGCCTTAAGGTGACCATCTCAGTTTTTCCATCTGTCTGTAATAGCTTGGTAAGGACCAACTAATTTGCCAGTGTGTTTCCAGATATTCGTTGTCCTCTGAGGATGAACCACAATGATTTTGGCGATCCCCTGATTGGAAGACAGTTCTGGTTTCAACGTAATGCCAAGCTTATGTAATACCCAGACAGCAAGCGTACAGAAACTATTGAATGCAGCCTTTAAAACTCTTCTTGTGCAAGATGACTATCATCATTGAAGATGGCTCTGGAGGGAGCTGTATGAGGTCTATTCAAACTCTATCATACCCATTGAATGTGTTTATGTCACTCTGTAATGCTTCATTCTGTACACATAACATGTGTACAGAATGAAGCATTACATTTTTTCTCCCTTTTTTTCCCTGTGAAAGGGTTGTTTCGATTTCTTGGGAGTTTTTCCTGATGTGAGGTCCTGGGACAGGGGATGTTGTATGTATACAGATTGTAAAGCACTGAGGTAAATTTTTAATTTGTGGTATTGGGCTATACAAATAAACTGAATTGAATTCTCCGGATCGCGTTGAGAATTTTGTTTCCGCTCAGCTCCGAATGGCGTTTGTATTATTATATCACTCACAGTTGCGGCTTCTTTCTGTGTTTAACTTATTAATCAGTTTGAGTGCATTCCCCCTCGCTCTGAATTTGTTGGTGCAGCGAGTCGCGCTAACGAGGAGACATCTGAGATGCTCCTCTTCAAACGAGGCTCCGGTTATCACTTTCCTCACCACCGTCTGGTCTGCTGTGGCAGATTCATGGCAGCCAATCATCGCTTATGGTTGTGAGATCCAATGTGGGCAAATGACTGGAGCAGTATAGTTTTAATACAGTTGCTGTATATTCAAGATTCAAGATTCAAGATTCAAGATGTTTTATTTGTCACATACACACACAGGGTGTGCAGTGAAATGAAAGTGGCAATGCTCAGCAGGAATGTGCAAGGGCAACAAGTACACACTATTTACAATAAAAAACACAATATTTACAGTAAGTGTGTGTGTGTGTGTGTGTGTGTGCCTAAGAGGGGCAGTTGTGTGGGTCTATGTGGGGGTCCTGGTGAGGTCGGAGTTCACAGTCCTGATGGCCTGAGGAAAGAAACTCCGTCTCAGTCTCTCTGTTCTTGCAGCGTGACTACGGAGGCGCCTGCCTGACCGCAGCAGCTGAAACAGTCTGTTGTTGGGGTGGTGAGGATCCTTCATGATCCTGCCGGCTCTGGTTCTGCACCTCCTGGTGTACAAGTCCTGCAGGGTGAGGAGTGTAGTTCCAATAGTGCGCTCAGCCGAACGCACTACTCTCTGCAGAGCCTTCCTGTCCTGAGCGGAGCAGTTGCCAAACCAGGCTGTGATGCTTCCTGTCAGGACGCTCTCTACAGCTCCAGAGTAGAAGGACTGAAGGATCCTCTGGGAAACTTTAAATTTCCTCAGCTGCCTGAGGTGGTAGAGGCGCTGCCTTGCCTTTCTCACCAGAGTGTCTGTGTTCGTTGACCATGTCAGATCCTCGGTGATGTGGACTCCCAGGTATTTATACCCGCTCACCCTCTCCACAGTAGTCCCGTTAATCCCCAGTGGTGAGTACGTCCTCTGTTGTTGTACCCTCCTAAAGTCCACAATCAGCTCCTTAGTTTTGGTGACATTCATGATGAGGCTGTTGTCCCGGCACCAGAGTGACAGATCAGCAACTTCCTCCAGGTAGGCCTTCTCGTCGTTGTCGGAGATCAGGCCCACCACCACTGTGTCATCCGCAAACTTGATGATGGTGTTGAGCTGAACCTGGCCACACAGTCATGTGTGTACAGGGAGTACAGTAGGGGGCTGAGGACGCAACCCTGGGGGGATCCTGTGTTCAGGGTGAGGGGTTTGGAGGTGTGTCTGCCCACCCTGACCACCTGTGGCCTGGCGGTCAGGAAGTCCAGGATCCAAGCACACAGGGGTGTTCAGTCCCAGCTCAATCAGCTTGCCGGCCAGTCTGGAGGGACTATGGTGTTGAAAGCTGAACTATAATCAATGAACAGCAGTCTCACATAGCCCCCCCTCTGGCTGTCCAGATGAGAGAGTGTGGTGTGCAGTACCTGGGAGACAGCATCATCCGTGGATCTGTTTGGGCGATAAGCAAACTGCAGCGGGTCCATGGAGGAAGGGAGGAAGGCGCAGATGTAGTCCTTTATCAGCCTCAAAGCATTTCATGACCACCGAGGTGAGGGCCACGGTCGGTAGTCATTCATACATGCTGGAGAAGCATTCTTGGGCACAGGGACAATAGTGGATCTCTTGAAGCAGGCGGGGACCACGGACTCAGCCAGGAGAGGTTGAATATTGTGGTGAACACTGGAGCTAGCTGGTTAGCACAGGTCTTCAGTACTCGCCCAGATATGCCATCTGGACCTGCAGCTTTCCTGGTGTTCACCCTCAACAGAGCCCTCCTCACACTGTGCTCGGTCACAGAGAGTGTGTGTTCATCCCCAGCGGTAGAACTCACCTCGGCTACGCTTAACGGTGTTGTTGTTAGCGCAGCTAGCGCTGTTGTTGCTAGCCTCAAACCGTGCATAAAATGAGTTCAGGTCATCCGCTAGGGATGCGTCGGCACTCAGCATTGCGCGGGCTCTGCTCTGGTAGTCTGTGATAGTCCGTAGCCCCTGCCATAGGCGCCTGGTGTCGCGCTGCTCCATCTGTGATTCCACTCTGTCTCGGTACCTCCTCTTGGCTTCCTTCACCGCCCTCCTCAGTCCATAGACCGCTGCCTTGTACTCGTCCATGTTGCGGATACAAGACCGGAGTTATAGGCAGCAATGCAGGGCGTTCACAGCTTCACGGATGGATCTATCAACCCACGGCTTTTGGTTAGGAAAGACCCTAACTTTTACCGTGGGGACGATGGTGTCCGCTAGCGTTGCTATGAGGCTCATTGCTACTTCCAAACTCGCTGACGTCACTGGAACTGGATTGGATCATGTCCCAGTCGACGACACGCAGAGCGTCCTGTAGCTCAGCCTCTGATTGGTCAGACCACCGCTTTACGTTCCTCGTCACTACCGCTTCCGCGATCTTTTGCGGTACTCGGAAGCAAGAAAATGGCGGCATGGTCCGATTTGCGAACGGAGGAGAGAGACAGCCTTGTAGCCTCTCTTGAATGGCGTATAGCAGTGGTCCAACGTTCTTTCCCCTCTGGTAGCACACGTAATGTGCTGGTGAAAGTTCGGCATGACCTTTTTTAGGTTTGCCCTATTAAAGTCTCCAGCCACCACCACAGCCGCGTCGGGATACTTGTTCTGATGCCGACATAACACATCATGTAGGTCCGATAGTGCTACGTCGGTGTCCGCTTGTGGTGGTATGTAGACGGCTGTGGTGATGACCGAGCTGAACTCCCGGGGAAGGTAGAATGGACGGCATGAGATCGTCAGATGTTCCAGGTTCGGCGAGCAGGAACGAGAAAGAGTCTTAATGTTCTTGGGGTCGCACCACTTGTTGTTAGTCATGATCTCCACCCTTAGATTTACCAGACTCTTCCGTTCTGTCTGCACGGAAAACAGAGAAGGACTCGGTTGGGCATATGACTCGATCCGGCACCAGCGCGGTCAGCCATGTTTCCGTCAGACAAAAGATGTTACAGTCCCTCATGTCCCGTTGGAATCTGATCCTTGCCCTAACATCATCCATCTTATTTTCCAGAGACTGGACGTTAGCAAGAAGGATGCTGGGCAGAGGTGGACGGTGGGCTTGAACTCTCAGTCTGTTCCGAATTCCGCTCCGTTTCCCTCGATGTTTTCGTCGTCTCCCCGTAGTAGCGGCTCCACTGTTGTTGTTGTGGTTCGCTCGTACGATCTCTGCAGGCCACGCTGGATCGATGGAAAAAGTGGACAAAAACCCTTGTTTTGCGCAAAAGTTTATGTCCAAAAGTGTGCTGCGGTCGTATGCTGTTAGTGCCGATGTGTTTGTGGCAAAGAAAATATTTAAAAAAAACACAAAAACTAAAAGAGCGCACAATCTCCGCGGAGCTACCTCGACGGCGTCTGGACACAGCCGCGCCATCATCTCTATACTGCATATACTGCATATATTGCACAACAACAAAAAAGAGTAAATCCTACTCATCATAAAGAATGAAGTTTGTGTATCACTTAACAATAACAGCACGCTATCAATCATTAATTAATTATGAGTAAACACTTAATTTATCATTTATAAAGCTTTGTTCCACACTTTAGAAATGATGGATTCACCACTTGTAAATGAAGTATTATATAATGCTTCATAGCGTGCAGTTATTATAAAGTGTTACCGAGCGAAAGAAGAGACTTCTCTCCCCACTGCTGTCTCAAACGAGCACATATTACAGAGACAAACAAAAATAAACGGTAACACTTTATAATAACTGCATGCTATGAAGCATTATATAATACTTCATTAAAAAATGGGGAGCCCATCATTTATAAAGTGTGCAACAACACTTTATAAATAATAAATTAAGTGTTTACTCATACTTAATTACAGTTATTATAAAGTGTTACCCAATATTCTATTGTTTTATTTTCAATTACACCTCGAGAACCATGCGATTGCTCATGTCTGTCCATGGGTGAGTTGCACCTCTGTGTCCATGGCTAATTCTGCTGCAGCAGACTGCAAGACATGTTGGGTGGCGAGTCACGGGTAGTCTGTATTTGACCACACTTCAGTTGGTGTCTCGATGGAGGTTTTGATAATTGCGAGTCGCATTCATTCAAAAACGAAATACGGCAGTCGTCGTTGCAGATTCCGCTGACGGATACACTGAGCACCTATATCCTCTTCTCTCTCTCCTTATGGATGAATTTTCATCTCTCCATTGCACATTATTAACTCAGCTTCCTCCCCGGAATCATCGGACCCTATGAGACGTCATAGAGCCTATCTACCTGATGGATCATCGAGGTCTGGATCGTGGAATATGCCTCCTACCAACTATGCCATTGCCCTGTTGAGACTCCCCCCACTGTTGAGACTCCGCCAACTCCTCCTCTCTACCTCCATCTGCCTGATGGATCGTGGAGGTCTCCATCGTGGAATATGCCTACTGCTTTACCTCCTTCTGTTTTATGGATTGTGGAGGTCTGGATCGTGGTCCATGCCTATACTAAATACTAATTATTCATACATTTCTGTTATATTAATCGAATGTGTTGTAACTCTGTAATGCATCATTCTGGTCACATGACATCTATTGCTCCTGTCCATCCGGGGATAGGGATCCTCCTCTGTTGCTCCCCTGAAGCTTTCTACCCTTTTGTCCTGTGAAAGGGACCGATGTGAGGTCCTGGGACAGGGATGTCATATGTGTACAGATTGTTAAACCCTCTGAGGCAAATGCAAATTTGTGATAGTGGTCTATGTTAAAATAGTTTGAATTGAACTTTATAGTTGAAGACGAAGCTACAACTCAGTCCTCTATAACTTTGTTTCCCTTTCCTAGATTAGCCAGAGCAACTTCTGGCACATAGCAGCGGCCACATCCTCACGTTGCCCCGTTTGCCGAGGCACCTTGAGACCAAGGTTGTTAAGGAGCTCCAGTCGGCGTCGGGCCGCGTCGCTGTAATCTCTGCGTGGGACTTTGTAATCACAAGGTGGCAGACCGTTGGACAGAGATCGCCGTGTCAGATAGGATTGAAGATAGCAACGCTTTGGTTGATATGTTGGCGCGTGCGACTGATGGATGCTGATGTGACAAGAAGGGTATGATGACCTCTTGTGCCAGAGGTGCTTTTCAGGCAAACAATCAGATCGGTTGACGATATATCGCCTTTAAATGCGAGGATAAGCCGCGCTTAAATAGGAAACGGCTGCCATCGTATCACTCTACAACATCACCACAGTGGCAATGTTATCTTGTTTTACTCTCATGCACTACGATACAGCATTTTGATGGGAACTTGCTCAGACAGTCTGCACGCATTAGGAACCACCGAGAATTTGTTTGCGTGAGTAGATGCCATGCAAAGTCTATGTAGAGATGTGAATGGTTGCGATTGACGTAAATTGCGCGCCGGGATTTTCTCGAATTCAGCGAAGCGAAGAATTTGTGTTATTCGACTCAAGTTGAAATATTTAAACTTTGGCAAAAAATTCGCCCGACGAAGAGTTGCGAAAGCAAATCAGGGTTGAGATACTCCGCCGTTGTTGAATCCAACTGGTTGCCGTTACTCTAGTAGCGCTGGAAGCGGCTGTTATTCAGTCGTAGTCGGTGAGCCTACGGATGATGTTATGTATAAATATATATATGCTATTAATGTTATGAACCCAAACACGACGGCATTATGTGTTTAGACGTGTGTGGGATGTCCTCAACAAGTTTAAACCAGAAATAGTGGTTATTTCTTTCGTGTTGGATGGCGGGAATGATAACTGTTTCCACGGATAAAACACGCCCCATCTAAGCGAATGACGCGAATAAGCCACAAATAGTCAAGCGAGTAAACTCACGCAAGTAAAGCCTTGTGAATATTCACAATATTCAGGTAAAGCGTGCTCTCCTGGGTTGTATTGGCGATTTACTGTACGAACCAATAAAGAAAAGTGAGTGGCTTCAAATGATGTCAGTGCAGTGTGGGAGCACACAGAGGGACTATTGGGACAAACCCCCGTGCAATAAAGGTTTGAGATTTAAAGATGAATCCACTTGCTTTAGGACATGCAGTACATCGGAGGACCACTCGCACAGTGTGTGTTGAACAGAGGAAGCACTGTGTCACATTGTGCGTGCCGGAACAGTGTGTGCACTCCATTCGGCCACACGCCGCTATGCTTCTTGTTCCGCGAGAGCGAGGAGACCTGCTTAATGGAGTGCAGTCTGAACACCGAGCAGCAGGTGTACAATGAGTGGCATGCAGCTCTGGGAAGTGTTGTTGTTGAGGACAAGTGGTATTATGGGTAACAACAAAAGAGGTAAGTAGCAGATGGGACACGTCTGCTAAGGGGCTGGATCGTGATTTGTTCAGGCCCGATTCTGTCATTACTGAGAGGCAGCCGTTTGTTTTTTCATATTTAAAAGTGCCAGACGTGAAGAAGACCCAGCGTTATTCTTCTCTCTGAGTCTCACGCTGGGCTTTGTGTGTGTGTATGTGTGTGTGTGTATGTGTGTCAAAGTAAAGCTCAGAGACAAAGAGGCAGAGAGTGGATGTCTCACTCTGTAACTTATAGATCAGCGTTCTAAAACCATTTTTTGCACCACAGCCTTCAAGGTGTGGGGGTGTGACACAATAAAATGATACAACCGGCATGAAAAAAATGATATAAAGTTCATTCAAAATACAACTCACCATGACGTGGGATTATAGCCATATAGTTTGTTTTTTACTTAATTTTAACGTATCTTGTGACCGAGACAAGAGTTTTGACAAGAGGCACAGATAGACCATGACGATATATATCAAATATTTGTTTGAAGCATTTTTTTCCGTGTGACCTGGTACCAAAGCACCCACGGACCAGTAGCGGTCCACGGCCCAGTGATTGGAGACCACTGGTTTCAAGGACGGACAGCAGAACAACAGTTCTCTCCAGACCTCATGAATAATTTGATAATCATTTAGGAAGGTCTACCCCCCCCCCCCCCACCACCGTGACCGATCATGCAAATCCCTGCCTGCCCGACTTTATAGGGGGGAAAATGAATGTGAATTATCTGCATTTTGAGCAGCCCGTGCACACTGCACCACATGGCACCCAAATGGCAGACGCACAGAGCCCACCAAAAAAAGCAGACGATTGGGAAATGTTAACACGGGTCATATGTGCGCGGACACGTTTTTGAAGTGATGCAAGATGGACGTTGTTTACCGTGAAAATGAGATTATCACGTGCAGCGAAACATAATAAGATAACTAGGGGAACGGAAGTCTTTTTTTCCAGACCCTGAACTCAAAAGCTGCTCCCCAAAATAGGAAACCACAGCAGATGAAATAGCTTGTAGACATTTAGTTTTAATCATTTTATGTTACAAAGAAATGGTAGGTGACAAGCTTTTCCAATTGCCAGGGCCTTTCACAACTGATTATACATTTCTGTCGGCAATTTAAAATTGAGAAAATACTGAGCAATTACGCAGCTTTCACCTCCTCCGAGCGAAAAAAACAAGCCCACTTTGGCGGGAAGCTGACGGATGCACCCGGATTCAACCGAGAAATTCATAATGGCTCTGCAGCGTATCATCAGAATCTGTAAAATTAAGGAAGAGTGATGTTTACAAAAAGCAATCTGTTTGATGAGTGCTTCAAAATCAATTTCAAGCAACAAGGGCCAAAGCAGCCTCCCTTTGATTCGACGGCGGGAACTGTAGCTTACCGCTCCCCAGCGAAATGGCGGCTGGGTAGACACATGCAATTACCCGGCATAAAACACTCCCGACTCCCTCCTAATTATAAACCCTTGTGAATAATCACAGCCCACTGCAATTAATGGAGCAACTCTTCAGCAGAACACTGGAGAGAGCTCCAGCTCTCGCAATAACGGCACATGGTAATTTAGCCTATTTCATTAGGCCGATCCGTTTTTTAAATTAAACTTATTAAATGTGGTTGACCTTCTGATGCCACGGAGGCAGGACACAATTGCAAACCCCCTCCCAGCTCTAACATGTGAGAAAGTTTGTACGTTTCTGTTTTAACAAGGTCCAAAAAGCCCACAAGATAAGTGTTAAAAATGTCAGGATTTGCTTCAGAAACACTGGTTAAACTTTTTTTTGATAGTTTTCAAATGTTGTATCTTACAACACAGATCTTATATCACAGACAAAACAACTTATTATGGTTTTTGGATTTCTGTTCATGTAAAAGATTGCAGTCATGACAATCATGACGATGGAAAAATAGGTTGAGATTTATATGAAGAAAACGTGGAACAAATCAACCAGGTTCCGAAATGACTGCAAGGTTATGGTCTCAATCTCTAGTTTCAATTCTTCTTTAATTCAGAATGATGTTCATTTAGTAGATCATGGTCCATTGAGAGTTAAACAGAACGATGAAGCAGGGTATGCTTTAGGGCGGGCTTAGTGTGATTGACAGGGTGCTACCAGAGCTGTATGTCACTCCTCCACATTCCAAATATGGTCACTTTTTTCATCGGTGGCGAAAAGATGGCAATGTCCACACACACACACACACACACGCACACAAAATCAATTCGCAGTCTGGTTCAAGGAGAAGAGACACCAGTACCAGACTTTATCCTAAGGTAGGCATCCTGGACCTGGGTCCCCCAACTAAAAGGGCCCCAAACAGCTATACATGTATTATGATGTTTAGATATAAAAAATAATAGAATTACGTTACTATTCTTACTCAGCTCCGTAAAGCAAGTACAACAAACAGTAGAGTACTTACTGAGTACTTTAAGGAGGGAAACATTCCACCCTGCGGGACTAATAAAGGCTTATCTTACCTTATTTACTTTTTATTTTTCAGATTCGGTTTTGACTCAAATATTCAGGTAAATAGCTGAAGGCAGGAATTTAACAGCAGTTTTAATAGTTGTTTTTTTAGCATCAGACTCACTGCACATCCTCATTTCTACACCAGAACTAAATCCATCACGCTCCAGAACTTAAAGGATCACGATTACTCAAAATGTCATTTGGACTGTGCGTGTCCTCACCTCCTTCGTTATCTCTACCCGCCGTCATTTGTCTGTTTAATGGATGTTTTACACAGAAACACCATTTCTGTAGAGTTGCTTGAAAAGCTTTTGAAAATGGGTGATATTATAAAACGCACATGCATCATTTTGGCCAATAGAGATGAGATGAAATAAAAATCTAAGCGCAGACACAATCCAGACTACTTTGCTAATGTGTACTATATTTGAAGATAAGCTGACACAAACTTGCTGACCGTAGCTTCAAAAAGAAAATGATGAAAGAATGTGTCAATACCTGGCACCTTATGATATCTACCTTTACACCAGAGGTCTCATCAATTGTACATGGCTGTCATTCTCAGGTCCAAATGGTAATAAAGACTTCAGGGCCACTATTGGATCAAAGTTGGGAGATTGTAAAGGCAAAAGGCTTCATATATATGGGACTCTGCCCCTTGGGCCAAGATGGAGGGACTGATAAGAGCCGACTCCTGGAGGCTCAATGCAAAATGCATCAACGCGCTATGTCGTTACCTCATATTGGTCCCAGCATCTCCTGCAACTGGAGAGTTACAGGGAAAGAAATAAGAGTTATATCTGATGTCTTATTGGCACAACTGTGGCCCTTGAACCATGGGAGTTGGGAGGATATGAATAATTGAGCGTGCAGGTGTTGACTTCTTCCACAGATCCACAAAAAACGACCTCATGCAAGTTCATACGAATCTCGAGGAGCCTGTATGAGGAAGAAGTCCCGGTGCCAGGAATGTATAATAAACAGTATTTCATTTAACAAACAGGATCACCATACATCGGTCTTTCCGGACGCGGTTTTCGTTCCGACAGTCCATCAGCTGTCCGACGAAAACCCGTAAGAGACCAATTCCACGTTTTAATCAAAGAGTTTTAATCGGCATCATTCGTCGAGCTTGTGCCCCATTGGTAAGTGAAGGTTATCAATACCTTTCAATGACACAGTGATACGCTAACGGCTAACAAGGAGGCGCGGCTTTCCCCGAAGAGATCAACAGCTGTTTCTCAGTTCCGGTTTTCTGAAGACTCTTTAAAATAAGATGGCTTCAAAATAAGAGCTTCTTCCGCCTGGAAACAGACGTTTTTACGATCTCTTAAGAGAAACCCACTCCATCCCAGGATCAATACATCTCATTCATACCCGAATCAGCCTATTATTAGAATAACCATAAAACATCTTACAATCAACATTACAGTTAAAATGATAAAACAGTGATCATACTTTTTCTCCTCTGTTTTCCTCAATACATTCTTCATAATATCCCTTATTAATTATCTTATCTTTCTATGTATGAATTGAAAACATAGGCTCTCATTACAACTTCACAAACGTGAACAAACTTTTAGCACATTTAGCTGTTTCCATACAGCTTGCTGGTTACAAATGCTTGGTGGAGACACTGAAGGGTGTCTACAGCAACTGTGAAGGGGCGCCATGGGCTGAGACCGGCTCAGCGACCCGGTCATCATGTCAACTGGAAAACAAAATCTGTCAGTCTGACATTTTTTTACCGATTTACTTTATTGAAACCACATTGGAAAGGCCTTATGTTACTGCCACAAAGGGGAGAAAAAGACAAAAAAAACACGACCCACGCAACAGAAGGAGGGGCAAAGACTGAGAGGAGGTGAGAGAAAGAATGGAAGAACAAGTAAGACGAAAAGGAGTGGAGGGGTACGGAAGTGCGAAAAAGAGTGCACAGAATAGAACCGCTTACATTTCGGGTACATTTGGTCAGTTTCCAACATCAGAAGAATAAATACACAGGGGAACGAGACACAGGTGGAAACAATGAGGGCGTGGCTTGCAATCAAACAGGAGGCAGAGGATTGGCTGAGGGCAGGTTAAGGGAACGACCAATCAGGGGACATAGGGCAGACAATCACAGGGAGTGCAGGGAAACAGAGGACACAAGAGACGAGAGACGTTTCTCAATTCCAAGTATGCTGAGTACAGACTTGTGTTCTTTTGGAGTCTGGATCTGGGAGTTTGGTCTTGGGAGTCCAGACTCCAAAGGACGAGAGGACGGTCTTTCTGCGATTGGAACAGCAACTGACTTGATGACTTCACCACATCAGCTGTTCTTGCTCCTGAGTTTACTCCAATTATTCACTCTAAATAATTGTTTACAGTCAAACAAAATATGACAACCCTGCTTTTATCATTATCCTTTAAATATAATTATTTTATTTTGAATTGTGTGTGGATAGAAGATGGCGCTCCACAGAGGGCGACGTCGCGGAGCTCTCCGAGTCAACTTATTTATTTGTCTTTTTCTACTCACTACTTTTTTGTGCCGAGCTAAGACACAAAGTGCAACGTTTTTCTATGATCGGGCGACCTTGTTACAGCTGAGAGCGAAGTCAATTTGGACTATTTTCCCCCTATGAGCCGCAACTCTACCCAGAGCTAACATGCTATGTTGACTCGACGCTAGGTCGGAGCCATGAGAACAACAGGCCGAAGCGGAGGCGCGGCAGACGGGGAGGAGCTAACCGAAGGCTCCGGCGCTTGGTTAGCATAGGAAGGCTAACACTCCCAATCATACTGTTCGCAAATGTTCAGTCTCTGGAAAACAAGGTGGACGAGCTACATGCTCGGATTTCCATGCAGAAGGACATTCAGGATTGCTCCATACTGTGTTTCTGTGAAACCTGGCTGGGGGAGAGAACACCCGACGAGGCAATTACACCAGATGGCTACACGGTCTTCAGAGAGGACCGATGCGCTGTGGAAAGCGGAAAGACTCCTGGTGTACCAACAGTAAGATCATATCAACATCTTGCTCTGAACATGTGGAGTATCTGACTTTGAGGCTCAGACCATTTTATTTGCCCAGAGAACTGCAATGTATCATTGTGAGTGTTGTGTATATCCCCCCCTCCGCTAAGGAGGAGGCTGCACTGAAGGAGCTACACGACATGATCAGTGAGCATGAAAACACATATCCTGACGCTGCTGTCATTATTCTGGGAGATTTTAATCACTGCAATCTCCGGAAAAATATGCCCAAACTGCATCAGTTTGTGACCTTCCCCACTAGGGGAAATAAAACACTGGACCAATGCTACAGCAACATCAGAAATGCCTTCTCAGCTGAACCAAAACCCCATTTTGGAAAGTCTGACCACATGGCCATCCGGCTCAAACCAGTCTACAACAAAAGGCTCAAGACAAAGCCAGTCCTCGTCAGAATCTTTAACACCTGGACTGATGGGGCACAGGCTAGCCTTCAGGGCTGCTTTGAGGCCACAGACTGGAGCACTTTCAAAGTGGCCACTAACGACATCCACGAATACACAGAGACTGTGAGTGACTACATCAGCTGGTGTACGTCCCTATGTGCACCTCCCAGGACTGTGCGTATGTTCCCCAACCAAAAACCCTGGTTTAATGGGGACATACAAAATAACATCAGGAAGAGACGGGACGCCTTCAAGTCAGGAGATCAGGAGAAGTATATGAGAGCCCGGTACGAGCTGCAGAAGTCCATCAGAGCAGCAAAGAGGGCTCACTCCCAAAAACTTGAAGGCTACTATCTCAACCACAACACGCGCAGGATGTGGCAGGGGATCCAGTCTGTCACTAACTACAAGAAAACCACAACAACCACAGACCCCCGTGATCCCACCCTTCCAGACAGCCTCAACAACTTCTATGCCAGGTTCGACAGGCTGAATATGGACACACCCTCAAAAGCCCCCTGTGACCCCATGGACTTTGCCTTTCAGGTGACTCACACACAGGTCCTGAAGGCCCTGAAGAGGGTAAACCCCTACAAGGCTGTGGGACCTGATGGAGTTCCCCCCAAAGTCCTAAAGGTCTGTGGGGAACAACTAGCCGGAGTGTATGCTGACATCTTTAACCTGTCACTATCTCAGGCTGTAGTTCCCCGTATCTTTAAATCCTCCATCATCATATCAGTCCCCAAAAAACCAAACACACCCACCTTAACCCTTGTGTTGCCTTCGGGTCATTTTGACCCGAATCAATATTACACCCTCCCCCCGCCTATGGGTCATTTTGACCTGATTCAATGTTTCACCCTCCTGTTACCTTTATATTTACTAACATATTTTACCCTTTGGTTTCAATTTGACGCCAGCAATTAAAACCTCCAGAAAATTATTAGAATTAATATTGTTTTCCAAGTTTAAGTGTGAGGCACTTTATGTTTGTTTGTTGACTACCGAAAGAACACCGACATTAAACATTGAATGGGGTCAAATTAATCCTAAGGCGGGGGGAGGGTGTAATATTGATTCGGGTCAAAATGACCCGAAGGCAACACAAGGGTTAAATGACTTCAGGCCAGTGGCACTCACACCAGTCGCCATGAAGTGCCTAGAAAAACTGGTCCTCACCCACATCAACCACACGGTCCCGGACAATGTCGACCCCCTCCAGTTTGCCTACCGCCCCAACCGATCAGTGGATGACGCGGTAGCAATAGCTCTACATCGCACTCTGCAACACCTGGAAAGCCGCAGAATTTATGCCAGGATACTTTTCCTGGACTATAGTTCTGCCTTTAATACCATCCGCCTGGGAAAACTAATCAAGAAGCTGACAGACCTCAGCGTCCCAACTCCCACCTGCAACTGGATTCTGGACGTTCTGATAGAAAGACCCCAGGTGGTGAGAATGGGAGGACGGGTGTCTACGGAGCTCACAGTCAGCACAGGATCCCCACAGGGCTGCTGCCTGAGCCCCAAACTATTCACCCTGTACACCCATGACTGCACCTCCACCCAGGACAACACCATCCTCATCAAATATGCCGATGACACCACCGTCCTGGGGCTCATCAAGGGGAGCGGGGATGAGTCGAGCTACAGGACCCTGGTGAACAACATCCTGGTCTACGGAGAGGAGAACGACCTCATCCTCAACACAAACAAGACCAAGGAAATAATACTGGACTTCAGGAAGAACCCTCCCCCTCTACAGCCTCTCACCATTAAAGGGACTGAGGTGGAGAGGGCTGACGGGTACAGATTCCTGGGAATGCAGGTGACATCTGACCTGAGCTGGACTCTTCACACCACAGCCACAGTGAAAAAGGCCCAGAAAAGGCTTTATTTCATCAGGATGCTCAGGAAAGCTGGTCTGAACCATCGCCCTCTCACCCAGGCCTATAAAGGACTGATAGAGAGCATCCTCACCACAGGCATCACTGTGTGGTATGGAAACACCACACAGGCAGAGAGGAAGGCTCTGCAAAGAGTCATAAGGAAGAGGATCACAGGGACACAACTTCCATCCATGGACTCTATGTATGTGCAGCGCTGTCGGAAAAGAGCAGAGGCAATCATTGGAGACTCACTTCATTCAGCTCACTCTCTGCTCAGACACAAACACTGCACATAAAACCTGAGACACAGCCGAGCGGACAGCATCGTCACCCACAGGACACGCTTCTTCAACAGCTTCTTCCCTGCCACAGTCAGACTGATGGCACAACAGAACTACTGAGAAATGCGCACTCCTTGAAAGTGTGAAAAAGGTGCAATACTACAATCAGTGCAATACCCCCACACAACCTTCCCCCAACATCTGAACATATCCCCACATAACTTTCCCCTTTCCCCTCTTTCTTTCTTTTTACAAGCTAGGTACAGCACTAGCCTACTTACCTACTTATTATCTCTGCACTCTGCTTTCTTATGTTTATTTTTGAGAACCTGTTCCTGTACTTAGTACTTAATACTGTTAATACTGCATACACTTTACCACACTATGTACAGTGTGTTCTTTGTACAGTGTTATTTTTAAATATATGTTTCATATTTCTATTATTATTACGGTTATTATTATTATAGTGTGTTTGTTCTGTACCTCTGTTGACTCGGAGAACCCTGCAAAAATAATTCCGATGTGTCTGGACTGCTGGTCTAGGCACAGATGGCAAATAAAAAACCTTGAACCTTGATATATTTTGAATCGTGTGTATAAATATATATATATTTATATACACACGATTCAAAATAAAATAATCATACACAGATAATTGTATATATATTGTGTAAAAAATAAAAACATATATTGTTTATAAATATTTAGATTATATATAAATATATATATATATACTGTATATAATAAATGTTATATGCATACATATATATATATTTGTATGTATATCTAGTTCTATTACACATGTAATTGGAAACAATTCGGTCAAAAGTTAAAAGACACCACTATAGTTCAATGTTAAAGTTTAAATAAAATATTAAGTTATGAATTTTAACACTCAGTCAAACTGATTTAACGTTATCTTTGAATAAATAATAAACTCTTTGTGCTCGTTAGATCCTCCAAACCAAATTATATCTCATGTTTAACAGCTACGAAGACATCAGAGCCAGCGGAGCATTTAAGAGAGTCCTGCCGAGATCAGGCTGCTCTCGGCGGCCACACAGCGCGCTGACCACCCGGCGCTACAGAGCTCACTGGTCCCGCGAGCAAAACCTCAAATCTACGGCGCAGATCTTTATTAGGCTGAATCATAACAAACAGACCACAGATTTGATTTTTAAACGACTAACTTCTCGCCATTAAAACATCCTAAAATGACATTCCGTGACTCAACAACAGTAGTATTTATAAAAAGACATCTGTCAGTAGTTTATTTTCTCCTCCGCTATTGTTTCCAGTTGCTGGTGTGAAATGCATTCTGGGCTATCTGCTGGCCAAAGTACGCACAAGTTTCCTCTGATGCATCCTCCGGAAAGTGGTAGGA
Source organism: Pseudoliparis swirei (assembly GCF_029220125.1). Lineage (NCBI taxonomy): Eukaryota > Metazoa > Chordata > Actinopteri > Perciformes > Liparidae > Pseudoliparis > Pseudoliparis swirei. The sequence continues at coordinate 21,939,493 of NC_079394.1, read as the reverse complement.
TCAACTCACATCCGGGTATTTTGAACCTGCTTTGCGAGAAGCGGACTTTGAATTGGAACATGTACTCGGGCTGTGACTAGGGTGACTATATCCATAACACCAAAAAGGAGGACACTATGCAGTATTTTGTGAGGCTGTATATAATTGCATAGGACTTTGCTGTGCTCCCCTCTACAATACAACTGTGTGTGATTCTACATTATGTATATGTCACAGAATAGTCTTGAAGAGTCAAAAAGTGTTTGTTCACAGTATTTGTATTTATTCAATACATTGTGGTGTTCAAAAACTGACCATTGAGATTAAAAGTGCTGAGTGCCACAAGGCTTTGTTTTAAAAGCAAAAAGAAAACCAAACATTTGTTTTACATTTAACGACTCAAAAAGTAATGAATTTCTAAAGTGATTCAGTCTCTTGGGGACTTGAGTGCAGTGTCTTCATCTGTGTGCAGCAGTCCACCTGTACTCAAGACCAACGAGCCTGTTCATCTCCTGCAGGGACACGTATCAACAATACTGTCATCAGCTTTCAAAAATCTGTATAGTTTTAAACCCAATGAATATTCATATTATATGTAGCCCATTCATAAAATCAAAATGCTGCATTAGAAATCAATGTGGCTTAAGTGCTACCTACAGTAAATTAGTATCCTATATTTGCTAAATTATATACAGAGCAAACAAATTGCATCATATTGAGTGGATGCCCCTGACACAACTTTATCATAGTGTATGTCTGTTTGTGAAATAAAAAATCAGACTAGTGTACTCACCAACTAGTTCATTCTCTATTTGCAATACTGGAGCTAGATCTGGCTGCTGGCAGTCGTAAAGATCTTGAATCTGAAGTCCTTCAGACACGGGCCTTTGACACCAGGAGAAGGCAAACAGTCCATGTAGCACCTCTTGGACTTCATACTGTCCACTGCAGGATGCCTCCTCTTGCCAAAAAGAGCAGCAGCAGGCACTTCCTAAAACATCAAACAACTGTTATAAGGTCATAATCTGACAAAAATCCCTCATATTCACTATTTATAGCTTGACTTTTTCTAGAAATGGGTTAACATTCTCACTGAATCACTGTATAGTGTTATACAACACTTGAACAACATTAAACATAAAGTCCTAAGCTGTATTGCCTTATTTTTAAAGATGTGTTACTGCAGAGGGCATACGTCCAACAATTGTCATTTCATATCAATTCTAGTTTCTACAGGAACCGTATGATCAAATATGTTGCCTACATTGTTTATGCCGTAATTTCACTCATTTTACTAAGTCCTCCATAAACAACATGAATGTAATCACTTAGCAAAACCATTCAAGCATAACGTGTGAGTTTCATCAACTTACCATGGTTAGTTTAGTTGTTTGGACCGAAAATGTAGATTCGAGCTGCCAAATCGTCTTTTCGGACTCGGAAAAAGGAGAAAATCAAACTCGCACCTGGTCTCTGCTGATTGGTCAAATGCCAAAAAGGCGGGTGCAGTGGCGTAAGGTGATCTCTGCTGATTGGCTGGGTGAAGGGCATATGATTATTGAACTCACTGATGACACCGTTAGTACATCGTGCGGAAGTGCCCATATATTGTCATATTCATTGAATGTATTTTAACTCTAAATCTGTCCTTCTGTACACATTACATCTATTGCATCTGTCCATCCTGGAGAGGGATCCTCCTCTGTTGCTCTCCTGCAGGTTTCTTCCCTTTTTTTCCCCCTGAAGGGTTATTTGGGAGTTTTTCCTGGTCCGATGTGAGGTTTTGGGGCAGGGATGTCTATGTGTACAGATTGTAAAGCACTCCGAGACAAATTTGTAATTTGTGAAATTGGGCTATACAAATAAACTGAATTGAATTGAAACTGAATATATGGTCGCACGGCTCCCAAAAGGAGGACAAATACGCGTCCGGACAGGGCATTGAAAATCTGGACTGTCCGGCCTAAATCCGGACGTCACCGAAGCTGCGACTGATGATGTTTCACGAGTCCACAAGTACGCTAAGATATATTGATGAACGGCCATCGTCTCTGTGTAGTTTTTAATTTAAGATAATACTGAGGAAGGCATGGCTTGGTCAGTGAAGCGAATGTGGAAGTGTCTTAAACCTGCAATTTCTCTAATGGCCATCAGGGGGTGACTCCTCTGGTTGTATAGAAGTCTATAAGCACTTCTCTCTTGATTTATTCCCTCAGTAAACATTGTAAACATGAGTTTATGGTCTTAATTTCTAGTTTCAAGTCTTCTTCAATACAGCATGATGTTCATTGAATAAATTATGCTCCATTTAGATTCAAACAGGCCTTAACCTCCTGAACCCCACCCGATTTTCTAGGTTTCTGCTCGAAATGACATACCCAAACTAAAAAGGGTGTAGCTCTGCAACCACAAAAGCTATTTGAATAATGTTGGTGTTATAATAAAGGGAACACATGTGAGCTTTTGTTCAGATGTGTAAATATTAGTATATATGTTACTGGTTAAGAGTAAATAAAGATGAAACTTCTATTCGATTAGAAAAAAAAGCACTTTCAGGTTGAATATATCCTGGATGGATGCACAGCTAAGGCCTAAAATCACCCAGATAATAATACAACTTGTGAACAGACTCTCTGCAAAGTTTGACTCAGAAAAAAAAAAGCAGAACAATAGTTGGAGACTTTTTAGTAAAGAGAATTTTGGCGAGGTCTCTAAAATTTGCATTTGGGCACATTGAAGCACCATCTGTGCCATTTGACTTTTATCATGTACCAAACCATTTATTTCACTTTCACTTTTACTTGTGGTGTTCAATACATGCAAATACATCATTATGTGGCTTTAAAACAGTAAATCAAAGATAAAAAAACGATCAAACAAAGTGGTGCTGTGCGCGTGCGTAAAGCCGGTTTTTGGATCTATCACAGCGCAGCTGTTGCGCGCGCAGATATCTCTGCACGGGAAGGGCGGATTTTAAAGAATGACACGTCATTTGAATACTTAGAGCCAATAGAATCGATTGGTACCAAGAAATACACGATTGACAGCACTGTGAGCCAATAGGAGACAGAAAGGCGTCGCCATATTTGAAATGTGATATCCGATTAGCTGAAATTGAACTTCCTGACAGCTGACTATGACGCTTCCCCAAAAGTCCGCCTGGTTTTTAAAGGGACATACACACACACTGAAGCCATGCCAGATGGAATGCAGGGGAGAGAAACGTTTTTTCTTCTTCTCAAGAACAAAAGTATGTTGAATTTGCTGAATGTAAAGCTATGAAGCGATTAATATTTCTGTGTTCTTTGGCTTATATCTCCGCGATACTTTGGTGCAGAAGGATTCTGTAAAGATATTTAGAATCTGTGTGAAGTCCTCTTGCTTTCGAACATCTCTTCTTTTATGATTGCACACAGCTACATGTCGCTAGCTACGGAAACGTTCTGAGTGGGCCGACACCTGACAAAATTATGATTATGATATTTGTATTTTTATTTCAGTTGGTGTTTGAGTTGTGTTTAAATGGCTCACTGATACTTGTAGCCCCAGTTGTCTTCTTTAATTTGATGTACAACATCAATATATTTGCTCATGTTTATTATAATAGTATAGACAGTTTAAAACACAATATCAAAAATGCACCATATGTGGTGCGTTGGGGCTTAAGAGATAAAGCAGGGTATGCTTTAGGTCGGGGCTACCTTGTGATGGAGATTATTGCAACAGTAATGATTGGAACATGGAAACCTTTCACGATGTCTTGTTTCTACGGGTGAAGGTGAGCCGCTCCCGTCTGCAACACAGACGGGAGCGGCTGTTCTTCAGTACTTGGTGCAGAGCTTGACACCGTAGCGTTTCTGTGCATTGACAGTTGCCGTTTGATAGTTGGACTTTAAAATACAACAGGACACAATACTTCAAAACCCAGAACCATTACAGGAGGAGAGAGAAGAAAGGAAAGGACAGAGGAAAACTTAAATGAATAAAGAAAACACTGGCGATACACAAGATGTCTCCACAAATATTAAATATAATAGATATTAGTGAGGGAATTATGTTTATTATTATTTTTTTATTAAGTTTTTAAAAATAATTAAAGGAAATATATATATTTTTAATGTTAATAAAAAAGCAGATGACAAAATTCTCGCTGCCGGCACCAAACAAAAGCACAATCATGGCTCGTTGACAATCAGCACAGTCGGATCTGTGGCAAAGAAACGGTGATGAGGAACCCTCGAGAGCGATCTAGTCAAGAGCCGCAACAATCAATCAGGCTGTCAGCGGGAAAATGGCGGCGGACGGGGTAAAGACGAGACTTTGGCCCGGGAGACGGGCGCTCGGGGAAGCAATTGATCGTTGACATTTTGTCACCTGAGTTGTTGGTGTTGGGAGTCACGTGGGCTGAATATAGCAGATGACACAGGGGCAGGTTAGAAAATTGACTTGGGGCGATTTCTGACCTACTTTACCGCCTGGCAAGGGGAAAAAACAGTTTCTGTCACATATTTAAAGGGGAGGGGTGGGGGCATGATTTACATATAATCTGCACACTAAAAACCAAAAAACATCAAAAGTTGGCGTGAAAAAAAAAGCAGAGATGTGCATGTAACTTTTTCTTCTTCTTTTTTTGCACCATACGTTTACATTGGGAAACCGCAATTATTTGTATATATTCTGTCATATTCATAGAATGTGTTTATGTAACTCTGTAACGCTGTTCATCTGGTCACATGACATCTCTTGCTTCTGTCCATCCTGGAGAGGGTTCCTCCTCTGTTGCTCTACTGAAGGTTTCTTCCCTTTTTTCGCCGTGAAAGTTTTTTTTCTATTTTTTTGAGAGTTTTTCCTGATCTGGTGTGAGGTCTGAAAGAGTATCCAAAGAGTCTGGATAGAGCCCGGTGTTTGTGGAAGAAGTTTCAAACCAGGGATGCATTTTAAGAGTATTTATTTTAGCATTAACAAGCATACATCTTCTGCTTGCTGCTACAGCCCAGATAATGGTCCCCATTCCGACGTCTCTTCATACTGTAGAAATAGATTTATAGAAAATAGGTTGTATATAGACTCTTTAGAATCATAGTGGAACACTGAGCACATTGGCCCTCTCTCTGCCACACACACACACACACTCACACACCGACACACACACACATTGGCTCTCTTTCTCTGCCCCCCCCCACACACACACATACACACACTCGCCCTCTCTCTGACCCCTCACACGCTCACACACATTGGCTCTCTGCCCCCCCCCCCCTCCACACACACACACACACAAACACTGGCCCTCTCTCTGACCCTTCACACACACATACACACATACACACATTGTCTCTCTCTCTGCCCCCCCCCCCTCCACACACACACATACTCGCCCTCTCTCTGACCCCTCACACGCACACACACATTGGCTCTCTCTGCCCCCCCCCCTCCACACACACACACACATACAAACACTGGCCCTCTCTCTGACCCTTCACACACACATACACACACACACATTGTCTCTCTCTCTCTGCCCCCCCCCCCTCCACACACACACACATACAAACACTGGCCCTCTCTCTGACCCCTCACACGCACACACACATTGGCTCTCTCTGCCCCCCCCCCCTCCACACACACACTCGCCCTCTCTCTGACCCCTCACACGAACACACACATTGGCTCTCTCTGCCCCCCCCCCTCCACACACACACACACACACACATACACACACTGGCCCTCTCTCTGACCCCTCACACGCACACATTGGCTCTCTCTGCCCCTCCACACACACACACACACATACAAACACTGGCCCTCTCTCTGACCTTTCACACACACATACACACACACACACACATTGTCTCTCTCTCTGCTGCCCCCCCCCCTCCAAATAAACACACACACACTGGCCCTAGTCTAAACCACGGGCCACCTCCAACTTATTTTCCGCACCAATCACGGGCTCTCAAAGTCTAATACCTGGAGAAGCCCCAACTTATTATCATCCAATCACAAATGCTCTTAAAGACTTGATATGCATAACTAATTATTTTGAATGTCAGTCTGTCAGGAATGGAGCGAGCGGAGGCCCTTCCTACAGACCCGTGTACACGTATTCATCTTGTGTGATACTCTGTTGAATAATCATGATTGAAGTTCAACTAAAATCCTCCTGAAGATGGCGGGTGTTTCCTGCACGCATGGTCGTGGATTGGTTAAATCGCGACAATACCTTAAGCTCACAGTCTGCCTCCAACAGTTTCTGTCGACCTCCAACCCTCAGACGACCAATCTAACGTCTCACAAATAAGAATAGAGCTTACAATCTCTATTCAGTGAGCTTACAGCTCCCAGTAAGCGTTGTGTTGTCATGCATCGCCCCGCTGGCACGCTCTCCCCCTGCTCTCCAGCCTCCGAACAGACTGAATTTCGCGCCATGAGCCAACATAGGTGTTTTCCGCTTCCGGTTTCAGACTTTTCAGAATAAGAGCTTAAACAGGAAAACAGTCACGATCTCAAGAGAAATACACCTCTCCCATAATAAAACCATTTCATTCATACCATCAACATCTTATAGTATGATAACAATAAAACATCATAAAATCAACATGAGTTACGAATATAATACAGTGATCGTATTTTTCTACGCTTTTATAATAGACTCATCAGAATATTCCTCCCTAATATCCACTATGTAAAATATCTTTCTTTATGCATTATTTAAAACAAGACTTCCTTATTTACCTGCGCAAGTGTATATAAAATCCAGGTCAAAGGTCGGGGATGTTGTATGTGGACAGATTGCAAAGCCTTCCGAGGCAAATTTGTAATTTGTGATATTTGGATACACAAAATAAACTGAATGGAATTAAAATACTTAAATAATTCAGTGAAGGAAAATGGGACGAATGGCGCTGAAGCTGAGAGAGAAGTTAGGGGAAGGAAGAAGAGGGTGTTCGGGTACAGATAAGAGGAAGCACCGTGAGATACTAACGTGTGCCCACGTTGTTTATCCCGCCACTCCCAAAAAACAAATTGAAAAGAATCAACTTAATGTTCTTCCGTGTGCCTGATATTCAGTTCAGAGTATTGATGAGCACATTTAGTTGTCATTGTTGGGGATCCTTGATTTGCAATTAGAGCAGCCCAGATTATTATTGCCGTTAGAGTCTAATGGAGCACATTTGTCAGCTAAACAGTCATTCCTGATCTCTTCTTTAGCGCAGAAACCAAAACCAGAACCAGATTATTAAAGATGTTTACACCAAATGCCTCTACCCTACCTTGTGTGTTCTGTTACTTGGTAAAAATGGTGTAATCAGACAATTTAGAATTACAGTTTGAGTGTATATTTAGTTCATAAGACCTGTACCTGCAGAATCAGTAACTTCTTTTAAATCACTTCTTAAAACCCATTTTAATAGAACAGCTTTTAAGTGATCTAGTCTTTTTATGCAGAACTTTGGTTCCCTTAATTTAGTTTGTCTGTTTTTAATTAATTTTTTTATTATTTTCTTTTTAATTAATTTTTAATTTAATTTTAATATATATTTTTAAATGTAATATTGGTTTCTTGCTATTCCATTTGTTTTGCTTTGACTCTCTGTGGAGCACTTTGTAAACATTGTTTTTAAAGGTGCTATATAAATAAAGTTATTATTATTATTATTACCTAATAAACTTCTTTGCATAATTTATGAACAATTTATGATGGCTGATTCCTCTGATTTTGACGCTGGGTATGATATTCCCCTTCCTCCTCTCCGTCCCGGCTCGCTCTCGCCGGTGACTTGACTCCGGGAGCTCTCGGAGATAACGCCGGTGTTTAAGCCTGCACTTCGGTCCACTCGGTTTGGGATGGATGAGCGGCGGCTCGCCAGGAGTTGCCGTACAAGAGGCTCAGCGCATGTGGCCGAGGGGCTTTGGGGGGAGCTTTGGGGGGAGCTTTGAGGGAGCAGGATCACTCTCAAGTAACTGTGACTGGATGCAACAAGGCCAGATGAGATGTCTGTGGGTTTTAGGAGTGATCTCCGGGAGACGGAAGGGAAAAAAGGAGGCGGGTTAAAGGAAAATGAAATCACAGAGAGTGTACAGTCCTTGTGCGAGAGACACATCTGGCTAACTTCTGAAGCTTCCTTCGCTGACTTCCAGAAGGGAACAGGGACAGTACCAAGGAGAGAAAGTGACTTACAACCATTAAAGCGTCTATGAAGTGGCATGAAACTTACTGCTGGTGAAATTATTCCTTTATTTTCATCCTTTGGGTCACAATACATTTATTAAAATAAATAAAAATTAAAACTCACGCACACACATGCATTTTTTTCTTTTCTTTCTTTTTTCTTTCTTTCTTTCTTTCTTTTTTTTCACAATACTCTGACTTTATGATGTTGTGTCCAGTTTTGTCGTCCTCTCGGTAAAAAGCCTCTCTACATTTTTTAAACAACACAGTATCATCGAGGCATACATCAAAACCAATAAGGGAATACAAAACACGCAATCAACCCAAAATAATAAACCTTCCATGGCGTTTTTTATATAAATGCATCATTAGCATTGTAATAGCACAATTAAGTACTCATATTGGTACTTTGTATGTTCACGTACCCAATTTGCAAATACGTGTGTCACCTTGGTAACAAGCACCACTTTAAGAGGGGGGGCTTGATGTCTTCCTGCTGTGAACGAGTGTTCCTTCTGTCTGACTCTGAGGTTTTCCAACATGTGAGGCGAGTCACGTAGCAGCTCCCGGGGGCCTGTGATCACTTAAACACACCAGAGGATCACGGCGGCACGTCGGTGTCTTTGTGAGGCCGGTTTGATATCGCGTGGCACCCACACTTGGAACGGCTCCGCTTTAAACCAACAACTACTGCCGCCAATGCATCGCAGCCGCTGGGCATTTACTTGCTTTATTTAGGGGGAGAGATTTACCCGCATTTCAGATGATGGATATATACAAGGAGTGATGCACAGCCGCGGCTACGAGGGGAGACTTTAGAGCGGCTTGAAGGTGTTTTTACACCGTCTGTCAGTGGACGCCACATAGCCGCGCTTTTTCTCGTGACAGGTCCTCGCGGGCTTAGTAGCCCAAAGTGGGTTGAAGAATGAAGGCAGCTTTAACCTCCAGTGGGTTCAGGTTTCGCAGAAGTTGTTTCCAAACTTTCAGTCTACACTAGCTTGTTAGAAATAGCATAATATCCTGTTCTTTAATTCGGTTACACCCTTTTTCCTTTTAGCATTGGTTGTCGACAGGGGCGTCGTTAGGCCTATTTTAGGGGGGGGGGGGGGGCTTCAGCCAAGACAGACAGTAGTTTAGCTCAAAGTAAATGATGCACAGAATAACTGTAAGTCCAGGTAGTTACAATGTGGCTGTAGGTATATATCATCGTTTACAAATACAAACTGAGATCGATCTGATAAATAGGATTTAAACCAACTTAGTGCCGTGCCTGAAATGCCAATCGACTGCTCCAGTCTCTGTAATAGGATGTCATGGTCAATGGTGTCGAATGCAGCACTAAGGTCTAACAAGACCAGTACAGAGATGAGTCCTTTATCTGATGCCATTAAGAGGTCATTTGTAATTTTCACCAGTGCTGTCTATGTGCTGTGGTGTTTTCTAAATCCTGACTGAAACTCCTCAAATAGACTATTATGATGTAGAAAGTCACACAACTGATTTGCGACCACTTTCTCAAGGATCTTGGAGAGGAAGGGGAGGTTAGAGATCGGTCTGTAGTTAGCCAACACCTCTGGATCCAGAGTGGGCTTCTTCAGGAGCGGTTTAATTACAACTACTTTGAAGGAGTGTCAGGGATGGATTAACCAACGGGCCTACCGGGCCCAGGCCCAGGGGCCCAAGAGCTCAGGGGGCCCCTGGGCCTGAGCCTCCGCGCATGACGTCACTGTGATTAACATTGTATTGATATGAATATGATGATATGACACGATGCGCCGTAGCCGCTATATGCTAGGCTTAAGTCATTCATGTCAGTAACAGGGCCCCAATAGTCCTACTGAGGGATGGATTACCGAACGAGCCTACCGGCACCAGGGGCCCATGAGCTCAGGGGGCCCCTAAGCCAGAGCCTCTGCGTGAAGTCGCTTTTATTAACTTTGTATTGATATGATGATATGACACGATGCACCATAGCCGGTATATGCTAGGCTTAAGTCATTCATGTCATGGTCATATAATTCGCGTTATGTTGTCTGCTCAGCTCCGGTATCGTTGTTCCATACGGACTGTTTTGTTAGCGATGTTTAAATTTTGTTTTATATTTAAATGTTTTTTTTTTTTTTTACTTCACTTTTTTTTTTTACTTCTTCTTTTTTTTTTTTGCGGGTTGGGGGGGGGGGCCCTTGACACGTCCAGGCCCAGGGGCCGTGGTTTCTTAATCCGTCCATGAGGAGTGTGGTACGTGGCCTGTTATCAAAGACACATTGATAATATCTAATAGAGACCTGCCAATTAAAGGCAAAACGTCTTTAAGCAGCCTCGTCGGGATGGGGTCCAAGAGACAGGTAGACGTGTTAGAAGTAGAAACCGTTGAAGATAATTGGTCACGGTTGATGGGAGAAAAGCCATCTAAATATACACCAGGGCATACAGCGGTTTCCAAGGCCGCTCCACTTGAGGACAAATCGGCACTGGTTAAGGGCAAGAGATTATTAATCTTGCCTCTAATAGTTCAAATCTTTTCATTGAAGAAGTTCATAAAGTCATTACCACTGAGGTCTATAGGAATACTCGGCTCCACAGAGCTGTGACTATAAAATGGCAGAAAGGATTATATAAATATTAATAATTGGTATAGTAGGTTCAATATGGAGGATGATGATTTATGTTTCGATTTATGTCCCTGTTTTTCTTTCCTTGTCTGATTGTTCATATAGTCGGTCGTTATGCTGTTATGTAATTTGAATGTATTTGTTGTCTAGTAATGTGAGGTAATGTGTAACTTGCAAAAACATTTTACAAAATGATTGAAAGAAAGAAATAGTATAACAATCGCCAGCAGGTTAAATGCAATCTTTGAATAATTTGAATCTAACAATCCATTCATTTTAAAATGAACTAAGAAGATTATGGAAATGCACCAATGATATAACAACACCATTTCTAATGCTTCATTTCAATCGAGCAGTCTCATATGTCAATTACGAACTATTAATTTTCTCCGATGCTTTTATTAATGTCATCAGCGTCGTGCCTTTAGAGCTTTTAATGTCATGAGCGTCGTGCCTTATTTCATTATTTATTTTGTCACCCCTGAGCGTGCACTGCAGCCACCAGAACGAGCTGCAGCTCTGCTTGGCTTGCATATTCATAAAGAGGGTATCCTAAGGACAGTGTGTCCGTGTCCTGATCGCTGCTGGATCCTTTTGAAGGAATAACCATTTGTTCCAAATAAAAAATGGTTCATAAACCAACCCACGTCTCAGTCTACCCGTCAGTACTTTCCCACTCTAGTTGGTAGTAAGCTCCGAGCCCAGTTATTCATTCTGAGGCATCCGTGGTCGTTTGGCAGCGTCGTTTGTCTCCGGTCCTTTTAGAACATTTTGTATCGCCTTAAGTCTCTTTCTGGTCTCCTTGAATCTCTTACGGTCGCTTTTCTGCTCTCGTTTCCATTTTAAGAACTTACCCACGGGCTTTCAACCGACTACGGTGTGAACCCCGCTTCCATCGTTGAATGTGAAAGGCTGTAAGGGCTTGAAATGGTGTGAATATGAATGTGACAGCACTTTGCTGCAACATATCACGTGACCATGAGTACTTAACCCTTGTGTTGCCTTAGGGTAATTTTGACCCGAATCAATATTACACCCTCCCCCCGCTTTAGGATTAATTTAACCCCATTCAATGTTTAATGTCGGTGTTCTTTCGGTAGTCAACAAACAAACATAAAGTGCCTCACACTTAAACTTGGAAAACAATATTAATTCTAATAATTTTCTGGAGGTTTTAATTGCTGGCGTTAAATTGAATCCAAAGGGTAAAATATGTTAGTAAATATAAAGGTAACAGGAGGGTGAAACATTGAATCGGGTCAAAATGACCCAAAGGCGGGGGGAGGGTGTAATATTGATTCGGGTCTAAATGACCCTAAGGCAACACAAGGGTTAATAAAATATTGTACAATTGTGGATATGTATTTTAGAGTTTTAATTTCATGATTTAACGTGTTCCAGCCTCTTTCCTTCATTTTCAAATAATTTATTTGGTCAAAAGAGTTTCAATAACAAAACAAAATGTTTGATCAATAAATCTGTGTAAACTAATTATATATAGAGAGAATTTCTACTTTCATTCCTTTGAGTTCATGTGTTTCTATGTTCCATCTTTAATCCTTAATGTTGTTGTGTAAATGTAATTTATTAAGAGCCCTCAAACACTCGATGTAACAATGGGACAGAACCTAAACCCTCACGGAGTTACAAGAGTCCGGAAGGGTGGAGATTGGGATCGGCCTCAGAAAATAGAGCGGGCCGTCCCTCCATCAGAAGATCAGTGGTTTGATCCCTGGCTCCCTTGAGGCCATGTCATTGGACAAGATACTTAACCCCCCCAACCCCCCCTTTGGGCTGTGCCATTGTTGTGTGAACATTAGATAGTCCTGATGGACAGGTGGTACCTTGCATGGTAGCTCCTCCCATCAGTGTGTGAACGTTATTAATCCTGATGGACAGGTGGTACCTTGCATGGTAGCTCCTCCCATCAGTGTATGAACGTTATTAATCCTGATGGACAGGTGGTACCTTGCATGGTAGCTCCTCCCATCAGTGTGTGAATGGGTGAATTATGACAGTGTTAAAGCGCTTTGAGTGGTTGCAGACATGCACAAGTCCATGTTCCATAAGTCTAAGATGAGGAAAGGTCGTAGGGCAGTGAATCTCACAAGAGTGATGGTAAGTTTGAACAACTTGCATCCAGCAGGAAAAAAATAGAGCGGAAAAATAGCTCACTGAGATTCCACAGTTGGTAGATCAGAGACTTATATTTAAGCTTTCTCTATCTCTAAACTCAAATCTAATGAGGAGAGATTGCACTCGACACCAAGCTGTAAATATGATGGTTTCTTTACAACCGGCATGAGTATACTCTATAAATATTTAACACAAGGTTAAATTTATGGACTTTTAAAGACCTTTCACCTTTTTTCTCCAGGCTACTTCTGATCGACTCTGGAAAATCCATCACAGCTGGACATGCTGCTGATTGGCTCAGCCGAAATCCTTCAAATCAGGTCAGTTTGTGGTATAGAGCTGGAGAGGCTCACCTCGGTGGAATTAGAGGCGCTTCGGTCTCGAGTTCTGACTGGGAGGACTTTTTACTGAGCTGTTTATTTCCAAAATAACAGATTAAATGTTTTTTTCTTTCCTTTTTTCTTTCTATGAGCGATTTATAGAGCTATGACCTGATCATTAATCTTCGGCTCCTCTGGGGTTAGATGGCGTCATGTTCTATTCTGTGTCATTACAGCCCATGACAACAGAACCTCCTCGTCTCAGCTGGTCAACTTATCCTCACAGGTCGGTTTGCTTCTTCCATTCTAGTGAACTAATCATAATGAAACAATAATTGTCATCATATTGCTGCTATCTCTCTTTATATGTGACCGTCTCTCTACCTTCTAGTATGTTCATGTTCCCATTGCGCAGCCCTCCACCTCCACCTTGCAAATATCACTGCACATGGCTTTAGCTTATCTTCAGGTCCAGTTCCATTTGCTCTCAGTACCTTTGGAGAGGAGAGGGTCTTTGTCGACAATTGAGGACGACCCGGAGGTAACATCAGACCCTCTCTGACCCCAACGCCTTCAAATGTGATCGAAACACTGAAGACCCCGCCCCCTTTAGGCGTGTTAGCTGTGCACCATGCAAGGACCCGTTACTGTATGGTTAATATTCTGCCTGCTCCTTAAACTAACTGAATATACACACTACAAACTTTCGGCTGTGCATAATTCCAACATTTCGGTGGATGATTTTGCACACACGCCAACACTATGCGACTGGGCAGTGATCGCCACTCACAATTCAGCTCTGTAAAACAACGGGGGGGAAAACAACAACAAAGACATACACTAGCGTTCAAAAGTTTGGGATCACCCAGACAATTTCGTGTCTTCCATGAAAAATCACACTTTTATTCATCAAATGAATATAAAATATAGTCAAGACATTGACAAGGTTAGAAATAATGATTAATATTTGAAGTATTAATTTTGTTCTTCAAACTTCAAGCTCAAAGGAAGGCCAGTTATAGCTTATATCACCAGCATAACTGTTTTCAGCTGTGCTAACATAATTGCACGGGTTTTCTAATCAGACATTAGTCTTCTAAGGCGATTAGCAAACACAATGTACCATTAGAACACTGGAGTGATAGTTGCTGTAAATGGGCCTCTATACACCTATGGAGATATTTCATTAGAAACCAGACGTTTCCACCTAGAATAGTCATTTACCACATTAACAATGTAGAGAGTGTATTTCTGATTAATTTAATGTTATCTTTATTGAAAAAACAATGCTTTTCTTTGAAGAATAAAGTCATTTCTAAGTGATCCCAAACTTTTGAACGGTAGTGTACATCCAAAGCAATAGGCCTGCCACACTGCGAGCCCTAATGCCTGTTTTCGTTAAAATCTCCCTGGCTTGCAAAAAGGGAATACGAAATGTCAGGGAAAATGTTCCTCAACCAGCAGAATAATTGCAGCGGAACAGCCGCCCCCCCGCCCCCCCCTCCCCGAACCCTTCAAAATAAAACAACACAGGGATCAGGGGCTGATGAGACCTGAATACGTTAACTGGGCTGCCTCCATGTCATTTGTAAGTGTGGAGGGTGTAGTCTTCGCTGTATGTTTGTTTCCTGCTGTTTAAACACAGTTTTCATCAGGCTGCATTATAAAAATGATGCTTCGGACTGAGGTAGATCTGTATTGTCATGCTTTGCTCTGATCTGGTAACCTTTCACACGTTGCATGGAAATGCGTTTTCTGCTACGTTCATAACAAAAGCGTTTCAATTTTTTTTGCCGCAGACGGGTATGGTTGCGAATGGCACAAATTGAGCTGAGCCTTATTCGCCCCAAGTATTCGCCCGACACGAGTTGCAAAAGCCAATCAGTGTTGAGATGCTCCGCCGTTGGTGAATCTAACTGGCTGCTTCTACTCTAGTAGCGCTGGAAAAGGCTGTTATTCAGACGTAGTCGGCAGTGGCGGCTCCTGAATTTTTTTTTATCATGACTAAGGCGACTCACTCGGTAAGTACCTTAAGCAGGACAATTGTATCTATTTGTTGTGAGCTGATTACCTCATACAGCAATACCTTTTTGTCCAGTAGTTAGCAGCACACAACAGAAAGCCATCTCGACTGAATATGCCTCTGTCGAAGTTGTATGACGTACTTATACGCTTTTATGTCGATTACTTATGACACGACATGGAGGGGCGAGCCCCCCCGGAAGCCATAGAGAATGCATTGAGAGCTCTGTTTTGTGAACAAATGGATTTAACATGGGAGTCAATGGGAGAGGTCTGGGGCGATTTTCATTTCGCCCAAAATCGCCCCAGAAGGGGCGGGGCCATTTGAAGCACGACTTTAGGCTGACTGAATGACTGTTACCTGATTCGACAATGACATACAAAAGCAGATCAGACGGTCTTGTGGTAGAATCCGACAGAAAAAAAAGTATTACATTTAAATGTACATGTCGTCATTTACGCGACTTATAAGGATGTTGTGTTTATACATCAGGAGTGTCCTCTTTTTTCTTTTCTTTTTTCCCTGGGCAGTGCGTCGCCCTTATGGACAAGCCGCTCCTGGTAGTCGGTGAAAGTTACCGAGCTGTGTGAGCCTACCTGATCCGATGTGAGTGGAGATTGTAAAGCCCTCTGAGGCAAATTTGTAATTTGTGATATTAGGCCAGCGGTTCCCAAACTCAATTTGAAATCTGAAAATCTTCTGCGGCCCACCCAAGCTTTAAATCACAACCAGCGTTGACGACGCGTTGTCTAGGGGGGGGGCTCAACTGTGTGCGCGCATCCCGGCTGAGGGAGGCGCGCCGGCATCGGAGCTCTGGCGCGCGCGAGCCGAGAAGAGTTGACGGGGGGTAGATGAAAATTACAGGGTGACGGGTGGTCAGATTTCACCTTGTTATAATAGTAGGGGAAACACTGGAGTTGATAAGCGTGTCTTCTTGTCTGATCAATACGCAACTGTGAGGTGCGCGACTTGTCTGAGCGGCCAGTTGCTGATCACTCACTCAACAGCCCGACGTGCATGAATAGATGGTGCGCGCGCAGAGCGCAAGCATTTTTTTTGGGAGCACCAAAGACCCATTTTGACCCAGGAAAAACCCTGCTGTGTGCGCGGATGTGTCGGCGTGCATCACGGCAGACAGAGCGATGCGACCCGAGAAGTGTTAACGGGGGGGGTGCTGAGCGATTAAATATATCTCTTGTTCTGCCTGTTTTGTGATATACATGCCTAAAAGGCGCCTAATATTTCTAGACTGAAATAATATCGGCATTATAATTATTATAACTATGAGGATTTTTTTAGTTGCCTATTTTGTGGTGCCCCCTCAGGACTTGGTGCCCTCCGCGCAGCGCGTCGTGCGCATTATGGGAGCGGCAGCGCTGATCACAACTCTGATCAAAACATAAACTAAAACTACAAGAGGGCGCCCCATTTGACATTGTTTTGTATGGCGGTCAGAAGAATAGGTCAGATAAAAGAATAACACGTAATTTAAATCATAAATATTTTTATATTAATTTCAAACTTTTCAAAATTGAAAATTAAAAACATTTTATTTATTTATTGTAAATGACCTCTCGCGGCCCACCTGCAGTACCTTCGCGGCCCACCAGTGGAATCGCTGTATTAGGCTATGCAAAATAAACTGAATTGAATTGAAACACGAGGGCGTTAGATGTTCCAACGTTTATGGGATGTCAACAAGTATAAATAGTGGTTATTTCTTCCATAGCGGATGGCGGAAATGATAACGGTTTCCATGGAGTAAAACCACGGAGATAAGCCACGCCCGAAGCGCGAATGAAGCCAATACAGTCAGGGGAGTAAACTTGCACGAGTAAAACGTTACGAATATACTCAACGTTTTTTGGTGTGAACGCAGCATGAGGCATACGAGAGTCTTCGAGTCTTCGCCACACGGCGGCATTCAATCCTGGCACCCGGTTGCCTCCTGACGAGGATTTTCGATCTGGTCTTCATCTTATCATCTCCGGCACCGCAGTCTCGCCGACTCAGACCTGTAATCACCGAGGCGCGAAGCCACAACGCATCTGAACCGTGTTGTGAGTAGATAGCACTCCAGGGGATCAAGACGGCTATCACGAGCTCCGCGGGGCCCACTGCGGCGCGATGATAATCAAACCATCTAATCAAGCAGGTCTTTTTGGAGATGTGATATTAAATGATCCAGGTAAGTGCACGGGCGATGTGGGAGCTGCGGAGCGAGGAAGATGTGCGACTGTGTGGGCGTGGTGCAAAAGACGGCAGCCGCGGAGACTGAAGGTAAGGCTCGAGGTCTTGTCAGACCAAAACGTGAAATCACACGGCGATGAAAAGTTTTAGCTCTATTTATCTCTAGAATATGCGTTTCGCTTTGCAGTGTTTTTTTGGGTTTTGTTCTGCAGCTGTTTTCGATTGCAGATAATAATGAGCCGACCAATTAAAAACAATGACCGTTGCTCACGCGATCTATAGGTTGTTGTCGCATGTCGCTGTCATTATCTTTGTACCGTCCCACAACAATATGGATATTGATATTTGCAAATTAGTGTCCTCTTTGACGAACAAAGGAAATATTATGAATACAACAACCAAAGAAAACTTTTTTTAATAAAGCAGCAGACAGTTCTTTGAATGTCGTGAAAATGTTGTGAAGACGCCAACACGTTTTATGAATATTGGAAATGTTAGCGTCTGGCTTTTAGAGCCAACACTGAGTGTCGTGTGGAGCCCTGGAGGTATTTAACCTGCCCATAATAAACTGACCATGAGGCCTTGTATTGGCCATTTATTATATCATAATGAACATAGCATTCTATCCAGTTATGAACGATGGAAGTCAGTGCAATGAAGCCCAGCATTCACAGTCTCACTCTCATTCTTCATGGGAAATAGGACGTTTCTTTGAATGACTTTTCTACCTCGTCTCGTACATTTGGGATAACAAGCCAATCTCCACTGTGCTGAGTTAAATGTGGGTTTATTGTAGTGAGGAGAATTTATGGATTAATGATAGTGTGACTATGCAAAACGTACATTTCTGGTGTAATGCAAGTGTTGGCCATGGCGTGAAGGGTTTGAAAAGGCCTTTAGCATTGGGCTGACACTCGGTTGAAAGTTAGGCTTCTCCATGCCTAATGTATTGTTATGGATTCATAATATCTTTTACATGGGAGTCCTACCAACCAAAACAAAAAGAAGTAGGCCTAGTAGAGTTTCACATAAAAGCATAAATTAACTTCAAAACCGCCAAAAAGTAAAAAAAAAAAAAAGAAACCTACAAATTCCACACAAGACAATAAGAAGAATTTTGAGAAGCGTCTTTGAGTACTATGAAAAGCGCTATAGAAATTGTATGTATTATTATCATTATTATAATTAAGAATTAAAACAAACAGCTGATTGCATGGATGGTCTTTCAATAGCAGGGAAAGTACTGTTTCAAAAAAAACATACTTATGAAATCATCTACTGTCTCTGTAGCTCGCTCCGAGATATGGGAGGGAAAAATCAGTTTAACCGACAAAACAAAAAAGGGTTCTAGGGATGACGGACATAATTATGTCGTATTATATATATATATTAGAATATTCAATTTTCAGGGTTGTATAAAGAATCAAGACAGCAAATCAGAAGGTTGTTATTTCAACCTCTCAAACCAAACAGTTTCTTATTAAATGCAGGCTGATATTAATGTTAAATTAAGGGCATGCCAATGATTCTAGAAATGTTTTGTATTTTAGATATATAGTTCCATAACAATAACTCTCGGGAAGTCTGTGTGAATTTCAGATTTTCTACTTGATTTGACCTGATGATTAGCTATTATCTGATATTCCTACAATTATTCTAATTATGCAAATTAAAGAAGAGGCAACCCTCAGCAATTTAAAGGCATTGGATCACCGAAAGTATTGTAATGTTCTCTCACACACTTCTATATAGATCTATGAAAAATTTGATTTATATATATATATATGTATATATATATATATATACACACTCATGTAAAAAGTTAGAATGTTGCAGTTGTTGAAAATATGCTGCACTATCACTTCTGGGGAGAAGATATCGGTAGATTTGGCATTATATATCCAAATCCACTTACGTTTTTTAATTGAATAATCTATTAAAACAGCACCGAGGTCCCTACTCTTTTTCGGAAGCGTGATTGTATTTGATAATTGTTTTACATAAATCTGGTGAAACCTGGTGAAAGCCATAATGAAACCTGCCAACCTTACAATATATGTAAATATAATATTTATATTTACATATATTGATAGGTGTTTTTGCATCTGCATGGGCCCTGTTTCGCACAAAAGTATTGTATTATTCTCTCACACACTTTACGCACTCTCACGCACACACACAGTGGAAAATATCTGACTATTTATATTTATATCTATAAATGAAAAAGATATTCTCTCATGGAAAAAGTCAAAGCTGAGGTGTGAGATGTTCTTTCCTTTACTTAAAAAAATTCTGACTGTAAAAAATAAATTGGATTTGGTTAAGAAAAGCACTTTCAAACACCACGCAGCAGCGTGTTGAAATGCTATAAATTGTCCTCGATGTAATCAAGGTGTGATTTTTGCGATATGGTGTCGCTCTTATTTTAGAATAACGACGTGCATCTTCCTGTCTCAAAGATTGACATTTTTACTTCAGCAGGACGGTCACGACTTTATTACCCAGCAGGTATAAACCACACTCCACTCACAGTCCCAGTTCTATATATATACTGGGGAACGTCTACAGCTATGAATCTGATCCCAGTTCAGCAGGTGAGCCAGATCAGAGCCAGTTCGGAGCCAGATCGGAGCCGCGAGCGACGGAGCGCTGACGAGTTTTCGGATGCCGACCCCCAGTTACCCTCCACAAAATGCTACCGGGAATGTTTCATTGGATTTTGGATCATCGCAGAAAATATGCTCCAAACATTTGCGATGCCCCTTTTTTTCATCAAGATAAGCATCACAACCAGAACACGCAACTATACCTCCCCCACAGTGTTCTAGCATTAAGTTCTAAATAGACCCATACGAAATATTGAACGTTTCATGTCGGCAAGCCGAGGCAACTGGGCTGTACACACTTTGCACACACATCAATGAGGTTAATATCGTTAACAACAAAGCCAAACAACAACTACGTCCGGCAGCAGAATACTCTCATCTCTCTCTCTTTTGGCCGTCCTGGTCCCCAAGCAGAGGAGAGACGACTTCTTCCCTTTTATCCAGGTTTGTTGGAACTGTGTTGGAACCAGTGTATTATTATTATTATCATTATTATTATTTGATATGCCCTTTAGCAACACCTAGTGGGGCTCTTAAATAGCTGCACGTAGTAAGCTAATCGTGAACACGCTGAGTAACCGAAAGTGACGTCCAGGAAGTTCCTTTTGCCCATGAACTCACACAGTGAGAATCTATGTTTACAATCTGCGCATTCCTCGCCTTAAAGTCCACTAAATTGGCTTCATCCGTAAATCATCCACTGTTTACATCTATATTAACATGTTTAGCCTAATATTTCTTTGGTTTGAATACAATATTGCCGACTGTTTGTTTACTGTCAACTGCATAAGTATGTGTTATTGTCCTTACAAAGGCATGTGTTTTGTGCTCTTTTTCTGTTTTCTCCATCAAACCTGCCAAATACAACAACTGTCTGTTGTTTGGAGAATACGGTGGAGAATGTATTATCAAGCTGGCTATTAAGACAAAGAATACTTTTTTTTACAACAACCTTTAGTGAGAACAGTACACTCACTAAAAGCACCATTTCCATGCTGTATTTAGCCACTTATTCATAACCACAAGGGGTGTTTTTCTGACACACTTGATGCCGTAAAGCAAAATGTGGAAATTTCTCACGCTTGTCTTCACCACTATACTACATATGGAAAAAGTCCTTTTGACTTCACGTCTCATAGGGTCATCGGACCCTATGAGACGCCATAGATCCAATCTGCCTGATGGATCATCGAGTTCTGGATCGTGGAATATGCCGACTCAAAAAAACAATTCAAGGCCTTCTTAGAGGGGACACATTTAAATATTGTTTGATACATTTAAATAAATCAATTACAAAAATAGATATTTATATTTGTGAGGTTTTGGGACAGGGATTTCTATATGTACAGATTGTAAAGCACTCTGAGACTAATTTGTGAAAATGGGCTATACAAATAAACTGAATTGAATTGAAGTATACCTTTTTTCTGGCATCTAACAAAAAAACATTGAGTTTCAAAAGTGCAAACAAGTCAATTCATTTCCGAGTTTAGGACTCAATCCAATCCTGGTGAAATCACTTCGATGTCACCGCTATCATCCCAATGAGAATGACAGCACATATGGCTCGCCGTGCTTCCATCAGCAACGCCGTCCTCGGTAACAGGTCAAGCAGGTCCCTCCCCCCGCCATACTTGTCCTGTTGCCTTCAGCCATGCTTCACTTTGATCCCCCCCCCCCCCCCCCCCTCTCACTCTCTGCAATATTGCCTCTCAGCAAGCCGTGTGATTAGGGAGGTGAGGCATTAGCGGTCATCTTCGTGCCAGATAAAACGATTTTAATTAAGATGTTTGTGTACAGTTTCGATTAAGCAGGTCTGGTTAATTAAAGTCCAGGTTATTTTTAAGCAGCTAATTAAATCTAATTTCAACAGAGTCGGGATATATTTGAGGGCCGATAAGAATTGCCAATATCGTTATTTACAAAGTTGAATGTTTACTTCATTAAAATGACATTTGGAGGTTCAAACGCTAATCCTAACACAAATATGCGGATCGCCTTCAACAAATATACAGCATGTTTTTGTTTTTTTCAAACATTAAATCCCCCCTACATGTATGTACAGCTGGAGGTTTCCTATAGAAACACAATTCGCAATGCTGGAAACGATAATTCCCAGATGAGTGATGGATTTGATCGTGAGCAGCGACGCATTTCGAGTATCTAAATATGCAAAACGCAACAAAGTAAAAAATAAACAGTCAAAAAGACAAGTCTCGCCTCTGCTGTAATGATGTTGTTTCTCAGTGAGCACATGAAGATGAAGTTATAATATATGAGGTGAGAAAGTGTTTTATTATTTGCCGGCAGGAAATGTAGCGCCCGGAAATTAATCACTACGGCGACGGAAGATTTTTGTCTGTGAATCAAGGTCGTTATTGGATTTCAGAAACAAAAGACTGCATAGAAGTCATATATTCGATTACATCCTTACTCCTAACTACTCTCAACAGAGATTGTTCTTTTTTCAGTTTCTGTGTGTGTGCGTGTGTGTGTGTGCGTGTGCTAGGTTTTCATTAAGGACTATCTTATAGATTAACTCATCTTCTCTCCTCGAGGGGGTTTAGTCCCCCCCTCCCCCCCAGAGAAAGCTCAGGCTGAGGGGCTAGTCATGCTTCGGCGAGTAGTCATATGTTGATCTTTCTGTCTCACCGAGTTTGAAGCCTTATCACAGCCCCAAATTACAATGTTTGCCTAAAAGAGCTTTACAGTATGTGTAGTGTACAATGTCTTCTGTCCCTGGACCGTCGAATCGATACAGGAACCCCTCTTCTCAGAAAATCCTTTTTAACTTGGACAGAAAAGGAAGAAACCTCAGGTAGAGGAGGGATACTTCCCTCAGGATGGTCAGAAGTGTGATAGATGTCATAAAAATGACAATAGTGTAGAGGACTCTGCTAGGTACACATAATTCACAGGACGAGTGGGGAGGCTTACGATACCAGCTCTTAAAGGGACCCTGTCACCTATTTCGTAAGACACCCTACGAGTCCTGTGAATTATGTGCTAAAAGCAGAGTCCCCTACAACACAGTCGATCCATATGAAAGCAATGACAGAAGTAATAGCAGTAGTAGCACCAATAATAGAAGAATAATGGAAACAGGATGACGACTAATAACAATATTAACAGCAGAAATGGGTATGATAGAATAAATATATGGCACTGTCTGTTTTAGCTGAAGCAGGTGGTGGGAGGGGGGGCTTACACAGATAACATTTGGAAAGTCGCACAGTTGACTTATTTTAACCCCATTTGAGTTAGCATAGACAGGAAGTTGGCTGGAAGAAAGACTCTGGTGCGAAAGTCATTTGAGGCCGTTTTGGCTGGCTTATCATTTGTTGTCAGAAATAAAGAATGTACGATTTGTGTGACATTTTGCTTTCTATGGAAGATAAATAGAAAAATAACAATGACACTTTTTCTGGAGCTAATCAGCCTGACCTGATGCTAATTGCTTTCAACCCCTCAAAGTGTGGGTCTTGACTTGATTTCCTCCCTTTGTTGACCTTTTTTCTGTCGACTTCCTCCTTTGCTCCTGTCATCCCTCGGATCCCCAAAACCCGCCAGCGGAATAGAAAAGCATTTTTAGAATAAATGCCAAAACCACATTATTTATTCAAGTCAGAAGCTGCACAAATCAAAAATGTCATCTTTTTGACGACCTGGTAGAAAAAAAACACTGAATATGAATTAATCAAAAACAATACTAACACTAATTTAAACTCTCGCCCTAAACAAACATGTTGCTTTTACCAGAGCCTGTAAAAAGGATTACACACTCAGCTCCTCAGTGAAAAAAGAAAGTCATGATTTAAAAAATCTGTGAAACTTGGACTGAACTGCAGGCTGCTGAGCGGAGAGGAGAGACTGGAAGTTGAGGTTGTAAACATTTTTAAATAATTGCATATACATATAGCACGTGGAGACTTCACCTTTCCCTGCAACATTAGCCCGGTGGTGTCGTGGCTAGCCCTGTCACCTCACAGCAAAAGGAGCCCTGTCTGGGTGACGTTTGCATGTTCTCTCCGTGGCAGTCCTCTGTGGTTCTCCGGCTTCCTCCCACAAGACATGCAGCTCAGTTTAATTGGAGGCTCTAAATTGCCCAAAGGTGTGAATGTGATTGTGGATGGTTGTCTGAATATGTGCCCTGAGATAAACTGCAAATAGGATAAGCGCTTTGGATAATGAAATGTACTTGAAATGAAATTTACACTTTTATTGATCCCCGTGGGGAGATATTTCTCTGCATTTGACACATCCTTAGTTATTAAGGAGCAGTGGGCTGCAGTGAAGCGCCCAGCGGTCCAGTGTCTTGCTCAAGGACACTTCACCATGCAACTAATAGGGAGAGCGGGGATGGAACCGGGTACCTTGAAGTTACGGGAAGACCACATGAGCGACAGCCGACCCCAAAGCTACAATCTTATGGCGTGACAACTGCTTTATCCTGCATAAAAGATCCGTTTAAGTTCTCTCTGCTTTCTAGCCATGATTGTGTTGTTTCCATAGAGATGCAGGACTAATATACTGCAAGGAAAATCCAGGCCACAGAGAGTTAAATGTGACCGGAGGGAGAAAAAAAAGCGCCCTGAAAAACTGCTTTGTGGCTCCGAGGGTTTTAAACACAGCCACTAAATGTTCTCTATACGCTGATTGTTCGCTTTAAATGCAAACATATAAACATATCCCCTGAAGCAGCGGTCCCCAACCTTTTTTGAGCCACGGACCGGTTCCGTGTCAGAAATTATTTTCACGGACCGGCAATATAAATGACGTAATAAATATGACGTCATACAATTATACGAAGGGCATTAAAGTGCCAAAACTACAACTCATCATTACGCCGAATTATTGTGAGCCGTGCGCTTGTTTACCTGCAACGAGCCGCTAATGGAGACGGCGACACAGACGTGTGTTTGGTACGCTGCTCCTAACCGAGTTCTGGTCGCTGTCATTAGAACACCGGCAGAGTTGTTGTGTGAAATGTCCCTTAAGGCCACCGTCATTTGCATCTCGAACACATTTTCTTCTAGCTCGGACGGGCTCGATTCACCGGGTGGGTTTGTTTACAAATGGGTTGCAAGTCTATTCTTTTGCAGTCGGGTCTTTTGTGGTTGGAGTACCGCTCAAACTCTTTTAAAAGCCTCTTCCACCCGGTCAACGTCTGAAACATGTAGAATATTCCGCTGTTCACTCGCC
Source organism: Pseudoliparis swirei (assembly GCF_029220125.1). Taxonomy (NCBI): domain Eukaryota; kingdom Metazoa; phylum Chordata; class Actinopteri; order Perciformes; family Liparidae; genus Pseudoliparis; species Pseudoliparis swirei. The sequence goes on along the minus strand of NC_079394.1, from coordinate 21,914,252 downwards.
CACACAGCAGCGACTTTATCGGCCAACTTGAAAACAGTTGTCATTTCCCTGAAGTGACAGAATTAATTGAGCAGGTTGAATATGTTTTAAGATTCTTTGTCACTGAAATGTGCCGCCAGCAGAGGGTTCGGCGCGTGAGACTCGCCTGCAGCGATAAACCCGAACTTTAAGACTCCTGAACGCGGCTCAGATGTACACACGGGTGTATCCGGTCCTTTTTCAAAATAATATATTTTTCCGACTGATTTAAAAAAAAAAAATTACAACTTTTTTTATTCACATTTTTTCCGCGGCCCGGTTCCAACCAAGCCGTGGACCGGTACAGGGCCACGGCCCGGGGGTTGGCGACCCCTGCCCTGAAGAATCTGCAAATCTGCAAGGTAACAGGTTCAATGCTGCTGTTTAAACTCGGAATCCCGCTGCTGTGGCGTCCATAAAGCAAGCTACTGTTGAGACACTGTCACGGGCTTTATAAGATCCTCCTGCTGTGGCCTCCGTTTAAAAGAGCTCCTACACAACTAATTTGAAACTAATGAGAAGAAGAGAAGCAGGACAATTAAAGGCCATTGATTGAGGAGAAGCCAGGGCCATAATAGTTACCGCTGTGTCCTGTACATTATGGAGCCCGACTTTTACCGTTAGCCACCTGACTTTTACCGTTAGCCACCCGCTTTCTGCTTGAGGAGCACAGGAAAAAAATGGAAACAAGTTGCCTGCAAGCAGATCAAAGCTGACACAAAGTAGCAATCGAGGGCGTCTGTCGCTTGGTAACTCAACAGCATGTTTGTTTACAGCCGAGTGTTAGCATACGAAGCAGAGGGGAGAAAAATAGATCTGTTTAGCACATGACAGCTTCCATCAATCAGGTTTGAATCCTGGAAGGTTGAGACACTGGAGGGATCAAACACGCCTCCCCGTCTGTCACCCCTCCCCCCGTCACTTAACTCTTACCAGGCGGTAAGCGTTCACCCCTCTACACCCCTTCTCTGGGGAAAGGGGCTGCGTTTCCACCACGGCAGACGCATTCTTAACCCTTGTGTTGCCTTAGGGTCATTTTGACCCGAATCAATATTACACCCTCCCCCCGCCTTTGGGTCATTTTGACCCGATTCAATGTTTCACCCTCCTGTTACCTTTATACTTTCTAACATATTTTACCCTTTGGGTTCAATTTGACGCCAGCAATTAAAACCTCCAGAAAATTATTAGAATTAATATTGTTTTCCAAGTTTAAGTGTGAGGCACTTTATGTTTGTTTGTTGACTACCGAAAGAACACCGACATTAAACATTGAATGGGGTCAAATTAATCCTAAAGCGGGGGGAGGGTGTAATATTGATTCGGGTCAAAATGACCCTAAGGCAACACAAGGGTTAAACAATTCAGAGGACAACATCCCACATGGGAGAAGTGAAGGTACGTGATGTAAGGAAAGAAGAACACATGCTAGAGACACAGTATTGCCAATGTTGTGTGTGTGTGTGTGTAGGATTCATAACACCTTGTGTATGCCTGCCATTTTTTAGATTAGATTAGATTAGCTTCAATTTTATGCAGATTATCTGATATATACACATGTATATACATAAATACACACACATACATTACATTGATATCATTAAGGGGGGGGGGGGGGGTAGGCGATTCTCTGATATATACACATGTACATACATAAATACACACACATACATTACATTGATATAATTAAGGGTGGGGGAGTAGACAATTTTCTGATATATACACATGTACATACATAAATACACACACATACATTACATTGATATAATTAAGGGTGGGGAGGTAGACAATTTTCTGATATATACACATGTACATACATAAATACACACATACATTACATTGATATAATTAAGGGGGGTGGTAGACGATTTTCTGATATATACACATGTACATACATAAATACACACACATACATCGATATAAATATACACATACATGTACGATACTATTCCCTGAATTAGTGTAACTGAGGGTTTAAATAGAGCTGGCTCAAGCACTGTTCTCAAGCCTACTTGAGGATCTGGGAGAGTCCTGGGGACAGGACCAGAATATGGTAACCAGGATGTGTACCCTAGATACTAGGAGGAATACGACTGGTGGGGGATTTGTGAATTGCAAAGAAGGGGTGGGGGGGGGATGCAATTTTCTGATATATAAACATGTAAATACATAAATACACACACATACATCGATATAATTAGGGGGTAGGCGATTCTCTGATCTATAAATAGAGCAGGCTCAAACACTGTTCTTAAGCCTACTTGAGGATCTGGGAGAGTCCTGGGGACCAGAATATGGGAAACAGGATGTGTACCCTAGATATTTGTAGACTGGTGGGGGATTTTGGGAGATCTCTGATCTATAAATATAGGATATACGGATTATAGTAAATAAATAAAGCGCTATACAAGAGGGCGACTTAAGGCCTGACCTGGTACTATTGGTAATAACTTTTAGACAACCCGAAATTAAACTGTAAATGTGCGCAGGTGAATGAAAAGCACCCTTATGACTGTTTATGCATAGAAATGAGGGGCTGATCAGTCCACTGAGAGGAAGAACACTGGTTCCCCCCTATTTCTATTTCTTCTATTTACCCAGCCGGAACAGCCCTAACAGTGTGAACATGATGAGGACTGATAATTTACATAAACCCTATGTGCAGGTGGTGCAGATTTGCCAGGTGAGATGAGTGAAGGAGGCAGTGTGACGGTCACCATGGTGACTACAGTGAGCACAGATACTCTCATGAGATCTGTTTACAGTTTGTCTGTGTTCAGTATTCTGTATATTTCCCTGTGGGATAAACCATGAATGAAACAATAAAGTTGTGTTCACTGCAGCCGTTTTACTCACAAAAGACTATACAGTATTTGACAGATGATGAGATTTTCATCATCTGATCCACAAGCTGACCGCGAGTGTCGGAAGGCCGGCCGGCCCTCCCCGCTGCGCTGCAGAAATATGAAGCAACATTTGATTTGATGTATTTTACAAAAGAAAGGTGTTTATGAAACAGCTATGGCTCTCGAGTACAAGCGTCACTAACACTGCTGGTTTGACTCTTCATGATAAAGAGGTTTTATAAGTGCGAAGTAACGTGGGAAATAAAGTGTTTCTAAATGTCATCATTATACATGTAATTATGCCTCTAACATTTCATTTCTACAGTCTGGCTTCATTTCACCACCATCTGCTTCTCCAAACTGTCCATACGCATGGGTCAGAGTTTCCGAACAGGTGTGCACACACACACACACACACACACACACATATATAATATTTATATATATATATATATTCAGACCACCAGCAAAAGGCGAGGCTTCTTTGTCAGTTTTTAATTTCGGTTTGGTATTCAAAATGTTGCAATACTACAAACTAGCGATGCTGGTTTTTTTCTTCACCATTTTCTATCTTTTTAGGAGAGCATAAACGAGAATAACTGCCCACCCCTCCTCAACAATACCCAGAAAGCCCCTCGCTGCAACTATAATTTCCTTAAATGTATTTTCTATTCCACAAGAAATGCTCATTCAAAGAAGCACATTTCATGCTTCCCGTCTCACACGACGCTTCTATCTTTTCTTAGCTTTAGTTGTGTTTATTCTCTTTGGACATTTAGTCTCCCCTGCTGCTTATTTGCAAAGTAAACACTGTCTGGCTCTTTCTCACTGTCTCTTACGCATTTACTACATGGCAAAATGACACAAAAAACGCAATCACAAAAGTACAAATGGGAAGAACAACAGATTTAGTCTCAAACGGCTCTTGATTGACTTTAACAAACCTGTAACCCCTTCTAACGTTTTCCTTGACCTCTTTACACTCTTTAAACCTCTTTACATCCACTCTGCATGAGACTCAAATGGTGTTCTTGTTAATCCGAAAACAGGCCATTGGATCAAGGTATCCTCATACAACCATATACAACCATTCGTACGTTCTTTTCAAAATGTCTTTCCAGGAGACTCGGTTAGGTTTAGGCAACAACACTAGTGATTTAGGTTGAGGAATACATCGTTGTTTAGGGTTAAAATAACCAGTGAAGTTACGTGATCAAAAACCTCAACATTGACTTATTGTTGCACGTGGGAAACGAACAGAGGTCTCCTGGCTGAAAGACAGCTGTTGGTGATTTAGCGGCCTTCATACATCTAGCTATTGTGACTAAATATACTGCTATTCCTTCAAAAGGTCCTTGGTATGTGGTTACTATCTCTTGGGGGTGAAAGCACATATTGTTATTGTTTCATAATTAAATTAATTTAATGTTCTGCATATCCAATTTTGAGTGGGTTTTTGGAAAAGTACTCAAGGAGCCGGCTGAATCTACAAAGCTACCAATGGACAGTAGACAAGGGGTTGTGTGTGCACTCGTTGGCAAAGCTAGCAATCGTGGAGAGGATCATAGTAAAAACACCATATTTGATTTCCTAATTCTTTGAATTTTGTGATTTTCTTAATGAATAAAAGACACTTTGCTTTGACTATAGCAAAGTCAACTGATAACATTTAGAACTATTGATGGATTACACTGGCATTTTGGGACTTTTTTTTCGAGGTGGGAAAAAATAAATACATACACTACCGTTCAAAAGTTTGGGGTCACTTAGAAATGTCTTTATTTTTCAAAGAAAAGCACTGTTTTTTCAATAAAGATAACATTAATCAAAAATACACACTATACATTGTTAATGTGGTAAATGACTATTCTAGGTGGAAACGTCTGGTTTCTAATGAAATATCTCCATAGGTGTATAGAGGCCCATTTACAGCAACTATCACTCCAGTGTTCTAATGGTACATTGTGTTTGCTAATCGCCTTAGAAGACTAATATCTGATTCGAAAACCCTTGTGCAATTATGTTAGCACAGCTGAAAACAGTTATGCTGGTGATATAAGCTATACAACTGGCCTTCCTTGAAGAACAAAATTAATACTTCAAATAAAACTTCAGCTGACCGTTGCGCGCGCCGGCATCGAGCCGAAAAGAGTTGTTGATGGGGGGGGGGGGGTGCTAGTGACTATTTTTTTTGCTCCATCCCAATGCGCGCAGACCGGCGTCGGAGCTCTGCAGCGGAACAATCGATCGGCGTATTGAGCACCCCTGCATTCAAGCATTAAATAGCCGAGAGGTTTTTTCAGCGTGAGGAATTCGATGTGTGGCGGGAGTGCGTGAGATAAGACCGAAATGCGTGAGTCTCACGCTCAATGCGTGAGACTTGAGAGCCCTGTGACTATATTTTATATTCAATTTTCAATTCATTTGATAAATAAAAGTGAGTTTTCATGGAAGACACGAAATTGTCTGGATGACCCCAAACTTTTGAACGGTAGTGTATGTGTTCATATTAAATGATTAATCATGTGCACAAACTGTACGCTTGAGATTTATTTTTAAAGGAAAAACATGCTAATTGACCGTTAGCTAAGTCCCGCCCCATTGCCTCTCCAACCCTCCGTTTAAGCAAAGCACCAGAGGTAAGGGACCCGATGGGCCCAAGTGATCATGAGGCGTCAAGGCCCTGAAGGATTTGCATTTTCTGTTTTCAAAACTGCAGATTTTTTGGCTTTGTCAATATGTTTAAACGGCACTTTCCGACGCACTGGGAGGACGCGACTGCGATTACTCAGCGCGAGGCCGCCTACTGGCCGGGGTTAGCGTTAGCTCGTGTCGCTGACGCAGTAAAACTAACACTCTATAAGCCAATTCTGCCATGGCAGTATCACATGGGTTCTGTCACCGCTGCACAGCTGGTAGGAGAAACCTTGATGAACACGTCTCACATTAACACATTAACAACACGCAGAATGTTTGGAAACGCATGTATAATCCTCTATGCAACATGTCCAAGACCTCATACCTGCAAACTCATGAGAGGTGAAAAAGGTGACAACGGGGGGGGGGGGGGGGGTGCAGGTGAGTTTCTTTTTTTTTGTCACCACACCACATCCACGTTGTTTGAAGTCTCAAAGCTTTTAGAACCACAACTACAGTCATTTTATTGTTCTGACCACAAATCTAAATAGTGATAATAAACAGTTTAAGAACAAAAGTTCCTCCGCTCTGACTCAGCTCTATAATGATAGTAATAAAAAATATACATTGTCATTATATATAATATGGTTAAAGTCTTTTCCCTGAATCTGTTCTGTCTCTACCTGTTTGTCACGATACTGATATTATAACTTATATACATATTACATACCTGCCATAAATATGATACCCGATACCAGAATTCAATACAATACCATAAAAACAATATGGTACCATAAATACGAGACTGGTATATTTATCTATAATAGTAATAAATGAAACATCTGTATGGTTCACTTTTTACCAACTTTTTCAACACTTAACAAATGACAGTAATATTAGTATTAATACAGCCAGATATGAATGAAACTACATGGTTCCATCATAGCATTGATTATACACTATGAGGCCGTTAGTCTTTGACCAGATGATACACAGTTCATCAGGATGAGCAGCTGTAGTTACAGAACTTTTGCAGACTAAAACATTTCACTTCTGGCATCTTTTTATTTTTTAAGCCGAAGTCGGTCTCTATAGCTGCGCCACTTCTCTCGCTGTGAGCGCTGCGCAGCGCAGTGTGCGCAGACAGCTCGACACGGAGCAGCGCATGCGCTCTGATTACTCTCTTAATGAAGTATCGATACAAAAAATATGCTAAATCACATCGTGTTTAACGTACGGGTACTTTGTTAGCATCGCTACACCGTGCAGCGTGACAGCAGTAGATGTAGCGGGCTAACATTCAAGCTAACCTGAACCCCCAAACGCTGTCGACATCTGAACGCTGATTGGCCGAGACTTGACACGTCCCATCAAAGTTGTTTTATTGCGAAGAGCACCACTTCACACTTTTCTCCGCGTCTCACAGCAATCTCAACGGCAGCGGGCCAGGTGACCCCCCCCCAAAAAAACTCTTCGGATCTCCACGATTCACGTGGATGACCTATTTTGAGTTCAAAACGGTGAATTTCACCGAAAGGTGACAAGTTTGCAGGTATGAAGACCTACTAAAAACCTACTATTATGTGTAAGTTGCATAATTTTTGCAATAATTACATTCAGGGAGGAAACCAATATGATATAAAATGGTTGAGGAATGGGAGCAGAATTACATCACCCTATTCTAGTTTGCGGTTGGAAACTGCTAATTATTTTTAATCAGTGGTTTGGCACAAACCACCACCCACCCGGAGCTCTCTCTCTCCATCCCAATTACCGTTGGAGCACGTGGCGGCCACTGACATGTGAAAGCAGAGCCATCGAGGGGGGGCGGGGGGGAGGGGCATGACCAGCCTGCATGACCTCTAGGGCTGTTGACTGACGATTGTTTCACTGTGTGTGTGTGTTTGTGTGTGTTCCACGCCAACTTGCTGAATGTCAATTCCCGAAAACGCTTGTCTTTTTCAATAAATTCACGAGTCTGTAACCCGGTTCCCACAAATTGGATCAGAATCAGTGGCGGTTTCTTTCCTCCCGGCAGTGCCTGGAGCCCAGTATTTCACAGCAACCACTGTCAGTCACAGGGAGAGGAACAGAGGAACACCCTTTTGGATGGGGGGATTTGTTCCTGCTTTTAACTCTGCGTGTCTGTCTTCCCAGCACAAGCCCCCTTTTTGAAGTGGATTACCAGTAACTCCCTGAGTGAGGCCGCTTGCCAGTGTGTCATCAGTATTTGGATTGTCGCGTCCCTCTTACATCTGTTACCGTCGGCCTCGCCCGCATCGCACATCTGGCGGCGTTGCCTCCAATGGCACGCTGATTTCTCACTGTAGGAGAGAGGGAGATTCTTTTTGTTTTCCGGAGATTAAAAAAAAGAAGAAAGATGAGCGGTGTGAGAAGGAGAAGACGTGACAGCACCGTGGGGGGTATTTCATGAAATGAAATAAGAAAGCGAAATAAAGTGTGCATTAAAACTTGGAAGCACACAATAAAAATAAAAAAAATTATTAAAAGAAAGAAGAAAACTCGTGCTGAACATGAATACTGCAAGTTAGGGACCCGTGGATGTAGTTTTACTCTGTTTACTTTGTGGCAGTGCCAGACTGCACCGAGCTCGTGGGAATATGGGGAGTATTTGCCTTTTAATCTGGCAACCCGGTGTGTTATTTTTCATCGCAAGTGACATTTCAAAAGCTATCTCCCTCCGAGTTCCAAATTCACAGATCAAGCGCTGCCCTTATCGAGACAGATTAGGTGACGTGGTTTAAAATGTCACCCTACCTTCCAATAACACTTGTATCCATGTGGGACTTAAGCAGGCTTTCATCCAGTGTATCGCAAGCCGGAGCTCCCCTGATGGGCCATCAGGGAGTTTAGAATTGTGATACAGGGGGGTATTGAAGAAATGTGAGTTCTCTCACCAGCAAGAGAGATAGTATGTGTGACTTACCATAAAAGGGAGGTTAGGAGTGACGGTACCTTTATAGGCATACAAGTTTTCCAGCAGAAAACCTGCGAACAGACGTCCCGGAAGTTCACACCACCCAGCTGTTGATCAGCTGATAGTATAAGTCTATGACTCCTCTGACAGTGACATCCGGTATAGACGATGTGCTGCTGGTGAGGGAGCACTACAGGTGAGACACCTACGAGCGCATGGTCTTTCTGTCTGAACTCCCTATGTTTCCCATCACTCGGCCATTTGACCTGTTCATATACTGCAGGGCTCTCAAGTGTCACGCATTGAGAGTGACAGTCACCCGTTTCGGCCTTTAGTCACGCACTCCCGCCACACATCGTATTTCTCACGCTGAAAAAAAACCTCCAGGCTATTTAATGTGCCGCAGTGCGCAAACATGACCTGGCCGCGCTGCCCTCACCATGGAGGAATCAAGCACGTCTCCCGAATCCCCTGGAGTTCTGCTGTGAGGTGCCACTTATCAGCCAATCCCAAAAAAGAAATGGGCTACACCAGGGGTCCCCAAACTTTTTCCTGAGAGGGCCACATAACGTTTCCCCTGTCTGCTGGAGGGCCAGCCGGGGGGGGGGGGGGGGGTGCTAGTGAGAGGTGAAAGTGTGCTCACCTGTGAGCGCGCATCACGGCTGAGCGATGCACGCGCCACTCGCTGTGCAGACGACATTTAACGGAGCGGAGCAGCGCGTGCGCTCTGATCGTGCGCTCTTTTAATGAAGTATCGATACTAAAAATATGCTAAATCACATCGTTTTTAACGTACGGGTACTTTGTTAGTATCGCTACACCGTGCAGCGTGACAGCAGCAGATGTAGCGGACTAACATTCAAGCTAACCTAACTTCCCAAACGCTGTGGACATCTGAACGCTGATTGGCCGAGACGCGACACGTCCCATCAAAGATGTTTTATTGCGAAGAGCACCACTTCACATTTTCTCAGTGTCTCACTCCAAGCTCAACGGCAGCGGGCCAGGTGAAAAAAATTATAAATCGGAACACGTCTCTGGTATTGTTCAGGGGGCCGGTCCAAATGTGGAGGCGGGCCGGATCGCGGGCCGTAGTTTGGGGACCACTGGGCTACACAATAGCCAACCAGAAAAAAACCTGTATCTGTTGTATCTGGGTAAGATTTAATCCAGCAACCAATGAAAATAAAGCATCCTGGAATTGCGCGCGACTGATATCCGAAAGTTTTGTTTGGGGAGGGGGGGGGGGGGGGGCATATGAGCTTCCCAAATAAATGGGAAATGAGTTGGTCTCAAAAATATCCATTAAAATTCCATGAAACACTCGGGAGCCATTACAGTTATTCTGATGGCTCTGAAAAATTAGTACGGACGTACTGGACTGTGGGCCAAGGCCCTCTTTGAGCACACCTCAGTGTTAAATTAAGCTTAGGGCACCAACATGGCTAGTGGCACTAGTCCCGCCCCCCTGAAGCTGTAAACCTAGGGGAAACACTGAACTCGATTACTATTGATCAAAACAGAACAAGGGTTAGGCTGTAGCCTCCTTGAAACATACTATTGAGAACATATTCGCTGACATGCACCTGATGAACACAGTTTTTATTTTTTCCATCGCACTTTTTTTTGCCTTAGGCGCTCGGGATTTGTCATAGGCGCTCGGGAAAACGGCTTAGGTGCGCGCCCAAATTTTCTCTATGCAGGAAAAACCCTGCACTAGACGTTGTCACGTCGAGTAGTGAGATTAATTTTTGAAGTTTTGATGCTTTTGTATATTGGGCATATTACACCATTCACTTTTTGATATGATTGTTCACATGACCGGATACCGCACAGATTTGTGAGCAACAGACATATGTCACACAGTCAAGTGTGACATAACCCAGAAAGTGCAGGTCTACAGCCTAAGTTACCATGGAGTCTGGCCAACAGTGAAGCCATTATCCAATATTTGATAATTGGGTGTTGCCTGCCTGGCAGAAAATGGACATTTTTAACACTCTTGAGATTAAGGATAGTAAGTGCAGTCCAACCTGTAGAGCAGTGGTTCTCAAACTTCACGCCCTACCTGTCATGATCTGGAGTTTGTGTCTTGTTTTGTGTCTTGTTTTGAAGTCCTTGTGTCATCTGTCTCCCTGTGATTGTCTGCCCTGGTCTTGATTGTTTCCTTCTGTGTGATTGCTGGCCCCGCCCTCATTGTGTCCACCTGTGTCTCGTTCCCCGTTGTCCAATCACCTTCACCTTGCCTGTGTATGTAAACCCTTTTCGTCTCATTCACAGTGTGGCTTCGTTCTGTTTGGTCTGCATTTTTGTTGTCCTGTTTGTAGTTTGAAATTAAATATTGTTTTTTGCAGTTCTGTTGGCATTTGGGTCCTCTCTCGCTGCGACATCCGTGACACCTCATGACAGAACGAAGCCACCAATAATGGACCCAGCCTTCAAACCCCAGAATATGGACTCTACAAGCTCCAGTTTCCGCTGCATGGTTCCTGCCTGGCCAGCTTACGCTGATGTTCTTCTCGAGGAGATGTGGGAGTCCCTTCGGGCCCTTGAGTCAATGACCTCGGCTCCAGTCCCCGGTGTTCCGTCGCCGGTTCCAGTCCCCGGTGTTCTGCCGCCGTCTCCAGACCCTGGTGTTCCGCCGCCGGCTCCAGTCCCTGATGTTCCAGTCCCCGGTATTCCGTCGCCGGTTCCAGTCCCCGATGTCCCCGGTGTTCCGTCACCGGTTCCAGTCTCCGGTTCCAGTTCCCGGTGTTCCGGTTCCAGTCCCCTGTGTTCTGTCGCCGGCTCTAGTCCCCGGTATTCCGCCGCCGGCTCCAGTCCCCGATGTTCCGGTTCCAGTCCCCGGTGTTCCACCTCCGTCCCGCCCGGCCCCGGTTCTCCCCATCCCGCCTCCGTCCCGGTCATTCCCAGTTTCCCGTGCTCCGTCGCCTTCCCGTCCAGCCCCGATTCCCCGTGACCCGTCCCATCCAGTCACAGTTCCCCATGTCTCGTCGCCTGGTCCCGGTCCCACAGAGCCCCCATCCCCAGACCCCGGTACCCCTGTGACTTCCTCTCCTGAGCCCGGTCCCCTAGCTCCACGCTCCTGTCCTCCGGCCCGTCCTCCAGAGCGCGCCCCTTGGCCTGGTGATCGTCCTGCAGCCCGCCCCCCGGACTGCTTCTGCAGCCTTGGTCCCTCCTCCTGCTCCCCTCCACCCACCCGTGTGGAAAGCTTGGGATGTCTGGAATTCGTCCCTTGGGGGGGGGGGGGTTACTGTCATGATCTGGAGGTTGTGTCTTATTTTGAAGTCCTTGTGTCGTCTGTCTCCCTGTGATTGTCTGCCCTGGTCTTGATTGTTTCCTTCTGTGTGATTGCTGGTCCCGCCCTCATTGTGTCCACCTGTGTCTCGTTTCCCGTTGTCCAATCACCTTCACCTTGCCTGTGTATGTAAACCCTGTTCGTCTCATTCCCAGTGTGACTTCGATCTGTTTGGTCCGTGTTGTTGTCGTCCTGTTAGTAGTTTGAAATTAAATATTTGTTTTTGCAGTTATGTTGGCATTTGGGTCCTCTCTCGCTGCGATATCCGTGACAGCTCATGACACTACCTTCGAGGAAGAAAAAATTGTCATGCTCCACCACCCAAAAAATCGTACATGCGGAATTTTTATGAACATAACTAGTGCTGTGAAAAATAACGCGTTAATTAAATTACAGGATTAATTAGGTTGTTTTTTTAACGCATGCGCAGAATGAGCTTCCAATCCGTCTGTTGTTGGTCGTCTCGAACCAGCAGCATGTCATTCTGTCTCTACGTGTCGCGTTAACACGACTCCGATCTCCGTCTCGCGCGCCGCAGAGCTCGGATGCCGGTGTGTGCGCGCACATCGGGACGAAAAAAAAGTCACTAGCACTTTCAAGTTAACAGATTGCTCCATCAGACAATAAATAGAATGAGCAATCACTTTGTAAGAACAATGCAAATAAAAATCAATCTATGCAAAAAATAACATGTTTGGCAAGAAAATTGCTCGTTGTGGCTGCAATTATGTTTTGCACTGGGTATATTTTCAAGATAATAACAAAGTTATCCACCTGTGAAAAACTAAACTGAACGAGTTCAAATATTTGGCAATAAAGAGTTTTACTGAGTTTTACACTGCATATCAAAACAAAATTAGTGCAGATATGTGTGAGCCATCAACTTGTATCAGTATTAATGGCAGCAATGAGCCTGCTTTCCACGGAACAGATCGGTCTAACCTTATGCGCCAGCCCGTTCACTACGCTCGGCATCTACCAATCGAGTTGTGACTCCGTCACTTTGAGCTAATCACTTGACAAAATAAAGACTGTTTGGTGTCCTGGCTCCTCATTGGTGGAGCAAGCTCCACATTGGTGTAACAAGCTCCTGATTGGTGTAACAAGCTCCTGATTGTCAGAACAAGCTCCTCATTGGTGGAACGAGCTCCTTGTGGTGGAACGAGCTTCCCACTGACATTAGGACAGCAGAAAGTCTCTACATCTTTCACCGGAAACTAAAAACACATCTTTTCTGACTATACCTTGAAAAATTAGCGCTTCAGTCGCACTTGAATGGCACCTACTTATGGTATTTTGGTAGTTTGGCTTTCCTGAAGAAATGTTACTTACTTGATCCTTGTTGTAAGTCGCTTTGATAAAAGCGTCAGATAAATGACACAATGTAAACCCGAATAAGTTACCAGAACAAAAAAAAATGGAGGCAATCGTTTGAAAAACTCACATTTTTTGAGTTAATTAACTTTTTAAGTTGATTTTGCAGAACTTAAAAAGTTTGATGACTTGCTACGTGTACCTTTTGATTACAGCTAAATTAAAGTGTTCATTTAGCTGAACTCAAATATTTTCAGTTAATATAACTTACAGTTTTCTGTTAAGGCAACTCAATTATTTTCAGTTATTAGGACTTAAAAGTTTCTAGTTTTCAAACCACTGGAATAAGTTCATAGAACTTAAAAAAATAAAGTACACAACCACACCATTTCATGTTATCCAAACTCAATGTTTATTAGTTTGCGTTGTCATTGTTTTAAATACACATTGGTCAAAAATGTTGAATTTGTTTACTTAAAAAGATGCGACTCGAAACTTAAAATGTTTTAGGCAATTGATTGCCTCAATTACATTGAGTTCAACATACTCGATACATTTAAAAGTCATAAATATCTGCAGTATTTTCTTGCATGTTCAATTTTAGCACACTGCAATATTACAATTTAATAGAAAAAATAAACATTTTAAAATGATAATAAATAGACGCGGTAAGGAGGTAAGGAGGCCCACTGCAACACCATCGAGCTCTCACCAGACTTATCCTGAATGAATGAAAAACGAGATGCTCATCACAAACTAATACATGGAATGGAACAGATGACATATAATGTTTCTTTAACCAAGTCCCATTGAAAACCAAGACCTCTTTTACAAGGGAGACCTGTGTCTCATTGTAAGAGGGGAACAACATAAGATCCATGTTCTGCACACACAAATCAGCCAAATTACCAGAGAATCTGAGACCCCGTTTACACGATGGGAAAACGCATATATTTTCATGCGTTTTGGCCTTTCATTTACACAAAAACGGAGGTTTTATCACGGAAAACGATCATTTCTAAAAACTCCGGCCAAAGTGGAGATTTCTGAAAACTCCGTTTTTGTGTTTGCGTGTGAACGAGGTCAAACGGAGTTTTAGGTTGTCAAACGTCACAGTATGCGACTAAAAATGCTTCACGTCATGTGAGCGTCCTATGTTTAGTTAGTTTGGCCGCTCCTACCAGGGTTGCCAGGTCTGTGTGACAAAACCAGCCCAATATCAGAACTCAAAATGTTCCCGTGCCAAACCATATACACTGCTTTTAAAGTGTGTGTATGTGGACGTGTCCAATGTCCATGTGTGTACGTGCTGATCTGGAGTCAGTTTGGTAGGATTTGTGTATAAATAAATTTCATTTAAAATATGGATTTTTATTTCAAGATATTCATGTAATTTGCATGCAAAATAGGTCTACCCGAACCAGCGGACAAAAAATTCAACCCGCGGCAACACTTCAAAAGTAGCCCAATTCCGCTGGAAAACCGCGGACCTGGCAACACTGGCTCCTACGTCCAGTGTCGACTGCCTTCATTTTCGTTGTCAGGTGCGCCCGAGTTATTTCCTCCTTGACATGAGGATACTCCTCAGAGGTCTCGAGTCTTGAGAATTCTGATTGGTTTGCATGTCTTTATCCTTCTCGTTACACTGCCGACTACAGGTTTGGCATAGTTATGATGCGCCGGGCGTTTATGGGTTCATATAAACAGAAACTTTTGAAAACGACCTTGTGTGTACGACGTTATTTTTGAAAACGGAGGGGCAGAAATATTCGTTTCTGTAAATACCCGGCTATGTGTAAACGTGGCCTAAGTGGTGAGAGACTGAGGCCACATTTACACATAGCCGGGTATTTACAGAAATGAATATTTCTGCCCCTCCGTTTTCAAAAATAACGTTGTACACACAAGGTCGTTTTCAAAAAGTTTCTGTTTATATGAACCCGCATAAATACGCCCCCGGGCGCCATCATAACTATGCCAAACCTATAGTCGGCAGTGTAACGAGAAGGATAAAGACATGCAAACCAATCAGAATTCTCAAAACCAACAACAACTACGAAAAACACGACCAACTTCCTTTTCCTTGAGAGAGTAAATATGGCGCGAGGTTCATTTGTATGGACAAAGCGAAGTGGAGCTGCTGCTTCGAGTCGCCTTAGATTATAAGGCAAATAAAGCACTCGATAATGTGTAGGCCTATTGGGAATCATGCCAAACTAAATATAGGGATATGTTGGCATTGTTCTTAGAACAGTACCCGTCCGAGACCTCCGAGGAGTATCCTCATGTCAAGGAGGAAATAACTCGGGCGCACCTGACAACGAAAATGAAGGCAGTTAGAGGAAAGCACCGGAATGCAGTCGACACTGGACGTAGGAGCGATCCTCACCACCCCAACAACAGACTGTTTCAGCTGCTGCGGTCAGGCAGGCGCCTCCGTAGTCACGCTGCAAGAACAGAGAGACTGAGACGGAGTTTCTTTCCTCAGGCCATCAGGACTGTGAACTCCGACCTCACCAGGACCCCCACATAGACCCACACAACTGCCCCTCTTAGGCACACACACACACACACACACACACACACACACACACTTAGTGTAAATATTGTACTGTAAATATTGTGTTGTTTTTTATTGTAAATAGTGTGTACTTGTTGCCCTTGCACATTCCTGCTGAGCATTGCCACTTTCATTTCACTGCACACCCTGTGTGTGTATGTGACAAATAAAACATCTTGAATCTTGAATCTTGAATCTTGAACTAACTGTAAACATAGGACGCTCACATGACGTGAAGCATTTTTAGTCGCATACTGTGACGTTTGAAAAACCTAAAACTCAGTTTGACCTAGTTCACACGCAAACACAAAAACTGAGTTTTCAGAAATCTCCACTTTGGCCGGAGTTTTTAGAAATGATCATTTTCCGTTATAAAACCTCAGTTTTTGTGTAAATGAAAGGCCAAAACGCATGAAAATATATGCGTTTTCCCATCGTGTAAACGGGGTCTGAAACCAAGCTAAAGGACATTTACAGGAACATGTTTTACTGAACATCTTATCACTTGCCGTTCCTGTGTAGTGAGGGGAAAGGAAACAGACCATTCACAAAAACTGTATGGGTAGACTAAACAAAGGTAGGCCCGAAGTCTTTTAGTATAGATATTAGTATGTTGAAGAACTGTTTACATAACGTACAGCCTGTTAGTGACTTAAGGAGACTCACTTTGCAGGTTCTGAAGAATCCAGAAACATCGGCTTACAGATACGCAGGAAGGGTATGGAGAACAGCACTTGGTGTGGATGTCATTGATTTCCTATTCAGATAAAAACAGAATTGTACATAATGAAGAGTTTACTGAACAAAGCTGATTTTAAAACAGTCCAATCAGAAACACAAATAACCTGTTCACATCTTTTTAGCAATCAGGCGAATGGCAAACACAAAGTGGATTAATTCAAAATTCACAAAGTTCTTTTGAGTTATTGAACCTGTTCAAAGTTCCACCGGTTCAACCGATGAAGTGTGTAATAATATTTTTACCTCTTCATCGTGGATTTTAAAAATGTCACAGCATCTGCTGTCTTCAGTTTTTGATGCCTTCTGTCTGAATAAGGTAATCAGTCGAGGAAGATGGCGGTCAGTTTAGCATTGAATGTGTTGAGAGGGTTTTGATTCGTAATCCGCTGGAACTCTGCATACAACTACATTGAAATAACAGCAGGAGAATACAGCAAGAAATAGATATTTAAAAAACTTTAAATTTGAAGAATCTAGCACACAAAGCAGAAAATAGCGACCAAATTTATAAGAATCACAAGTTTCACTTAAAAAGAGAGCTGATCCATATGACCTCAGACTCTATTTTGAGAGCAGGCCAGAGGTCCATGAGTTCTTCACTGGTGGGCATCACTATGGTCTGTTTTCTTGACCTCCTCAACAATTGTCTGCCTCTGACTCGAAGGATCCTTTCCTTGGGGAGAATTGGGTAGGAAGTTGATGGCATATCATGTTATTTATGCAGTTTACATGTAAGTCTCAATAACACCACCTTAAATTACTAGCTATTGTTGGAGTTGGACAGGAACACACCAGCTGGACGGTACTCACTGGGAGAAACAGCGGTAGACTTTTACTTTAACTCTATAAAGCGTTTATTCAAAGTCAGGATACAAACAGACAATCATGCGCATGGACCCCAATGGCCCCAGCGCTGCAGAAAGGATGCTGAGCAGAGCTTGCACGGCCATTGAAATAATCAACAGGGACAGTTCTGATTGGTCAGGAGTAAAGAGGGCGGTGTTTTCTCATTGGGTTTTGTTCCTCTGCTTCCGCCGTTGTCGCTCCTTCATTGGTTCTTCTCGGCCCGCCAATGAGAGCATATGTTGTGAAAAGTGTTGGAAAGGAAGAAAGATGGAATTCACATGTAGCTTCCTTGACTGAGCTGGGGAGTTTTCTAAGATAATCTTATCTCTTCCGAGGTGGGATGCGCTGTTTCTAGAAGGTCGTTCCCAGGATATTTACAAAGGGCCAGTGTAGGTGTGTGTGTGTGTGTGTCAGAGAGGGCTGTGGTTGAATTCGGATATTAATTGTCAAAGCTGGACCTTTCCTTATCTTATCTGCGCTCAGTAGTTGTCTCTGTGGCTCTCCTGTTCATGTGAGCATGAGTGTTGCTTTGTTCTATTCAAATCTAGGGTGAGCGTTGGTGCATAAAGTTCTTTCGTGTGTCACTGTTATCTTCTTTGATTAGTTCAGGCGCTGGACTGCCCTGCTAGAGTTTCAAACCTTCCACAGTGATTTTCCACTTTCCACATAACATTGATGCAAACAATACTAGGCTATGCTAAACTAGAATATATATTCTTTACAAATCCCTCTTTTCACATCCGCTGGATGTGAACCCTTACTCCGGGAATATTTATTTCCCTCTTTATGCCAGATCTTGTCATGGCCTGGCCTCCCTAAGTGGCTATGTGTCCTGGTCTCCTCGTCCTGTTTTAGCTCTGCCACTTGACGTGAATGAGTCTCCTGAAATATGATCTTTCGTTGCCTAGATTAAGGTCCCATAAGACCTGTAAGATACCTATTTTTCGGGGAGAGAGTCTCTCTCTGTTAGGGATGGGAATAGGGGCGTGGTTTCTGTCATGTGGTACTCCGATCCACCCTCTTTGATCTTCCATCCTAGGGAAGTCAGTAGGTGTGTGTGCATTAAATCTGTAATGTGCAGGTGTAGAAGGAAAGAGGTGAAATTGAGAGTGGTCAGGCAGGCCTGGGTCTTGCATCCTAGCGGCTGGTGAGTAGCAGGTTGGCACCCTGTTAGCCCGTTGACGATCCGGTCCCCGCTGCAATTCGTCTGCTTCAACCCTGTCTGGTCTGCGTCATCTGCTTCATCCTGGTACTCGTCTGCGACCTGTGGGTCTGGTCTCCTCTGCAACTCGTCTGCTTCAACCCGGTCTGGGTCTGGTCTCCTCTGTATCGTCCTTCTGGTCCTTCTGGTCGTCGATGGGGTCTTTATCCGGTGGTCCCGAACTTGATTTCGTCTGGATCGTCCTGGTCAGGCTTGTTGTTCTTCTTCCACTGGTGTTGCATGGGCCCTGGATACGACATGACTCCCATGGGCAGCATCGTGGGTGGTAGATTGTGCTCTTCATTGGCTCCCGGCTCCTCTGCTTCCTCATCCTTCCGGCGTCGAGATACCTGTTGATGAGACCCCGCTATCTCTAATCGCCAGAGTCTTAGACTCAAAATCAGCCAATCCTCACCCAAAGGTGAGTCCAGCCTTTAACACCTAGTGATTAGTTCAAAGTTCTGCTAGAACAATGGAGGGGTTAAATGTCACTAACCCACGGTCAAATGGTCACTTCCGGTCAAGTTGCTAACCAAGTATTTTCACAATAAGAGTCTCGTCTTTGTTATTGTCCGCATTATAGTCATTTTCACAATAAAAGTCCTGTCCTGTTATTGTAAGTCACTTTGCGTAATTCAACTGGCTTCGTCAATCTATAATACTAATTTACAGTCACTCTCATGCAACATATATTAAAAACAATATTCTCCCTAATCTTTTCTATTATAATGTCTTTCTATCTGTATTAATTTAAAACACAAGACCTCCGCAGATGTTATCAAAATGAACTATTAATCGGACGGTTTTGGGTTATCTATTGTCAGTCCCCCAGGATTGAAAGAGGTTTCAGTCCAGAAAGCTAATGGATTAGGTGTATTTTGGCTGGTTCTTCTCTAAACCTCACGTGACTAATCCTACGATAATGGCAAGAGTCAGTCCCATGACTATTAGAACAGTTTGTCTGACTTCCAGCTGTTCCTATAGTGGTTTGCGGGGGGGACCTTCTAGCTGGGCTATCAGGCTCCCCGAAACACCTACGGAACGACCTCTGTGGCATCAACATTTTTAGATCTGATTGTGTTTCTGTCAATGTCCCTGTTGGACAGGTGGCTGGGGCACAATGTGTCAGGTGGTGTCAAGGTGCCTCTGCCTTACCCTTGACCTGGACCATGTGTGAAGTAACCTCCTCCACTTCGTACAGACCAGTCCACCTAGGCTCAGTCCACTTTATCTTGTGAACCCTGACCCTGACCCAGTCACCTACTTTTACTTTGGTTGGCTCTGCTGCCTCCTGATCGATCGTCTGGGCTCGAACAACCTGGTTTGAGAGAGCTTTGGTGAGAGAGAAATTAGAGCTTTTATGTATTCTGACATTTCAATTTTGCAGACATCCAGAGGTGGCATATGACCTCCATCTCTGGGTGGCTCTGGCATACGTCTTCCTGTTAACAACTCACTTGGTGACATCTTCCCCCCTGGTAATGATCTCATGGTCATCAATACCAAGTGGAAGCGCCTTCGCACATTATCCTTTTAATAATTTGATTGGCTCTCTCGACCAATCCTTGAGACTGAGGGTGATATATGGACCCAAACTTGTGGGTTATGCCCAGTGCATATCAACTTTCCCCAGCAGTTTGTTGTTAAAATGTGTTCCGTTGTCGGACCTGATGCGTCTTGTAACTCTATACCTTGAGTGTGTGCATGTGTGCACTATATGGGATGTGGTCAAACACTAGCAAGTTATGTGTACAGGAGTGGCGGCTCTTCTTCGAATCCGTCGACGTTGAACCCCATCTACTATCACCACAACTATGGAAGGAACACAAATATGATTACATCTTTTCATTTATCAAGCATATTATGATTTCAAAAAATAATTTGTTATGGTTCTCTGGGGTCACTGATTCTAAACCTACTGATATCTGATCTATTAGTCTGTACTTGTCTGGCCCTCTTCTGCCTATTCTGGCGTCAACATAGATTGTTGTGTGCTTCTATCCCTCTTTTGAAATAGGATGGAATTCCTAAATCCGTCCTTTTCAATAATAATAATCTTAACAAACAGTCAACCTCTTGAAGAAAGGAGAGAAATAAAATAAAAATGCATGCGTCTGTCAAATGAATGCAGGATAACCATGTATTGTCTGAACTCACAGCATCATCATTGTGTTTGGGTAAGGAATGTCATAATAAGTCAGCATAATTAGTAAAGAACGGGTTACACATTTATTTATTGGCCCCAAATCAAGGCCCATTTTCCAAGTTTAGGAAATTAATTAATTAATGTACTCCAGGGAGCCCTTGTCCTCTCCAGTACACCTGCCTATAACAGCCATTCTATGGTTTAAAAAAATAAATAAAATCTACAGTCTGTTCCATCCTTAAGGGATGCTGGTGACGATTTAATTGGAATCGCACGCGGTTTTAACTCTATCTCTATGGGAGCCATCGGAATCAGTCACACATCAGTTCACCCTTCAGTCCTAAAAGTGTCTGGAAATAAGCTACGCATGTTGTCAGTGTCCCCATCAGTGTTCTCTCTACTATGTGTGTGGCTAAGCATGTGTCTAAGCATGTGTCTCTAATACTAACTGGACCTCTGATGTGTGTGCAGTTCTGTACATATTCTCAAATGTGGAGTAATGAAAGTGTTAATTTTGTGTGCACCCAGTCCGTAGCCTCAACCTCTGCTTTCACCATTGTTCTTCTCTGTGCCTCCACTCTGGACCAACACTGTGATGTGGAGCTGCGGTGTCAACGACTGCATACAATCTGCAGCTCTGGTGTTCATTCAACAGCCGCTGCTACTCCTTGCTTCTCTGCATAGATCTCCAAGCCTCCACAGTTGGGTTTTCATGAACCTCAATCTCGTGTTGCAGGCAGTCCCCCAGGATCTCAGATCTCATCTTGTATCAAGGTGTAGTTAAGGGCACAATGTTTTTTGGTCCCCTGGTGGCGAGTAGGCATGCAGGACTTTGAACCAAAGTCTCCACTGCTGGCTGTTGTCATGCAGAGGTGTGATGTCATCATCATCTACTCTGTCTCACCGGACGCTTTGCTTCCTGTTCAGTGTCTCTTTAGTCTCCTAGTTGAATCATTGGGTGACTAGTGGGTGTGGCACATTTCTGTTCAGTGGATACAGTTCGCTGTCAGCTGTTGGATCTGGGCACGCCTAATTTTGTGTCTCTGGTCCGGGCCTGGTGCCGTGGATCACTATTGCCTTGTGGCTGTGGCTATGTGTTGGGTGCTTGTTATGGCAGGGTTAGACATTATGGGAGCACTGAAGCGGTCCTGACTGAGACAGCTAACCCTGTGGTGGATAAGGACAAAAATTAGCCCAATGTCCAGCCTGACTATAATTAAAACAGTTATTAATAATCGTCTAAAGCCTCCGTTGCCCCAGTTGTTACCCCTCTTACTCCTGAACGGGCTTCTTTTATGCAAATTATCTCTCTGTTGCGGGACATAAGGTTTGAGGGAACTAAGCTTGAAGCGGTGCAAACGTGGCTTGCTGTGGCTGTTGATAGATCAGTGCTTATGGATTTGGAGGAGGGGCTGGATACGGACTATACGGGACTTAAGGTCCATGTGGTTGTGCTGCTGTCTGCTGCAGCTGCTGTAGAGGGGGGGTCTGTTGAGGGGGAGTCTGTTGCTGTGGAGTCTGCTGTTGTTGTTGTTGAACAGGGGCTCCCTGGGGTCCATTGTAACCTCCAGGTCCTCCATAACTTCCTCTGTCTCTTCCTCTTCCTCTTCACCTCTTCCGTAATAGTTACCTCTAGGCCTCCCACAGTCTCTGGCGAAGTGCCCTGGCTCCTCACATATGTAACAATTGTATGGGCCTGTTCTCCTGCCTCCTCTACCAGGTACATAGTTGGAGTCGTCATGGTGTTGTGTGTCGTTATTCAATGGCTGGGGATTCATCTGTGGGGAGGGTAGATGGGAGGAAGGGGGGGGGGGGGGCTAATTGTTGTTGATGTGTTCTTTTTATTCTATCTGGGTGTCCACAAATGTCCGTTTTCTGTTAGTATTGTCTAAATACGTATTTAGTAGTTATCTTCAAAAAGAATTCTTCAGTCCCTATACAGCTTTGTCCCGCTCTCAACTCGGCTCGCTCTGGGTGCCTGCAGCTAAGTGGGTAGGGGAGGGGCTGCTGTTCTGTGAAGGCGCGTGCTTTTCCGCGGGGCCGCGCAGCAGCTCACCACTGGTCTCTCCCTGTGTGTTTACGTTTCTGCTCTTGTTAAGCGGAGTTTCCTCGTTGTTTCTCAGTATCCTCCTCAATCTCAAACTCGTAACTGCTCTTAAACATATTATATAATTGCCATACAATGTGTTCTTTACTTGGCAACGTGCCTTTCAGAACAATAAATCCTCATTTATCACTCGTGCAATTCAACAGACCAGAGCTTACGTTGACACCGTAAGGTTTCGACTTTGCTCTGTTGATTCCACTTTGACAACACTTATTCACCACCGGTATTCAACATTCATTCACAGATTATACATACACATGTGTTCTGATGCAGGTCCCTGACCCGACTTCGGCCCCTGGCCGGCTTCCTATGAAGTCTTTATACGTGCCTCCCTGAGGTCTTCAGTCCCTGACTGGCTCTCTGTAGAGTCTTTTAATGCCTCCTTGAGGTCTTCAGTCCCTGACTGGCTCTCTGTAGAGTCTTTTAATGCCTCCTTGAGGTCTTCAGTCCCTGACCGGCTCTCTGTAGAGTCTTTAAATGCGGGCCCCTGACCCGTCTTCGGCCCCTGGCCGGCTCTCTGTAGAGTCTTTAAATGCGGGCCCCTGACCCGTCTTCGGCCCCTGGCCGGCTCTCTGTAGAGTCTTTAAATGCGGGCCCCTGACCCGTCTTCGGCCCCTGGCCGGCTCTCTGTAGAGTCTTTAAATGCGGGCCCCTGACCCGTCTTCGGCCCCTGGCCGGCTCTCTGTAGAGTCTTTAAATGCGGGCCCCTGACCCGTCTTCGGCCCCTGGCCGGCTCTCTGTAGAGTCTTTAAATGCCTCCCTGAGGTCTTTCTGTCAAACTGTATCGTGATCTCTCTTTACGCTTTATCTTATCATTTAAATTAAGTCAAAAATGTTGGCAGTTCCAATATTCACTTCCAATACTCCTGATCAAATTTAGAGTGTTCAATTTGACTGATTTGAAATAAACAGGTTCAGTCTTACCTTATTTGGAAACCGCGGTTTGATCAGTTTCTCGGAGCGGGTCTTAGAGCAAGTGGTCCGTCTAGGGTCTCAGGTGCTGTCCTCCTCAGGTCTCTGGACCGGTTTTCACAACCATCGCTCTGCTACCATTTGTTGGAGTTGGACAGGAACACACCAGCTGGACGGTACTCACTGGGAGAAACAGCGGTAGACTTTTACTTTAACTCTATAAAGCGTTTATTCAAAATCAGGATACAAACAGACAATCATGCGCATGGACCCCAATCCAGAGCTGTCACCAATGGCCCCAGCGCTGCAGAAAGGATGCTGAGCAGAGCTCGCACGGCCATTGAAATAATCAACAGGGACAGTTCTGATTGGTCAGGAGTAAAGAGGGCGGTGTTTTCTCATTGGGTCTTGTTCCTCTGCTTCCGCCGTTGTCGCTCCTTCATTGGTTCTTCTCGGCCCGCCAATGAGAGCATATGTTGTGAAAAGTGTTGGAAAGGAAGAAAGATGGAATTCACATGTAGCTTCCTTGACTGAGCTGGGGAGTTTTCTAAGATAATCTTATCTCTTCCGAGGTGGGATGCGCTGTTTCTAGAAGGTCGTTCCCAGGATATTTACAAAGGGCCAGTGTAGGTGTGTGTGTGTGTGTGTCAGAGAGGGCTGTGGTTGAATTCGGATATTAATTGTCAAAGCTGGACCTTTCCTTATCTTATCTGCGCTCAGTAGTTGTCTCTGTGGCTCTCCTGTTCATGTGAGCATGAGTGTTGCTTTGTTCTATTCAAATCTAGGGTGAGCATTGGTGCATAATGTTATTTTGTGTCTCACTGTTATCTTCTTTGATTAGTTCAGGCGCTGGATGCCCTGCAAGAGTTTCAAACCTTCCACAGTGATTTTCCACTTTCCACATAACATTTATGCAAACAATACTAGGCTATGCTAAGCTAGAATATATATTCTTTACACTATTTAGGATTTGCCATGCAGGATCTAACAATAACATGCTTTTTTATTTGCCACGGTAGACATGTCTTTAATAACTTACTTAGCTTGACAAAAACCTGTTTATTTAAGTTTGGTGGCGTTAGCGCAGAGCAATTGAGTAGCATAATCTGTATCTGCATCTGTGCAGAAATTCCAGGTTCGCACAAAAAATAATGAACAGAATGACGTGCAAAAAAATGTCGCAGAGATGCGAGTGACGGCAAGCTTGATGCAGAAACACCAGGCGCTCCCACCTGGACCAGCCGAGAAGCACGGGAGACCACCATTAACTTATGTTAGCTAACGTACGTTCGTTAGCCGCCATTTTCTCAGTCGAACAAGCTAGTTTAGTGGAACACCTCGCGCTCGTCGGCTTGTCCAAGATGCACCATCGAGTAACGTTAGCTAGCGCTAACCTGCGAGCGTTAGCTAGAGTACGTTAACACGAGTAGAGTACGTTAGCTAACGTTAGCCAATGTTAGCCACCACTTGCGTCTCTAGAGTTAAAACCAGCCCCCGCTGAAGTCGAGACGGACGCAGGCAGAGAAGACTGAAGTCTCGGCGAGTGGCGCAGACGTGACGTTAGTATTGTTGCGCGCAAAGTCTGGACACTTATTTAAATTACAGTTTTACTTATTAGAGGTTTAGCAACTGGCTGATTGCAACATCATTTAACTTCATACATTACATACCGCTCTATCAACTTATATTTAAAACACTTATTTACCTCACCTTGAAAACAGAGTCGACGGTGGCACCGAGCCTGGTCCGGGATGGGTCCGCGACGCGTGGAAAGTCAACTTCGCCCGCGAAATCCCTATAATGCACCTCGATAACGGCCACGAACACGTGATGAGATGCAATGTGAACTTTTGGTTAAATGTAAAGTTCTCAAGCATTGCGCCCAACTAGAGGGGAGCGCCCCACAGTTTGAGAAACACTGCTGTAGAGAACCAATTTCTGAGAAATGGATACCAGTGTTGTTAAATGAGAAACGAGTCACCAACTGGTCTCTGTTCATATCGCAGGCTCCATCCTTCAGAGAGACTCACCATGTGTGCTGCAAAACCAAAGACCCCCTGTGCACTCAATTCCTACTTGCTAACATTTTACAGGCAGACATAGCGGCGAATGAATTGCTTCTGCCTTTTTTTAGGCGTCCGTCAGAAGAAAAGTTCTATAATTACAGACAGCAGAGCTGCCAATTTGAAATGTGTTTTTTAAAGTTCAACCACCACCACAGCAGACGGGGAGGACAGCAAGTGAGGAGGAGAAGAATCGAGACGGTTAGGCATTTGCAGGAGGACGTGAATTCAATGCAGGAGAGAGAATGATCTTGAAATGGTTTCAATTAAATGTCATGAATAGTAGCCTTAAATACTGTTACAAGTTCAATTATTGGGGGGTTTAATAAAATGTCATGTTTGCTTGTTTGTTTACTCTGAACTTAAATTACTTTTGTATTTGCTTATAAGGTGAGATTGCTCCTCTGAGCCCTGATGTTTATTCTCACCTGCACAACGTTCTTTTGTTCAACAGTTAGATGAATCATAGTAGCCTTTTGTTGTCGACCCTAAATCCATAGAATCATCTCGTTGCCAGCCTGCCATATTCCTAACTAACCCACATATCTGCCTAAAACTGACCCTAGGCAGGTCCAAATATTCAGTTCTAAATGTATATTCAGATTCAATAGTATGATTTAAACATCTCAAAACATACCTGTTTGCACTTGCATTTGGTTAAATTACATATTCCATGACCTGCTTTTTGTCTTTTTTAATTTTTTATTGCATCATCTTTTACTGTGTATTTTACTTTGCTCTTTTAACTGTTAGAATGTTTTGGGCCCTGTTGTTTTAATTGACTAGTGTACTACAATGTGTGATTCTTTGTCTGTGATAAGTGTAATATAAATAAACCTTATTTACTTCCTTACTGGCATATATTATGCTTATTTGAACAAGAAAAATAAGCCATTTTCAATTATTTGTCTTACAAAATGTCCTGAATGTATGAAAATTTAACTATATGCAGACACCTTATTCCTATAAATCTATTCCAGTCATGTGTGTTTGCATATTGGTTTGATCTTTTTCTGACACTTTGGTCTCAGAGGTTGAGAACATGATGGACAGAGAAGAAGATGGAACTAAATCAGGCCCCATGAACGTGGATCCAAACGTAGGGGCCTTCTGTCGAGCCACGGGGCTCACAGGAAGTAGAGCTGGTCTCATGATTCCCGTGGTATTACACATGTGTTATTACACGTGTGTATTTATACGTGTGTTATTACACGTGTGTATTACACATGTTATTACACCAATCCGTCCGTGACTCTGACCATGCACACATCTTCTGGGCCAACAGACGTGGCAGATTCCCAAGAATACACAATTTGGCACTTGCGGTGCTGTCAGTTTCTGCCGCCTTGACAGCAGTTGAAAGGGTTAGAAACAGAATGAGACCCCACTATACATAAAGTCTATGGAAACATATCAGTTGAGATCCGTAAAACGGAAGAAATATTGTCTATCGTACACATTATTAATGATTGTTCCCTGAACATCAACATTTCACATAGAATTACGATATTATTTCTATTATTCTGTTATACTTGCTGAAAGACAGACACATTTACACCAGTTGGTTGAAGAACAACCACAACTTTGGGAAAAGAAAAGAGAAAAGTGAAGACGTGATTTATTGAACAATTGTTTGATGCATTCTGTACTTGATAATAAGTTTCGAGATGAAGACTAGTCATATTAATAATAATAATATTAATGCATGCCTTTTACAAAAATGTATTGTGTTGTTGGGTGGATAGTAAATTAATTGAATAAATATGGTTATATTGCTTTCATAATGTCCCTATAATATAATTATAAATATAGGGCTGCATTTATACCTCTATCTATTAGTTTAGTTTAGTTTATTTCGATGAGCAAAATATACAACAATCAAAATTCAACAAAAGAAAGTGGCTGACCGAAAGGGTCAAGGCTGAAGCTATCTAGCTTATAAGTGCCCTAACCTATGATTTCTTATATTCGTATATATGTATATGTATATATATATATATATATATATATATATATTTGCATGATGCATAATGACTGTTGGGTGCTTTTGTATGTATTCCCCCACACTTCAACAGAATGTCATGTATGGTAGAACGAGAGTATAATATAATGTCTATGGATATATACTGCAGATATCTATAGATATATCTATTTATATATAGATATTGATAGTGAAAAGGCAGTGGGGAGAGCTTTACGATGAAGACATTTACTAGCTGGACAAACAGCACCAACACCTTCGCACCAGCTTCGTAAGAATATAATTCATGGCAGAACTGTATTAGATTGCATTGCACACGCATACATAGTATTATTCTTATTTGTGTACGTATGTCTCTTACTTATGGCATTAACACCTCTGCTTCTGTAATCCTGCAAGCAAATAAAGGATTATCTTATCGTCTCTTACTTTTCTTTCCATGGCATCAGGCGCTACCTAGCACAGTCTAGCTGGGATTAATCTTCGACTTTTCGACATCGAACTAAAGAGCCAATGTTGGCTATCTCCTTTCGGGTAACGCAAACACCGAACAACTATCGCTTCGTTCCTCGTGAACTCTTGAGTCCGTTTTTGTATCCACGTCTGAAGCTTATTGTCTTTTCTACACAGCAACAATCCCCAATCTAGGTGTGTTTTTCTGCAGGACTGTTAGTCCAATTGTTTAATACCACGGAGCGTTCATTCGTATCAGCACGAGTGGGATTTTTGCGTCCGTGAAACTGCATGGAGGCGTTTTCTCTCTATGTACTGTTAGTTGCATTATTCTCCAAAACACTAGAGGGCGCACCAACAACAACAACTGTGAAGAAGCAAAAAGACAAGTGACACGGCAACAAAGCCATAAACTGACCTCCACAATGACGAGCGAGAGTTGTAATTATCTGTATACTTGTATCTCATATTCATGGGCTATTATATTGCCCTTGTACAAGCCATGTAAAGAAATAAGTCAAGTCCTAAATGTATTAGAAAGAAACAAAGGTTGAATATCCTTCAAACTTTTTTATTTGGCTGCAAAATATTTTTTCTAAAGCAGCTAAGAACAAATTGTCCTTCTTTGTATAATCGTTTGACATGTAAGTAACAATTGTCAATTGATAACATTCAGAGCTGCATGAGCAAGCCACTTAAGTATTCTTCAAAATGCCAAAGAAACCGTGAAAATACCGGCTAAACATGTATAAGGTGGCTGCTGACGTTGCTGTGTTTTATTCAATAATCAGACTTCATGTTCTATAGATACTGTAGATGTCCACCCAGCCCTCTCAGTAATTCTTATGGCTTGAGTTGCCACGCAGAAAGCCACAATGTGGGGGAGCAGAAAAGAATGTTGCCGGTGAACAAAGGCAATTGCATATCCTTCAGAACAGATGAAGCATTTTTATATTTTCGTAGAAGAGGATTGTAATTTGCAGGCAACGATGTCTACAAAATACAGACCAGATGTGTTTCATAATGACCCTTCTATGGTCCATTAGGACCTATTCAACCCAAAGTACAGAGCTCACGAAATACCTTCTGCATGAAGTCCATAGTGGAGAATGGAATGGGGGAGGGAGGTTATTGGGTACAATAATACAGATGTAGCAGCCTGAGGTTAACCCAACGAGCCCATCGCCTTGTGTTTTGACAGAATGAGCACCGCGGGGTTAATACAGCTGCTTTCTGTACAGACAACGAGGACTCTGCAGCGGCGTTTGCACGTCACACTTCAGTGAGCCTGACAGCGGCGTGTCGGGCCATCGAGAGCCGGATGCATTCTCGGAGGGTACTGGGAGCACGAAGAAGAAACAGGATTACATCTGTGAGCGCTGGTTCAAGTGACTAGCACAAGCTCATGTGTATGCCCTTTTGAAAGAGGCATCTGATCCCTTCCCCCACCCCCACCCCAAAAACACTGCTGCTTCACCCTGTTCACGTCACGGATTGCAAATTGACTTATTGTTTTCACGCTTTATCCCCTGCCTTAGCAGCAGGGGATGAGCGGATTGAAGGAAAATTGCATTTTGCATGCACGCGTTGGCCTGTGAACACAAAGATAAGATGTTTGAATGGTTTTGCATTTGTTTGTCTTGGGGGGAGGGGGCACCGCGGGGAGGGGGCACCGGAGGCTTCTAGCAAACACAACAACCAATTGTTAGTAAAAAATGAAAAAAATTAAAAGGTTAATCTCAGAACTATTTTCTCATCATCACTAGGGTTTGGTACCGAAAAACGACAGTCTAATATCCGTTTTTTGTCAGTGCAGTCATGAGAACGGCTTTTACAGGGAATATGGCCAAAGAGGTTTTTAATGTCATTAAAACGTCACGAAAGCTTGAACGCATATGGCGTTCAACTAATCTCGAAGAATCCCGCTTAGTTTGGCGAGATAGTCTTAAAACTTATAAGAAGGCCCTCCGTAATGCCAGAGCAGCCTATTACTCACCAGTAATAGAAAAAAATAAGAACAACCCCAGGTTTCTCTTCAGCACTGTAGCCAGGCTGACAGAGAGTCACAGCTCTGTGGAGCCGAGCATTCCTATAGACCTTAGTGCTAATGACTTTATGAACTTCTTTAATGAAAAGATTTTAACTATTAGGGACAAGATTAATAATCTCTTGCCCTTAACCAGTGCCAATCTGTCCTCAAGTGGAATGGCCTTGGAAACCGCTGTATGCCCTGGTGTATATTTGGAGGGCTTTTCTCCCATCAACCGTGACCAATTATCTTCAACGGTTTCTACTTCGAACACGTCTACCTGTCTCTTGGACCCCATCCCGACGAGGCTGCTTAAAGACGTTTTGCCTTTAATTGGCGGCTCTCTATTAGATATTATCAATGTGTCTCTGCTAACAGGCCACGTACCACACTCCTTCAAAGTGGCTGTTATTAAACCTCTCCTGAAGAAGCCCACTCTGGATCCAGAGGTGTTGGCTAACTACAGACCGATCTCTAACCTCCCCTTCCTCTCCAAGATCCTTGAGAAAGTGGTCGCAAATCAGTTGTGCGACTTTCTACATCATAATAGTTTATTTGAGAAATTTCAATCAGGATTTAGAAAACACCACAGCACCGAGACAGCACTGGTGAAAATTACAAATGACCTCTTAATGGCAGCAGATAAAGGACTCCTCTCTGTACTGGTCTTGTAAGACCTTAGTGCTGCATTCGACACCATTGACCATGACATCCTGTTACAGAGACTGGAGCAGTCGATTGGCATTTCAGGCACGGCACTAATTTGGTTTAAATCCTATTTATCAGATCGATCTCAATTTGTATTTGTAAACGATGACGCCTCGATAACCACCAACGTTAATCACGGAGTTCCACAAGGTTCTGTGCTTGGACCAATTTTATTTACCTTATACATGCTTCCTTTGGGCAATATTATCAGGAAACACTCCATAAACTTTCATTGTTATGCAGATGATACTCAACTATATTTATCAATAAAACCAGAGGAGAGCGACCAACTCGGTAAAATTCAAACATGTCTTAAAGACATAAAAACATGGATGACCTGCAACTTCTTGATGTTAAACTCAGACAAAACCGAAGTAATTTTAATCGGCCCTGAGCACCTCAGAGATCAATTATCTGGTGATATGGTTTCTGTAGACGGCATTGCCCTGGCATCCAACACCACTGTAAAGAATCTTGGCGTTATCTTTGATCGGGACTTGTCCTTTAACTCCCACGTAAAGCAAATCTCAAGGACTGCATTCTTTCATCTACGTAATATTTCAAAAATCAGGCACATCTTGTCTCACAAAGATGCAGACAAATTGGATCACGCGTTCGTTACTTCGAGACTGGATTACTGCAACTCCTTATTATCAGGCTGCTCTAATAAATCTCTTAGGTCCCTCAGTTGATCCAGAATGCTGCAGCTCGTGTTCTCACTAAAACTAAGAAAAGAGATCACATCACTCCTGCACTAGCTGCTCTGCACTGGCTCCCAGTAAAATCAAGAATCACTTTTAAAATTCTTCTCTTAACGTACAAAGCCTTGATTGGTGATGCACCATCATATCTTAAGGAGCTTGTAGTACCATATTGCCCCACTAGAGAGCTACGCTCACTAAATGCGGGACTACTTGTAGTTCCTAGAGTCTTAAAAAGTAGAATGGGAGCCAGAGCCTTTAGTTATCAAGCTCCTCTTTTATGGAACCAGCTTCCAATTTCAGTCCGGGAGGCAGACACAGTCACCTCGTTTAAGAGTAGACTGAAGACTTTCCTCTTTGACAGAGCTTATAGTTAGGGCTGAATCAGGTTCACCTGGTCCAGCCCTATGATATGCCGCAATAGACTCATAGCAGACGGGGGACGTTTAGGATGCACTGAGTACCTATCTCCTCTTTTTCTCTCCTTAAGGATGAATTTTCATCTCTCAATCACACGTTACTAACTCTGCTTCCTCCCGGAGTCCTTTTGACTTCACGTCTCATGGGGTCATCGGACCCTATGAGACGGCATAGATCCTATCTGCCTGATGGATCATCGAGGTCTGGGTCGTGGAATTCCTGCTCCTGACTACGCCACTGTCCTGTTGAGACTCCGCCCACTGTTGAGACTCCGCCCACTCCTCCTCCCCACCGCCATCTGCCTGATGGATCGTGGAGGTCTCCATCGTGGAATATGCCTACTATGATCTATTCATACACTGTCATATTCATTGAATG
The DNA here is from genome assembly GCF_029220125.1 of Pseudoliparis swirei. Classification (NCBI taxonomy): domain Eukaryota; kingdom Metazoa; phylum Chordata; class Actinopteri; order Perciformes; family Liparidae; genus Pseudoliparis; species Pseudoliparis swirei. The sequence goes on along the minus strand of NC_079394.1, from coordinate 21,881,955 downwards.
TATTTTAACTCTAAATCTGTCCTTCTGTACACATTACATCTATTGCACCTGTCCATCCTGGAGAGGGATCCTCCTCTGTTGCTCTCCTGAAGGTTTCTTCCTTTTTCCCCTGAAGGGTTATTTGGGAGTTTTTCCTGGTCCGATGTGAGGTTTTGGGGCAGGGATGTCTATGTGTACAGATTGTAAAGCACTCCGAGACAAATTTGTAATTTGTGAAATTGGGCTATATAAATAAACTGAATTTAATTGAATTGAATTGTCAATCGTTGTTTTGTCTTTCTTTTTTCAAAGAATATAATTTGAAGAGGTGGGGAAGTGGTGACATTTACATATTCCACTCGTTTGAAGATGATCAATGCACATTTAAATCAGCTATGGGAAATGTACGACTGGGCTTTAAATGTTGACAGTGTGTGGTTATAATTACTTCAGTTATGGATCTAAAGCTTTTTATTCATACAGATATATCACAAAAGCATTTGTTCCTCAAACCAGTAAAGTTATGGACTTCGGAAACCGCCTCAGAATTGAATCTTGAATGGTGAAAGTTTACAACACATATGCACCATGTTCGCATTGGTGTATGACTAAGTAATTTAAGAGACAATATATATTTCCGATATACTTCGGGGGGAAATTTCCATACCCCTGGGCTATTTACCAACGCAAACTAATCAATAGGTGTTAGGACTGAGTGGTGTCTGAACCCAAAATGCAGTACTCCGAAGGCAGGGAATGAGGTAATGCCTAACGAGGCGTTTTAATGTCCAAACAGGCAAATAGATGTATATCTCTATATATCTATAAATATACCTGAATACATAAAACTCACAGGCTGTTGTTAAGCATACGTATTCAGGTAGATATATAAGATATAAAATATACTTAGGGGCATTCGGAAGAGTAGTCAGAGTCCAGGCAGGGGGTCGTGGCACGGCAGGTCTGGAGTGGAAAAAAGGTGTCAGAAGGAATGCAGCAAAAGTACGGATAGCAACAATGTAGCTCAAAGCCTCTCCTGGTACTTGCCAGGTGAGTCTAAGGGATGATCTGGCGAGGAGCAGGAGTGAAGACCGGGTTCTTGTAGTCTCTGGAGTTGATTTGTAATTGAGAGCAGGTGTGCAGTGCCAACGCCCAGTCAGCTCGTCACCAGGGAGGAAGGCTCAGATGAGCCTGAGTGTCTAAATGGTAACGTGTGGACGGCGCAGTGGATAGCGCACTGGAACTCCAGCAGCAGAACGCAGAGGTGGCGGGTTCGAACCCCGTGGCGGGTTCGAAACCGTAACAATAGGCTTATGAATAATGTGAATGCTAGCACAAGCTCAAGTAACGTTAGCTGTGTATTCACATATTCTTCTGAAGTAGAGTTGTATGTTTACTCTAGTGTTAAATTCTATTTAATTTAGTTTATTTTGTGTAGCGCAATATCACAATTTACAAATTTGCCTCAGAGGGCTTTACAATCTGTACACCTGTGACATCCCTGTCCAAGGACCTCACATCAGATCAGGAATAACTCCTAAAAAATCAGAAAACAAACTTTCACAGGGAAAAAAAGGGGAGAAACCTTCAGGAGAGCAAAAGAAGAGGATCCCTCTCCACGGATGGACAGATGCAATAGATGTCATGTGTACAGAAGGAATCATTACAGAGTTACAACACATTTAATGAGTATGACAGAGTGTATGAATAGTTCGTAGTAGGCATGGACCAAGATCCAGACCTCCACAATCCATCAGGCAGATGTAGGTAGAGAGGAGGAGGGGGGGCACATCAGCAGGGCCATGGCATCAGACTCAGCCAGGTCACATGTTTTCTGTGAGGTAAAGTTACTGTTTTTGTAAATGGAGTCTCTGAAGAGAGCGTTATTGTGGACATCTCAAGGCAAGGTCATGTGAATTCACTCAGCGGAACATTTACTTTAGCCATTAATATGATTTTAGCTCACAACAAACTGCTGAACTGGACTTGAATAATTTTCTTGAACATAGTTTGAATGCAATAGTTCCACAACAATACAAATAAAAACATATTTATGAGGTGGGAGTCTAGGAACCTGAGGCGACCTGCGGCGGGCTGGTCAGGGCGGGTCGATTTGTCCCTGGGCAAGACACTCGGGCTCCTGAAGGCTGTCTTTTCTTAGCTACGTCGTTTAGCTACGTTTCTTAGCTACGTCATTTAGCTACATCGTTGAGCTACGGCGTTTAGCTACATCGTTTAGCTGCATCGTTTAGCTACCCTGCCCAAACTGCTGTCAACCACCAGTTAGGTTCATCAGGTAACATACACTGGACAATACTATATGTATAATATATAGATATGAAGCATGTACATTAAATGGATATGGAGCAACGTCACGCCGAAACCCAAGTTGGGAAATGTGGGACAAACTCCTTCAAAGGGTTTCGGAGATTTTTATGCAAAATTAAATCTAAAACGTAGGGAACGCTAGCGGGTGGCGACAGAATAACATTAAGATAAGATCAAATATTTTACATTATATTTCATTTAGCTGACCGCGATCGATGTATTGAGCACCCCTGCCGTAGACACAGCTACAAGGAGCAATTCATGGTTAAGTGTCTTGCTCAAGGACTCATCGACTAGGGCGGGGAGAAATTTCGTGAAGCAGCAGCAAATATGTTTCCAAATATATAATACAATAAAATAGCAGGACATATTACATCTAAGAATGTAAATAATAAAGGAAATGAAAACATAAAAATGAAAGTATATACAGTGTATCTAAAATATAAAGTGAAAGCCGTGCAAGGTATATTGATCTGGCCTGAGGTGATTTATTATAAAGTTTTATTACAGTGGGCAGGAATGTTCTTCTGTATCTGTCAAAGAATGATCATATAAACAAAAGTATGTAGGCGTTGTGGTGGTTAAAATGTTTCAAATTGTGTGCTTCCACATAATATATACATAGTGTGCAGTAAACTTTTCCATTGTATTATATTAGGCTTAAATTACATCTACAAAGATGATTGAGAGGGCACACACAGCTCTCTCCCCTCAGACAAGGGCTGGTCCAGTCTTAACCGGTAGAGAGCAGACTGCAGAGCGAGGACCAGGAGGCTCAGACACAATAACGATAAGAGAAGTAACGAGGGGGGAGACGTCGGCAAGAAACCTCACATTCCTTAAAGTAACCGGCTTGGACTGGGACAGAGGTCACACTGAGTGACGAGAACCAGTATGTAATGAGGGAGTGGACGGAGGCGGCACATGCATTGAGTGTGATGGTATAAATAATATATCAATATGTCTGTTCGGGGGTTGGGAAAGACAGATTACAGTTTTTCTCGATTGCTTAAACACATGTTTTGAAAGCATGCCTCGTTTTCTCAAAACTCTAAACACAAATCCCAAAACCACTCACACAAAATGCAAAACCCTTTATATCTCCTGCAAAATGCAACTTTGCTTTCAAAACAGTGTTATGTCACCTCAAAAGGGTATTTTGTTTTCAAATGACAAACACAGCCCATTATATGAGTAGACATTCTAAGCATCGATTGAACACTGATGTGCTCAATGGAAAACACTATGAAATGGGAAAACACGAGTATGAAGGCCTTATCAGGAGCATTATGCCTTTTCATGTCTAGTGTTACTGTATGCTTTCTCCTTTTGTAAAATATTGTAAATGTATAATGTTTTAACTCAATATAAAACACACAAATATACAACAAAAATGTTTCTTTATTTTTTCTAATTTTTTCACAGAACAAACAATAGAAAATAGACCAATACAGTCAACAAAAAAGAAAAGAAAAGTGTAAATAAAAAAGGACCAACAAAATACTCCTCTGCCTCTGGTCTCCTCTACCTTCCATGTTTTCATCCATTCTTCTTCAAATCAGGAGGTCACCTGTGGCCCTTATATTGTTTGATTCCAAATTGCACAACAGCCGTGGAAATGGAAGTTTTGCCAATTGAATAGCAGTGTGTTCTGTCTGGACACAAGGAGGTTTTGGCATTGATGAAGTGTGCAAAGTAGAGAGGATGGTGTTTAGTGTTTAGAAGAAAGTGTGGTTAACAATTGAAATCTGTGTCTAAAGTAGATAATTGTGCTTATAGTTTAGCAGAATTGGTTTAGGGAGTTGGCACATGAGTTACAGGTTGTGGTCATTATGATCTAAGTCCCAGTTTTTGTGTGTAATCAATCGAGAAAAACTGTAAGAGATTAGTCAGAATGGACCAAAAAGGAAGAAATCCAGCCACAACAGCGTCATTGTGAGCGTGCGTCAGAATTGGATGCCTGATAGAGCTAACGGAACAATTCAGCCAACGACCTTCTCTCGTTCTCTCTTCTTTTCGAGAGACTTTCATTCTTTGATCACACGTAAAATACAAGCTTGCATGCGATTGCAATCACAGCGGGAGTCCTCTCTCAACAGCACCAGTTGAAAACCCCAAACTACTCTCCCCCCAAGCCAAGTACGACCCTCTAAGCACCCACATTTTCGTGTCGTCATCCTGACCTCGGACCGGCTCCATCTTCTCACCCCTTCTCACAGGACTGGGGCCTCCAGTGGTCTCGCCCCCCTCTCTCATTGTAGCAACATGATAATGAGTGTGTGTGTTGCGTTTGTGTGAGGCGCAGTCCCTAAACTTGAGGAGCAGAAATAATATTTCTTATCAGATACATATTCTATCTGCTATGTGATGTTATTCTGAATTTTGCAGGGGCTTGCAACACACCAGTACCTTCAATAATTCAGATTTATATTAACATCATCAATAAAAACCAAGAGACAGAGATAGAGAGAGTCAGCATGTGGCATTGTTTGAGTGTAGCAGGAAAAGGTGGGAGTCTTATCCCAGATCCACAGGGCGGCAGGTCTCCAGAGAAAGAGACATTTTAGTCAATGATTATTTTTATTATAAATAATAATAATGCCCGTGATAGCACTCTCAAAGGGGGGGGGGGGGGGGTCTCACCTGTCCACCCTTTGAGACGAATCAAGAGCCAAATGAAAGTGGACCACAACAAAAAGTAGCACCAAGAAGAAGCGTGTTCTCCTTTGATGGGACACAGTGCGCCTCAAAGGGAATGACTCCACAGACCATAAGGAATTCCCTTTTTCCTATGTATGGACTCCTTTCTTGTGTTTACGTCGTCCTCATGTCTCATACATGACAGAACTTGTCCAATATTCACACTTTGCTTTCTACAATTTTTGTTTCTGTTTTTTGGGGAATTTTTCCTGATCCGATGTGAGGTGCTGGGACAGGGACATCGTATGTGTACAGATTGTAAAGCCCACTGACGATAATTTGCAAGATGCACGGATGTTAAATCCCCTCCGATTGAAAATGAATCAAGTCAGGTACGTAATTAGCGGATTTTGTTTGCATGCTGCAAATTGCACACCTGTAAATCAGAACCAGGCTCAGTGCCATTCATGATTCCAGTTTGTTATTTATACTCTTTTTTTCCCTCTTTTTTTCTCAAACCTGCATACAAGTGATTCTGGATCTTAACCCTGTGAACATTGTATTATAAAATGAATAATTCTATTTTTCGTATTTATTATAGAATTCATAATTATATTCAATTCAATTCAGTTTATTTTGTATAACCCAATATCCCAAATTACAAATTTGCCTCAGAGGGCTTTACATCGGATCAGGAAAAACTCCCAAGAAATAGAAAAAAACCTTTCACAGGGAAAAAAGGGAAGAAACCTTCAGGAGAGCAACAGAGGAGGATCCCTCTCCAGGATGGACAGAAGCAATAGATGTCATGAGTACAGAAGGAATCATTACAGAGTTACAACCCATTCGATGAGAATGACAAAGTGTATGAATAGTTCGTTGTAGACATGGACCACGATCCAGACCTCCATGATCCATCAGGCTGATGGAGTTAGAGAGGAGCGGGCGTGGCACATCAGCAGGGTCATGGCATCAGACCCAGCCAGGTCCAATGGACCCTATAAGACGTGAAGTCACAAAGACTCGGGGAGGAAGCAGAGTTAATAATGTGTGAAGGAGAGATGAAAATACATCCATAAGTAGAGAGAGAAGAGGAGATAGGTGCTCAGGGTATCCTAGCACGTCCCCCAGCAGCCTATAAGCCTATAGCAGCATCTCTCGAGGCTGGACCAGGTGAACCTGATTCAGCCCTAACTATAAGCTCTGTCAAAGAGGAAAGTCTTCAGTCTACTCGTAGGCCCCGTTTACACGATGGGAAAACGCATATATTTTCATGCGTTTTGGCCTTTCATTTACACAAAAACGGAGGTTTTATCACGGAAAACGATCATTTCTAAAAACTCCGGCCAAAGTGGAGATTTCTGAAAACTCCGTTTTTGTGTTTGCGTGTGAACTAGGTCAAACGGAGTTTTAGGTTGTCAAACGTCACAGTATGCGACTAAAAATACTTAACGTCATGTGAGCGTCCTATGTTTACAGTTAGTTTGGCCGCTCCTACCAGGGTTGCCAGGTCTGTGTGTACCAGCCCAATATCAGAACTCAAAATATGCCCGTGCCAAACCATATACACTGCTTTTAAAGTGTGTGTATGTGTACATGTCCAATGTGTCCATGTGTGTACGTGCTGATCTGGAGTCAGTTTGGTAGGATTTGTGTATAAATAAATTATTTCATTTAAAATATGGATTTTTATTTCAAGATATTCATGTAATTTGCATGCAAAATAGGTCTACCCGAACCAGCGGACAACAAATTCAACCCGCGGCAACACTTCAAAAGTAGCCCAATTCCACGGGAAAACCGCGGACCTGGCAACACTGGCTCCTACGTCCAGTGTCGACTGCCTTCATTTTCGTTGTCAGGTGCGCCCGAGTTATTTCCTCCTTGACATGAGGATACTCCTCGGATGTCTCGAGTCTTGAGAATTTTGATTGGTTTGCATGTCTTTATCCTTCTCGTTACACTGCCGACTACAGGTTTGGCATAGTTATGACGTCGCCCGGGGGCGTATTTATGCGGGTTCATATAAACAGAAACTTTTTTGAAAACGACCTTGTGTGTACAACGTTATTTTTGAAAACGGAGGGGCAGAAATCTTCGTTTCTGTAAATACCCGGCTATGTGTAAACGTGGCCTTAAATGAGGTGACTGTGTCTGCCTACAGGACTGAAGGTGAAGCTGGTTCCATAAAAGAGGAGCTTGATACCTGAAGGCTCTGGCTCCCATCCTACTTGTTTATGACACCTGCGTAACAAGAACGGCAATCAGATAACAAGAGAAGATTGTGGAAACTGATTTGATGAGCACTTCTGATGTGAACTGCTCAGAGGACCAAAGGGTTGAGATACGGAACCTAATATATATATATATATACATATATTAACGCCATATATTCATCTGTGATGCCATGCCTTGCTTCATTTATACAGTATATTGGCTGTTTTTTAAAATCTGATAGAGTTGAAGGCCCGGAGTGTCATCTAGAGGAAATAAAAACCCAAAGAGAAAAGTGGAGATTGCATCAACGTTAATTATATCGCGTAGATGAAAAGAGAAAACAAGCTAATTTTTCATGTTTTAATGGCTTCCTTGTTATCTTGTCAGCCGACATGCCGTTACCACACGGGGAAATATGGAGGAGTGCACAATGAACGTGACAAAATGTGTCTCACGGTCTCATTCCCCCTCCTAACCCCCAAAGTTATTCATCTGCCTTCGAGTCTTATGGACGCTTTATCCCCCCAGAATGTCTCCAAGAGGCAGAACATAAATAAATAAAAGGCACTCTGGTACTGTGCCGTAGACAGGAACAACGTGTCTTCATTACAGTGCAACAGTTTAGTTGACGTGGCATTCTGGGTAATTCTATTTAAGTGGGAATATTTACCAGTAATGTTAAATATATGGAAAATAGTTGAAATGCAATGGCAATAATACAGTACTGCTGTAAATAGTTAACATGTAATATATGTATATACTGTATAGATATACATACACATATATATTATATATTGTTTATCAGAGCGATGAGATGGCAAAAAAACCATTTATATATATAAATAAATATATATATTACATATGCAATTATGTTAGCACAGCTGAAAACAGTTATGCTGGTGATATAAGCTGTACAACTGGCCTTCCTTTGAGCTTGAAGTTTGTAGAACAAAATTAATATTTCAAATATTAATCATTATTTCTAACCTTGTCAATGTCTTGACTTTATTTAAGATTCATTTGATAAATAAAAGTGTGATTTTTGATGGAAGACACGAAATTGTCTGGGTGATCCCAAACTTTTGAACGGTAGTGTATATATTATATATATACACACATATATATACTGTATATATAACCCGCTCAAAGGTTGCAACATAAATGGGAGACAAGATGAGTGTAAAAGTAAAACATTTGCACATGCAATATATACATAAATAATAAATATTATTATTTATTATATTACATGTAATATATATTTACATGTCTTTATTGAAATGAACTAAACTAACATGGAGAGTCAGTAATCATTGATGTCAACATTGCTGTTGACAATGTGCATATTTATAAACCAATATGTGTGATTCAAATACTTTTCACTAAAATGTCAAGATTAGGACCTGAATACACCAACAACAACACTAGATACACATACATTCATTTTCATCTGAAGAAAAGTGGTGCGTTGTGCTGCGCAACCTTGTCTGACTAATACAATAAATGAACCCTGTGATTTAAGTCAACGGCGATCGAAAGAACTAGAAGATGATGGTCATTGATTTTTTTTTTTTACATTTTGGCAGCTATACTGTATAATTTACATTTAAAAAATATGCATTGGTGTTCAGTGTAATTCATACAGAAGTTTTTGCACTGATACGCAGTGATAACTGTGCCTCTCAGTCTTAAAAGGAACATGTGTCTGCACAGGCCTCGATGAATATCACCACTACTGTGAAAATTGGTTGTTGTTTGAGAATCTCGGCAGAATCACCCGCTGCGATTCTGCAATCAATCATTTCAGGCATGTCTGTTTGCATCTCAAGTGAAGAACTCTCCACACAGTTCAGCTTTTCTAGAAACATGTAGATACAGTAGAGAGGATGGCTTGTTTTCAAATGGACCAGACACGAGTGCACCTACTCATTCATCAATTCATCATTTGTTCCTCCTCTGGAAGAGAATGAGAAATGTGATGGTTTTAACACATGAGTGATGCAAGCAGATGCATGAAAGAGGCGTTTAAGCTGTGACTTTACCAGAGGTTAAAATACCTCAGAAACAATAAGTGAGACTAACAGATTTTTATCATGAATATTTTCACTGACCTGTGACTTTTGAATACGTCATCAAATGTTGCTCAGAAAGCTGCATTGAGTTGAGCTGTTACGTTGATAGCAATCATCAATGCTTTCAAAGTGGTTTTACTGACTAGTGTGCATCAGCAGGGCCATGGCAGGAGGCATCAGACCCAACCAGGTCCAATGGACCCTATGAGAAGTGAAGTCACAAAGACTCCGGGAGGAAGCAGAGGTAATAATGTGTGATGGAGAGATGAAAATTCATCCATAAGTAGAGAGAGAAGAGGAGAGAGGTGCTCAGTGTATCCTAAATGTCCCCCAGCAGCCTATAACCCTATAGCAGCATCTCTAGGGGCTGGACCAGGGCAAAACTGATTCAGCCCGAACTATAAGCTCTATCAAAAAGGAAAGTCTTACAAAATACATACAACATACAAACCTAAATGGTATATAGATATAAAATGTTTTAGAGAAATACAAGTGATTCTCAAAATGTCCGACAGGAAGAGGGCTTGAAGCCAGGATCAAACAAGGCAGTTTCTAACCAGAGGTCAAGTGTATGTTGTTGTCCTGTGCCAGACATCCACCTACAGCCCTGTAGGGGTTTTCACATCGAGAAAAGAGAAGTGGATGGCATAATGGCGACGTCACCCATTGATTTGTAGACTGACGTTAGGTATTCTTGAGTTCATCATTATGGATTGCGACCGTCGCTATGTTTTTTTAAATTTTGTGCAAACGATGAAGTGACCATATTTGGAATATGGAGGAGTGATGTAGAGATGTCGTAAGGGCCATACCTTACGAAATGAACATCATGCTGTACTGAAGAATACTTGAAACTAGAGATTGAGAAAATAAACTCATGTTTATAAAGTTTAGTGAGGGGATAAAGTGAGTAGAGAAGTAAAGACAGAGACTCGAAGACTCTATACAAACAACTGTGACTGTGGCATGCAGCACTTTAAATGAGTTGGACTGGAAAGGTTCTATATACATGCAAGTGCATTTAGCATCAGCTTCATGCTTCACTAGTCTGGTTGCCATGGCGCCGCAAATGGCCGCCTCGGCGCTTGGGTGCTCTTTGTTTTTTGTTGTTTTCGTCTTAAATACCGTTTCCTGCTGTGATCCCCGGAGCTCTTTCACCAGAGAAGAGCTCATGAACATCAGGGGAACAACTCCAGCGGATTTATTTCCAACGTTTTTAACTTCTGTGGAGTTACTGGACATTCTTGTGAAAGGTGTGCTCACCTTCGCTCACGCGGTGAGCCGCCATCGGAGAGGGAAACGTTCAGGGGCGCTTGTGCGTCTACGGAAACGGGGATCTCGTACAGCGCTGCTGGGCATATTTCTCTCCAATGTCCGCTCACTGTGCAACAAACTGGATGAACTCCAGCTGCTGGTGGGGAGAGACAGAGACTTTTCTTCATCCTCCGTTTTGTGTTTTACGGAATCATGGCTAATTGGATCTATACCAGATTCTGCGCTCCAGCTGGCTGGTTTCCAGCTTTTCCGAGCGGACCGCGACACGGAGCTCTCCGGCAAAATAAAGGGTGGAGGAATCTGCTTCTACCTCAACAACGGCTGGTGCAACGACGTAACAGTGATTCTACAGCACTGTTCGCCGGACCTGGAATCTCTTATCATTCACTGCAAACCCTTCTACTCCCCACGTGAGTTCGCTTCATTCATCCTGGCCGGAGTTTACATGCCGCCGCAGGGAAATGTGCAGGAGGCACAGCGGACCCTCGCCGAACAGATGGTGTGTGGAGCGGACCTACCCGGACTCTTTAGTTATTGTACTCGGGGATTTTAACAAAGGAAACCTCAGCCATGAACTTCCTAAATATAGACAGTTAATTAAATGCCCTACTAGAGAGAAGAGCATTCTGGACCACTGCTACACAACAATTACCAGGGCCTATCACGCCATCCCTCGTGCTGCACTGGGAAACTCTGACCATGTCATGGTTCATCTGATTCCCTCATACAGGCAGAGACTAAAGCTCTGCAAACCTGTGGTGAGGAAGTTCAAGAAGTGGACCAGTGAGGCTCTGGAGGATCTACGGGCGTGCTTGGACTGTACTGACTGGGATGTCTTCAGGACTGCTACCAACAGCCTGGATGAGTACACAGAGGCTGTAACTTCCTACATCAGCTTCTGTGAGGACAGCTGTATTCCATCCAGCTCCAGGGTGAGTTATAACAACGACAAACCCTGGTTCACAGCGGAGCTCAGGAAGCTAAGACTGCAGAAGGACCAGGCATTCAGGAGTGGGGACAAGGACCTGTACACAGAGTCAACATACAGGTTTAGCAAGGCGGTGAGAGATGCTAAACAACTGTACTCTGAGAAACTGGAACAACAGCTCTCAGCAAACGACTCTGCTTCTGTCTGGAGAGGGCTCAGGCAGATCAGGGGCTCACACCTCTGTAGCACCCTCCACCTCCCCAGCGACGACCCTCGCCATCCTGGAGAGAGACGTCAACAGGCAGTTTAAAAAGCAGAACCCCCGCAAAGCAGCGGGCCCGGACTCCGTCTCCCCCTCCACCCTGAAGCATTGTGCTGACCAGCTGTCTCCGGTGTTCACCGACATCTTCAACACCTCCCTGGGAACAAGCCACGTTCCAGCCTGCTTCAAGGCCTCCACCATCATCCCCGTCCCCAAAAAACCTAAGATCACAGGACTCCATGACTACAGGCCCGTCGCCCTGACCTCTGTGGTCATGAAGTCCTTTGAACGCTTGGACCCCCTGCAGTTCGCCTACAGAGCCAACAGGTCTGCAGACGACGCAGTCAACATGGCCCTTCACTACATCCTCCAGCATCTGGACTCCCCAGGAACCTATGCCAGGATCCTGTTCGTGGACTTCAGCTCTGCTTTCAATACCATCATCCCGTCCCTGCTGCAGGACAAGCTCTCCCAGCTGCACGTGCCCAACTCCATCTGCAGGTGGATCACAGACTTCCTGACCGACAGGAAGCAGCACGTGAGGCTGGGGAAACACGTCTCAGGCTCCCGGACCACCAGCACGGGTTCCCCCCAAGGCTGTGTTCTCTCCCCTCTGCTGTTCTCCCTGTACACCAACAGCTGCACCTCCAGTCACCAGTCCATCAAGCTCCTGAAGTTCGCAGATGACACCAGCCTCATTGGACTCATCTCTGGTGGAGACGAGACCGCCTACAGGTGGGAGACTGACCACCTGGTGACCTGGTGCAGCCAGAACAACCTGGAGCTCAACGCTCTGAAGACAGTGGAGATGGTTGTGGATTTCAGGAGGAATGCAGCCCCACCCACCCCTCTCATCCTGTGTGACTCCCCCGTCGACGCTGTGGAGTCCTTCCGCTTCCTGGGCTCCATCATTACCCAGGACCTCAAGTGGGAGCTGAACATCGGCTCCATCACCAAGAAGGCCCAGCAGAGGATGTTCTTCCTGAGGCAGCTGAGGAAATTCAACCTGCCAGGGAAAATGATGGTGCACTTCTACACGGCCATCGTTGAGTCCATCATCTGCTCCTCCATCACCCTGCAGCCACGGCCAAAGACAAGTGCAGGCTGCAGAGCATCATCCGCTCGGCCGAGAGGGTTATTGGCTGCAATCTGCCATCTCTCCAGGTCCTGTTCACTTCTAGGTCACTGAAGCGGGCCAGAAAGATTGTCACTGACCCCTCCCACCCTGGACACTCCCTGTTTGAGTCCCTCCCCTCTGATAGGAGGCTGCGGTCCATCAGGACAAAGACCTCCCGCCACACCAAAAGTTTTTTCCCATCGGCAGTCAGGCTCATCAATGGAGCCCGGGTCCCCCACTGACTGACTCTGTCACCCCCAGGACTACCTCCTCTTCTTCCTGCCGACCCCCGAGCCCCAGGACCCGTCTGAGCTGCCGACCCCCGAGGTCCAGGACCCGTCGGAGCTGCCGACCCCGGTTTCCCATGTCTCGTCGGCGCTGCCGACGACCCTTGTTCCCTGGGACCCGTCGCTGGAAGGCCGACCCCGGATCCCCGGGCCCCGGCGGCAGCGCCAGCTACCCCGGCTCCGTCTCCATCCCGGCCGGTCCCAGCTCCCCGTTCCCCGTCCCGGCGGGCTTCAGCTCGCCGTCCCCCCGTCCCGGTCGACCCCAGAGCCCCCTCCTACCAAGCCCGGTCCCCCAGAGCCCGCTCCTGCCGAGCCCGGTCCCCCAGAGCCCCCTCCTCCGCCCAAGCTCTCATGGGGGGAGGGGGAGTAGGTTATGGCGGATGGAGCCCCGGCCTAAATCGGGTGGTGGGGAGTGTGGCAGCTGTCTCTAATTTGGCCTCGGCTGCTGGTGATTGGCAATCAGTCAGCAGCCGAGGCCGCCCTCATAAAAGCTCCCACTTGAGGGTGGAGCAGGAGGAGTGAGCAGAGGCGCAGGTTTTGCGTTCTGCTGTGTGTGTGAATAAAATGTCGTTCAACGAAACCTCTTGGTGCCTGGCTGATCCTTGGAGCCTTTGGGGGAAACCCACGGGTAGTGGCCCGGAAGCTGCTACACTCCTCCTCCTCCTCCTTCTTCTTTTTCTTCTTCTTCTTCTTCGTCCCTCCAGGAGGCCTTCTTCTTCTTCTTCCCTCCAGGAGGCCTTCTTCTTCTTCCCTCCAGGAGGCCTTCTTCTTCTTCTTCCCTCCTCCTCCTTCTTCCCTCCAGGAGGCCTTCTTCTTCTTCTTCCTCCTTCTTCTTCCCTCCAGGAGGCCTTTTTCTTCTTCCTCCCTCCTCCTTCTTCTTCCCTCCAGGAGGCCTCCTCCACACACGTCACTTTAACATACACTTTAACTTAAACACACATGTCTCTTGAAACACACACCTAAACACTTTAACGTTATTTGTTGTCCGAGCACTTTATCTTATCCTATACTTAAGTTAATACACACATTGCACTGTTGCTGTCGCATTGATTGTTGTTTGTCATGTCTAATGTTGCACCTTCCGCCAAAAAAAAATCCTCGTTTGTGTAAACATTCCTGGCAATAAACGGATTCTGATTCTGATGCTGCCTCCTGCTTAATTCAATTCAATTCAGTTTATTTGTATAGCTTATCATTTTACGAGAACAAATGTAGCGTATTACTTTACTTCCACTCGATACCAGGGACTTCCCGTCAGTGTGGCCCCCCTGTCCTGTTCTCTAACGGCCTGAAAGCTATGCAACACCAAATACTCCCAAACTTAAATCAGATCATATGCGTCAGGAACCTTGGTACGCTGAGGCAACTTCCACCCGTCCTTCAGAATGGCGACCTAGATGGATTTCCAGTGAAGCTCAAGGTTTGAGAAGAACAATAAAACCGGGTTATTGGGGATTTACACGTGGATTTTAACGACGGGCGGTTTAAGTAATCACCTTTTGGGTTTTCTTCCACATTCGGTAGGTTACTTCCTTTTAGTGGTTTCCCCACATTCCCCAGGTTTCTGCCAATAACCTTCAAAGGCCAGACTGTATTTAAAATTAATTAGCAGAAGAGCATAGTAGGATTACAAAACAACCTGTAGCTAATGATATGAGCCCTGTTAGGCCAGCAGGGTGCTGATGGCGCAATCTTTTCAGTTGGACCCCCCCCCCCCCCTCATGCCCCCAGCAGGTTCAACTAGCCGCGAGCGACGCTATTTTGACAGCTTCCCATTTGCTCACGAACAAATCCATGGTAGTCAGCGGTTCGAGAGTCAACACGGAAAATGTGAGTAGAGTGTCAGCGGTTCAGTTGGAGCGGGGTCCCCCCCCCCCCCTCCATCTTCCACTCTGAACGAGCCTGATCTGCTTTACCATCTGTACACCGACGTCCTTGGGAGAATGATTCTTGTACGCCCGGACCAAAATGCTGCTGTATATCCTGATCTCTATATTGAATTACGTCGAGGTGTGCGTGTGCGTGTGTGTGTGTGTGTGGGGGTGAGCAGGTTAATTAAATGTGAACGGTGTTGCAGGCAACATTCTATCGAGCAGAGAGTAAAGGCAAGTGGAGGGACTGTTTGAGTTGCTACAACAGCAATCGTTGCAGAATAACGAGAGAGGATCTGTCATCTCACTGCAGATGTATGGGATGGAGTGTGATGTGCAGGAAAATTAAGCAGCTGCTCGACGGCACTCGGGCCGTGTTTGAGGTTTAGTTGTGCATCAGCAATGAGTTAGTGGATTAACAGAGGCGAGATTCTCTTGACACATCAGGGTTACCTGTGGAAAATGCCAAGACGGATCACAAGGATGATAAAAGGATCAAACGTTTCTTGGTATTCACGATGGAATTGCAAAGGAAAGGGAATCCAAAGCATGCTGTTAAATTCTGTTTTTGGACTGACTTTTATTCGCCCACTTTGAGTTTTCTCAAATCTGTCTCTCAGTGGGTCACAAAGTGTGAAATCTGTGTTCTCGCATGTGTTGACAAATCATCTGACAGCAAGACTGTATCAATAATTGGAGCTCTTGTATGAGAGATGGTCGTTATTTTTTTTTTTACTTAGCCAGGAAAAATAGTTCATGGATTTTTTTTAAATTGCAGGCATTGCATGCTTTCAGTTAGTCAGCGTGATTATAACTAATCAGTTTGATTTAAATTGCAATTGACTACTGGGCATGGTGGGGATTAGATTGATTTGAATGTTGATAATTTGACAAATCTGATAAATTCTTCAAAGATGGCATTAGGACATTTTTATTTCCTACAGTCCTAAATCTGTAAAGAAATCGGCAAAGAGAAACAGAGCTGGAAGATTACCAATACTTCTTTGAGTGAACCACATATGGTATATTAGAAGAGGACACTGTGATGTCACACTTTGTGGACTACCGCAAATAAACCAAGGGATAAGTAGTCATTTTCCCATAGACTGCCATACCATCTGACTTCTTTTTGCAACCAGAGGAGTTGGCCCCTGTTGGCCCCTGTTGGCCATTATAAAGAATGCTTAATGGAGGTTTCCGCTTGGGAAGAATAAAATGTGAGCTAATTTTTTTTTAAACAAAGGTGAAAAACAAGTTCTGAAAAGTTTCATGAGATTGAGATTCTGACTTTTGGATGAGAACATGAAATGAACACGTGTTTGTAGTAATTATTGCAATTGTATTGTCTAACTATATAGTAAACTACCTATACATGATCAAATATACAACACAGCATTAGTATTTGTATGTACAAATATAAAAGACAGGACATCAAGTAAAAGAAGATTAGAACACGTAGCATTTAAGCCTTCCCATAAAATATTGGTGCCTCCCTCAAAGGAACACCACATTTTAAAGTGTCTGACTGACTCTGAAATGGCAGATGAGGGAGAGAAAAAGAGAACCAAAGAGAAAAAATGGATTTCTCAAGTGAATAAAGCAGAACTCCATTGCTGCTTAACTTGCTCTTCAAAAGTCAAGTCACTGTTAAAAAATCCCCCTGAGCGTTCCGCTAACTGACTTTGTGCACATTACTAGTACGACTGCTAAACGATATTCAATCTGCTGTGAAAGTGTTATGTCTCCCCTGATTCCCAGTGAGGAAGCTGCACTACATTAGACAGAATCTACATCTGCTTATTTGTTTCTTGGCAACCTCATCAGCTCTTTATGCTACATTCAGCCGAGCGATTCGTCAGCGTTTTTTGTTTTTTTTGTTTACGTGGTTTGCTTCAGGTCTGCATTGTGGTTAGCTTAACCAAAAGCGCTCCCTGGTCACTTCGCCCTTTGCCGGACTTCTGGTGCTGGGCAATGGGATGATTGGGAAAGAAAATGAACATTGAACTATGGTCACCAGTAAACGAGGAGTCTTGTTTTCCAAGGAAGAATCTACAGAACTGTCAAACGGCAACTGTCAATGCACAGAAACGCTACGGTGTCAAGCTCTGCACCAAGTACTGAAGAACAGCTGCTCTCGTCTGTGTTGCATGAGCTCACCTTCACCCGTAGAAACAAGACATCGCTAAAGGTTTCCATGTTCCAATCATTACTGTTTCAATAATCTCCATCACAAGGTAGCCCCGCCCTAAAGCATATCCTGCTTTATGGCCAGTTTGAATCTAAATGGAGCATAATTTACTCAATGAACATCATGCTGTACTGAAGAAGACTTGAAACTAGAGATTAAGACCATAAACTCATGTTTACAATGTTTACTGAGGGAATAAATCAAGAGAGAAGTGCTCATAGACTTCTATACAACCAAAGGTGTCGCCCCCTGATGGCCATTAGTGAAATTGCAGGTTTAAGCCACTTCCACACTTGCGTCACTGACCAAGCCATGCCTTCCTCAGTATTATCTTGAATTAAAAACTACACAGAGACGATGGCCGTTTATCAATTTGCCTTCTTACCGTACTTGTGTTCTCGTGGACTCGTGAAACGGCATCAATCGCGGCCCATAAATGTTCCAATTTAAAGTCCACTTCTCGCCAAACACGGTCAAAATTCCTGGATGTGACTTGATCCGCCCAATACCCCAAGGTTGCACCAGAGGTGACTTGTGCGTACTCTGGACAGCCAATATCCCAGAATGCATTTTGTACCAGCGACAGGGAACAATGCCAGAGGAGAAAATAAACAACTGACAGTTGACTTTTCCTAAATACTATTGTTGTTGAGTCACGGAATGTAATTTTAAATGATGATGAATGGCTATGTCTCGTAACGTTAAATCAGTTTGACTAAGGGATAAGATTCATAACTTAATATCTTAATTAAACTTTAACGTTGAACTAGAGTGGTGTCTTTACTTTTTATCAAATTGTTTTCTATTACATGTGTAATATCACTATATTTATATATATATACACAAATATATATGCATGTATATGAATAAAATAAATATATTTATATACATCCATATATTATATATGTATATACAGGGGTGCACATAACTTTTTCCGTGAGTTACTCAGGTGAGTACCGGGAGACGGTGTTTGGTACTCACTTCATATGTAGCGTAGGTTTTTGTGATGTCCTCAGATCCATCAAAAAGCAGCCCCCAAAATTCAACAGACTGCAACTTGGCTCGAAACTCCCCGCTGATGGTGTGAGCGATTCAATTCAATTCAGTTTATTCGTATAGCCCAATTTCAGGATTACAAATTTGTCTCTGAGTGCTTTACAATCTGTACACATAGACATCCCTGTCCCAAAACCTCACATCGGATCAGGAACAACTCCCAAACAACCCTTCACGGGGGAAAAAGGGAAGAAACCTTCAGGAGAGCAACAGAGGAGAATCCCTCTCCAGGATGGACATGTGCAAAAGATCTCATGTGTACAGAAGGACATATTTAGAGTTAAAATACATTCAATGAATTATGACAGAGTGTATGAATAGTTTGTAGTAGGCATATTCCACGATGGAGACCTCCACGATTCATCAGGCAGATGGAGGTAGAGAGGAGGAGTGGGCGGAGTCTCAACAGGGCAGTGGCGTAGTTGGTAGCAGGAATTCCACGATCCAGACCTCGATGATCCATCAGGCAGATAGGATCTATGCCGTCTCATAGGTCCGATGACCCCATGAGACGTGAAGTCAAAAGGACTCCGGGGAGAAAGCAGAGTTAGTAATGTGTGATTGAGAGATGAAAATTCATCCACAAGGAGAGAGAAAAGAGGAGATAGGTGCTCAGTGCATCCTAAAACGTCCCCCAGCAGCTATAAGCCTATAGCAGCATATCCAGGGGCTGGACCAGGCAAACCTGATTCAGCCCTAACTATAAGCTCTGTCAAAGAGGAAAGTCTTAAGTCTTCTCTTAAATGAGGTGACTGTGTCTGCCTCCCGGCAGAGGAGCTTGATAACTAAAGGCTCTGGCTCCCATCCTACTTTTTAAGACTCTAGGAACTACAAGTAGCCCCGCATTTAGTGAGCGCAGCTCTCTAGTGGGGCAATATGGTACTACAAGCTCCTGAGGATATGATGGTGCATCACCAATCAAGGCTTTGTACGTTAAGAGAAGAATTTTAAAAGTGATTCTTGATTTTACGGGGAGCAAGTGCAGAGCAGCTATAGTGCAGGAGTGATGTGATCTATTTTCTTAGTTTTAGTGAGAACACGAGCTGCAGCATTCTGGATCAACTGGAGGGACCTAAGAGACTTATTAGAGCAGCCTGATAATAAGGAGTTGCAGTAATCCAGTCTCGAAGTAACGAACGCGTGAACCAATTTTTCTGCATCTTTTTGAGACAAGATGTGCCTGATTTTTGAAACATTACGTTGATGAAAGAATGCAGTCCTTGAGATTTGCTTTACGTGGGAGTTAAAGGACAAGTCCCGATCAAAGATAACGTCGAGATTCTTTACAGTGGTGTTGGATGCTAGAGCAATGCCATCTACAGAAGCCACATCACCAGATAATTGATCTCTGAGGTGCTCAGGGCCGAGTAAAATTATTTCGGTTTTGTCTGAGTTTAACATCAAGAAGTTGCAGGTCATCCATGTTTTTATGTCTTGAAGACATGCTTGAATTTTACTGAGAGCGATGCTCTGCATGATGCGTGTGCCACCTTCACGTGAATGATATGCACCTCCGACATTCACTCCGAGCCGCTTCAGTAAAGGGACATCCTCAGAATAGGAAGACATGGGACGTGGGTGTTTAGCTTTATGGAAGGCGAGGAGGAACATGTTGAACAGAGCTCGCCGCGATAAGAGTAACTGAAACTGGGCACTTCGCAGATGATGGTAATCAGGCTCCGGATGCGCGTGAATTAAGTTTAACAACATTTAATGGCAAGAATTGAAAACAAACAATCAAGGCTCACGATTGGGGTTTCGTGGTGATCCAGGCTCCTCAGGAGCCAGCCTGAAGGACCCGATTCAAGACGAAAAGAGAAGGATATTTCTCCAGTACAGAGTATTAGTCGCAAAATCAGCCAATCACGTACTTTTCAAAGGTTTAGTTCAGCCTCTAACACCTTTCTGTTGGTTCGAAGTCCCGCTATCAAAATGGAGGGGTCAAATGTCATGAACCCCGGGTCAAAACGTCACTTCCGGTCAAGTCGCTAGACAAGTATTTTCACAATAAAAGTCCTGTCTGTTATTGTTCGCATTAAAGTCACTTCACGGGCCTCAACCGGCTTCGACGATTCTGAAATACTAACTAACATAGTCACTCTCATGCAACATACATTAATTCTTGCCATTTACATTTGCATAGAGTAAACAGTACCCCTATACCTCATAATACATTAATAACAACATCAATATTCTCCCTAATATTTCCTATTATAATATATTTCTATATGTATTAATTTAAAGCATAAGACTTCCTCTGCACATGTGCATAATCAAAATAAACTATTACAACCTAACACCGCTGTTCTTCATTCAGCGTGTCTCGCCATCTGGCAAGTGGGCGACTGGACATTTCTTCTCGGCTAGCTTGTTTATTAACAACGGCTCACGCCACATTCATGTGCTCCTTGCTCTTTTCATGTTTGTCAAATGAAGGATGGTTGAAATTCTTTGAGCCTTTATAAAACGCACCTGTTTTGACTGCTAGATGTGGATGTGAGCGGCAAATCTCGCACCACATGTCAGTGCGCTCGTGGTTCGCTTCAAGCCACCGCACATCTTGGAGCCACTTTTTCCGTTAAAAGTCTTTTCTTTGACACTGGCTCCAGTTGGCGTTTCATTGTAGGTGGCGAAATGCCAAAAAAGCTGCTTAAGGTCTGTTGTTTTTGGACATCTCTGACAGTAGTTGACAAACAACATGTGTAAGACTTGATAAGATGATCGGTCGAGTACGCAAAGGCGCGAAGTAACACAAGTGGCATTACGCATTGTTGATTATCTTCGCGCATGCGTACCAGTTATGTGAACCCCTGTGTATATATATACATATTTTATATATATATATATATATAATTATATCTGTATCTATATATATATTATACACACGCACATAATTCTCAATATATATATATATATATTAAATATATATACATATGTACACACACAATTCAAAATAAAATGAAAAAAGCCGGATTGTCATATTTTGTTTGACTATAAAAATACTTTACAGTGACAATAGTTACAATAATCAGAGTAAACCCATGAGCAACAACAGCTGAGGTGGTGACGTCATCACGTCAGCTGCTGTTCCAATGGCAGAAAGACCGTTGTACGGTCCAAATCTATCTCTGCCATACGCTTCACGCCGCTATGAATTTCCGGGCTCTCTTGACGCCCACACACACACACACACACACACACACAGCGGCTCAAACAGCCGGGGGGGTGCTGACACTTTGACAGGCAAAAACTGGCACCGCGAGCGGTCAGATCCAGGGCATCCACATAGTGCTCCCCACTGAATACTAAACCAATCCCCACATGGCAGCGTGACGAATAGCCCATCAATACACACCCTTGTAATTTGCACCGATGCAGAAACATCAAACAGGATGGGATCATGACAAGTTTAACTATGGCAGAGAGGGAGGTTATTGCGCTGCACCCGCCGGGCCTGGCTGACCTTCACTGCCAGTGTCTGATGACCCAAAAGAGCAGTTGCTGCCCGTCCCGTCGCGTCCATCAGCGCAACAGATGCCCATGCCGAGCAACGTGATATATCCCTGAGAGCTTCTGGCGTTTCATCGGAGAAAATTTACAGGACGCCGGTATCGATCTGTGACCCGGGCCTCTGACCAAGAAAATCACCTCCCCACCAGGCGACAGTTAGACGCCACCGGGCTCTCAGCTGGACCGCGTGGGGAAGGACTTTGATGAGTGGATCTTTAAAACATACACTGGTATCAAAGACAGCTGCAGCTGTGCGCCAACACCTGCAGTGAACAGACTCTTTTCCACATGTTGTTTTTTTTGTACATGAACAACAAGGGCAATATTTATTTTCACATTTAAAGGACCAGTGTTTTATTTTTTGAACCTAAATCACAAATCATGCATGTTTTACCTTCTCCGTCGATTTTTTTCTTCTTTTTTTTAATGGTCAATGCCCATCAATCAGCATGAGCCATCATGTCAATGAGTCTTTCATAAACATTATGCGTCGCAATAATGCAGAGTTACAGCCCTCCGATACACTGTGTGATTGAATCAAAAGGTCAACTAGAATGAAAAATTGGTCATATAAATCATTTAAATTGTCGTAGATTGATCACATGGAAGATTAAACGATTAAAGACGGCGTACCTCATTGCCAGACAGCCCTTTCTGACCGGGCAGCTGAGGCCCTTACATCGCTATCCTCAAGCTGATTGGCTCACATCGGTAACCTACAGCACTGCACTCAGTTTCCATTTGAAAAACAAGCAAAAGATGGCAGACAGACACGCCCCTTTAATGTCGCAGGTACATGACATCAGTGAGGTCGTCCAGGTATATGGTTTGGTTATGGTTTTGGTTATGGTAACAGTGTGTGTCTCCATCAATCCTGAAGCACTGTGCTGATCAGCTGTCTCTGGTGTTCAGACATTTTTAACACCTCACTGGAGACATGCCACGTACCAGCCTGCTTCAAGTCCTCCACCATCATCCCCGTCCCCAAAAAAGCAAAAGTCACATTGCACATCCACTTTTGCACTCCTGCCCTGCTTTTTGTATTGCAGTACGTATTGTGTTTGTGTAGTACTTATTGTGTTTGTATGTTTTATGTTCACTGTATGCACCTATACACCAGAACAAATTCCAGGTAGGTGTAAACCTACTTGGCAATAAATACTATTCTGATTCTGATTCTGACCGTACACAACATGAGGGCTGCCGCTCAGTCAGTGAGACGGTTAACCTGTCAATCAATCCTTTGGTCTACAAAGAGTCAAACCATTGCATGTGAACATAAAGGCGTAAAGCTGTTCAAAGAAACTCCATCTTTTATGATTTCTCTACATTTCCATCACTATATCATGCATAACGTATACTTTACTGCCTATGTTCAAGTCCATGCTGCACAGTTCTATTTTTGGATCTATATAATATTTATATAATTTAGCTGTTCCAGAACTCCCGTTATTTGATTACGTTGTGTTATTCATTACAGTGAACTTCAAGTCTACAATTATTATTACAAGTATTATTATTATTATTAGGCATTGCTTTTCACGTCTATCTGCGATTTTTATCTCTCTTGAAACAATGATACAACAAAAAAGAAAAAAATTTAGACACCTGCCTAACATTGTTTTCGATTACATTCACTGTCTAATCTTTTGCCAACATATCATGGATGGTGACAGAATAAAAAGCTTTTGTTGTTTTGATTACACCGGAGAGCTGACAGATAATAATTATTCATTCTGTTGGAGAAAAGGCAGTTATGAACGGGTCAAAAATGATGAGCATGTCCTCCGAGTTGCTAAACTTCTTTAAGGAATGAACCGTGTCCATATATCCTGGAGGTTCACCACACACTACTGGGATCAAAGTGTACTTGACATTTTTAAGAAACATGCTTCCTCTGAGCTGATACTCAAGTCCAGTCTGTGCAAGAAGAAACATGAAATCTGTTTTTAGTCACTTGATTCTGATATTAGAAGCAGCTTTTTAGTGCTTCAGGATGTGAATAAAAGGATCGCATTTTGGTCCAGGAACCATATTTATTGGATGTATGAGCTGACACTTAAGAACCACTCTAGAGAGCCAACAGCTAATAATACAATGTACATATCGAGTAACTTCTTCCTGCAGAGACGTGTCAAAATAACCTTTAGGAGCAGTACTTGAGTTAACTTGAGATTATGCAGATAAGCAACTTGATTATTCATACATTATGTCATATTCATTGAATGTGTTTATGTAACTCTAATGCTGTTCATCTGTACACATGACATCTCTTTCTTCTGTCCATCCTGGAGAGGGATCCTCCTCTGTTGCTCTCTTGAAGGTCTATTCACCTTTTTCCATGTGAAAGTTTTTTTTGCTATTTCTTGGGAGTTTTTCCTGATCCAATGTGAGGTCAAAGTTCAGTATGTGTACACATTGTAAAGCCCTCCGAGTTAAATTCCTAATATTGGGCTATACAAAATAAACTGAATTGAATCGCAAAAGTCCAGAGTTGGAGTTGAGAGAATACGTGTACGACCGGATGGTTTCACCAAATTTTGATTAGTCGGTTGGACTTTATACATTATTTTTGTTGATGTCTAGGACCGTAGAGTCCTTCTCTTTGCCAAATTAAGAGTCCTCCTAGATTTCAATATTAATAATTGTCTTCTAGCAACTGCAGCAGACATTTTAGTTTCCAAATTAGCATTTCTTCTATTGTATTCGACTACGACACCCCAAGATATGCTGCTGTAGGCTTAGACTGAGGCTCCTGGGGGACGTTTTAGGATACACTAAGCACCTATCTCCTTTTCTCTCTCTCCCTATGGATGAATTTACATCTCTCCATCACACATTATTAACTCTGCTTCCTTTGTGACTTTACGTCTCATTGGACCTGGCTGTGTCTGATGTCTCCTGCCATGACCCTGCTGATGATTCTGTTTAATCGTTACTCGGCCTGCTGTTTCCGGAGTTTTAAATAAAAAGTAAAAAATCCCTCCGATGATGTGTTTGCATTTGGGTTCAGATACAAACCGTTATAGACTAACGTACATTGGTCTTTGAAAATGGGTCAGATGGATTTGTGTAATAAGTTTCTCATAGAGAATTTTGCATTATTTGACCGTAATTCAATCCAGTTTTTAATTTTCATGTATGTTTCCACTAAAGTTATCCTTGAATTAGTTCATACTTTATTATTACATTTAGCAGACACTTTTATCCAAAGCAACCAACACTGTAGACACAGCTAGGCAGTTCAGGGTTGAGGACACATCGACTCGGGCCTTGAGCGGGGATCAAACCAGCAACCCTCTTGATTGAAAGCCATACCTGCTAATCACTTAACCACAGTAATGACATGAATTGCCATCTCTCTGAAAGAGCAGACAAGAAAATAATCCATCCATTGATTAGATGGATCTCTAGCGCACTAGCCTTCATTAAAACCCACTTCATAACGATGTTCAGGAACGGCACAGTTGTGTCAGCAACACGGCAGAATTCTTTGCCGTCAGAAATAAACTGAGATGAAGGTTTCCTTCCCGCGTCTTCCTCCTCATTTTCTAACATCTAAGGCACTCAAAAGCTCACCTGAAGGGCGTCAGATTGCCCTTCAGCTAAAAACATGTAGCTGTTCATCAGCATGCTCTGAGCTCTGAGCTTCACTACAGCACAACATCTCACAAATTGTCACGGGTATTCTGTCCTAGCAATTGTGTGCATCCTTACAAGGCACAGACAGATAGCTAACCAAAGAGTGCAGAAGGAATGACGCTCCAGAATGTTTTGTTGATGAACTTTACTTTCAGATGTTCATTCTTTAGTTAACTCTGTTGCTCTTCTTTTCTCTCTTTTCAGTGTGGTAAAACTATAAAATAAACAGAAAGACAACATATCACATATGTCTCATTACTATATCGTTAAACATGTGTCTTGTAAACAAGCAAAATACAAAACATATCTGACAATAACCACAAGCTACATAGTTAGCAAACACGGGCTAGTTAGCAAGCTAGTCATGCCAGCATAGGTTCATAACCAAACGTAAAATTATGCTAATTCGTTTTCTTTAGAATTATCACAGAGGTATTTTGTAACTGTTACCATCTTATGTCTCAAGCAATTATAACATAGAACACTTACGGACGTATTTACTCCAAGGATCTGACCGCTAGAAACTGCTTCGATCCATACAGCTCTTTGAACAGGTTAGAACTGGATTTTGGCGGAGCAAAACAAGGCACTTAAGGTGCGATACCAAAATACACCAGCAGGTGTCTTTCTTGGACAAGCTTAAACAATAAAGAGAGCAAACTCAGTAAATTAAGTCAGAACACTCCCCGTCTGGTATGATTAATATTATACCACTACATTACTACATTATCCCGGGAAAGCAGCAAAACAACATCGTTAATGGGTCTCAGATATTCTTTTACAGTCCCTTGATTTACAGTCTTGACCATGACCTTACGAACTCTGTTGTCACTGCTCGGTATGGCTTTTGTGATAAGTCCTACTGGCCACTCTTTGCGTTTCACCTGACAGTCTTTGAGCAGGACGACATCACCTTCCTGAAGGTTCGGCCTGTTCTCTGTCCATTTCCTTCGAGGCTGTAGAGTTGTTAGATATTCCTGTCTCCATCTTTTCCAGAAAGAGTCCGCCATGTTCTGGACTTGTCGCCACTGACTTTTGTGCAGATGATCCATTTTGAAGTCGCCCGGAGGGGCAGGAGCGATGCTTGCTTTCTGGGTCAGTAGCATCGCAGGTGAGAGGACTTGAGGAACCTCTGTGTCGGACAATATGGGGGTCAAAGGTCGAGAGTTCATGATGGCCATGACCTCAGCCATAAGTGTGGTCAACACTTCGTGTGTGAGTCGTGTGGCGCTGTTTGTCAACAAAAGTCCATCGAGGATGCGCCGTGCGACGCCAATCATTCTTTCCCATGCTCCTCCCATGTGGGAGGAATGCGGTGCGTTGAATGACCAGGTGCAGCCTCGGTCTTGCAAGAAGTTTTTGATCTCTGGATCTTCTGTGTTGATTTGTAGCTCTTTGCAGGCCCCTACAAAGTTTGTGCCTCTGTCTGACTGCAGATGTTGAACTGGCCCCCTAATAGCCAGGAAACGACGGAAGGCATTGATGAAGCTTGACGTTGACATGGACTCGATCACCTCCAGGTGAACAGCCCTTGTGCTTAGGCAGCTAAACATGACGGCCCACCTTTTGTTTTCTGCGCTGCCGCCTCTTGTGCGTCACAACACTCCATGGGCCAAAGACGTCCAGCCCTGTGTGTGTGAATGGAGGATCCACAGACACTCTGTCCGCTGGCAGATCTGCCATTTTCTGATTTTCAAGCCTTCCTCTCATCTTCCTACACGTGACGCATTGGTGGATTAGACCAGAGATGCGTTTTTTACCTTTAACGATCCACAGTCCCGCGCTGAGTATCGCGCCCATGGTAAAGTGACGGCCTTGATGTGCCACTTGACTGTGGTAGTGCTGAATGAGCAGATTGGCTACGTGGTGGTTTGGTGGCATGATCAGAGGATGCTTTTCTTGGTCAGAAAGATCAGCTGCTTGTAGGCGACCGCCCACTCTCATCAGTCCCTCGCTGTCGATGAAGGGATCTAGTCTCTTGAGTGAGCTGTCTTGTGACACACTTCTGTGTTGTGTTAGGCTTTTGAATTCATCTTTGTACGCTTCTCGCTGTACAGCTTTGATGATGGTAGACTTGGCCTGTGAACGTTCTGTTGTGCCAGGTTTCATGCACGTATGCCATTTCTTACAGGTCTGTGTGTCAGTCGATTGAGAGAATGACTTTGCTACATGGGTGAGTGTGGCAATAGCTCTCACAAGAGATTTCCAGCTAGAAAAGCGTTGGAATCTGTGTGTGCCTAGCGACGGGTTTGTGACCTTGGTGGCCAATGTGGTTACTTGGGGTCGAATCTCCATGTCCAGATCTTGGCCTTTGAGCTGGAAATGCTCCACCACACTGTTTTCTGCTGCATCTGGCTGTTGCAGGAACGCAGGTCCAGAGAACCAGTTTGTGAGCTGCAAGTGAGCTGGAGGCATGGGTCTGGTGCCGTGGTCGGCTGGATTCTGATCTGTCCGGACATATTGCCTCCGATGAGGTACTGTGGATGAGTGACAAGCTTCACGTGGTGAGTCAGGGCGGCACAAGAGGGCCCCAGGGCCCCCTCGCTCTTTGACTTGAATGCTTTTAGTGCACGGTGTGAAGAATGAGGTTCTGCCATTAGAGAGTATGTTCGTCTTGTAGACATTAACTTCAGCTGGCTGATGGACCCTGTCGAGGCAGATCTCGCCTACGATGACCCAACCCAAATCTAAGCGCTGTGCATACGGTGTGTTGTGAGGTCCATTGTACTGCTCACGTACCTTGTGCACACTCAGGACGTCTCTCCCCAGGAGAAGAAGTATCTGCGCATCCGGATCTAGAGGTGGTATCTTGTCTCGCACCGGAGAGAGGTGAGCAAAGTGTCGTGTGATGTCTGCCGTTGGAATTTCTGACTTGTCATCTGGTATTGTGTTGCATTCGATGAGGGGAGGAAGTGCTACTGTAGATTTCCCATCGAGTGACTCTACTGTGAAGCTACATGCCTTTCTCCCCGCCGTCTCAACTGTGCCTGAGCACGTCCTCAGCGTGTAGGGAGAGGAGTCGCCTCCAATGCGGAACAGGTCGAAGAACTGTGTCTTGGCCAGTGACCTGTTGCTCTGTTCATCCAATACTGCATAAACATGTTGAGCTCTTTCACGATGTTTTGAAGGATAAACTTTGACCAGACATACTTTGGAGCACGACCTGGGCTGGGGAGAGGTGACACATATTTTTGTGCATTTCGTAGTGACATTAAGTTGCTGTTCGCTTTGCTCTGGTTCACTCTTGGTCTCTTCAGATGACCAGGGGGCGGGACCAGGATGTAGGGCAGACACATGTTTGTCACTGCCACATTCTCTGCACTTAACAGACAGTTTGCAGTCTTTTGCAACATGTTTAGTGGAGGCACAGCAATGATAACAAATATAATTTTCTCTAAGATAGGCCTTACGGTCATCCAGGTGCTTAATCCTAAAGGCCCGACACTTGAAGAGGGGGTGAGGTTTGTTGTGGATGGCACAATGTTTGTCTGGTTCATTGTTTTGCTTGTCTGCTTGGCTGCTGGGAAAGTTTCGAGTCCCTGCAGACACCTCAGTTTTCTTAACAAAGACGGATGGTTTGTTACTCACGTTGACTGCTCTCTCTGTTTTCATGCTGTTTGAGTAATTGGATGAGGAGAAGAAGAAACTCGGATCATTTCGAATCTTTGCTTGATTGCAGATAAACTTCACGAAAAAACTGAAAGGTGGAAATGATACCTTGAACTCTTCTTTGTATCTGGAGCCTTGTGTGACCCATTTTTCTTGAAGGCCGTATGGGAGTTTTTCAACTATGGGTTTCACACCTCTAGCCGTGTCGAGATATGCAAGCCCCGGTGTTAGGCCACTCCACTTTGCAGACTCTAGCTCTTGTAGCAGGTCTCCCAGCTCTCTCAGTCGGCGAGGGTCGTTATTTGAGACGCAAGGGAAATCTTCAAGCCGTTTCAGTAGGGCATGTTCGATCACCTCTGGGCAGCCGTAGCAGTCCTCTAGACGCTGCCATATGGTCTCCACTCCTTTATCTGGACTTGTGACATGGACTGACCTGATTCGCGTGGCATGAGTGGCTGACTCCGGACCAAGCCATTTGACGAGTAGGTCAAGTTCTTCTCTGTGTGTCAGGTTGAGGTCCTGTGTGATGCTTTGGAAAGACGTTTTCCATGCCCAATAGTTCTCTGGGCGATCGTCGAATTGGGTCAATCCTGAGCTCACCATCTCTTTCCTTATCAAGTATGTGGAGAAGTCTGGCATTGGAGGTGGCGCACCAGTGTAGTGGTCCGATGTTGCATGAGAAGGGGGCGCTAGGGGGTACCTGCTTGGCGTTGGAATGTTGTTTGGGCCCACGTAGTCGGCTCCGCGAGGCAGTGGGAGGTTGGCTGTGTGAGAAGAGGGTATTATGGGGTGCCTGCTTGACGTTGAATCGTCATGGAGGCCCGCGTAGTCAGCTCCGCTCAGCTGTGGGTGGTTGGTTGCCTGAGGGAACAATTGAGCAGGGTGTTGCGGCTGTAGCATATGCAGCTGAGCAGTTGCTTGAAGAGGACGGCTTGGTTCTCTGTGGGTCTGCTGGGACGTAAGGAGTGGCTGTGGAGCGTGTTGCACTGGAGTGTTCTGCACGTACTCCCTGGTGCGCTGAGCTCGGTTTTCATCGCCTGTATCCAGTAGCTGGTTGTCTTCCCACTCGGCTGCAGCCTGATAGACGTCTGCTTCTCTGGACGCTGCTTCTGCCTCCTTCTCTAACTGTAGCGTGTGAAGATCAGCCTCCACCTCTGCTTGACGGCGTGTTGCTTCAGCTAATACTTTCTGTTTTTGTTCTTCAATGAGCTTTCTCCCTCAGCATAACGGCTTCCTTCTCTGCGTTGGCGAATGTCACTTTTGATGCTTGCCCTAGCCCTTGCTTTTGTGGCGTTGCTACTAGCTGTTGATGCGCTGGACCTGCTGCTTACGTGAGACCTCGTTTCTAAAGTCACTTGTGCTTTGTCTTCTTGCGAGGTCGTCATTTTGTAGCTGTGCGTTTCTGACGAGTTGAGTGATTCGAAGTTGCTTCTTTGTCTTCACCCGCTGTGTATTCGTCCTTTTACTATTCTGTCCTAGCAATTGTGTGCATCCTTACAAGGCACAGACAGATAGCTAACCAAAGAGTGCAGAAGGAATGACGCTCCAGAATGTTTTGTTGATGAACTTTACTTTCAGATGTTCATTCTTTAGTTATCTCTGTTGCTCTCACTGAGATGGCGCGGCAGTGTCCAGTCGCCGTCGCGGCAGCTCCGCGGAGATTGTGCGCTCTTTTAGTTTTTGTGTTTATTTTTAATATTTTCTTTGCCACAAACACATCGGCACTAACAACATACGACCGCAGCACACTTTTGGACATAAACTTTTGCGCAAAACAAGGGTTTTTGTCCACTTTTTCCATCGATCCAGCGTGGCCGGCAGAGATCGTACGAGCGAACCACAACAACAGCAGTGGAGCCGCTACTACGGGAAGACGACGAAAACATCGAGGGAAACGGAGCGGAATTCGGAACAGACTGAGAGTTCAAGCCCACCGTCCACCTCTGCCCAGCATCCTTCTTGCTAACGTCCAGTCTCTGGAAAATAAGATGGATGATTTTAGGGCAAGGATCAGATTCCAACGGGACATGCGGGATTGTAACATCTTTTGTCTGACGGAAACTTGGCTGACCCCGCTGGTGCCGGATCGAGCCATATGTCCAACCGAGTCCTTCTCTGTTTTCCGTGCAGACAGAACGGAAGAGTCTGGTAAATCTAAGGGTGGAGGGGTCTGCTTCATGACGAACAACATGTGGTGCGATCCCAAGAACATTAAGACTCTTTCGTTCCTGCTCGCGAACCTGGAACATCTGACGATCTCATGCCGTCCATTCTACCTTCCCGGGAGTTCAGCTCGGTCATCACCACAGCCGTCTACATTCCACCACAAGCGGACACCGACGTAGCACTATCGGACCTACATGATGTGTTATGTCGGCATCAGAACAAGTATCCCGACGCGGCTGTGGTGGTGGCTGGGGACTTTAACAAGGCAAACCTAAAAAAAGTCATGCCGAACTTTCACCAGCACATTACGTGTGCTACCAGAGGGGAAAGAACGTTGGACCACTGCTATACGCCATTCAAGAGAGGCTATAAGGCTGTCTCTCTCCCTCCGTTAGGGAAATCAGACCATGCCGCCATTTTTCTGCTTCCGGAGTATAAACAAAGGATCGCGCGGGAAGCGGTAGTGACGAGGAACGTAATGCGGTGGTCTGACCAATCAGAGGCTGAGCTACAGGACGCTCTGAGTATTGTCGACTGGGACATGATCCAATCCAGTTCCAGTGACGTCAGCGAGTTTGCGGAAGTAGCAATGAGCCTCATAGCAACGCTAACGGACACCATCGTCCCCACGGTAAAAGTTAGGGTCTTTCCTAATCAAAAGCCGTGGGTTGATAGATCCATCCGTGAAGCTGTGAACGCCCGTACTGCTGCCTATAACTCCGGTCTTGTATCCGGCAACATGGACGAGTACAAGGCAGCGGTCTATGGACTGAGGAGGGCGGTGAAGAACGCCAAAAGGAGGTACCGAGACAGAGTGGAATCACAGATGGAGCAGCGCGACACCAGGCGCCTATGGCAGGGGCTACGGACTATCACAAACTACCGGAGCAGACCCCGCGCAATGGTGAGTGCCGACGCATCCCTAGCGGACGACCTGAACTCATTTTATGCACGGTTTGAGGCTAGCAACAACAGCGCTAGCTCGCCGCTAACAACAACACCGTTAAGCGTAGCCGAGGTGAGTTCTACCGCTGGGGATGAACACACACTCTCTGTGACCGAGCACAGTGTGAGGAGGGCTCTGTTGAGGGTGAACACCAGGAAAGCTGCAGGTCCAGATGGCATATCTGGGCGAGTACTGAAGACCTGTGCTAACCAGCTAGCTCCAGTGTTCACCACAATATTCAACCTCTCACTGGCTGAGTCCGTGGTCCCCGCCTGCTTCAAGAGATCCACTATTGTCCCTGTGCCCAAGAATGCTTCTCCAGCATGTATGAATGACTACCGACCGGTGGCCCTCACCTCGGTGGTCATGAAATGCTGAGAGGCTGATAAAGGACTACATCTGCGCCTTCCTCCCTTCCTCCATGGACCCGCTGCAGTTTGCTTATCGCCCAAACAGATCCACGGATGATGCTGTCTCCCAGGTACTGCACACCACACTCTCTCATCTGGACAGCCAGAGGGGGCTATGTGAGACTACTGTTCATTGATTATAGTTCAGCTTTCAACACCATAGTCCCCTCCAGACTGGCGGCAAGCTGATTGAGCTGGGACTGAACACCCCTGTGTGCTTGGATCCTGGACTTCCTGACCGCCAGGCCACAGGTGGTCAGGGTGGGCAGACACACCTCAAATCCCTCACCCTGAACACAGGATCCCCCAGGGTTGCGTCCTCAGCCCCTACTGTACTCCCTGTACACACATGACTGTGTGGCCAGGTTCAGCTCAACACCATCATCAAGTTTGCGGATGACACAGTGGTGGTGGGCCTGATCTCCGACAACGACGAGAAGGCCTACCTGGAGGAAGTTGCTGATCTGTCACTCTGGTGCCAGGACAACAGCCTCATCATGAATGTCACCAAAACTAAGGAGCTGATTGTGGACTTTAGGAAGGTACAACAACAGAGGACGTACTCACCACTGGGGATTAACGGGACTACTGTGGAGAGGGTGAGCGGGTATAAATACCTGGGAGTCCACATCACCGAGGATCTGACATGGTCAACAAACACAGACACTCTGGTGAGAAAGGCAAGGCAGCGCCTCTACCACCTCAGGCAGCTGAGGAAATTTAAAGTTTCCCAGAGGATCCTTCAGTCCTTCTACTCTGGAGCTGTAGAGGCGTCCTGACAGGAAGCATCACAGCCTGGTTTGGCAACTGCTCCGCTCAGGACAGGAAGGCTCTGCAGAGAGTAGTGCGTTCGGCTGAGCGCACTATTGGAACTACACTCCCACCCTGCAGGACTTGTACACCAGGAGGTGCAGAACCAGAGCCGGCAGGATCATGAAGGATCCTCACCACCCCAACAACAGACTGTTTCAGCTGCTGCGGTCAGGCAGGCGCCTCCGTAGTCACGCTGCAAGAACAGAGAGACTGAGACGGAGTTTCTTTCCTCAGGCCATCAGGATTGTGAACTCCGACCTCACCAGGACCCCCACATAGACCCACACAACTGCCCCTCTTAGGCACACACACACACACACACACACACACACTTACTGTAAATATTGTGTTGTTTTTTATTTGTAAATAGTGTGTACTTGTTGCCCTTGCACATTCCTGCTGAGCATTGCCACTTTCATTTCACTGCACACCCTGTGTGTGTATGTGACAAATAAAACATCTTGAATCTTGAATCTTCTTTTCTCTCTTTTCAGTGTGGTAAAACTATAAAATAAACAGAAAGACAACATATCACATATGTCTCATTACTATATCGTTAAACATGTGTCTTGTAAACAAGCAAAATACAAAACATATCTGACAATAACCACAAGCTACATAGTTAGCAAACACGGGCTAGTTAGCAAGCTAGTCATGCCAGCATAGGTTCATAACCAAACGTAAAATTATGCTAATTCGTTTTCTTTAGAATTATCACAGAGGTATTTTGTAACTGTTACCATCTTATGTCTCAAGCAATTATAACATAGAACACTTACGGACGTATTTACTCCAAGGATCTGACCGCTAGAAACTGCTTCGATCCATACAGCTCTTTGAACAGGTTAGAACTGGATTTTGGCGGAGCAAAACAAGGCACTTAAGGTGCGATACCAAAATACACCAGCAGGTGTCTTTCTTGGACAAGCTTAAACAATAAAGAGAGCAAACTCAGTAAATTAAGTCAGAACAACGGGTGTTTTGTCTCCTTCATCTGAATCAGAGGAAGGAGATGTAGCTCCCACCGCTCGACAGCGACGCTCCAAACACAACAAAGGGTTTTTCTGTCAACTTTTGCTGCATCTTTCAAACGCATGTTTAGCTGATTGGAAGTTTAGAGGAAGTTCAATGCATTTGGATGTAAAAAACAGATCAGTGTCTAAGGGTTGAAAGAAAAATTAGCAAAATATGGATGAAACCAGCCTTTCCTGTTGTCAAAAGCATTCAGTTCTCAAGAGCCTTCAGTTATCAAGTTCCTCTTTTATGGAACCAGCTTCCACCTTCAGTCCGAGAGGCAGACAGTCACCTTATTTAGGGTAGACTTAAGACTTTCCTCTTTATAGTCTGTAGTGGAAGTTTTCCTTTCTTCAATCGGTAGAAGAGAAATGAAGTCTCTGAATCAAAATTGCCTTCATCTGTTTTATTCCTTGCAAGCTGGAAAAGAAATGATTCTAAATTATCTGACAACTTCAAAGAAGAAGTCCTCTTTCCTACATCCTGAAAGCTCCTTATCTTGATCAGGCCCCCGAGAACTTGTATCTGCTCCCCCTAACACTATCTGGTTCCTAAACCCCCCCCCCCCGTAGTGAAAAGCCATTAGTTTTATGACGGCAGGCTGGTCCATCCCTTATGTTCCCGCTACCCCAAATCACTCTCCCAATAAACTACTGATCACCTAAGCTATACTTGCACATTATATGACTGTACTATATTTTACCATTACAAGTCTTATAATTAAGGCTGAATCAGGTTTACCTGGTCCAGCCCCTAGAGATGCTGCTATAGGCTTATAGGTTGCTGGGGGACGTTTAGGATACACTGAGCACCTCTCTCCTCTTCTCTCTCCTTATGGATGAATTTACATCTCTCCATCGCACATTACTAACTCTGCTTCCTCCCCGGAGTCTTTGTGACTTCACGTCTCATAGGGTCCATTGGACCTAGCTGTGTCTGTTGCCTCCTACCATGGCCCTGCTGATTTTGGTTTATTGAATTTTGCTGTTTTCATTTTGCTTTTCTCATGCGATACCACAAATGTGCATTCAGATGTGTGATAGGAAACAGAGCTGATGCCTTCAACCTATGCAAAGTTACTTCCTGCCTTTTTTTGTATTCGATACACAGTCATATACATTTGAATGAAATAGGTTTTAAAGTCTATTGCAAACGGGAATCACGGCCTCTGCAACCAAACAGGTGTTTTCAGAGTGGGGCGTGTACTATTCTTATGACGACTCATCTGTTTCATACTCTCAGCAACGCAGGGATCAACCATATTTTTCAAAAAGTAATGTTAAAAAAACGTGCAGACAAAAAAATTGTGCATGTGGATCTGAGAGCACACGCCGCTCTGCATTATTCAGTTGCATGAACGGGGTTTCTCCTTCTCTTTGAACAAGAGGCATTTTGTTTACATCGGACTGGAGTAAATGTTTGAAGTCCCTCAAAAAAGCACCAGGCCCTAATCTGGTATTCAGGTCTGCGTTTGGGCTCTCGTGGTAGAGGTCTTAACAACGGAGACCCATCTTTGATGAGAGCAACACCATAATTCTGTATGCCGAACTGCTCACAATGCAGCCTCCTCACAATACATCAATAAAATACATTACATTTATATGCAAATTGGACGCCGGTGGTGATAGCACTCTGCCAGCAGGTATTAGGAAATAAGCACATCATAATGAAATACCTTCTGCTCGGCGGCCACAGTAGCTGGTTTACCATTCAGCACAAAGTGGGTCAATTCTCATTTTAATGTTGCATGCTCACCTTTGACAAATTGGTTTAAAAGGAGCAAAGAGAGTGCGCTTTTTGTTGTTGTTGTTTTTTCCTCTGGCAGGATTTCATGTGATGCCAGTGGAGAATTTTAAACTGCAACAACTACTGAGAATATGATACTCTGCAAACTTAACAGATGCTGCTGCCGTGTTACCGCCCAACCCGTCTCCCATTGCTACGCGTGCCTGGAGCTCTCTTAACTTGTTACACTTAATATTTACTTCAATTCAATTCAGTTTATTTTGTATAGCCCAATATCACAAATTACTAATTTGCCTCAGAGGGCTTTATAATCTGTACACATAGACATCCTTGACCCAGGATATGACATCAGATCAGGAAAAACTCCCAAAAAATAGAAAAACCCTTTCACGGGGATAAAAGGGAAGACACCTTCAGGAGAGCAACAGAGAAGGATCCCTCTCCAGGATGGACAGATGTAATAGATGTCATGTGTACAGAAGGATTCATTACAGAGTTACAACACATTCAATGAATATGACAGAGTGTATGAATAGTTGGTAGTTGGTAGCATATTCCACGATCCATCAGGAAGATGGAGGTAGAGAGGAGGAGTGGGCGGGGCATCAGCCGGGCCATGGCATCAGACCCAGCCAGGTCCAATGGACCCTATGAGACGTGAAGTCACAAAGACTCCACGTCTCATAGTATTAAAGGAATTTTGTTATCTCGATGTTGTAAATCTATTTATTTTGATTAGGCTTTAAAGGCGCTCCTCTTTCTATTGAATTATTAACTCTGAAATGATCAAACGGAGATGCTGCCCTAGGCCTTTGGATAGTGTGACTCAGGCCTGGAGGCCATAAGCATGGGGGAAATAAAACAAATGTATACATTTTTAAGATATTTTTGAAAATAAATTGTCTTCTAAGTAAAACACTTTTTTCATTACTTAGCACAGAGTTCTTTTCTGCTATATTAATTCCCCATAAGTTTGCATTTAATAATGCCTCATTTGCATATGTAAACATTTCAGAAAAAGATATTCCAACATTTTTCAAGTCATATGAAGGCTTTAAGGAAATATTTGTTTATTTGTATCTGACTTGACTTAATTTGCAAAACTAAATATATTTATGGAGCCGTGCAAGTTACTGCAAAAATATTTCAGAATAAAACCTTTTTTTAGAGAATTAAGGTGTTTGCAAGACTTTTCTTTTTCAAAACAGGAAGTGTTGAGTTAAAAATATATAGAGACACAAATACCGTGTTCACACCAAAAGTGTTGCTAATATTCGCAACACTTTACTTTAGTTTACTCCCCCGACAAGTTATGGTTTATTCGTGTCATGTGCGCCTTAGAGGGGGTGTGGCTTACCTCCGTGGCTTTACTCCGTGGAAACTACTTCGGAATGATTGCCGCTTCCAGCATCTCATCGCTGATTGGCTTTCGCAACTCAGCGTCGGGCGAATTTTTCGGCAAAGTTAAAATATTTCAATTTAAGGGAAATGTTCATCTGTGCATTGAAAATTCACAACGCTTTTGACGTGAGCACCCATTCCGGTGACAATCTGGTCAGTAATAAACGGCGAAAGATAAATATACTTTTGATCCAGTTTGGATTTCCTAGAATCCTATAGTTTTGTGTAAAACCTTCCATGTCTCCTCTCACACGATGTACGTCAGAAACATGGCCGTAACCTTGACTAGCTAGCTAGCTGGGTAGTTTAGCTACGCTGCATGCATGTGTCATAATCCTACCTGATTCAATTCGGTTTATTTTATACAGCCCAATACCACAAATTACGAATTACGAGCAACAGAGGAGGATCCATCTCCCTGAATGTACTGAATAATAGATGTCATGTGTACAGAATGAACAGCATTATAGAGTTACATAAACACATTCAATGAGTATGTCAGAGTGTACGAATAGTTTGTAGTAGGCACGGACCATGATCAAGACCGCACAATCCATGAGACAGAAGGAGGTAGAGAGGAGGAGTGGGCGGGGCATCAGCAGCGCCATGGCATCAGCCACAGCCAGGTCCAATGGACCCTATGAGACGTAAAGTCACAAAGACTCCAGAGAGAAAGCAGAGTTAATAATGTGCAATGGAGAGATGAAAATTCATCTATAAATAGAAAGAGAGAGGAGGAGATAGGTGCTCAGTGTATCCTAAAACATCCCCCAGCCTATAGAAGCATAGGGCTGGACCAGAGCCAACCTGATTCAGCCCTAACTGATGTTTTGGGGACGTCGCCCCTCTCCATCAACTCCACAGATACAGACATTTAAACTGTAGGAAAGTTGCAGGTCAAAATACGGTCAAAAGATCCTTTTCACTGGAGGATGGGAACAGGCGCGCATCGGAAATATGGCTTGCGATGGAAATGAACCTTTCCAATGTCCCTTGGAAAAGACAACTTCAATTTCTAAACACTTACATGTGTTAAAGTAAACAGAAACTTGGAATAATTCAATTGAAAGACCAAAGCTCCACCCCACAAACGGTTAGGAGCTCTGACCCAGAAAAGACAGTCTTATACAGCCATTATTATTGATGAAGTGTTTGCCCCTCAGCCCTCTCTGGCTCCTTCCTCCTTCCCACGGCCTCCATGGGAACAGGTTCCATCATGATAGGAAATTAGCACATTGATGTGTTTTATGAGAGACTGGGGTCTTAGGCTGAATCTCTGGCCAGCCCACAGACAGGAAGGAGCTGACATCACTGACAGTTTGTCTCTCACTTCGGTGTAGAGGAAGGCTCCTGGATGCCTGGAAGATAAGTGGCGACCGTATGAAGGTAATATCAGCTGCTCCTGAACGCATCATCTCACTCTTCCGGTAAGCTCCGGTTGCCAGCTCAGCAGCGAGCATGATTTCTTCTTCTCTCCCTCCCGCTCCCTCTTGCTCAGTGTGTCTCATGTATAGTTATCCCTCTGCCTCCCTTAATGATAACGATACATGCAACAAGTGTAGTTTATTTGCTAGGTTGGAGGCAGCTCTAAGTGGGTTAGATGCACGGCTCCGCGCCATCGAAGCTCAGACAGCTATGCTAGTTAGCCCGCCCTCTCCCGTAGCCGGCGCGGAAATACAGTCAGCTGCTAGCTGTTCCCCGGCGGTAACCGAGCAGCCGGGTGGTTGGGTAACTGTTCGCAGGAGTAGTAAGTCTACACAGAAGCTCGCTGTGCACCAACCACTTCACGTTTCCAACCAGTTTTCCCTGCTCAGCGACACACCCGCTGAGAAACACACCCTGGTTATCGGGAGCTCGATAGTCAGGAACGTGAAAATAACGAAGCCACGGACCAGAGTCGTGTGCCTCCCAGGGGCCAGAGCGGGCGACGTGGAGTCTTGTTTGAAACTGCTGGCTAAGGACAAGCGGAGATACAGTCAGATTGTAATACACGCCGGTGGTAATGACGCCGAGCCCGCCGCTCAGAAGTCACTAAAATTAATGTGGAATCCGTGTGTGCTTATGCCAAGACATTGTCGGACACCGTCGTTTTCTCTGGCCCGCTCCCAAATTTGCAGACAGACGAATTGTATAGCCGAATGTCGTCTTTCAACCGTTGGCTATCGAGGTGGTGCCCAGCGAATAATGTGGGCTACGTAGACAACTGGAAGACTTTCTGGGGAAAGCCTGATCTGATGAGGAGAGACGGCATCCATCCCACGTTGGACGGAGCGTGTCTCGTTTCTGCAAACATAACCAAGTTGATCAACGGACAGCCATATCTGTGACAACGCAGGGTTAATGTCATAAAGCAGAAACAGAGTAGCCCCACGCCCCTGTCATCCCTGTCACCCAGTGTCCCCCATAGCACATTCCTCCCCCGGGGCCTCCGCCCCCTCTCACCCAGTCCCTCCCAGAGCTCCATAGAGACTGTGTCTGTCCCACGGCCACTTAAACTTAAATTAATTCTATCAAAAGAAAGCAGAAGAGGAGTCATACACAATAACCTTATACAAGTTAACACCATTATTTCAGCAGTGCAACAAAACAGGATTATTAAATGTGGTCTCCTAAATATTAGATCTCTGTCATCTAAAGCTGTGTTACTAAATGTGTGGCAGCTGTGTCTGAT
Source organism: Pseudoliparis swirei (assembly GCF_029220125.1). Lineage (NCBI taxonomy): Eukaryota > Metazoa > Chordata > Actinopteri > Perciformes > Liparidae > Pseudoliparis > Pseudoliparis swirei. The sequence continues at coordinate 21,841,810 of NC_079394.1, read as the reverse complement.
TTGGCCTCGGCTGCTGGTGATTGGCAATCAGTCAGCAGCCGAGGCCACCCTTATAAAAGCTCCCACTTGAGAGTGGAGGAGGAATGTGAGCAGAGGCGCATGTTTGGCGGTCTGCTCGGTGTGTGTTTCGAGAATAAAAGCATGTCTTCGAGCAAAACCTCTCTGTGTCTGGAGGATCCTTGGTGCTGGTGGGGGAAGCCCACAGGTGGCGGGGTCAGGCCTGCTACAGTGGAGCCCAACGTGGGGCCCCCTGGAACCCAGTGCCTGAAAGGGATGGAGCCAGACCAGGAAGAAGAGGAGCTGATGAACAGCTTGGGCCAGATGCTGGCCAGAATCGAGGAGATGGGGCGGGCACAGGCGGAGGAGAGCTGCCTGTTCCTCGGGACCCTCCAAAGCCCGCCGGCGCTGTGGCAGACTCCCGTTCCCCGGGACCCGTCGCCGCAGCCGAGCCCCAGGAGCCGTCAGAGCTGCCGACTCCAGAGCCCCAGGACCCGTCGGAGCTGCCGACCCCAGAGCCGACCCAGGAGCCGTCGGAGCTGCCGACTCCAGAGCCCCAGGAGCCGTCGGAGCTGCCGACTCCAGAGCCCCAGGACACGTCGGAGCTGCCGAACCCCGAGGTCCGGGACCCGTCGGAGCTGCCGAACCCCGAGGTCCGGGACCCGTCGGAGCTGCCGACCTCCGAGCCCCAGGACCCGTCGGAGCTGCCGACCCCAGAGCCGACCCAGGAGCCGTCGGAGCTGCCGACTCCAGAGCCCCAGGACCCGTCGGAGCTGCCGAACCCCGAGGTCCGGGACCCGTTGGAGCTGCCGAACCCCGAGGTCCGGGACCCGTCGGAGCTGCCAACCTCCGAGCCCCAGGACCCGTCGGAGCTGCCCAACCCCGAGGTCCGGGACTCGTCGGAGCTGCCGACCTCCGAGCCGTCGGAGCTGCCGACCCCCGAGGTCCAGGAGCCGTCGGAGCTGCCGGGCCCCAGGACCCGGTGGCGCTGCCGACGACCCATGGTCCCCGGGACCCGTTGGCGGAAGGCCGACCCTGGTTCCCCAGGACCCGATGCCGCTACTGATCCCCGGGGCCCGTCGGCGGCGCCTGTTACCCCTGCCCCGTCCCCATCTCGGCTGGCTTCAGCTCCCCGTCCCCCCATCCCAGTCGACCCCAGAGCCCCCACGTCCTGAGCCCGGTCCCACAGAGCCCCTCCTCCCGAGCCCGGTCCCTGTCCCCCAGAGCCCCTCCTCCGCCCAAGCTCTCATGGGGAGGGAGTATTAGGCGGATGGAGCCCCGGCCTAAATCGAGTGGTGGGGAGTGTGGCAGCTGTGTCTGATTTGGCCTCGGCTGCTGGTGATTGGCAATCAGTCAGCAGCCGAGGCCACCCTTATAAAAGCTCCCACTTGAGAGTGGAGGAGGAAGGTGAGCAGAGGCGCATGTTTGGCGGTCTGCTCGGTGTGTGTTTCGAGAATAAAAGCATGTCTTCGAGCAAAACCTCTCTGTGTCTGGCGGATCCTTGGTGCTGGTGGGGGAAGCCCACGGGTGGCGGGGTCAGGCCTGCTACAAATGATTTAATATCAGATAATCACATTGATTTATGTTGTCTAACTGAAACCTGGCTGAGCCATGAAGAATATGTCTGCCTAAATGAATCGACTCCTCCAAGTCATATTAATACTCACATTCCTCGAGGCACCGGTCGAGGAGGTGGAGTAGCAGCCATCTTTGACTCGAGCCTATTAATACATTCTAAACCTAAATTACACTACAACTCATTTGAAAGCCTTGTTCTTAGTCTTTCACATCCAACCTGGAAAACACTACAGCCAATTCTATTTGTGATTCTGTACCAGCCACCAGGTCCATATATAGAGTTTATATCTGAATTTTCAGAATTTATATCAAGTTTGGTTCTTAAAACTGATAGTTATTATTGTAGGAGATTTTAATATCCATGTGGATGTTGATAATGATTGCCTAGGTGCTGCATTCATCTCATTGTTGGACTCGATTGGCTTCTGTCAGAGAGTACAGAAACCCACTCACAGCTTTGGCCATACGCTTGATCTTGTTCTTACTTATGGCGTTGACATTGAGCATTTGAACGTCTTCCCACAGAATCCTCTTGTCAGACCACAACCTCATAACTTTTGAATTTATACTACCGGAGTGTACACCGTTAGTCAAAAGTTTCTACACCAGATGTCTAACTGACAGTGCTGTAGCTAAATTTAAAGAAGCGATTCCTTCTGCATTTGATTCGATACCACGTCTCAATATAACAGAGGACTCCTGCTCTAACTTTAGTCTGTCCCAGATTGATCATCTTGTTGATAGTGCCACAGGCTCACTGAGAATGACACTGGACTCGATAGCCCCTCTGAAGAAGAAGAAAGTGAGGAAGAGGAGGTTTGCTCCCTGGTATAACCCTCAGACCTGCAAACTGAAGCAAACGTCACGAAAGCTTGAAAGCATATGGTGTTCAACTCATCTGGAAGAATCCCGCTTAGTTTGACGAGATAGTCTTAAAACTTATAAGAAGGCCCTCCGTAATGCCAGAGCAGCCTATTACTCATCAGTAATAGAGAAAAATAAGAACAACCCCAGGTTTCTCTTCAGCACTGTAGTCAGGCTGACAGAGAGTCACAGCTCTGTGGAGCTGAGTATTCCTATAGACCTCAGTGGTAATGACTTTATGAACTTCTTTAATGAAAAGATTTTAACTATTAGGGACAAGATTAATAATCTCTTGCCCTTAACCAGTGCCAATCTGTCCTCAAGTGGAATGGCCTTGGAAACCGCTGTATGCCCTGGTGTATATTTGGATGGCTTTTCTACCATCAACCGTGACCAATTATCTTCAACGGTTTCTACTTCTAACACATCTACCTGTCTCTTGGACCCCATCCCGACGAGGCTGCTTAAAGACGTTTTGCCTTTAATTGGCAGCTCTCTATTAGATATTATCAATCTGTCCCTGCTAACAGGCCACGTACCACATTCCTTCAAAGTAGCTGTCATTAAACCACTCCTGAAGAAGCCCACTCTGGATCCAGAGGTGTTGGCTAACTACAGACCGATCTCTAACCTCCCCTTCCTCTCCAAGAACCTTGAGAAAGTGGTCGCAAATCAGTTGTGTGACTTTCTACATCATAATTGTTTATTTGAGGAGTTTCAGTCAGGATTTAGAAAACACCACAGCACCGAGACAGCACTGGTGAAAATTACCAATGACCTCTTAATGGCAGCAGATAAAGGACTCATCTCTGTACTGGTCTTGTTAGACCTTAATGCTGCATTCAACACCATTGACCATGACATCCTATAACAGAGACTGGAGCAGTCGATTGGCATTTCAGGCACGGCACTAAGTTGGTTTAAATCCTATTTATCAGATCGATCTCAGTTTGTTTTTGTAAACGATGACGCCTCGATAACCACCACGTTAGTCACGGAGTTCCACAAGGTTCTGTGCTTGGACCAATTTTATTTACCTTATACATGCTGCCTTTGGGCAATATTATCAGGAAACACTCCATAAACTTTCATTGCTATGCAGATGATACTCAACTATATCTATCGATAAAACCAGAGGAAACCAACCAACTAAGTAAAATTCAAGCATGTCTTAAAGACATAAAAACATGGATGACCTGCAACTTCTTGATGTTAAACTCAGACAAATCCGAAGTAATCTTACTCGGCCCTGAGCACCTCAGAGATCAATTATCTGGTGATGTGGTTTCTGTAGACGGCATTGCCCTAGCATCCAACACCACTGTAGAGAATCTTGGCGTTATCTTTGATCGGGACTTGTCCTTTAACTCCCACGTAAAGCAAATCTCAAGGACTGCATTCTTTCATCTACGTAATGTTTCAAAAATCAGGCACATCTTGTCTCAAAAAGATGCAGACAAATTGGTTCACGCGTTCGTTACTTCGAGACTGGATTACTGCAACTCCTTATTAGCAGGCTGCTCTAATTTTATTTATTTTAGAAGTTTATTTCAGGGACAACGTACAAAAAAACATTAGTCTCCGAAGAGAAAAGATGCATTGCACTAGGTTATAGCTTTTGCTATTTTACACCTCCAGTCCCTTGTACATACAATATAAAACAATACAAAATAAAACATACAATGTAGAACAATACAATGAAATACGTACGATAACATTAAAAATAAAATAGAAATAAAAAACCCCTACGGTCAATGAGCCTATTTACACAGGGGCCAGAGGCCCCAGAGGTTGATTATCGTCATGCCGCCCCCCCATTAAGGGTACCCTACTGAAAATGGGAACATGATTGACTCGCTAGCAACTGTCCTTTCAGGTGAGCTTTGAAAGTGACAATTGAACTGCACCTCCTCATCTTTTCTGGCAGACTGTTCCACTGAGTTATTGCTTTTACAGAAAAGATGACTGTCCAAACACAGTGTAGCGGAACGGTTTAACGCAATCAAGTACTGACACTGTTCTTGTAGCTCTGATGGAATTTGTAGGACGAATATGTACAAAGTCACACAGTGGTGGAGGTGCCAACCCATTAATGATTTTATAGACCATACATGAGTCTGCTAGTTGTCTAAGATGTTCGAAGCTCAGTAGCCTGTGTTTCTCGAGTATCTTACAGTGGTGGAAACGCATAGGCTTTTTGTCTAAAGTTTTCAGGGTTTGTTTATACAAGGAAGCAAGAGGTCTTACATCTGATTCACTAGCTTGTCCCCAGCATGTGATACAATATGTCATGTGGGAGAGAATCATAGCGTGCATAAATATCTTAGCTGCTTCTAAGGAGAGACAGTTTCTGATGTGTCTAAAATTAACTATGTTGTATTTTAATGTTTTAACCATTTTTTTTACATGGCTCTTAAAGTTTAAATTGGGGTCTAATACCACACCAAGATATTTAAAGTCAGAGACTACGTCAACCTTGACACCTTTGATCAAGATGTCCGCTGTTGGAGCCATCTTCCTGTGTTTCTTGTGGAAGAACATAGCTTTTGTCTTAGATACATTGAGACTTAGGCCTGACTCTTCTAGCCATTTTGTGATAATCTCCAATGCAGCTGTTAATTTAACAGCTGCTAGCGCGGCTGTTGCTGCATAAGTCCACACAACAGTGTCATCAGCATACATCTGAAGATGGATGTCTTGAGGACAGTGCTGTGGGAGATCGTTTCACACGCTTGATCTTGTTCTTACTTATGGCGTTGACATTGAGCATTTGAACGTCTTCCCACAGAATCCTCTTCTGTCAGACCACAACCTCATAACTTTTGAATTTATACTACCGGAGTGTACTCCGTTAGTCAAAAGTTTCTACACTAGATGTCTAACTGACAGTGCTGTAGCTAAATTTAAAGAAGCGATTCCTTCTGTATTTGATTCGATACCACGTCTCAATATAACAGAGGACTCCTGGTCTAACTTTAGTCCGTCCCAGATTGATCATCTTGTTGACAGTGCCATAGGCTCTCTGAGAATGACACTGGACTCGATAGCCCTCTGAAGAAGAAGACAGTGAGGAAGAGGAGGTTTGCTCCTGGTATAACCCTCAGACCCGCAAACTGAAGCAACGTCACGAAAGCTTGTACGCATATGGCGTTCAACTAATCTCGAAGAATCCCGCTTAGTTTGGCGAGATAGTCTTAAAACATATAAGAAGGCCCTCCGTAATGCCAGAGCAGCCTATTACTCATTAATAATAGAAAAATAAAACAACCCCAGGTTTCTCTTCAGCACTGTAGCCAGGCTGACAGAGAGTCACAGCTCTGTGGAGCCGAGCATTCCTATAAACCTTAGTGGTAATGACTTTATGAACTTCTTTAATGAAAAGATTTTAATTATTAGGGACAAGATTAATAATCTCTTGCCCATAACCAGTGCCAATCTGTCCTCAAGTGGAATGGCCTTGGAAACCGCTGTATGCCCTGGTGTATATTTGAGGATTTTCTCCTATCAACCGTGACCAATTATTTTCAACGGTTTCTACTTGAACACGTCTACCTGTCTCTTGGACCCCATCCCGACGAGGCTGCTTAAAGACGTTTTGCCTTTAATTGGCGGCTCTCTATTAGATATTATCAATGTGTCTCTGCTAACAGGCCACGTACCACACTCCTTCAAGGTGGCTGTTATTAAACCTCTCCTGAAGAAGCCCACTCTGGATCCAGAGGTATTGGCTAACTACAGACCGATCTCTAACCTCCCTTCCTCTCCAAGATCCTTGAGAAAGTGGTCGCAAATCAGTTGTGCGACTTTCTACATCATAATAGTTTATTTGAGAAATTTCAATCAGGATTTAGAAAACACCACAGCACCGAGACGGCACTGGTGAAAATTACAAATGACCTCTTAATGGCAGCAGATAAAGGACTCCTCTCTGTCCTGGTCTTGTTAGACCTTAGTGCTGCATTCGACACCATTGACCATGACATCCTGTTACAGAGACTGGAGCAGTCGATTGGCATTTCAGGCACGGCACTAATTTGGTTTAAATCGTATTTATCAGATCGATCTCAGTTTGTATTTGTAAACGATGACGCCTCGATAACCACCAACGTTAATCACGGAGTTCCACAAGGTTCTGTGCTTGGACCAATTTTATTTACCTTATACATGCTCCCTTTGGGCAATATTATCAGGAAACACTCCATAAACTTTCATTGTTATGCAGATGACACTCAACTATATTTATCGATAAAACCAGAGGAGAGCAACCAACTCTGTAAAATTCAAGCATGTCTTAAAGACATAAAACATGGATGACCTGCAACTTCTTGATGTTAAACTCAGACAAAACCGAAGTAATTTTAATCGGCCCTGAGCACCTCAGAGATCAATTATCTGGTGATGTGGATTCTGTAGACGGCATTGCCCTGGCATCCAACACCACTGTAAAGAATCTTGGCGTTATCTTTGATCGGGACTTGTCCTTTAACTCCCACGTAAAGCAAATCTCAAGGACTGCATTCTTTCATCTACGTAATATTTCAAAAATCAGGCACATCTTGTCTCAAAAGATGCAGAAAAATTGGTTCAGCGTTCGTTACTTGAGACTGGATTACTGCAACTCCTTATTAGCAGGCTGCTCTAATAAATCTCTTAGGTCTCTCCAGTTGATCCAGAATGCTGCAGCTCGTGTTCTCACTAAAACTAAGAAAAGAGATCACATCACTCCTGCACTAGCTGCTCTGCACTGGCTCCCAGTAAAATCAAGAATCACTTTTAAAATTCTTCTCTTAACCTACAAAGCCTTGATTGGTGATGCTCCATCATATCTTAAGGAGCTTGTCGTACCATATTGCCCCACTAGAGAGCTACGCTCACTAAATGCGGGACTACTTGTAGTTCCTAGAGTCTTAAAAAGTAGAATGGGAGCCAGAGCCTTTAGTTATCAAGCTCCTCTTTTATGGAACCAGCTTCCAATTTCAGTCCGGGAGGCAGACACAGTCACCTCGTTTAAGAGTAGACTTAAGACCTTCCTCTTTGACAGAGCTTATAGTTAGGGCTGAATCAGGTTTGCCCTGGTCCAGCCCCTTGATATGCTGCTATAGGCTTATAGCTGCCGGGGACGTTTTAGGATGCACTGAGTACCTATCTCCTCTTTTTCTCTCCTTAAGGATGAATTTTCATCTCTCAATCACACGTTACTAACTCTGCTTTCTCCCGGAAGTCCTTTTGACTTTCGTCTCATGGGGTCATCGGACCCTATGAGACGGCATAGATCTATCTGCCTGATGGATCGTCTGGGTCGTGGAATTCCTGCTCATGACTACGCCACTGTCCTGTTGAGACTCCGCCCTCCTCCTCCCCACCGCCATCTGCCTGATGGATCGTGGAGGTCTCCATCGTGGAATATGCCTACTATGAACTATTCATACACTCTGTCATATTCATTGAATGTATTTTAACTCTAAATCTGTCCTTCTGTACACATTACATCTATTGCATCTGTCCATCCTAGGAGAGGGATCCTCCTCTGTTGCTCTCCTCCAGGTTTCTTCCCTTTTTTTCCCCCTGAAGGGTTATTTGGGAGTTTTTCCTGGTCCGATGTGAGGTTTTGGGGCAGGGATGTCTATGTGTACAGATTGTAAAGCACTCCGAGACAAATTTGTAATTTGTGAAATTGGGCTATACAAATAAACTGAATTGAAACTGAATTGAAATAATAGCGGCCCCAACACGGACCCTTGTGGGACACCCATTGTACAGTTCATGACACTAGACAGAGTAACACCCACTTTAACACATTGCCTCCTATTAGATAAGTATGAAGACATCCATGCCAGTGCTGTGTTTGAAAAATTAAAATGAGACAATTTTGACAGCATTACAGCATGGTTCACTGTGTCGAAAGCTTTGCTCAGATCTAAAAACACAGCACCAGCTATAGCTTCCTTATCAAGCCTGGATTTGATATGTTCTACAAAAAGCAAAGTTGCAGTTTCAGTAGAATGATTCGCTCTGAAACCGAACTGCATCCGATGCAGCCCAAACTCACCTGAGTTCATAAAAGTGGTCAGCTGGTCAGCGACCACTTTTTCAGCAACCTTAGAGAGTATAGGCAGTATACTTATCGGTCTATAGTTACAGGCATCAAAGCGGTCTCCAGACTTATGGATAGGCGTCACAATAGCACATTTCCAAGCATCAGGGAAAGTACAGTGTTTAAGAGACAGATTGATCAAATGTGCAATAGGGGCAGCTAGAAGATCTTTGTGTGCTTTGATGAACGCAGTATCGAATAGGAACATATCTCTACTTTTAAAGTTTTTCATGGAGCTAATTATTTTGCGTACCTGGACCTCACTTGTTTCAAACAATGTGAAAGCCTGCTTTGTGTAGTCAATTGGACAGATGACCAGGTCCTGCTTCATGAAGCCTTTCGTCAGCTCGTTTACAGAGTCAAGAAAAAAGTTATTAAAAACATTGGCAACCGTGCGATGGTCTTCAATTATCTCTCCATGTATTTTGACTTTAAGATCACCTGAGAATTTTGAGTCCCTCCTTGTAAGATTATCTATATTCTTCCAAATTAGTTTCTCTTAGGTCCCTCCAGTTGATCCAGAATGCTGCAGCTCGTGGTCTCACTAAAACTAAGAAAATAGATCACATCACTCCTGCACTATAGCTGCTCTGCACTTGCTCCCCGTAAAATCAAGAATCACTTTTAAAATTCTTCTCTTAACGTACAAAGCCTTGATTGGTGATGCACCATCATATCCTCAGGAGCTTGTAGTACCATATTGCCCCACTAGAGAGCTGCGCTCACTAAATGCGGGACTACTTGTAGTTCCTAGAGTCTTAAAAAGTAGAATGGGAGCCAGAGCCTTTAGTTATCAAGCTCCTCTTTTATGGAACCAGCTTCCAATTTCAGTCCGGGAGGCAGACACAGTCACCTCATTTAAGATTAGACTTAAGACTTTCCTCTTTGACAGAGCTTATAGTTAGGGCTGAATCAGGTTTGCCCTGGTCCAGCCCCTTGATATGCTGCTCTAGGCTTATAGCTGCCGGGGGACATTTTAGGATGCACTGAGTACCTATCTCCTCTTTTCTCTCCTTAGGGATGAATTTTCATCTCTCAATCACACGTTACTAACTCTGCTTTCTCCCCGGAGTCCTTGTGACTTCACGTCTCATGGGGTCATCGGACCCTTGGAGATGACATAGATCCTATCTGCCTGATGAATCATCGAGGTCTGGGTCGTGGAATTCCTGCTACTGACTACGCCACTATCCTGTTGAGACTCCGCCCACTGTTGAGACTCCGCCCACTCCTCCTCCCCACCGCCATCTGCCTGATGGATCGTGGAGGTCTCCATCGTGGAATATGCCTACTATGAACTATTCATACACTCTGTCATATTCATTGAATGTATTTTAACTCTAAATCTGTCCTTCTGTACACATTACATCTATTTCACCTGTCCATCCTGGAGAGGGATCCTCCTCTGTTGCTCTCCTGAAGGTTTCTTCCCTTTTTTTCCCCCCTGAAGGGTTATTTGGGAGTTTTTCCTGGTCCGATGCAAGGTTTTGGGGCAGGGATGTCTATGTGTACAGATTGTAAAGCACTCCGAGACAAATTTGTAATTTGTGAAATTGGGCTATACAAATAAACTGAATTGAATTGAATAGTTGCAGACAAGGTGCCAAATCTAACACATTTTTTACTTATCAGGCTAAATAACTTATCTGGAGCAAGGCCTCGGCTCTATATCACCAGCCATCTGCTGATACGCTGTCTGTGTGCCATTGCCGTCTCCTCCACCCACGTCTCAGCAGACACGTCGCCCATCAATCACAATCTGTTGCTCTCGCTCGCTCTCTCATGATTAGGGCCTTCTGCACCACCGCGGCCTAATTATTAATGAGAGAGACGTGCAATAGGGATATATGGCTCGGACGGAGCAATGGCATCTGCTCATCCGCTGCCTCGCGCTACTCTTAGGGGAGAGAGGGGAAGGGGTGGCAAATCTGCTGCTTGAAACTGTCTTTATTGTGCACCCGGTGAACACGACAGCACATTTCAACCACAGCTTTTCACGTGGTGAATATGACAACAAATCACCGTTCCTCAAGATTTTGTTCACGTGCCGCAGAGCAACAGCATTCACCTCAGCGTGAAGAATAATTCTGCTTCATTAAAGCTCAGTTTCATCTTTTTCTTTTTTAAAGATGGCACCAGATGTGAAATGCAAAGGCTCGTGGCTTGGATGTCTTTATTTAGATATCGCAACCAGCTACAGATCATATGGGGAAATGAGGCCATAAGGCCCTTCCAATTTGCTCCCAAGAAAGGCTTGCAACATAAACAAGTCCATTCAGAATCAATAACATACATGGGTTTCATACACTCAGTGTATACACGAGTATATACCTGAAACAGATGAATGAGACAATAGTTTGATTAAAATAATTAATATTTATATAAATGTTTATTCTTTAATCAAACTGTGTAAATTAACAAAACTTTTGGAAATACTTTTTCAAGGCTTAGAAATAACAATTATTTTTTCTTCTTCAAATTGTTGTTTGCATATGCAAATGAGGCATTACTTAATGCTAACTTTTTGTCAATTTAACCCTTGTGTTGCCTTAGGGTCATTTTGACCCGAACCAATATTACACCCTCCCCCCGCCTTAGGATTAATTTGACCCCATTCAATGTTTAATGTCGGTGTTCTTTCGGTAGTCAACAAACAAACATAAAGTGCCTCACACTTAAACTTGGAAAACAATATTAATTCTAATAATTATCTGGAGGTTTTAATTGCTGGCGTCAAATTGAACCCAAAGGGTAAAATATGTTAGTAAATATAAAGGTAACAGGAGGGTGTAATATTGATTCGGGTCAAAATGACCCTAAGGCAACACAAGGGTTGAGAGAAATCTACGGAGGCAAGTAAGTAAAATAAGTTAGTATAATAGATCAATAAAAATGAAAACATAAAAAAGTAAACACTTTTAGTCTAGTGATTGCGCCGTTAGCTGCCTTTTTGAGAGCCGCGTGGCCAATACACCCTGAATTTGGACATTTGCACTTTTTAAGAAAGTGACATGTATTCTGAATCTCTTTAATTGATTATGAAATAATTAAATGTATCCAAGTCATTATCACATTCATGAGTCTCATGTGGAGGTTAGCATTATGATGCTATCAGCTGACTAGCAACATCAAACCATTCATGCCCATGATAACCTGAAACGTGTCACCATCACTCTCTGGATGCCCTCATGCCAATGCCGATTTCCTTTTGTAATATTGGGCTGTATAAAATTAACTGAATTGAACACATTAGGAATTGTTTCATATTTGTGGGATATTCAGAATGTAGCATGTGTTAACTTTTAATGTCTCAACATGAGTATTTTAGCTGGATGTCATCAGAAAGCAAATGTTCACTGATTACATTTCAAGCTATTCCGGGTTAAAAGAAAAAAGAAAAGAAATGAAAGCCCAAAACAACACAACTAACTGCAACTGGAGATTGTGTTTTCCCCGAAATAAGTTGTGAAGCATGCAAAACAACCTCAGACTTGTCTTGGCTTCTCAGCACTCGCCCCACTGAGCTCGGCGTGTGGTGTTTCTCGTTTCACCTTCAGAAACACATGCCGAGAGCTGGAGCAGGACACTCAGACATACACAAATCCTCTTTTTTCTGTCCAGCATCTGTTTCTGTTTTCTGACTAACTGGCCCGACTTCCCTTATATTTTCTTTTTGTACTGCGGATGAACAGCATGACAACTCGCTGGAATCACTTCCTCTGCACCTCACCGCTCCACCGCCGTGGCTATTCATGTATTACACTCGTGCTGAGGCAGGCTGGGTTGTCCTTATTGTCCCCATACAAACAAATTGTCAAACACCTCCTTCATGTGTATCTGCACTTTGCATGTGGCAAGGGGAAGGTAACCAGCGGGCCTGACCGAGCCCAGTTAAAAGTAAAGGCATAAACCATGAAATATTCATGAAGTGCAAAGCCCTCAGCAGAGCTCCTCACAGCCTGTTACGCTGCGGTGTATAAGCATTCACAGGTCTCTGGGAAAGTCATGACACACGCCAGAGGCTCCAGACATCCCTGTAAACTAGCTTGTTCCTCTGATTTTAAATGAGCATCTTGTCCCGCGGATTACATTAACCTTACAGACCCGCACAATGTGGAAGATCTGATGCGCAGAAATCCAAACAAAATTTGGCCAGTAAAAAAATGAAATATAAGAAATGCAACTTGAGACCCTTGTTATGCGTTTTGTTTTGTTATATCTGCATTTAGTGTGTCGTAGTAAAAAGGTATGCTATGCGAGAATTATCACTTACTGTTCATAAACCCAATATTCAAGGTTGGCCCCTCCCCCACCTGGCCAACACATCCGCACACAAGTTGCTTCTCATTTTTGCCTGCTGCTCCTTGACAAGCATATGGTCTAGACCAGGGGTCAGGAACCTTTTTGACTGGGAGAGCCATAAAAGCCAAATATTTCTAAATATATTTAATTGAGAGCCATATAGTATTTTTAACATATAATAAATTAAATATGTCTTGTTTTTAATGCGACTTCTGGTGCTGCATGATGCTACGGGGGGGGAGGGGGGGTGCAGGTGACTTTTTCTTTGCTCTGCCCCGATGTGCGCCGAGAAGCGTTAATGCGACACGTAGAGACAGAAATGACATGCTGTTGTGTAGATACGATCAATAACAGACGGCTGTTTCGTTTAATATTTGAACAAAGATGTGCTCTTTAAGAAAAAGGACCTTAAATTACTTCTGCTGTAATCTGGCGCGATAGAGAAAATTACAGGGTGGTGGGCCGAGATTTTCATTTTTTCAACTCAAAATTTTCTGGGAGCCATATGCCGTCACCGGAAGAGCCATATATGGCTCGCGAGCCATAGGTTCCCGACCCATGGTCTAGACCAGGGGTGCTCACACTTTTTCAGCACTCGAGCTACTTATAAAATGACCAGGTCAAAATGATCTATCTACAGGGGGATGTGCAAGTGACTTTTTTTTTGCTCCATCCCGATGCACGCAGTCTGCGGCGCGCGAGACGGAGAGCTGTAAAGAATATATATTATAGCTTAGCATAGCCTAGTATTGTTTGCATAAATATTATGTGTAAGATGGAAAACACTGAATGGAAGTTAAAAATCTTCAGCAGAGCACTCTGGCGCCTGACTGATCTAAAGAAAGATAACAGTGACACTTGGTGAGGTTTTGTGAGCCCAACTCCTCCGCATCCACACATTCCGGAGGTGATCACATACAAAGAGCTCTCTATACTCTCAGATCAGGGGAAGGCAACAGAGACATTTACCTCACCGGGCCTATAGATAAGGAAGGGTCCAGATGTGGGCATTATTCTCCTTTAGACACTTGGGGCCCCTCAATGGCCACTCACTGACCCACACACACACATGGCCTTTCCCCGACCCACACACACACACACGTGAAGGGCCTCTTTTGACAAACGACCTCCAGCGCATCCCACCTCGGAAGAGATAAGATTAGCTTAGGAAACTCCCCAGCTCAGACAAAGGAAGCTACATGTGAATAAACTCTCTCCTTCTCACATTCTTTTCACAACATATGAATTCATTGGCTGGCCACAAGAACCAATGAAGGAGCGACAGCGATGGAAGCAGAGGAACAAGAACCAATGAGAAGACACCACCCTCTCTTCGCTGGGCCAATCAGAACTGGCCTTGATGGCTATTTAAACCGTCGCGCCCTCTTCTAAGGCGCCTCTCTCTGGTCTGAATACTCTAGGTATCGGACTGGAGGGGGTCCATGCATGATGTCTACTTGTATCCTTACTTCTGAATAAAACGCTAATAAATGTAACGTAGAAGTCTACCGCTCTTTCTTTCAGTCAGGTCCGTCCGGGTGGGTGTGTTCCTGTTGGTCCTCCAACTCCAACAGAGCCGAGAAGTGTTAACGCGACACGTAGAGACAGAAATGACATGCTGTTGTGTAGATACGATCAACAACAGACGGCTGTTTAGTTTAATAAAAGAACAAAGACGTGCAGGTCGCGATCGACGTATTGAGCACCCCTGGTCTAGACACTCGGTTAGGTTTGAGCAACAAAGCCACTTGGTTAGGGTTATAAAAAGATTGTAATTATGGTTTTAAATAACCACGGAAAGTACCGTTACTCAAGTACGCAAGTTACGAAAATATCGTACACCCGAACATGGAAACTGTAAGAAACTAAGTCTAAATGCGCTCGTAGTGGTAAATATTGGGTATTGCAAATAAATTAAATTAGATTAGATTAGATCAGTGGTCACCAACCTTTTTGAGCCCAAGATCCCTGACCTCCGCCTTCATGAGCGGCAAGATCTACCTGTTGAGGCGTTGAGAGAAAACGACTGTCCAGACTGGACTTATGACTTGAGGCTTTTTATTTGGCCTAATTCTAATTGAATGAAATCAAAACACTTTGGTCCAGCTTTCAAATTGATGAGACCAGGAACACAGAATTTAAGTGCAATATAAAAAGTAAGATATTTGTTCACCGCACACAATATGAACAAGAAAAAGTACATTTGCAATGAGCAGCTGGATGAACTACCAATATAAATGTTGTATTTATTTTAGTGCTGTGAAAAATAACGCGTTAACTCAGTTAATTCAATTACAGGTTTAACTAGTTATTTTTTTTGTACGCATTTAACGGAATGAGCTTACAATCTGTCTGTTGTTGGTCGTCGGGACGAAAAAAAAGTCACTTGCAAAATGAGCTTCCAATACACCACTTCAATCTGAACTCTGTCCGCTCTCATGCAGACGGTCGTGCTGTTCATCGGTAATGATCCTTCCGCAGGTTCACCTACGGAAACCTTGTTACGACTTTTACTTCCTGTAGATCAGGGGTCTCAACATGTCGATCGCGACCTGCCAGTCGATCGCGGCGTAGTGTTGGTAGATCGCATGACATTAAAAAGATTGGCCCGCCCCCTGACATGTTCTCTAGAGCACGTCTTTGTTTTTTTATTAAACTAAACGTCTGTTGTTGATCGTATCTCCACACCAGCATGTCATTTCTGTCTCTTTGCGTTGCGTTAACACTTATCGATCTCCGTCTCGCGCGCCACAGAGCTCCGTGCACGCGCATCGGGACCGAGCAAAAAAAAAGTCACTTGTCAATCTGTCCACCTTTAGATTGTATCATGGTGGAGTTAATGGTTGACAAACAAGAGAAAAATGCTCTGTTTAACCCTCCTGTTACCTTTACATTTACGAACATATTTTACCCTCGGGGTCAATTTGACCCCAGCAATTAATACCTCCAGAAAATTATTAGAATTAATATTGCTTCCCAAGTTTAAGTGTGAGGTACTTTATGTTTGTTTGTTGACTACCTAAATAGCCCTTTAAATAAATAAAAAAGTTGATATTTCTGATATGTTTGACACAGTGAAAAACAGCCTGGGGTCAAATTGACCACAAAGAACACCGACATTAAACATTGAATGGGGTGTGGTGGACACTAGATGGAGGTATCTCACCTCAGAATGGACACTGAAGGGGTGGTGATTAGGTAAATGGTTGCACCTGTGGGGGGGGGGGGGTATTTAAGGGAGTGATAGTACCTGGGTAGCCCTGTTGGTTTGAAGTTGGAAGTAAAACCAGAGACTCCATACTCCCGACTGTTCGTCTTTATTTTACGCACTTCCACAGTGGTGACCCTGATGTGATGTTTAATTATTGAACATGGCAGATGAGAATGGCCAAGAAGCGGCCGTCGCTCCCGCTGTGTTTGCGGCTACAGTGAAGTTACCTGAGTTTTGGCAGCATGATCCGGCCCCGTGGTTTCAACATGTTGAGGCGCAATTTCACCTCCGCGGAATCACGATGGATGACACCAAATACTACCACGTAGTCACAGCGTTGGATTCCTCCACCACTCGCCGAGTGATGGGATTCCTCAGGGAGCCACCGGCAGTCGGGAAATACAACGGTCTCAAAGGGCAGCTGTTACGCTTGTTCCAGCTGTCCGACGCAGAGCGTGCAGAGCGCCTATTGTCCCTCAATGGATTGGGGGACAGTAAACCTACAGAACTAATGGAAAACATGTTAGCACTGCTCGGTTCAGGTGACGCCACGTTTCTTTTTGTCCAGCTTTTCCTCGTCAACTCCCGACACCAGTGCGCACGGCTCTGGCCAGCTCGCCTCGTGCGCACCAAGGATTACCGGGGACTGGCAGAGGAAGCGGACAGGATACTGCTGGCCTCCCGCCAGTACGTTGTCGCTGCGGTGTCTGATCGGGTGTATGACCGCAGGGATCAGACACAGAGGATGATGGGCTATGTTTTTACCATCGCCGTTTTGGCACCAAGGCGAAGCGTTGCATTCCACCCTGCTGTTTTGGGAGCCAGGGAAACGCGAGAGCCGGCGCTCGTTAGCGGCTATGAGGGCTGGCGTCACCAATGAGCTGCTGTTTATTGAGGACACGTCTTCTGGGAGGCTCCTCCTGGTGGATTCGGGCGCCCAGAGGAGCATCCTGCCTGCGTCTGCCGTGGACGCATTGGGGAACGGGCATGGACCACCGCTGGATGCGGCTAATGGTACTGCCATCCGTACATTTGGTACCAGGTATGTGACAATGTGTTTCCATGGACATCAGTTTGGCTGGGATTTTATTATAGCTTCTGTGTCAGTGCCTATACTGGGTGCTGATTTTTTGCGTGCTAACCGACTGTTAGTGGACGTTGCAAACCGTCAGCTGATTGACTCTGTGTCTTTTGACACATACCCGTGCACACTGGGGGGGCCCGGGCGGCCGCCTGCCTTTGCCAATATGCTCGCCACAGGGGATGTGTACCAGCGCCTCCTCGCCAAATTCCCTGCTCTAACGGTCCCCGCTTTTTCTGCCTCGGTTGCTAAGCATGGAGTGGAACATTATATAACAACTGTGGGGCCACCGGTTTATGCACGAGCACGCCGCCTGGATGCTGCTAAACTGGCAATAGCCAGGGAGGAATTTGCCACGATGGAACGGCTCGGCATTGTGTGCCGATCCAACAGTCCTTGGGCCTCCCCTCTGCATATGGTCCCCAAGGCGGACGGGAAGTGGCGGCCGTGTGGTGATTTCCGTCGCCTGAACAATATTACCACCCATGATCGGTACCCAGTTCCACATATACAAGATTTCTCTGTCCACCTGGCGGGGACCACCATCTTTTCTAAGGTAGATTTGGTGCGTGGTTACCATCAGGTGCCGGTCCATCCACCAGACGTGCCCAAAACAGCAGTCATTACACCCTTTGGGCTGTTTGAGTTTCTGCGTATGCCATTCGGGCTTAAAGGGGCAGCTCAGACATTCCAGCGATTGATGGACACGGTGCTGCGAGGAATGTCATTTCTGTTCGTGTATTTGGATGACATCCTGGTAGCAAGTACATCGGCAGAGGAGCATTTGGGGCATCTCCAACAGCTTTTTAGGCGGCTCAATGAGCATGGACTGATAGTGAACCCAGCTAAGTGTCATTTTGGACTGCCCGGCATCGATTTCCTGGGTCATCATGTCTCCCCCCTGGGGGCTATTCCACTACCCACCAAGGTGGAGGCCATCACTCTTTTCCCCGCCCCCTCACCATCAAGCCCCTGCAGGAATATCTTGGCATGATTAATTTCTATAATCGGTTTATAGCACACGCTGCTCACCTCATGCACCCCTTGTACGAGGCGTTGAAGGGCAAAAAGGACAACGAGGAGGTAGACTGGTCCCCGGAGCGGGTCCAGGCATTTGAAGAGGCTAAGGCTGCTCGCCAAAGCTGCCATGCTGGCCCACCCGTCCCCTGCTGCTCCTATCGCCCTCACCACCGATGCCTCTGATTATGCAGTGGGGGCAGTGTGTGAACAGTGGGTGGCTGGCGCCTGGCAGCCTCTCTCATTTTTTAGTAGGAAGCTTCGGGACAATGAGAGGAAATACAGCACCTTTGATAGAGAGTTGTTGGCCCTTTTCCTCGCTGTACGCCATTTCAGGTTCCTACTGGAGGGACGAAAGTTCACCGCTTTTGTGGACCACAAACCTTTGACTTTTGCCATGGCCAAGACCACAGAGCCGTGGTCGGGTCGACAGCAGCGTCAACTTTCCGCCATATCGGAATTCACTACAGACATTCAACACGTGGCCGGCAAAGATAACCGGGTGGCGGACTGCCTCTCCCGGGTGCACATCAGTCCCGTGCACCTGGGTATAGACTATGCTGCCATGGCTGCCGACCAGCTCACCGACTCGGAGCTTCAGGCGTTCAGGACGGTTGCGACAGGATTGCGACTAGAGGATGTGGCGTTTCACGACAGCGGGGCCACGCTCCTTTGTGATGTTTCCATGGGTCAGCCCCGCCCCATGGTACCGACAGACTGGCGCCATCGGGTATTTGACGCCATTCATACCCTTTCACACCCGGGGGTAAGGGCGTCAGTGAAGCTGGTGGGGGCCAAGTTCGTCTGGCCGGGCCTTCGGAAGGACGTTAAAGGATGGGCGGCCTCCTGTGTGGCGTGCCAGCGGGCCAAGGTGCATCGTCACACTAAGGCCCCCCTGGAACCGTTTCTCATTCCAGAAAGGCGGTTTGACCATGTTCACGTGGACCTGGTG
Organism: Pseudoliparis swirei; assembly: GCF_029220125.1. Classification (NCBI taxonomy): domain Eukaryota; kingdom Metazoa; phylum Chordata; class Actinopteri; order Perciformes; family Liparidae; genus Pseudoliparis; species Pseudoliparis swirei. Next base: position 21,822,714 of record NC_079394.1, on the reverse strand, counting down.
GGCCCACTTCCCCCATCCCAGGGATTCACTCACCTCCTCACTATGGTGGACAGAACCACCAGGTGGCCAGAGGTGGTTCCCCTGTCATCTACGGCGACTACAGAGGTGGCCAGGGGGTTAATCTCCGGTTGGGTGACCCGGTTTGGCACACCATTGGATCTCACTTCGGACAGGGGATCCCAGTTCACTTCTGAGCTGTGGAGCACTGTAGCTGAGAGACTTGGGGTGAAATTACATCGTACCACAGCGTATAACCCCAAGGCCAACGGAATGTGTGAACGTTTTCACCGCTCCATGAAGGCTGCTCTCCGGGCCACTCTAACGGACAGCAACTGGATCGACCGTCTGCCGTGGGTCATGCTGGGCCTGCGTTCCGCTCCGAAAGAAGATCTGCAGTCCTCTTCAGCGGAGCTGGTTTTGGTCAACCGCTGAGGGTCCCTGGGAGTTTCTTCCTGCTTCCTCGGCCCCTGGGTACACTACTACTCACCGGTTTGCCTTCCAGGACGCAGCAAGTGCATTTGCCCCGGTTCCCACACACCACTGCCTTCCCCAGTCCTACATTCCGAAGGACCTGATGGCTGCCGGCTATGTGTTCATCCGGCACGATGCCCACCGTTCTCCACTGCAGGCTCCTTATGACGGGCCCTTCCGGGTTCTCGAGGCGGGCCCCAAGAACTTTGTGGTGGATATAGGGGGGAAGAAAGAACGGATTGCGATTGATCGTCTTAAACCTGCTCATGTGGTCCCAGATGAGCCAGTTGAGCTGGCTCAACCCCCACGCCGGGGCCGGCCACCCAAATATGCCCCTGTCCCATGCCCTCCATCCTTTGTTCCACCAGCAAAGTCTCATCGTCGGCGGGGACGTCCCCCTGCCCCTACCCCTGCTCCTTCCACGCTCCCTGTGACTGTTAAATACAGTAGCTATGGCCGCTTAGTCAGGCCTCCTAAGAAAGACTAAAGACACTGGGGGTACTGTGAGGGGGGTTTGTATGGGTTTAATGTGACTGAATGTCAATTCTGAGTGTTCGGGGGGGGCCTGTGTGGTGGACACTAGATGGAGGTATCTCACCTCAGAATGGACACTGAAGGGGTGGTGATTAGGTAAATGGTTGCACCTGTGGGGGGGGGGTATTTAAGGGAGTGATAGTACCTGGGTAGCCCTGTTGGTTTGAAGTTGGAAGTAAAACCAGAGACTCCATACTCCCGACTGTTCGTCTTTATTTTACGCACTTCCACAGGGGTCAAATTGACCCGAAAGGTAACAGGAGGGTTAAACATTCTGTTTAGGATGAAGATGTATTAATGTTCCATATGGAAGAAAACTGCTAAATAACTGCTGAGTTGCAGCACCATTGTATAGAAGAATGTATAAATGTATATATCCGTCTTTTGTCATAAATCTCTATGTTCTCACAAAATATACCGAGAATATCGGTAATATGTGATTAATCATGATTAATCCACAAAAACCTGTGATTAATCCGATTAAAAATTGTAATCGTTTCACAGCCCTAATTTATTTACATTACAACACGACACTGACAACATGATCAGTCAGTGCAACTCATGTAAGTTCAGCTCTCATCATAATGCCATCAAGTCATGTGACTCCAGTCAGTGTGATGGCTGTGACTGAACTCTGTCTGTGAGCTTGTAGTTAGTTCATCAGCACAGACAGATAGTCTGAGGCCTTCTGTGAGCTGTCTGTCAGTCATCCAGCTCCTGGTCTTTGATTTGGTGATTTTCTCAACTTCACTGAAGAGTTGTTCGGGGCAAATTTGGTATTCATGAAAGTTTCTCATCTGGGATTGGTTCTGAAGTCAGCCCATTGGTGAATATGTTCACATCAGCTCTACAGACATCAGATTTAAATAATTATAATAATAATAAATATGAGAATCACCATTTGTGACTCCTGCATCTGTGCTTTTTCAAATAATAGAATAAATACAATTGCAATCACTTTCAAGTAGGGCTGTCAATCGATTTAAAAAAATTAACTAATTAATCGCACATTTTGAAATTCATTAATCGCGATTAATCACGATTAAAAGTTTTTCTTTTCTTCTAAAGACTAAATCTTCTAAATGAACGAGTAATCACTTCAGACAGCGTGTATTTTAGACACTTGTTTAATTGTATTCTTTTTTAAAGACAAAACTTCACACAGAGCTGTGTTTTCAAAAAGGCTCCTACCTATAAAGTGTCAGCGAGGTATTTAATATCGTGGATGATGAATTGTTTCTTCAGTGAAACATCCAGATTAGTAAAAAAAAAAGTGTATTTGAGACCCCATTGGTCCTGTCATCTTTAACATTGAACATCAGCAGAACCAGTGGCCTTGGTAAACTGACAAATGTGTCATGTTAACCCTTTGGAGTCTGGGCTCATTTTCTCGATTTTCCAAAAAAATGTAAATTCACCTTTTAAAGGCTTTTGCATATGACACATCCCAGTGTTTCCCCCACCATTCTATCAGGGTGAGGCCCCGCCCCCCTGTAATTTTCTCTATAGCGCCAGATTACAGCAGAAGTAATGTACGGTTATTTTCTTCAAGACGTCTTTGTTCTTTTATTAAACTAAACGTCTGTTATTGATCGTCTCTACACAGCAGCATGTCATTCTGTCTCGACGTGTCATTCACGCTTCTCGGCTCTCCGTCTCGCGCGCCGCAGAGCTCCATGCCGGCTTGTCTGCACGCGCATTGGGGCGGAGCAAAAAAAAAGGAACCTGCACCTTCTGCCCCGCGTCACCCGACATGTCGCCCGATGTTTCTCTGTGAATATCGAGGAGCAGACGGGAGGAAGGAGGCGGACTGCCGCGGTTTGACACTCAGAGGAGTGCAAAAACATCAACGCATACCGGAAGTAAACTAAGTTGCGTTAAAATATTTGTGTGCGTTAATCGCGCCCAAATTAATCGCCTAGATTAACGCGTTAACGCTAACAGCCCTACTTTCAAGTAAACCAGACTGCTCCATCAGACAAGAAAAAAATCTCAATGTTGAGCTTTTGTTTTGAAGGAGGTAAAACCTGGCAAGTCGCCAAGAATCTCGGCAGTTGTGCATGTGCAGGCGTAATTTGTTAATGCCATAACGTAAACATTTACACTAAGGTACAGGCATTACAACATTTATTTATTGATGACGTAGTTGTATGTCCTTGTACTTTGAACTTGTGAAATATGTAAAGTTATGAATAAAGGTATTTCTGCATTTCCCCTGCACCCCACCTGTACGATACGCTCCCCTCTTTCGGGGAGCACAGCTGAGAACACAGCTGTCAGAGAACCCGTTTTCAGGCGTTCATGAAAATCAGACGGAGATCTTTTCTAACGTCGATCTTCCAGTCAGGAAGAAAACGTTTCAGAAGACATTTCAGAAAATGTTCGAGAACGAGGAACATTGTGTTTCTGATTTTATTTTCATTTTATTTTGGAGATCGACAGGGAACGTCTCCAAGATCGACCGGTCGATCGCGATCGACGGGTTGGTGACCACTGGACTAAAGGATACACTGATGCACCTAAAAAAACAAGAGAAAGGAGCTCCAAGATTCTATCTGTAACCTTGATAACATCAGAGAAAAGCGGAAAAGGCTTATTAAACAGCACATGAATTAATTAAAGTGAACATTGAAACCAAGTCCACCATCTCTGGAATATTTGGTTAAAGCAGAAATGGAGTTCATATGACTAAATCAGCTCCAGGAGTATGCAGACAAATCAATGCTGTGCAAGGAAACTCTCCTGTCAATAAAAAGTCTCCAATCTACAGAGTGGAGCCCATATTGCAAGATGGGATACTTAAGCAATAAGATACGAGAGGCAGTACTGTATTGCCAATAATGTCCTGTTCAAGTTCGTTGTTAAACCCGAAGCTTAGTGATGGGAAAATCCAAATAACGAAATTATGAAGTTAATAGGGTTAATGTTTGAAATACATTTCTGAATTTTTTATAAATTTTCGTTATACAGTTTTTACTTAGTGTAACACGTATTTAAATGTCTAAAGAAAGAAAGCAATAAAGAGAATATGTCTGAACTGTTTTAACAGATTCAAATATGGAGGAATCCCCCTAAACTTTATCAGACTTTAGTATTGACTCTTTGAAGGTGTGAAAACAATTACAGGCTGATTAGTGGATGATTAGACCCAGGTGTGCAGGGCTGCTTTGATGAGGCTGATTGTCTGAATATAAAGTAAGACATGTTCACTACTCAGAGTATTGTGCTGCTTAGTGGGTCAGACAGGAAGACAGTTTGCAGTCTGAACCAGTTTGCTGTTCTTCAGTGCTATGAAGACCTCGTGTTTTTTGGTTCTTCTCCTGGTTGGACTGTGTTTCAGGTCATATTCTGCTTTTCCTCCCAAAGGTTACTCTCGGCATGCTTCAATTCAAAGTCCTCAGATCACAGGGAGCTCCCAACACACTCTGCAAGCAAAGGATCCATCTGAGGAACAAGAGCAGGTGAATACTGTCCGAGTGACCTGCCATCCACACTCATTGGAGATTATTATCCAAGCTGACATGTTTGAAGTTGGAGCTCCTGTCAATGGTGATGAATTACGCCTTGGACTGGAGCACAATGACCACTGTAGAGCTACAATATTTTCAGGAGATGAGTACAGAATCCTTGTTAAACTCGTGGACTGCGGCACCAAACAAAAGGTAATGATTCATTTATTTCTATTAAATTATTTCAAACTATACTAGTTTTAAATGCAACTACTCTCCACAGATGACTGAAGACGCACTGGTCTACACAAACCTGCTCGTATACTCTCCCGTGGCCTCTCCAGATGGGGTGGTTCGAATGGATGAGGCTGTAATTCCCATTGAATGTCATTACGAAAGGTTTGTCTCAAAGCTCATCTTTTGAAAACCCTGTCAACATTTTATTAAAATGCCTTTTCTGTTTCTTAGGAAGTACAGTATGTCCAGTTCTTCCCTCATGCCCACCTGGATCTCCTTCATGTCTAAACAAGCTGCAGAGGAAACTTTGGAGTTTGACTTGAGCATTATGACAAGTATGTTTCCTCTTTTCTAATGTTTTGATTTATTTTCCATCACTATTTGTGTGTATATATATTTTTGTTGTTGTTTTGTTTAGATGACTGGCTTCAACGAAGAGGCTCTAATGTGTTTTACCTCGGCGAGCCCATCGGCATCGAAGCCTCAGTCCGAGTTGGACATCACACGGGGCTCCGAGTGTTTGTGAGCAGCTGTGTGGCGACACTTTCCCCAGATGTATCCTCTGAGCCGAGATACGTCTTTGTTGAAAATGGGTAAGCACTTGGAAGATTACTGCGTTGTGTGACGCCTTTTATGGCTCCAGAGCCTCATGGTAGTCTATGTCTGTTAAATCTGAAGACTATTCTTTAGAAAATAAATGTTGGTATTTCAGGGACATTTAGCCACTACTGGAAAACTGACTAAATACTCTTCTCTTCACAGGTGCCTGGTTGATTCTGAGCTTCCAGGTTCTAGGTCTAGCTTCTTATCCAGGACACAGTATGACAAGCTCCACTTGACCATTGATGCCTTTAAATTTCATAATGAGGACAGAAGAAGTGAGGCTGTACTTTAACGTGCCAAAGTTATTATTACACATGTAGATTGTGTTTCTACATTCACCTTTTCCTCACACAGCTCTACATCACATGTCACCTGAATGCTGTACCAGTAAATGATGCAGAGGCACCAAATAAGGCATGCAGTTTTGTCAATGGAAGGTAAGAGATCAGCCTGACATGTGAATCGTTGAAAAATACAGAGTAAATGAGGGTGTGTGAATATTTTATTGCTTTTCAGATGGAGGTCAGCTGATGGTAATGACTATTTATGTGGCTCTTGTCAAAGTCACGATAAGCCGAGCAGCCCTGGCAAGTTTGGTTCTCGTGGGTTTGAGAAGCCACAAGAACCTGAACCGTTTTGGAGTGGACAGGAAACCAATACAGGTTGGGTTGCTTATCGGAATGTGTATGATGGGGGGGGGGGGGGGGGAAGAGAAATGTCATGTCATGTTTCACACATTGTTTTTGTCTTTTAATTCTTTAGTGTGGGAAAAGGCGGCAAGAGTGGGTCCGATGATTGTCTTGCCAGCCAAGCAGAACAGTGGGCCAGTACCTGTGGCGGCGCTTCCTCTTGGTCTGAATAAAATCAGCAGATCTTCACTGTTTGGCAATAGGAATTAATGACAAAGTTGGTGAGTTAACTTTGTTTGGCCCATATGTTAAAAATACTTAAGCACTCAAAACAGTTATTCTGTCTTAAAAAAAATGCATTTCTATTCTAGCTGATGAGAGACTTCTTCTTGGTTCATAATCTACACAAATGGAAAACCGCATGTCAACCCTCGACTGTTCAGTTTACTGTGAATATGACCAACATGTCAACTGCAACCAAAAATGCCTTGTCAGATACAAATGACTCAAGTATAATAAACAATTGCTTTTTAAATGTATTCTTGTTGATGTGTAGTTTGCCTGTAATGCACAAAGAGAACTGGACTGGATTTTTAACCAGCTAAATACCCTTTTAAGTTAAAAAGGTTTAACCCTCCTGTTATATAAAGAATCTTGGCGTTATCTTTGATCGGGACTTGTCCTTTAACTCCCACATAAAGCAAATCTCAAGGACTGCATTCTTTCATCTACGTAATATTTCAAAAATCAGGCACATCTTGTCTCAAAAAGATGCAGAAAAATTCGTTCACGCATTCGTTACTTCGAGACTGGATTACTGCAACTCCTTATCAGGCTGCTCTAATAAATCTCTTAGGTCCCTCCAGTTGATCCAGAATGCTGCAGCTCGTGTTCTCACTAAAACTAAGAAAAGAGATCACATCACTCCTGCACTAGCTGCTCTGCACTGGCTCCCAGTAAAATCAAGAATCACTTTTAAAATTCTTCTCTTAACCTACAAAGCCTTGATTGGTGATGCACCATCATATCTTAAGGAGCTTGTAGTACCATATTGCCCCACTAGAGAGCTACGCTCACTAAATGCGGGACTACTTGTAGTTCCTAGAGTCTTAAAAAGTAGAATGGGAGCCAGAGCCTTTAGTTATCAAGCTCCTCTTTTATGGAACCAGCTTCCAATTTCAGTCCGGGAGGCAGACACAGTCACCTCGTTTAAGAGTAGACTGAAGACTTTCCTCTTTGACAGAGCTTATAGTTAGGGCTGAATCAGGTTCACCTGGTCCAGCCCCTTGATATGCTGCTATAGGCCTATAGCTGCCGGGGGACGTTTTAGGATGCACTGAGTACCTATCTCCTCTTTTTTTCTCTCCGTAAGGATGAATTTTCATCTCTCAATCACACATTACTAACTCTGCGTTCTCCCCGGAGTCCTTTTGACTTCACGTCTCATGGGGTCATCGGACCCTATGAGACGGCATAGATCCTATCTGCCTGATGGATCATCGAGGTCTGGGTCGTGGAATTCCTGCTCCTGACTGCGCCACTGTCCTGTTGAGACTCCGCCCACTGTTGAGACTCCGCCCACTCCTCCTCCCCACCGCCATCTGCCTGATGGATCGTGGAGGTCTCCATCGTGGAATATGCCTACTATGAACTATTCATACACTGTCATATTCATTGAATGTATTTTAACTCAATCTGTCCTTCTGTACACATTACATCTATTGCATCTGTCCATCCTGGAGAGGGATCCTCCTCTGTTGCTCTCCTGAAGGTTTCTTCCCTTTTTTTATCCCCCTGAAGGGTTATTTGGGAGTTTTTCCTGGTCCGATGTGAGGTTTTGGGGCAGGGATGTCTGTGTACAGATTGTAAAGCACTCCGAGACAAATTTGTGAAATTGGGCTATACAAATAAACTGAATTGAATATTTGTTTCTTGCATACAGCTATGATGTTCCTGGGTCAATTTGACCCGGTTAATGTTGAATCACCCAAAAGTGGTCAGAAACCAAAAAATCCTGAACTATAGTTTATACCTCATCACCATGTCATAACGAACAAATTAGATTTTAGTGGAATTTAGTTATTCACCCCTTCATCAATCAGAAGAACTCGCTCGTTTTAATGAGAAATGCATGTTCAAACTTTTTTAGGTACATTGAAAAAAATCAAAATTGCATTTGTCTACAATAACATATTTCGCAATTTAAATTGTATTTTGTAAGTTTATTTTTAAATGGGGTGACGCCTGTCATATACGCGGTCATAATGACCCGCTCACTCAAAATCAAGCCAAATGAGTCAAAGGATTTGTATTTAAAGTAAACTTTAGTTATGTTTATCGTGTAAAGATCAGTGGCGGGCCGTGGGCCTGGGGCCTGGGCCTTCAGTGAGGTCCTACACAGTCCCACCCGAATTAATCCACCTCTTATTCCTCTCATTATGATGCCATGGCTCTAGACCAGGGCTGCTCAATACCTCGATCGCGGCGTAGTATTGGTAGATCGCATGACATTAAAAAAAATTGGCCCGCCCCCGTCATTTTCTCTATAGCACGTCTTTGTTCATTTATTAAACTAAACAGCCGTCTGATGTTGATCGTATCTACACAACAGCATGTCATTTCTCTCGGCTCTCCGTCCCGATGCGCGCTGCAGAATGCGCGCATCGGGACGGAGAAAAAGAAGAAGAAAAAAGTCACTTGCACTAGTTTGTTCACTAAACAGGGCATTGTCGCACCCAAAGCAGATTTCAAGTATATGCTCGACCAAATCGACATCTTCTCCTCCTTCCGCCATTGTGGGTTGAAAAAACAGCTTTGTAGTCCGCGAATTAATTCCTTTATCAAATTCAGTTTCCTAGTTCTGAGGTTCTGCATTTACCTGCCCATAGGCCCCGCCTCTCAATATTGGTAATCCAATCAAAAGACGTGCAGCACTCGGCCTGCTAGCTGGCTCCTGTGCCGGTTCCGGGGCCTTCTAGAAGGCCTACAGGAGCGAACTCTAAAGCTGATTGGTTGACACAACATCGTCATTCCCATTCACTTGAAGCTACCAGCGCCCGCAATGTTGATTCTGAAGGCCTAAGGGCAGATTTTAGCCCCCTGGCAACACACGATGGCTGAATATGATTGGATAAAAGATCGAACATAAAGACCAGCCCTCCAAATCTCAACCTGGCGCTGGCAGCAGCGCAACCAAGAGGAACGCTATGAAATTAAGAGAATAACTCTTACTCTGGGGAATCATTGAATACATATTTGTGGGAAAATATATTTAGAAAAAAATATATATTCTGATGATGTTTAGGCCAGCAGAGAAGGCCTTGCTGGCCCTGACGGCCCGCCACTGGTAAAGATGCATATATTATAAAAGATGACCAAAGGCTAGCAGTCATCCTCTCAGTGCAGTCATCTTTATCTGCAGAATGTTGTACTTCTCAGCAACCTTTTGTATGTTTGGCCCCTCCCCTAATAAATGTGGGTGGACTTTTCCCGCAGGGAAAACTAAAGGTTCCCGTCAAAATAGTATCTGTATTTCTCGCACAGGTGGGCTCGTTTGAGTGTGCGTCTGAGCTTGGGATGAAACAGGGTGTGTCTCTCCCAGTCAGACAGTCTATTAGAAGTACTCTGTGAGCTGTCTGTCAGTCATCCAGCTCCTGGTCTTTGATTTGGTGATTTTCTCAACTTCCCTGACGAGTTTTTTAGGGCAAATTTGGTATTCATGAAAGTTTTCTCATCTGGGACTGGTTCTGAAGTCAGCCCGTTGGTGAATACATTCACATCAGCTCTACAGACATCCTCAGATTTAAATAATTATAATAATAATAAATATGAGAATCACCATTTGTGACTCCTGCATCTGTGCTTTTTCAAATAATAGAATAAATACAATTGCAATCACTTTTAAGTAAACCAGATTGCTCCATCAGACAAGAAAAAAAGCTCAATGTTGAGCTTTTGTTTTGAAGGACAACAGCAGAGAAGCCGAACTCACGGAGGTAAGACCTGGCAAGTCGCCAAGAGTCTCGGCAGTTGCGCATGCGCAGGTGTAATTTGTTAATGCCGTAACGTAAACATTTACACTAAGGTACAGGCATTACAACATTTATTTATTCATGACTTAGTTGTATGTCCTTGTACTTTGAACTTGTGTAATATGTAAAGTTATGAATAAAGGTATTTCTGCATTTCCCCTGCACCCCACCTGTACTAGACGCTCCCCTCTTTCGGTGAGCACAGCTGAGAACACGGCTGTCAGAGAACCCATTTTCAGGCGTTCATGAAAATCAGACGGAGATCTTTTCTGACGTCGATCTTCCAGTCAGGAAGAAAACGTTTCAGAAGACACTTCAGAAAATGTTCGAGAACGAGGAACATTGTGTTTCTGATTTTATTTTCCTTTTATTTTGGAGATCGACAGGGAATGTCTCCGAGATCGACCGGTCGATCGCGATCGACGGCTTGGTGAACACTGGATTAGATATTCCTTTATTAGTTCCACAGTGGGGACACTTCAGGATCACAGCAGCGGTGGACATCAGAGCATTAATAGAAAATGAATATAAAACACAATAACAATACTAAATACTAATTATACAGAGGAAAAATAAAGTGCTGAGTTTGCTAAGATCTTCAGCGATCTACTGCAGTGTGTTGTGCAGCCTGACAGCAGCTGAAGGAAGGAGTTGTAGTACCTCTCCCTCAGACACCGGGGATGAATCAGCCGGTGGCTGAAGGATCTGTGCAGAGCTGCGAGAGTGTCATGCATGGGGTGGGAGGTGTGGTTCATCAGGGACGAGAGCTTTGCCATCATCCTCCCGTCCCCCACCACCTCCACAGTATCCAGAGGACACCCCAGCACGCTGCTGGCCTTCTTCATCAGCGTCTTCAGCCTCTTCCTGTCAGCCGCTGCCATGCTGCTGCTGCAGAAGACCACTCCATAAAAGATGGCTGATGCCACCACAGAATCAAAGAAGGTCTTCAGGAGTGCTCCCTGCACTCCAAAGGACCTCAGTCTCCTCAGCAGAAAGAGTCTGCTCTGTCCCTTTTTATAAAGTACATGTGCGTGGTCAGCCCAGTCCAGCTTGTTGTTCAGGTGAACACCCAGGGACTTATAAGATTTTACAATCTCAATGTCCAGTCCCTGGATGCTCACTGGTACCGGAGGAGTGCGTTTACCACGGCAGAAGTCCACCACCAGCTCCTTGGTCTGACTGGAGTTGATGTGGAGGCGGTTCCGCTGGCACCATTTCAAAAAGTCCTGGTTCAGTTCTTTGTACTCCCCGTCATTGTCGGCAGAGATGAGGCCGACGATTGCAGAGTCGTCAGAGAACTTTTGCAGGTAGACGTTGCCGGAGTTGTGCTTGAAGTCCGAGGTGAAGATAGTGAAGAGGAATGGAGCCAGAACGGTTCCTTGTTGAGCCCCCGTGCTGCCGGAGACCCGGTCTGACTCACACCCCTGTATCCTCACATACTGTGGACGGTTGGTGAGGTAGTCCAGGATCCATGCAGTGTGGTGGTGGTCCATCCCGGTCTGCTCCAGCTTATCCCTCAGAAGCAAAGACTGGATGGTGTTGAAGGCACTGGAGAAGTCGAAGAAAATGACTTCCAGCCTTTTCCAGGTGAGAGGCATCGCTGCAGCAGGAAGATGACGGTGTCATCCACCCCAATGCCGGGTTGGTAGGCGACCTGAAGTGGGTCCAGGAATGAGCTCACCAGGGGGCTAAGCTTGACATGGACCAACCTCTCCAGGGTCTTCATCAGGTGGGATGTTAATGACACCGGCCTGAAGCTGTTGAGGTCCTTGGGCCGCGGGGTCTTTGGTACTGGTACCATGCAGGAGGTCTTCCATAGCTGTGGTACTTTCCCCAGTCTCAAGCTCAAGTTGAAGACGTGCCTGGTTTGCGCAGGATTTGAGGAGCCTTGAGCTGATGCCGTCTGGACCCGTGGCCTTCCTCACGTGGATAAGGGACACTCTGGGGGGTGGGGTGCTGTGAGGTGATGGAGTAGGGGTGGGTTGCTGGTCGTAGAGTGAGTATGAGAGGGGGGAGTTATCCACAAGTGGTGCAGATGATGGGGGTTGCAGCAGCAGGGAGGGAGGGGGGGGGTCTGAGTGGACCGAGTGTGGGGGAGGGGGGATGGCTGGTCAAATCTTTTGAAGAATAAATTCAGCTCATTTACCCACTGTTGGTCCCCCACAGGCTGTTGGTTGAGCCCCATTAACCCAGACATCGCCTTGAGGCCCCTTCTAGACCCCACTGATGTCAATAATACTGAATGTGTGCAATTATATTAAAGAAATAATACTGAATGTAATAACCAATTAAATCAAGAGCACAAAATGTATTATGCAACTATAAACAAGTGAATAACTTTGAATGTGTGATGTAAGTTGGAGGCAGAGAATCAGATCTGTGAAAGAAGACGACATGCTCAGGAATGTAAAGGTGTAATAAAAAGGGATGAAAGATGTTGGATGAAATGGGACACTACAGGACTGGTAAGAAAACAGATAAAGAGGAGCAATAATATTTGTGGAAATCTGGATCATGGTCCATGCCTACTACAAATTAATCATACATATCTCTCATATTCATTGAATGTGTTAATGTAACTGTAATGATTCCTTCTGGTCACATGACATATGTTGCTTCTGGTCATCCTGGAGAGGGAACCTTCTCTGTTTCTCTCCTGAAGGTTTCTTCCATTTATTCCCACTGAAAGGTTTTTTTCTAATTCTTGTGAGCTGTTCCTGTTCCGATGTGAGGTCAAAGTTCAGAGATGTCGAATGTGTACAGATTGGAAAGCCAACTGAGGCAAATTTGGAATTTGTTTTATTGGTCTATATAAAACGAACAGAATTGAAAAAATTGATGTGTGTGCGTTTGTCCGTGAGTGAGTCAGTGAGTGATTGAGTGGGCACCTCTTTGTCCGTCCAAGGCTAGTCTTGCATTGTGCTGCGGCAAACTGCACAACAGTTCGGGTGCCTGGTGATGGCTGAATGCTCAAGGACCTCTCGTGGTTGCGGTGACTCACTCTCTCAAAACACCTTTTGTCTGTTAATACTGCCGCTGACTGCCTGCTGAATTCTCAACTCATTATTTCAACCGTTCGTGGCGTATTTGTCCAACAGATAACGGGACTACCCGAACACTCACTGCTGCATATCTCTCGGCAGCTTCCATTCAGCCACTCGTATTGTTTAGGCCCATATGGTTGGCTAACCGATAGCGGCTGAAGGAACCACTAGTACACACTGTAGTCACTGCTCCACAGCCAGACAGCTTACTGAGTTTAAATTGTGGTTTTAGCTAAATTGTATGTGTCTTATACATTAACTTTGAGCTGCTTGCTTGCATACATCACCGCTTGTTTTTTCAGGTTCAATACAGTGTGTTTTACGATGCCTTATCGGCCATTGGTGTCTGGATGGGGGAGTTGCCAATTGTGGATTGTATTCATTGAATCACACAATAAATAAGTGGTCAAGCGGACATGTCAAAGGACCAGTGTTGGGAGTAACGCGTTACTTTGTAACGCGTTACTGTAATTCCACTACTTTTTGCGGTAACGAGCGTGTAACGAAGTATTTTTTTAATCAACTAACGCAGTTACAGTTACTGAAATTTAAATGAGTTCGTTACTCGCGTTACTCTCTTTTGTGAAAAATGAACACTTGCAGACAAGAAGACAAGCTAGGCTACTTTAGCTGCTTCTGATCTGACATCGCAGGGCCTTGGTGGCGCAATGATATTGTAACGTCTCGGACGTTATGGACTGATGACACGGAGACGGGACGACGTTATTATTCCTCCCTTTATTGGGCATCCACCAACACAGACAGCTGCTCCTCTCAGCTCAGCAGCGCGAACATCAACAACAACGGTTCCCGTCAACCACCCGTAACTTCCGTTTTCCGACAGGTTAACCCCGCCTCCCCTCTACTCCGCCAATCACAGGCACGCCTCCCCTCTACTCCGCCAATCACAGGCACGCCCCCTCGACCAGCACGCACGGTGCCACACTGTGATTGACAGCCACTTCCAGTGTTGCCAGGTCCGCGGTTTTTGCCGCTGGTTGAATTTTGTGTCCGCTGGTCCGGGTAGACCTATTCTGCATGCAAATTACATGAATATCTTTAAATAAAAATCCATATTTTAAATGAAATAATTAATTTATACCCAAATCCTACCAAACTGACTGCAGATCAGCACATACACGCCTCACTAGCACCCCCCCCCCCCCCCCCCCTCAATTATATGCAGCACCTCAAGGCACCTTTGTTTTCTCTTTTAATTAGTGTTAATACTGTGTAGGCCAATCACTTTTATTTCATTGGGCCTAATGTGGTAAAAAAAAAACACTGTTAAATCACTGAGACAGTTATTTTGTATTAAGTTAACTAAAAAAGGGACTTTTGTACTCCTGCTTGATTTGAAGGCCTGTTGCCCTGTTGATTGCAATAAATAGGTCTACAACATATGTTTATTGTGTTTGACTGTTGAGTACTGTTCATGACATTAAAAAAGCAGACATAAAAGTAACTTAAAAGTTACTTTCCCAAGTAACTAATTACTTTTGATATACAGTAACTAGTAAAGTAATTCAATTACTTTTAAAAGAAGTAACTAGTAACTATAACTAATTACTAATTTTCAGTAACTTGCCCAACACTGCAAAGGACATGTCAATACCGAATGTATCAAAATAATAAAATCAACGGCAGTGTCCCTCCAGCTGACTAGCCCACAGGAAATGATTCGATTTGGATGGCTGTCTGTTATGGCTTCCATAATCTCGCTACAACGATAAGCCTACCCAATTGTTCTGACCTCAACCTGTATTTGGAAAATTGTAATTAAAACGTGTTGATTTAATCCAAATGTCACAAATCATTTACTTATTTAAAAGAGAAGGAATATGTATTCTAAAATCACTTTATAAAATGTACCAAAATTATTAATTTTCTAGTCGATGCATACATAATACGGAAATGCTTATTGTAATTTCTCTTACATTTTACTTAATTGCTGTGTTTTCCTTTTTTTATTGCTGTTTTTTCCCTTTTTCATTTAATGTATTGTCAATTAACTTTATAAAATGTACCAAAATGATTGCTTCTCGAGTAGATGCATACATAATAAGGAAATGCTTATTGTAATGTCTCTTAAATTGTACTTAATTGCTGTGTTTCCGTTTTTTTCTTTAATCATTTGAAGTCTTCCATAGGGCGACATGTAGATGGACTCGTCCATGGCAGTAAAGACTATACACGTTTGGTGCAAGCACTTCCTGAGATTGGTGGGGTTGAATTCAAGTCTACAGATGCACTTGACGACAGATGCTAGTTATCAGACAGATTGTGCTGCGAGTGCCCTCTCCACAAGGGTCAAGGTAAAAGCAAATAATAGATGGAAAAAAGTTGGATAACATTTGCCAGCAGTTTTTTTGTGGGTTTTTGAAGATGATTTGCTATGCTTTCTCATTTTTTACATAAATTATCTTATTTACATATATAAAAGATATAAAAATACAACCTACGTAGGTACATCCTAGTACCTACCCTGCCTGTTCTCATGAAGGGGCCTTTGACCTTCAGCAGAATGTCTCTTTAGTCAAGGATCAGATATCCTAGGAAAGTATAGACAAAGCTTCTGTGTGTTTAGCCGGTGGATGAATAATAACCCACTATTTATCACTGATTCATATGATGCTCATGGGAACAAAAAAACTAAAATGATATTGTTTTTGGTCAATGTTTGCGCTTCCATTTTCCTAAAATAGCCTGGCAGGTTTAGAAAGTTCTGCAAAGTCACTGTAGTAATTGCAGAATAAAAATTATATTTGTGAGCTTCATTGTTTGATTTGAATTCTCTTTGATTTTATGATTTTATGTGATCATAACTAATTTTAGTAATCCTGTAAAATTACTCTTGATTGAAAGAGATACTTGCAAACATACTACACTGGGTATTATGAATGAAAGACATGCAGCTTAATTGAACTCTAAATTGGATAATGTATGGAATGGATGAAATATTAACCAGATACAATACTATTAAATGCATATAATAATGGCTTTCAACTAGCCTGGTTCCAGACCTCTGAATCCCCAAACACATTGATGATTTTTTTTTTCAGGAGTTCAAACCATGCTCACTGATGGCTGTTTCTCGAGTTGGGAAATAACTAAACTCAAAGGTGGGAAAAAGCACTTCATCTGACTGAGCCAGAAAAACAGCTGCACAAAAATTGCCACAAAAATGCCAACAAGTGGGAATGAGATCAATGCAGCTGTACATGTTGTTGGAAGTCAACATACAGCTGCATCAATGATGATATTTTGCGATGAACAATGGGTCAAATGATTATGTGTCATCAGTCTGAAATACCAGGTGGCTTCGCGTAAACCTATTGCAGCTCTGGCCGGCTGTATCATTTATAATTAAAAAATGGTCTCTCTCACTCACTATTAATTATTGTGAATAAATGTTTTGCAGTTTGAATAAGGAAAACTGCTGGGCAAAAAAGCTTGAAAAGTTAATTTCAGTGACATTTGCAAGAAACAAATAATAGTTTTGAGATTCTAGTGACCCCCGAAAATGATGCAATAAAGAGGTCTCGGTGATACGATACTTCATATTATAAAGCGACAGAATTATGACAGACTCTGCAGCTCATCTAATTTAACCCTGTCCCCTACAAAAGAATGTTGCTATACAACTAAACTACATTATAACTTCAGGCAAACGCATGTTCACCTGGATTACGGGCATCATTTTAAACACCTGTGTAATTTAAACAAAACATAAATGCAACAAAACTACTTGGTTAGGTTCAGTTCAGCATCGTTTTTTTTTTTCAACAAGTAAGTTTCTTACATAATATGATTTATTTAACTTCTTTCCAGCTCATTGGCAACGTTAGCTAGCGGCTAAAGGTCAGATATTCCCCTCAGGAGACCAGAGCTTAAAGGGTACCTGTAGTGCAAAACAATATGTAGCCAGATCAAAAGATAATGTGTTTCTAAAGGTTATTCATGCACTGACGGTCCAGTATTCAATAACAATACGTAGTTTAGGCTGTTCAAAGTCCTCAACTCCGACATGCGACATTGCACTGGAGCTTGAATATGTCGCGAGTGGTGTGACGTCAGATCGTTGATAGATCGACAGCCAGCCACAGCGGATGTGTTCAGATACCAATATAAACAACGTCGAGCGCTCGCAAACAAATGCTGATAGATTGATAATATGGACGATGAAAGATTGTCTGATTCAGCAACTGGATACTTGTTTGAACCTTTAAAAGCAGACTATCCCCATTTAGTGAATTGTGACAGCGATGATAGCGATGATTCTGATGAAGTTGATGCCGAAGGACCGCCGGTCCAAATGCTTCACCGTGCGGACCGTGCACGCAAGTCGGCGGACGTTTGGTGCAGTTGTGGGAAATGTGCCACAGAAAACAGACATAGAGTGCATTTGTTGTAAAGAGCACGAACTTATGTCCGATGATATAGCAGGGCTCTCAAGTTTTGAAGACAGGCAAGCGTGAGATTTCCATCAGCACCCGATACAGCTGACTGTTGCGGCTACCGCATCGAGCCGAAAAGAGTTGTCGACGGGGTGCTAGTGACTATTTCTACTCAACAATCGATCGGCGATTGAGCACCCCTGCATTCAAGCATTAAATAGCCGAGAGGTTTTTTCAGCGTGAGGAATTAGATGTGTGGCGGGAGTGCGTGAGATAAGACCGAAATGCGTGAGTCTTACGCTCAATGCGTGAGACTTGAGAGCCCTGATATAGTGTCATTAGACCTCATCTGCTTCACACAAAAGAGTGAGCTTGATAGCTACATCGCGCATAAGCCAGCGCTGGAGATGTCTTTCATTGATGCAATGTTCGGCCGACATGTTCGGGGTGCTAGTGACTTTTCTTTGCTCCGTCCGTCCCGATGCGCGCAAACCGGTGTCGGAGCTCCGCGCGCACGAGACGGCGGGCAGAGGACTGTCAACGCAACACGTAGAGACAGAAATGACATGCTGCTGCTGTAATGTGGCGCTATAGAGAAAGTGACAGGGGGGCGGGCCAATTTTTTTTATGTCATGCGATCTACCAATACTACGCGCGATCGACTGGCAGGTCGCCGCGATCGACGTATTGAGCACCCCTGATATAGATTGTGTAATTCTTGAGGCCACCGATCTATCCCAAGAAGCAACGCGTGTAGAAGTGGCTCCGGATTGGCTGAATTCCTTTCAACGACTCTACGTCATAGTTAGCTTTGAGCTGGAGTAAATAACTAGCAAAATGGCTGCGCCCACGGACTCGGAATGTTGACAAAGAAATGTAAATCCTCGGGCTATGCGTGACTTGTTGACAATAGCGGCGGGGTAAATATGATTTATTTGATGCGCCGAATGGATGTAGCACGTTGTTGTTTTGCACTACAGGTACCCTTTAAAGGAGAGCAAACGTAGGACTTCCATTTGTCATGTGGCTTGAAAACCAGCTCCACGTGTTTCTCTGTGACAACTGTTTCCATATGGTCTTTAATCAAAAACCATTTAATGGCAATAACAGAAATGAAATGAGTTTACCTTTAGATAATTGGCTAAGTGATGTTAGAAGCTGCTACGGAACTATTTCAACCAAAAAGGATATCAGCTGGCCTGAAATATCAGTAACTTCTGATTAGTGAAGGTGAAATAAACACTCCCAATATAGCCTAAGCACAAAGTCATGGTAATGAAGGAAGGGAAGCAAAATGACAACCTAGTATGATTACTTTCAAACTACAGGGCTTATCCCTCTCCTAGCCACAGATTGTCTCTTAAAAAGTTGGAGAGGTCCTTAAGGTCTCCGTGGACATTGGCATGAAAGTATGAATATCAAGTTGTCCAGCTCCACTTTGATGGGCTTCCCTCTACATCTGCCTGACATTCACCGAAACACACACTCTCTCCAAGCCGTCACGGCTGCCCGCTCCCGAGGGTCGATTCCAGCGCCATGTCATTACCATGCTCTCTTGTCAAATGGCCACCAAACTCTCGGAAGCCAACAGTTCACAGCAACTTACACGAAAAAACTAAGCAAAATCGAACAAGGAGCAAAACAACAAAGACAAATCCTCCCTCGGACTTGTCCATCAAAACTACCTATTGGCGTAATCTTGCCGTTCAGCTCTGTGACAATTTCATAAAACTGGTTCGAGTTTGTCCAATAACTGTCTTTGAGGAATCAAAAAGGGCAGACATTTCAAGACTGGAACCTTCAAGTGTGCTTGTAAAGTTAATACTGGGTCGCAGCGTGAAATGGAGTTAAACATTTTGCAACAGAATGAAATTTAAAGGTGCTAAATAAGAAACTGGCTCTCCACATAGAACAGCTAACGGTGCTAACAGTGCAAACCATGCCAACAGTGCTGGCAGAGCTAACAGCGTTCGCCAGAGGGCGCTAACCTTCTGCAACGATGCCATCGGCCGTCATCACCGTATGAGAGCTGCGCTTTTTTCTGAAGAGACAGAAAGCAATTTAACACACACATAGAGAGAGAGTGGCTTCATCCTCTGCTCAGGTACATACACTGTAAAACCTGATGAGTCAATAGTTTGAGGAAACTGATTACCTTGAACCATTTAAGTCAAATAACTTAAATCCTTTTAGTGTAAAAACAAATTAAATGGTGTACTTCAAACTACAGTATTTATTGTTAGGTATACTTATGTAAATACATGACTATTTCTGCTCCATTCTCTGTATTGAACTTAAAACATATTCATTATTTAAACTTAATTGTAATGGTTGTATGAACTCATTAAAATGATGTAACAGCAAATATATGATTTAAGTCTGACTAATTAAAAAGCTTGTGTTACAACAACTCAAAATGGTATAGCACATACTCAATACTCATATGGAAAATAGTTGTTTGCTGCTTTATTAATGCTCCAAATATTACATTTAGCACCTTTTGATCTAGGGTTTAGAGTCAAACTAAACTGACATTTTAGTTAGCTTTTAAGTTCGCTGCCACCCGAATTATCGTTCAAACATAATTTAATTAGGTTTTAACATTAATCCTTGTTGGTGCAATCCAGCCCTATACGATTTAGGGCTACGGTTGGGGCGCTGTACGATATCTGTTGCTTTCACGCCGATGACTCAGAAAGCCTCCTCCATGCTTTGTGCCAGGAACCTTTGTGAAATGTTCATCAGTGGGGACATAAAGTGTCGCTACCAAAGCTTTCACAGCCAGTCAACGTTTTCCAGATCACCACTGAAGTTGAAGTTGGCCTGCCGTCTTGTTGCTGTAGTCTTGGACCAGAATATCTTGACATTAAGAAAGGCAGTTCCTTTGCCCTCGATTTCCAGGCCAGCCCAAATCCTTTTAATAGATTAGGCGCCATCAATCAGCACACACAAAAGAGCGTGAGGGAGTAAACTCAATATCCATGACTAAGCTTATTTGCCCTGGCGTTGATCTGACAGCCAGAAGGGGTGTGCGAGATGCACTTTGCCACCACATTACAATCTCATCCCTCGACAGCGGACAAGGCGAATGAAAAAGGATATGGAGAGTTCTCCTCAAACAGCCCCTCTGACAATTGCCATATGGGACCTATTAAAAAAAAAAAAGAAGCTCCATCTCCGATAGTCCAGAGGCTGTCATCTCGCTTCAGTTTCATTTTCAGCGCTGCGGACGCAAAAACCCACAGCCAATTACTCCGTCAGTCATCAGAGGGAAAGCGGGAGGGGAGCGGCGGCCGGCCTGCGCTGCATGTTCCTTAGATGGCGGACCTTGGGAGCAGCAGGTTTTCCCTGCATGCATCTGGGTCTTCAGAGGAAGTGGAGCTTGCTTGAAAAGACTTCTCCCCGCTGTACCTCCTGCCCCAAATTAGAGGAGAAGCACTCAAATACCCCGTGGCTTAAAATGTGGCTCTCTCCTGCCCCCTGCTGCCTGGCAGATCGCATCCTACCCCCACTGAACTGCTCTCAGAGAGCGACAGCAGCAGCACGAAGTGATGATCAAGTGGGTTCACTGGTGGCTCAAGACAGTACTCCAGAGAAGACCAAGTGGCACAAGGACCTTGTTCAGAGCAACAGGGTGACGAGTCATGGGTCAGTGGAGCAAACAAGCGTTCCGCCGTGTTATCCGAACTGCCCCGTTACACTCGGACAAGACAAGTCCTTTCAAAGTCACTGCGAGAATCTCAAGAAGTGAAGAGGAATTAAACGCTTTTGAAACTGTTCCTGACTTTGAAAACTAGGCCACTCCTGATCAGGCAATTGCACAAAAGGACACGGGGGCAGCCAGTTTTATTCACATCCTCTGTAATGAGCTTATGAATTATGAGTTTTTTCCGGTTGAAATAATGGATTTGTATGCTGAAGGGGGCAGCCAGAGAATGACAGCCGCTATAAATGAAAAAAAAACGACTTGCGCCGTTATGCAGTCGGCTGTTATGGAAATGTCAGGTCGTTTCTTTTGCCTCTGATGTAAGGGTTCTTAGCTGAACTGCGTTGGATGTAATCCCCATCCTGAAATTATAATCATAACAAAAATAATCAGGAAATATTAATTCCACGGCAGACGTTATTGTGCCAGCTCGAAGAGACACGTGTTGTGAAGGGTCCATGTCAATCGGCACAGAATCACACATTATGCTAAGTGCTGTATTAATATATTTCTCACACGTATATTTAGCAGCAAGCAGTCTTTCAAGACTTCTGAGGGAGATTGTTGTTTCCTTTTAGATGTTTCAATGAAACGCAAGGTTTTCCTTTTCCTGCAACGTGAAATGAAAGTTTGACAGATGCTCCTCTTTGGTTCATCTGCTCTCCATCACCGTATTAATGGAGGCTGGAAGGCAGTCAACACAATCGTATAACGCCGCGTAATTGAACTCCAGCCAAAGAGTGAGGCATTTGTAATGCCGGTGTCGTTATTTCTTTTACCCAAACTGTTCGCATTTCCATCAAGACTTCATTAAAATTAACGCTCCTCCGAATGTTTTTCGACGGTCCGGGGCCCAAATACCATCGCAGAGTCTAGACCCCTGAGGTGTGTGGAAGATGGATGTTCGTCGAGGTGGCATTACAAAATAATATAAACTGACACGTGTGAAGGCTGAACAGAGAAAGCCTGCACGTGAATAGTAGAGGGACGCAATGGTATAAACACACTGCTGATGCAGAGGCGCACTCGTTTATTATAGACCAGGAATTTTCCCTGTGATGTTGGCGTTTTTGTTGTACTCTATGGGGTCAGATCAGTTTCAATAATTGAAAATGCACACAGAGAGACTCACAAATGCAAACACAAAGATTCACAAATGCGCACAGAACAAATCACAAATATATTAGATTTTCATGCGAATCGAGCCATGTCAGGGGAGTCTCAAAAACCCACACACAAAAGTGGAACAATTCACAAACAAATGTTGCTCTGGAATCGACAAAATCCACATAGAAGTGCAGAAATATATTTGACATTTTTATCAAACGTAATTTATTTATGTGTGCACTGGAATGTATTTGTAAATTGTTCTCGCATTTGTGAATCTTTGTGTTTGCATTTGTGAGTCTCTATGTGTGCATTTGTAACTATTGAGACTTATCTGGACCAGGAATTTTCATTGTCTTGTTGTTTGTCATTGGTGGAGTAGTACCAGTGGAAGTGGTACTAGCAATAGTATGGACTTTTAGTTGTGTAGCACTTTTCTAGTCTTTCAATAAGTAAAATAAAAAAATATCTAGACTGGAATGTCCAATTGTGTAATTTCACATAATTAGCCTTGTGTTTTGCTGGTACGTTTTTGGTGAAATGGGCCGTCAAAATGAGGCTGTAGTTTTGGAACAATGGGTTATCAGAACAATGCCGTGTCAGCGTCCACAGCTTCACTGCTTTATCCTGATGTCAAACAGACATTTTCGACCGGGAACGGAAGTTCTCTTCAAAGCCACGGGACTCCATTGACCAAAACAGTCATTTCCCCTTGCAGAAGATAAGGGTATAGCTACATACAACTCGTACCTTTTTTAACAATTGTTCCCGCCTAACGTTGTTCAGCTAGTTCTAGTGTTCACATTATTCATAATCTTATTGACAAGCTTACTTTGCAAATCTTTTAAAAAGCTTTTACATTTGGGAAACCTGGAAAGGTATGCAGATAGCATCGACCTTAAAGGACTTGAGTAAAAAAGGCAACTCTATTGTACGCACCATTTAATTTCCCACATTAAGATCCTCGTGAGTCACCAATGAAATACATGACAGTATTTGTCACAGAGACACTCACACTGCTACACTTAGCCTTGCTGCTTGTCAGAGACTATTGAGTTATTATTATTTGGGAGTTTTTCCTGATCCGATGTGAGGTTTTGGGACAGGGATGTCTATGTGTACAGATTGTAAAGCACTCCGAGACAAATTTGTAATTTGGGAAATTGGGCTATACAAATAAACTGAATTGAATTGAATTGATGAGGCATATGACCGATCAAACTTCAGTTGAACTATGGTTTGTCCATTATCCATTTGGCGTTACGCTCTGTATCCCTTCCAAGTGCTAAAAAATTGACAACAGCTGCTCATGACTCGTTGCTCTGACTAGATTTAAATTAGTTAGTTCTCAGTGTCCGTCCACATTACCAAGCTGTAGTATACGATCAAAGGTTTCTTTAGATCCTGCAAAGAAGCCCTTCAAAGTTAGCAAAGTTAGATATGAGGATCAAACGAAGGACAACAGGTGTACGTTTGCTGAGATACTGGCCTCTGATCAATAGGTAGCTATTCTCTCAGTCATAACAAGAGCCGACACTTGATCATGGCATCTAAAGCCTGAACAAAGAGGATCGGGAGCTAAGTAAAGGAGAACGAAGCTTTCATCTCTCAATCACATGTTACTAACTCTGCTTTCTCCCCGGAGTCCTTTTGACTTCACGTCTCATAGAGTCATCGGACCCTATGAGACGGCATAGATCCTATCTGCCTGATGGATCATCGAGGTCTGGGTCGTGGAATTCCTGCTACCGACGACGCCACTGTCCTGTGATGGAGAGATGAAAATTCATCCATAAGGAGAGAAAAAAGAGGAGATAGGTGCTCAGTGCATCCTAAACGTCCCCCAGCAGCTATAAGCCTATAGCAGCATATCCAGGGGCTGGACCAGGTGAACCTGATTCAGCCCTAACTATAAGCTCTGTCAAAGAGGAAGGTCTTAAGTAGACTCTTAAATGAGGTGACGGTGTCTGCCTCCCGGACTGAAATTGGAAGCTGGTTCCATAAAGAGGAGCTTGATAACTAAAGGCTCTGGCTCCCATTCTACATTTTAAGACTCAAGGAACTACAAGTAGTCCCGCATTTAGTGAGCGCAGCTCTCTAGTGGGGCAATATGGTACGACAAGCTCCTTAAGATATGATGGTGCATCACCAATCAAGGCTTTGTAGGTTAAGAGAAGAATTTTAAAAGTAATTCTTGATTTTACGGGGAGCCAGTGCAGAGCAGCTAGTGCAGGAGTGATGTGATCTCTTTTCTTAGTTTTAGTGAGAACACGAGCTGCAGCATTCTGGATCAACTTGAGGGATCTAAGAGACTTATAGAGCAGCCTGATAATAAGGAGTTGCAGTAATCTAGTCTCGAAGTAACGAACGCGTGAACCAATTTTCCTGCATCTTTTTGAGACAAGATGTACCTGATTTTTTAAATATTACGTCGATGAAAGAATGCAGTCCTTGAGATTTGCTTTACGTGGGAGTTAAAGGACAAGTCCCGATCAAAGATAACGCCGAGATTCTTTACTGTGGTGTTGGATGCTAGGGCAATGCCATCTACAGAAACCACATCACCAGATAATTGATCTCTGAAGTGCTCAGGGCCGAGTAAAATTACTTCGGTTTTGTCTGAGTTTAACATCAAGAAGTTGCAGGTCATCCATGTTTTTATGTCTTTAAGACATGCTTGAATTTTACTGAGTTGGTTGGTTTCCTCTGGTTTTATCAATAGATATAGTTGAGTATCATCTGCATAACAATGAAAGTTAATGGAGTGTTTCCTGATAATATTGCCCAAAGGATGCATGTATAAGGTAAATAAAATTGGTCCAAGCACAGAACCTTGTGGAACTCCGTGACTAACGTTGGTGGTTATCAAGGCTTCATTGTTTACAAATACAAACTGAGATCGATCTGATAAATAGGATTTAAACCAACTTAGTGCGGTGCCTGAAATGCCAATCGACTGCTCCAGTCTCTGTAATAGGATGTCATGGTCAATGGTGTCAAATGCAGCACTAAGGTCTAACAAGACCAGTACAGAGAGGAGTCCTTTATCTGATGCCATTAAGAGGTCATTTGTAATTTTCACCAGTGCTGTCTCGGTGCTGTGGTGTTTGCTAAATCCTGACTGAAACTCCTCAAATAAACTATTATAATGTCGAAAGTCACACAACTGATTTGCGACCACTTTCTCAAGGATCTTGGAGAGGAAGGGGAGGTTAGAGATCGGTCTGTAGTTAGCCAACACCTCTGGATCCAGAGTGGGCTTCTTCAGGAGAGGTTTAATGACAGCTACTTTGAAGATCTGGTCTGAAAGGCCAAGGTGGGGGGGATGGTGCAGTTTTGTATGCATCTGGGATCTTTGTGTAAACCTGATCAAGATTGTTTTGGCCTCTGGTTGGAAGTTTTACATTTTTGTGCAGTTTGGGCATGATAGTCTTTAAATCTGTGTGATTATAGTCTCCTGCTATAATAACAGCTCCCTTTGGGTGTGTGCATTCAGCTGTCTGCTGATAGCATCATGCAGCTCCTCTGGGGCTAATTTAGTGTGTTAGCATGTGGTGGTATGTAAACAGCTGTGATTAAGATGTCAGTAAACTCTCTCGACATGTGGAAAGGACGGCATTTTAGAGCCACATTTTGGGGACCTTTGAACTGCGGATTCCGGGAAGAGAAAAGGTGGAGGGTTTGTGTATCTACATAAACAATGACTTGTTTGCACATCTACATACATTTTAAGAGCACACTGCTTCCCGGACATAGAATATCTATTCAATTCAATTCAGTTTATTGTGTATAGTCCGATATCACAAGTTACACATTTGCTTTAGAGGGGTTTACAATCTGTACACATACGACATCCCTGTCCCAGGACCTCACATCGGATCAGGAAAAACACCCAAAAAATAGAAGAAAAAAAACTTTCACAGGGAAAATAGTGAAGAAACCTTCAGGAGAGCAACAGAGGAGGATCCCTCTCCAGGATGGACAGAAGCAATAGATGTCATGTGACAAGAATGAAGCCCATGATAAATTTCATTGACCTCATGAATTGAATTGAATCTTAATCAACAGACGTAAACAACATATGAGGGATGAGACTGCGGGGACGTGAAATTGAAATCCCCAAATGAAATCCTAAAGCTTTTTTATGTTGAAAGAAATGGAAAGAGGCGTTCTGGGCAATGCCAATGGATGTGACCCATAGACTGTCTATAGCCAGCATGAAGCCATAAACCAACCTCCACAATGCCAAGGGGGGATTCAAATGATCTGTGAACTCATATCTCATATACATGGTCTACTTTATTGGCCTGTAAAGTAAGAAAGTATCAAGTATCACCTTGAAAATAACAATTTTGGCTGCAAAATATTTCCTCAAATGAAGATTTTTAAGACCACTTGTAGGAACATGGTGCCCCCCCCCCCCCCCCCCCCCCGCGCTCTAAGGGTGCCACGTACCAACCGTGTCTTCAATTTGAAGTCTAACAAACATGATTTATGTTCAAGAGGATCATTAACGGTTTGAAACATGTCATTTATCCTTTCTAAATTGACACATTTGTGTTGGATGCTGAATGAGTGATCTAAATTGCCGTTCTGTGTGCAGATCTACACTCGTTCTCACATTTGATAGCAGATTGGATGGCATGTTGTACAAGTGGTATCACACAAAGTTTGCATAAAGCAGTACAGTGCCATTGAAAGGGTAGTTGAAGGTATGAAGGATCTCCCTGGCAACAGAGAGGATACTGTTGATGTGTTAGTTCTTCTCTCTGACAAGGCGAAAGTAGCTGGTGCCAAACTCGCTCTTGGCAATAGGCACGCAGACATTTGCATATAAGGTTGTTTTTGCAGAGGCAAGTTCATTTGTGCAACTCTGTAAACACGCCATCAGTCAGACTGCGGGGGCATCAGATGTGGGATTGCCTGTTTGCTTGGAGAGCGGGCAAAGATAATTTTGGAGATATTATCAGGGGAAGAGATTGCACTGCCCTCGGGTGACTCAAACACAGGTGTCCACAGCAGATAGCATTTTGAAAAAAAGAACCCAACCGCCGAGGTTTGACCTTTTTATTTCCTCTAGTCGGCACTCCGGCCTTCAACTCTATCAAATTTTAAAAACAGCTAATATACTGCATAAATGAAACAAGGCATGGCAGCACAGATGAATAGATGGCGTTGGCACATCCCACATCATTGTTGTTATAGAGAGCTTTGTTTGTCCATGATCTCAGGTAAATGAACAGCAATAAAAGTTGGTTATAAAAGTGGATAGGAATTGAAAATCCAGTCTAACATTTACTCAAATATAGATTAAAAAAATGATCCACACTGAACTAATCACAGTTTAAAAGCCACCCTGGCTGCAGTCTGATTTTAAAGACTTGGGAAGAAACACACAAAAGGCAGCTAAACTTGCACAAATAAGACAAAAATAAACGGTGATTCTTAAAGCCCGCTGACATGCAGTCCTAACTGCTGTGGAGGAAATAGCGTGCTACCTTGCTTTTCATCACTGCATCCTGTCTGCATCTCACCTCATTCAACTACGAGCAAAACATTTTTATAGACTACAGCTCCCCTTGATGTCTTTTTTTTATTATTCATGTGGCAAGAAAAAAGAAAAATAATTTATTGATTGCAAAAAAAGGTTATTATGTAAATGAAAAAAATATTGTTTTGTGCCTTTTTCTCTACTCGCTAATCCTTGTGTTACTTTTTTAAATTTTTCCTCCCGGGACCGCAACCGTTGTATTGGCCTCAAGCACGTTTGAAAAAAAAAAGGAGAAATTGCAAATGGAACCAGTGCGGATGTGTCAAAAAAACAGTTTGTGAAATGGCCACTTACAGTTTTTTCCGATTGATTACACACAAAAACTGGAACTTAGAACACAATGACCACAACCTGTAACTCATGTGCCAACTCCCTAAACCAATTCTGCTAAACTATAAGCACAATTATCTGCTTTAGACACAGATTTCAATTGTTAACCTCACTTTCTTCAAAACACTAAACACCATCCTCTCTACTTTGCACACTTCATCAATGCCACACCTCCTTGTGTCCAGACAGAACACACTGCTATTCAATTGGCAAAACTTCCATTTCCATGGCTGTTGTGCAATTTGGAATCAAACAATATAAGGGCCACAGGTGACCTCCTGATTTGAAGAATGGATGAAAACATGGAAGGTAGAGGAGACCAGAGAGGCAGAGGAGTATTTTGTTGGTCCTTTTTTATTTACACTTTTCTTTTCTTTTTTGTTGACTGTATTGGTCTATTTTCTATTGTTTGTTTTGTGAAAAAATTAGAAAAAAGAAAGAAACATTTTTGTTGTATATTTGTGTGTTTTATATTTTGAGTTAAAATATTATACATTTACAATATTTTACAACAGGAGAAAGCGTACAGTAACACTAGACATGAAAAGGCATAATGCTCCTGATAAGGCCTTCATACTGGTGTTTTCCCATTTCATAGTGTTTTCCATTGAGCACATCAGTGTTCAATCGATGCTTAGAATGTCTACTCATATAATGGGCTGTGTTTGTCATTTGAAAACAAAATACCCTTTTGAGGTGACATAACACTGTTTTGAAAGCAAAGTTGCATTTTGCAGGAGATATAAAGGGTTTTGCATTTTGTGTGAGTGGTTTTGGGATTTGTGTTTAGAGTTTTGAGAAAACGAGGCATGCTTTCAAAACATGTGTTTAAGCAATCGAGAAAAACTGTAAAGGCTGACTCGTTCTGCCTGTTTTGTGATATACAGGACATGCCTAAAAGGTGCCTAATATTTCTAGACTGAAATAATATCGGCATTATAATTATTAGAACTATGAGGATTTTTTTTGTTGCCTATTTTGTGGTGACCCCTCAGGACTTGGTGCCCTACGCACAGCGCGTAGTTCGCATTATGGGAGCGGCGGTGCTGGTAGTAGTGTATAGCATGCCGCACAAACAACAATGCAACTAGTGGAGGCGGCAAGGTGCTCAGTGTTGCCAGATTGGAAATGGTGAAGTATCGTACCAAAGGCTCAAAATGGTCGTATTTAGAGGATAATTATTGTGTATCTGGCAGCATGCGCAAAAAGGTGGAACGTAAGGGAGATACCATTTCCAAAACTTGTAAGGGGTAAATACTAGTTTGTGAAAACCCAGAGAAACACAAATATCCGACGAAGCAAAATCCCGGACGTTTTTGGAATCCCTGCCGGACGCATTTTTTAGGTCTCAAAAAGAGGACATGTCCACGGAAAAGAGGACGTCTGGTCACCCGACCTTAAACACAACCTACTGAATGTGTTACGGTTTCGAACTCGCCACGGGGTTCGAACCCACCACCTCTGCGTTCTGCTGCTGGAGCTCCTGTGCGATATCCACTGCGCCGTCCACACTCTACCATCTAAACACTCAGGCTCATCTGAGCCTTCCTACCTGGTGACGAGCTGACTGGGCGTTGGCACTGCACACCTGCTCTCAGTTACAATCAACTCCAGAGACTACAATAACCCGGTCTTCACTCCTGCTCCTCGCCAGATCATCCCATAGAATCACCTGGCAAGTACCAGGAGAAGCTTTGAGCTACATTGTTGCTGTCCGTACTTTGTAGAGCTGTTTTCAGTGCTTTGCTGCATTCCTTCTGACACCTTTTTTCACTCCGGACCTGCCGTGCCACGACCCCCTGCCTGGACTCTGACTACTCTTCCGAATGCCCCGAAGTTTTTTTTATATTTTATATATCTACCTAAATACGTATGCTTAACAACAGCCTGTGAGTTTTATGTATTCAGGTAGATTTATAGATATATATATATAGACATCAAAACGCCTCGTTAGGCATTAACTCATTCCCTGCCTTCGGAGTACTGCATTTTGGGTTCAAACACCACTCAGTCCTAACAGATGATCTGGCCAACATGAACTCAGCTGACTCCGGAGGTCAGGCCTCTCCACCTGGGCCTCTCTCGTCTGCCCATGCTGCTATTCAACGCCAAGACAAGGTGCTTGCTGACCACGCCCGGCTACTTCGTGAGGCTTCTGGTATGATGCAGAGCGTTGCTGGGGAGCAGCGGACCCACTCTCAACAACTACTGCAATTAGCCAGCGATCAACAGGCCCTGCTAACTCAGTTGAACACCATTTCCACCCAGTTGACTGCTCTGGGTGCCGCAGCCTCACCAGCCCCGCAAGTTCCTGTCACTACAGCTCCGGGTCCACTTCCCCCTCCTGGTCCTATAGCCCGGGAGCCTAGCTTAGCTAGCCCTAAGCCTTATGATGGGGCTTTCACAGAGTTTAGGGGATTCATGTTGCAGTGCAATTTTGTTTTCGAGATGCAGCCCAGCATGTTTTCCGCCGATGCAGCCAGGGTAGCCTACGTTGCCACTCATACTACCGGTGACGCTCTTCGTTGGGTCCAGTCTTTCTTGAGCTTCAACCCGGGGACAAGACACAACTATGCCAACTTCGAGGAGGAGTTCAGGAGGGTTTTTGATCACCCCGTCGCCGGTCAGGATGCAGGCTCACGGCTACTCCACATCAAGCAGGGCTCTCGCACGGTTGCTGCCTATGCAATCGAGTTCCGCACACTCGCAGCCAGCGCGGGATGGCAGGACTCCACTCTGCGCTGTATCTTTAGAGATGGCCTCACGGAGGTTCTGAAGGATGAGCTGGTTAGAGATAAGCCTGCTGATCTCAATAGTCTCATCAGCCTTGCCAGTGATGTTGACGAACGCCTCCGTGAGCGCAGGAGGACCAGGGCACATTCACATCAAGGCTCCTCGCGTTTGACTCCCACTCTCTCGTGTTCATCTGAGACTTTCGGTTCAGACTCAGGTGATGAGCCAATGGAGGTCGGCCGACTACGTCTGTCTGCTGCAGAGAGGGAGCACTGGAGGACCAGGGGTCTCTGCATGTATTGTGGCCAGAGGGGTCACATCAGAGACGACTGTCCCAGTCGGCCAAAAGATTAGGCTCACCGGAGACCAGGGGATTCCAGGTGAGCCGAATCTCTCGTTCTCCTACATCCACCGGCCCTGATGTATTCAGGGACACCATTCTCCCCGCTTCCCAGGTGATTGGAGTGATCACCACGGATCTCGAGGCAGCGGTCAGGAGGGCTCAGTGCACTCAACCTGATCCGGGAACTGGACCCCCCAACCGACTGTTCGTTCCTGATGCGGTCCGGTCCCAGGTTCTCCAATGGTGTCATGCCAGCCGGGTGGCTTGTCATCCAGGGATCACCCGCACCCTGTCATTTGTGCGCCGGAGATTCTGGTGGCCTACAATGGTGGAGGATGTTCGGAGGTTCGTTTCTGCCTGCACGGTATGTGCTCGAAGCAAGACATCACATCAGGCTCCTGCTGGTCTCCTGCGCCCGCTTCCTGTCCCGGGTCGTCCTTGGTCACAGATTTCTTTGGATTTCGTCACCGGTCTTTCCCCGTCCATGGGCAACACCGTTATCCTCACAGTGGTAGACCGTTTTTCCAAGGCTGTGCACCTCGTGGCCCTCCCTAAGCTACCTTCTTCAAAGGAGACCGCTGAGTTGCTCATGGAACATGTATATCGCCTACACGGACTCCCAGCCGACATCGTTAGTGACCGTGGCCCCCAGTTTACCTCCCAAGTTTGGAAGGCTTTCTGTAGGGGCATTGGCGCCACCATCAGTCTCTCCTCCGGGTATCACCCGCAGACAAATGGACAGGCGGAGCGGGCCAATCAGAACATGGAGACAGCCCTCCGATGCGTTTCTGCTCTTCATCCGTCATCCTGGAGTAAGGACCTGCCGTGGGTGGAGTACTCGATGAATACCCTTGTCTGTGATGCCACTGGTATGTCACCCTTTGAGTGCTCACTGGGATACCAGCCTCCCCTGTTTCCGGCCCAGGAGACGGAGGTTGCCGTCCCCTCAGTGCAAGCCCACCTACAACGATGCCGGAGAATATGGAGGACTGTCCGTGCAGCTCTACTAAGGTCAAACACCCGTGCTTGCCGAGGGGCCAACCGTCGGCGCACCAAGGCCCCGCAGTACAGGGTGGGTCAGCAGGTGTACCTCTCGTCGTCTGACCTGCCACTACAAGTGGAGTCCCGGAAGCTGGCGCCCCGGTTCCTGGGACCTTTCAGGATTGAGCGTATCATCAATCCTGTTGCTGTACGTCTCCAGCTCCCTTCCTCCATGAAGCGGGTCCACCCAGTATTCCATGTCTCCAAGATAAAACCCATCTCCTCATGTCCCTTGACACCTCCACCCCTTGCTCCCCCTCCACCACAGATGGTCGATGGGCATCCTCAGTGGACGGTGCGGCGGCTACTGCGAGTGCGCCGTTGTGGTCGTGGGTACCAATACCTGGTCGACTGGGAGGGGTATGGACCTGAGGAGCGCAGTTGGGTCTCCCGGGGCCTCATCATGAGTCCTGAGCTCCTGCGAGAGTTCTACAGGGATCATCCTGATGCACCTGGAGGGTCGCCAGGGGTCTCCCGTCGAGGGGGGGGTCCTGTTACGGTTTCGAACCCGCCACCTCTGCGTTCTGCTGCTGGAGTTCCTGTGCGCTATCCACTGCGCTGTCCACACTCTACCATCTAAACATTCAGGCTCATCTGAGCCTTCCTCCCTGGTGACGAGCTGACTGGGCGTTGGCACTGCACACCTGCTCTCAGTTACAATCAACTCCAGAGACTACAATAACCCGGTCTTCACTCCTGCTCCTCGCCAGATCATCCCATAGAATCACCTGGCAAGTACCAGGAGAAGCTTTGAGCTACATTGTTGCTGTCCGTACTTTGTAGAGCTGTTTTCAGTGCTTTGCTGCATTCCTTCTGACACCTTTTTTCACTCCGGACCTGCCGTGCCATGACCCCCTGCCTGGACTCTGACTACTCTTCCGAATGCCCCGAAGTATATTTTATATATCTACCTAAATACGTATGCTTAACAACAGCCTGTGAGTTTTATGTATTCAGGTAGATTTATAGATATATATATATAGACATCTAATTGCCTTGTTGGACATTAAAACGCCTCGTTAGGCATTAACTCATTCCCTGCCTTCGGAGTACTGCATTTTGGGTTCAAACACCACTCAGTCCTAACAGAATGTCTGCATGTTAACTTTGCCACCGTGTTAGCATGGCAATGTTAGCATTTGGGTCAAAGCTGGCCGTGCCTAAATTACCTTTTGATAAGTTCAACCCCCCCGACACAGAATGGCCAATCATAGCGTAGCTATCACGGAGGTGGAGCTAGTCGTGGTAAAATGTGTCTAATAGTGTTGTAAGTTTCTAAAGCGTTACGTGGAGCTAACATTAGAAGATCACAACAGCACGTCATTTCATTTGTAATGGTTGAAAATGTGAATGAAGGACTACCTCTCTTTACAGGAACCATGTTGTTCCTTCATTTCATTGTCTTCTGGTTCATGTTTACACTGTGACCGGGAGACTTTAGCTTCTATCTTTATCTTGCTAACCTGTTTATGCAGGTCAAATGAATATTTAAGACATTTCTGTCTGCTTCGCTCTGAAATTGCTTTTTGGGATTTTCCAAAACCTTATATTTATTCAGGGAGTGCAGCTTGCGATAGTGTAGGCCCCTCTATAATTCTGACCGCTTCACAGAGCATTGTCACAGCGAGCATGTTAGCATGATGACATTAGCATCGAATACACTCTTTGTTGGATGTGGCAACCTAAATGGCAAAAGCTGTTAAGATATTTCACTGAAAACCTGAACTGAAAACCTTGTGGTGGTGCTACAGGAAGACGGATCACCACATTTGCTGGTTGTCTGTTGTTGTTGTTGAGATATTTATTGTAATGTGTGATGAGCCAACATATCAACACTTACATCCTAGCGCTGCTAGCATGGCCAGAAATAGTTATAATATAGTTTTTTTACAGCATTTATTCCATCACATGTTAAAGTTTAGTGGCCTAACATGGCATAACTTGTAATTTATGGTCCTGTGTCCTCAAAGGAATGCAACATCAAGGAAGTATGCGCTACAAGTTCAACTTCATCGCAGATGTGGTGGACAAGATCGTTCCAGCTGTGGTGCATCTAGAGCTCTTCCAGGGGTAAAGCTATCCAAAGCGAGTACATCCAAATTGTCACTTTTGACACATATTCCTCCAGATAAAAAAACTAACATGTTTTCCTTTTTGCCCTTCCTCTTGCCAGAGAGCCATTTTCCAGCGAGGAGGTCTGTGTCAAGTGGCTCTGGGTTTGTGGTGTCGGAGGACGGCTGGATCATCACCAGCGCTCACGTACTCAACAACAAGCGGCGGATAAAAGTTGAGCTGAAAAGCGGCTCGCAGTACGACGCTTCAGTCAAGGACGTGGACCAGAAGATGGACATTGCGCTCATCAAAATCGAACCAGATGTGAGTGTCCTCTTCGAAGTATTTCAACTTGAGGCGCAATTTGCATCAAACGCAACCATGGGATGGGATCTACTCGCGCGGAAAATTCGCAACGCTTTTGGTGTGAACGCAGCATAAGGC
Organism: Pseudoliparis swirei; assembly: GCF_029220125.1. Taxonomy (NCBI): domain Eukaryota; kingdom Metazoa; phylum Chordata; class Actinopteri; order Perciformes; family Liparidae; genus Pseudoliparis; species Pseudoliparis swirei. Next base: position 21,788,012 of record NC_079394.1, on the reverse strand, counting down.
TAACTTGGGTTTTCCTCTGGCTTGTCATCAACCCCCAATAAGTTATTCCATGGCGAAAGTCAACAAGGTCCTCTGCTTGACAAAAAATGAAACTTTTATTCTTCTGTTTTCTGAGTCCCTTTGGGGGCGGTTTCTGATCACGTCTCGCAAAATTCAGCGCCTCCGATTATTTATGGTGTTTGGGCGAGATGCCATCCTGAATAAAACATGTCAGCGCGTAGACACGCTCTTACACAACCAGCTGCTTTGTATGGTAGAGGTGGAGTCTCGACTCCTTCAGTCAGACTCCACTCAGTGTGAAGCACACGATTAACATCATTTTAGTTGTGATCTGAATACAAGAGTACCTTAAGAATCCCAAAAGAGAAAGCTGGAGCAATCGCTGTCTCTTGACTGCTTTATAAGGTGAAGGAGTCTGTGAAAAACAATCAGGGGAATGGTGACAGCTGTACAATGCTGTTACTCTCTGGGTCCGTGTAGAGGAAGTTCTAACGCCGGACTAATAGGCAAATTTGTGATGACATAAGACTCAAGGAGATTTGACTATAACTGTTGTCTGAGCAATGCAAAACACCCCAGAGAAGAATGGCATAAGCCTTGAGGAGGCAAGCAGGGACAAGCTAAGGCTTAGTTTAATTGTTTTTCTTCTATATTCAACAAATCCCATGTTGAGATAGGTGCTAATGAAACTTGGTGTCAGGAACATAGGCGCAGCTTTTATTACCAAAGGCATAGATTCAACTCGAGATGAGACAATCCAGGCAATGAAGGATTGTCTAAGAGGTTTGAATTAATAATATTCACAAAATTGTGAACAAGCAACGATTGCTTTGTTTCAATGCCAGAGGTGAATTCCTTACACACACACACACACACACACCACCCTAAATAAAGACTTGATGTAAAATGAGAAAAGTCCTGGAATCATAAAATAGACACACAGGTTAGGTCCACTGGGGAGAAATAATTTCTGGTTATGTTAATCAGAAATTATGTAATTGATGGAAATCAAACAGTGTTAACATATTTAGGGTAGCGCAACACTGTTTTATTCGTCTTTATTAATTCGCTATTGATCATCAAAAGCGGCTGCCTACGTTACCCACGATCCAGTTCTATCTTACGCTTGTCTACCATTGGGATCTGATCACCAGCTGTCTGAGTCTGTCCTCATTGTGGTCCTTGAAAATAAAACTTCAAAATATCAAATTAACAGGGGCCAAACAAACACACCGTTTATCGAAACCAGTCACGTTAAATTTACGTAAATGACATTTGTGACGATTTTTTTCAGTATTCATTTAGTGAGGCAGCTCTCTAGTGGGGCAATATGGTATTACAAGCTCCCTAAGACATGATGGTGCATCACCAATCAAGGCTTTGTAGGTGAGAAGAATTTTAAATGCGATTCATGGATTCATAAGATTGATCGGCGTTCCCTTCTCTGCTGCAGAGTCCCCTTCCTGTGCTGCCTCTTGGCCGGTCCTCAGACATGCGTCCCGGTGAGTTTGTGGTGGCGGTGGGAAGCCCATTCTCCCTCCAGAACACCGTCACCACGGGCATCATCAGCACCGCCCAGCGCAACGGTCTGCAGCTGGGCCTTAAGGACCCGGACATGGACTACATCCAAACCGACGCCATCGTCAATGTGAGCGAGAACACAACCGCACACCCTGTTTCCCTGTCTTGGTTCTATGTTTATTTTTTCATTTGATCTGTTCTTGGCAAATTTTATGTTCCACTTTTACGACGAGTAAATCCAAAATGTTTTTTTGTTGCTCTGTTGATTCACAGTACGGCAACTCCGGCGGGCCGCTCGTCAACTTGGTAAGAGGATTTATGGCGCATGAAAAGTGATGACACTATTATTCATCATTTGCATACTTGTTATGCCCTCTGCTAAGCAGGCAATCTTTCCTGTTTTATTCATGACAGTGAAGACTAAGGTCATGATTTTTGTTTTATTTAATACCCAAAGCCTCCGGTCTGTCCCCCCAGGTTCACGATTAAGCCTCCCTCGCAGTATTTTAGGACAAGACCTGATTATGGGGGCCCTTTGCATTTTTATAAATATAAAATCATACAGATGATACATTCATTCATCAGGGTTGCTACCTCTGGCTCCCTTTTCCTAAAAATGCAGCGCTTTCTAAAGGAGAACAGTTGCCATACCAACGAGGCATGTTATAAATCGTCCTTCGCTGTAAAAAAGCCAGACAAGATACTACAATAACCACGACTGATGGGTTTTGTTCAAGATAAAAAGGAATATTTAATAGACCGCAAGCTTGGGAATGTGCATTGGAAGAAAAAGAGCCGTAGAAATGAAACGCTTCACATCACAATTGCCAGTTTTCCATCCAAACCTATTGCAATTTTCAAAAACAATTTGGAGAAAATCGCCCAAAGCAAAAGAAAGAAACAAAGTCTTGTTTCGATCAACTCGCATTATTAAGCATAACTATTCAGAGTTGGTTTATCGCTATACGCAGTGGGTGGAGCCAATTCTCCAATCGGGAAAACCGTATTACCATTTGAGAAGAAGCGACATGACGCATGTATTACACGACAATGTGTGGTTCATTTAGCGTGCAAGACGCACGTACAATAATTCATATTCAATACGAACACATCGGCTCAACTATTGAAAGCTCTCAACGGGAGTAAAATGTGAGCGAGAGCGCGGCAATTGGTTTAATTGAGTGTCGTGTTCTTTTTCACCGTTATTAACATAGATATTTCACTTAGTTAACATGGTTTTCTCAAGCTCGACCGCGATGTTATTCCACAACCTAAACAACATGATTTTGTTACTTACGCATAGCCGCGATGGCTTCTGGGTAAACGCGTAAAAAGAGCTGTTTCACTACGTAAAACCTGCAACGTACAACTTAATCCGATTCACTCAATTATTTTCCCATTGACACGTTTTCATCGATTTGGCGAATCCAATTCGCTTAATTCGCTTTCCATTGCCACAATATCATCGATTTGCTCAATCCGTATTCAATTGCCATGTCTGATTGTTTCACCAGGACGGAGAGGTAATCGGTATAAATACCCTGAAGGTGGCGGCGGGAATCTCTTTCGCCGTCCCCGCAGACAGAATTCGGCAGTTCCTCACCGAAGCCCATTACAGACAAGCCAACCGTGAGCAGGGTCTCGTGTTTTGTGTTGTGGATCGCGTTGTCTCCTCCACTTTTTCTAATAATAATTCATCCAATCCGTTCATTTACATTCAGGAAATACCGCGGAGAAAAAGAAATCCATCGGCGTTCGGATGCTGCAGCTCTCCCCATCGTAAGTGAACGTCACGAGGGCCGAGGTCAACGACTCCTTGCTGGTTTTAGGAAGAATTCCATTTTTTAACGAGTCTCGAGAGTCTCTGTAGTAAAGTGAGGGGCACCGAGCGTATTGTAAATGGATATGTGGATGATCTTTTGCCACTGAATTGGGGATTTTATGTCCCAATATCAATTAGTACGTTGATACAGTATCACACATTTTCTCTGAATTAGAATAAAAAACAGTTCATGTTTCTGTAATGTCACTTCAAATTAAATAAATATGCCTACGAGATGAATAATTCTACGAATAAAATAAATCCTGAAATGAATAAATGGCAATGAATATATATATATATATATATAGAGTATATATAAGAATAGGGATGTTCAAAATAGTTCAACAAATAAATACATGTCTATCTTTAAAGTGATGTTTTTTAAAGGACTACTTTTATTTTTGTCAAGGCAGATTTAGATTTAGATTTACTTCCTAATGTGATGCTGACGTCGTCACGGTAACCAAATATAGTGACACAGAATGACTAGTTTCCTTCCATTTCCAGATTTCTCTCATCTAATCTTCTTTGTCTCCATTTTTCCAGCTTGATCCGAGATCTCAAAGAGAACGAGGCCGAATTTCCAGATGTGAGCTCAGGTGTTTACGTCTATGAGGTAATACCTGGAACAGCTGCATCCAGGTAAGAGGCCAGCTACAATCATCCCATTCAATTTACGATTTCACAAAATACAGATTATTGATATTCGCTGATGGTTTTCCGTTTCCTCGAGAGGGACGCATATAAGATGAGCTGACAGACACTGACATGCTCTCTAAAGGTTTTAATTTGATCCATTGTTAATATGATAATATTTTATCCAGGATTTATGTCAATGTTGAACAGAAACTGGAATTTTTTGTAAAAAGCATTGAATCCTTGCAGGTTTTTTTCAGTCCAAAGACACATTAGCATCACCTATCCTTAAAATAAATACAGTAATTCTTAATTGACACAGGCACGTGTCCAAATAGCATACTGTGCTGTCTTTTCATTGGACAGCCTTATCTGGAGCTAATCAGTTGCCCTTGATGGACAGAGCTACGAAATGCAAAAGCAGAGCTGTGAACTGGCATTTAGATGCACGATGAAGCCATGATCCCATGTAAGGTGAGAAGAAACCTGACACAGGAACACACTTGTCTTAAGGTCACTGTTGTCCTGTGAGATCCACCCAGCGTGGTTGGGCCTGTTTTACTGAGCCCCAAAACCCATTGGAAAACGAAACTGCTTATCCGGGCCAGAAGCTGAAAAAAAAACCTGTCATTATCGTCAGATTATCATTGTTCCGACGGTCCTTGAACACAACGTGAGCTACACATGCTACCGTTAGAAAAAAAGCATGCAATACAAAGCCTATAAGTGTGACATTTCATCAGAAAACGTTTCATTTCTACATGTCTCATTTAATATTTAGTGACCAGATCCTGTAAAAAAAATAGGAAGATTGATCAGTCATGAACATTTGATAAAAAATCCATGAACTGCAGGCTGCTGAACAGAGAGGCTTTAAAAATGTGAATAGTTCAATATATATATATAACTTAGAGCTTCCCAACATTCGTAACATTTGGAGACATGTTGGATATATAGATTCCAGTGTTTTCCAACATTTGTGAAATAAATTAAGACATTGCTTTTGTTCTCTCTGCTTCTCGCCACGGTTGTGCTGTTTCCATAGCGATACAGGAGGACTTTTGTACTGCAGTTCAAATCAAGGCCACAGAGAGAAAAATGTGACAGGAGCAAAGAAAAGAAGGAGAAAAAAAAACGTTCCGAAAAATTGCTTTGTTTTTTTCTCTCGAGGTTAACGTGTTCTCTTATCCGCAGCGCCGGCTTTATGGGTCGCGACGTCATCCTCGCCATCGACGGGCGGCTCGTTGGCTCCACGCGGGACGTGATGGAAGCCGTCCGGAGCGCTGATGTGCTTTCGGTAGTGGTGAGGCGAAAGGGGGAGGACGTTACTCTGACCCTCACGCCCAAAGAGATAGAATGATTCCCGCTCCTCTGTCCAAGACTTTCCAGAGCCGCCAATTTACTCAAATAATGTTCGCCGATCACAGGGGAAGGGAAAGCAAAGACGCTAACGCCGGCTACTCGAGAGCAAAAGAGAAGAAAAAGTCCAATCTGCAGGGCACAAAGGTCCCAATTAAACCACGTGGTTTTCTCTCCAAGGCTGCATTTCAACCCGTGTAATTTCCCTCAGGGGAAGTGTGAAAGAGAAAAATCCCGCCTTTCTTGTGGAGGCGGGATCACGTGTTGGTCGGCAAACAGAGAAACATATATAACAGATATTCATTACTTCTTTTTCATTAGTGTGTAATTACCTGATTTTTTTCTCCCATTACTACGGGAGCACAGAACGGACAAACCAGACACTGCCCCCTGAGACATTCTTCTCGTCATGTTTTTGGAAAAGGGAGGGGGTGCTCTGCTGTGTGCAATCTGCAACTTTACCGCCGGATGTCCCCAAACCACCCGTACACTGCTCCTTTAACCCTTGTGTTGCCTTCGGGTCATTTTGACCCGAATCAATATTACACCCTCCCCCCGCCTTCGGATTAATTTGACCCCATTCAATGTTTAATGTCGGTGTTCTTTCGGTAGTCAACAAACAAACATAAAGTGCCTCACACTTAAACTTGGAAAACAATATTAATTCTAATAATTTTCTGGAGGTTTTAATTGCTGGCGTCAAATTGAACCCAAAGGGTAAAATATGTTACTAAATATAAAGGTAACAGGAGGGTGAAACATTGAATCGGGTAAAAATGACCCATAGGCGGGGGGAGGGTGTAATATTGATTCGGGTCAAAATGACCCGAAGGCAACACAAGGGTTAAGGCTTTGCCAAGAGGTCTACCAGCCTGTCCCCCCCCCCCCCCCCCCCCCACACACTCACGGTCTATGATGGATGCAGACACCACATGGATCCAGACCTGGATCTGGATCAAGAACCCTGTGGTGAGCATGAGAGCCTCGCTGAGAGACCGCACGGCTGCTCTTCAACCGCCTCGAGTCTGAAAGGTAAAAAAAAACATAAGGTGTCATTTGATTCAAGTGCAGACAGCTGTTGTTTACTACACATCCACGTAACGTTACAATGCTGTGGTCGGACTTGACATCTGGTACGGTGTGACAGATATGGAAACAGAATGGATTGGTTTGCCAGCATATATTTGTTCCTCCAGAAGACAATATATATCGGACATTAATGGACTGTGTCCTGTATTAATAGCCGAGAGCTCTAAGTGTGGCAACTAAAATGAGAATCCCCTCGAAACCATGAAAAAAGATGTACAAGAGGAGAATTAGTGATCCAAAGTAAAGCGGTAGAGCAATTAAACAGAGAGGAAAACACACACCTGCAGAGGACAATATCCTCATGTTTCATCGTATCCCATAATCAGATTTAAAGTTGTGTTTTTCCCGGTTTGTCTCCATAACACTTCACGGAGGACGATCTCAGATGGAATGTTCGCCGTTAAGAAGACAGAAAAGAAATGACAAATGAACCATTCATTTAAAGGGCCGGTACGCAAAAATACATGCAGATAGTTGTGAATTGATTGGCTCACGTTTTAAAGGAAACCCATCGGCGAGGTTTCAACCTCCACCCCAATACGATGGTGGTAAATGGAATTTCACTTGCCGTTGGAAAAGTTTCGGCAGCAGATAGTTTTTTTCTGGAGACAATATGGTGATAATCCACAGGCCTCACTGTGTTATACGCATGTTAACCTGTTACAAAAGCTGTCAAAAAAGAATATTCTTATCCGAAGTAAGTCATATATTTTATTCCAATTACTTTCTGTATCGTATTTAAACTTCAAACTAATTTAAATGAAGTATTTCCTCACTCAAATACATTTAGTTAGGGTGACCAGATTTGAGTTTGTGAAAAAGAGGACACTTCGTCTCTTGGGGGTCGTAGTAGTCAGTGTGCCCTAAGCATAACTCCTGCATGATGCCCCCCCTGAGATAGGAAAGGGACACGCGGCGTCGACAGGGGGGGGTGCTGAGCGATTAAACTTCTCTCTTGTTCTGCCTGTTTTGTGATATACATGCCTAAAAGGTGCCTAATATTTCTAGACAGAAATACTATCGGCATAATAATTATTTTTTTAGTTGCCTATTTTGTGATGCCCCCTATATTCTTGGTTCTGGAAATAGAACCAGGTGTTGTGTGACTTTTCTAAAACTAATTTTGTTCACGTTCATGTGACGTATTAATTCCATTCACCTTCATTGTGTTTGGGGTGGACGCAAAGCCACAGATGTATCAATATCGACAGTTGGAGGCTACCGGTGTGCCGCGCGACTCTTTTTCTAATGATGTCATGTATTCAATCAGAATGTTCTGGTTGGTGAGGATAAAGAAGCCTGAGGCCGCGTTACTCGCTGTAACTATATCCTCCATGGTTAATGAGGATCATGCATATTTACTGCGACATAAAACACTTTTTTTTACTGCATAACCGATGATGATAATAAAGGTTATTTTATAGGCCTGCTGTTAAGACAAAAAAGGGACGGGATCTAACACCCACTGTCAATATAATATAGAACCTACTTAAACATGATTGAGATTCAGCTTTAGTGGACACGGGTACTGAGACGTGGAAATGCAGCTCAAGTACATGAGTTGATCCTCAAACTGTGATCGAATAGCGGATAGCACTTTTCTTTTATATTATGAATATATGTAATATTAAATGTCCCCAGACCTCCATGAACAGCAGAGTGGATTTAAAAAACATTTTATAGAATGTGTGGCACCACGAGCCGATCAGCTGACTGACACAAATGCAGTTCATAACACTCCGACTGTGTGCATGTTTGTATTAATGTTAGTACTAAAAATATATATTTTTTTGGATCTTTCTTATCAAAGATTGTGTACTCTTTTTAGGAAATAGTCCTGTTTGTGTTTGTTGTATAATCGTTGAATCTACATGTATGTCTTTGATTTTGGTGAATGTTTTAACTGTGTACATAAATGTGAGATAAATATAGATGGTTGGAAAAATAAAGAATAAAGCAACTCAGAGTCCGGGTGAAGTGATTTATTGATTGCGTCATCATTATCAATACTAAATGTCATTAGTAGTTTATCCTCACTAATGAATCGTCTTTCTCCGTCAATACTTTACAAGCTCAGTATTATATGGAACCTTTTTCCTGAAACAGCTGCTCAGTATTGTCAAGTTTGTTTGGGACTATTTTCATCTGCGGATGAATCCATATGTGGTGCTGTCGTGAGTCGCCCAGTGCTCAGTCGATTGAGCGTTGCACTTTTAATGTTGTCCGACTCGCCGTGGACGATCGTTTATCTCTCCACGCGTTCCTCTGTCAAAACCCGTTGCCTACGTTTCCCATAATGCCACTCAACACCTGGAGAGCTGTGTTGGAGAGTTGAGTGTGTTGTGCTGGCTGCTAGACCCACTGTTGTTCATTTCGCAAATGATGGTGAAATAGAGCATAAAGCAGAGTATGCTTTAGGGCGGGGCTCCGAGGGGGATTGACAGGTTGCTACCAGATCCGTCTCTACGCCACTTCCTGTTCACAGGAAGATGGCGAATAGTCCGCAGGCCTCAAACCACCAGAAAAGTAGAATAGGATCCGAGTTATACGACGGCATCGGATTCGAGACTGTCGTTTCCGATCAAAACATTTATTTATCAATCAAAATATGGATCTCGTGGCGCGTGCCTGGAGGAACTTACGGTGCTCGATCAATCCCCCGCTCGTAACCCGCGTCAATACTCAAAGTACTCAGCAGAGACAACAATCTGTTGTATTGACGTCCTGCGCCAGCCCATTAAATCAAACCAGAGGACACGCGGCGTGCCAGAGCCTTTTTATTGAGTCATAACGCCAGTGATGAATACAACACGAGACACTTTGGATTGCTTCTCATCATCGCAACAGGAGGGAGTTAAAGATCAGGTCCAACTTGCACACGGGGCGCTCCGCCTCGTGGACTCGTTTCCTTATTTCAGGCCGAAAACGAGCCAACGACAAAGGAAAAACTGTCAAATCGGCATGCCGCTCAAAGAAAAGTCATTAAAACATATACAAAATATACTTATTAAAAGACATACGGCGAACGCCTATGTTGAACAGTGGATCTCAGTTAAATAATATAAAAGCTTCTATTAGGCGGATCAATATTGTACACATTTTACAAGTATATCCAGATGAAAGTAGATCTTATGTACAGATTTCATAATCGGCATATAAAACGACGCGCTAAAATGAAGAAAAAAACACTAGCAGGCTGAAAATAGAAGTCGACACCTCAACGTTGTGTCTTCTTCAACTTCTTACGATCCGAGTTTCATGGATCCCCGCTCCAAATGACGAGCGAGCACGTAAACCCCTCCACGAGAAGTTTAACAATGGAAACGATTTTAATATTTAATGCGAGGCCCCCATCTGTGTCTGAACTAAATGAGTTATAGCTGAAGACATGTGAACAGGTTCCGACAGGCGGGGAGCTCCTCCCACAGAGACCCCCCCCATCCCTCCTGAGTTAAAGGAACGCCTTTAAAAGAAAAATACAATAAATCATCACCTCGTCAGCTTGAGGAGGAAAAAAGTTCAAAGATCCAAGAGCAGCTGGAACACATTAAAGCAGCAGGTCGCCTCGGATAAGAAGTGAACTTGGTGAGCTCACGAGGCCGTTACCACGGCGATGGGAGTGGGGGGGACCGTCGCTGCAGGAAATGTGGATTCCAACGGGTGCCAAGAGTTAATTGTATTTTCTATCATTTTAATCCCCAAAACGTGCATCACTTTCACACCTGCAGGTCGGAAACGAAGAAGAAAAAGAACATCGTTGCCCTTTTAAAGTTTGTGTTTCCGCTGTTTGACAAACGGAGAGGTCACATGGGTCGACGGGACTGAATGATGTGTGTGACGTCAGCAAGTCATGCTTGGACCTCACTGAGCCCAGTGTGTTTCTTTGTGTTCTCTGGTGTCGCAAAGAGACCACCGACAAGATGTCGGCTTCTTTACCGTCGCAACACCCAGTGGTTTGGACTCCTCTTGGCGCTGAACAACTGGACTGGGACCAAGTGCCCGTCCGTGGGGTGGCAGCCAAACCGCCGCCTGCCATACTGACACCAGATGTGTTCGTTTGGCTCCCTCTGCTGGTCGACAGATGTCAAGGGCGCCGTCTTGTGAGCATTGCATCTATTTACGCAAACCCCTCAGTAACTGTGGCGACGCCCCCCCATGACATCACTAAGTACTCGAGTCCTACTTCATGTGTCCATCAAGTCAAAAGTGATCAATAGGCAGACTAGGACTGAAAGGCTAGACTACGCCCCTGGTCCGGACCGTATGAACTGCTCTACAGGTGTGAAAGAGACCTTAGTTGACAGTTAAATACCATCATCATCAATCTGTCATCCCTGTGGCTGTGAGTACAATAGTAATTATTTTTGTGGGACATTTCAAGAGGATTTAATTCAAATAAAAAATGAGAAGATTCCTTATTCTTCTCGGCAGCATCCTGGGACCCTCAAGGCGTCCTCGGGAGGTACCGAGCCCCCAGGTCCATAACGATGGCTGGCTAAGGCCCCACCATCACTGGCGTTCTCAATTTATAACTGATAATGTCTGAATGAGAAACGACCCCCCCCCCACCCGACCACGGCCTGCCGGTGCCCCTCAGTAGTATGTGCACCAGTTGCTGTAGTCGCTGGGCATCAGGCCACCGGTGATGAGCAGGATCAGGTCCACGAACCACCAGATGCCCAGGCCGCCCAGGGTGAGCAGCTTCCCGACGGCGGTGCCGGTGTGGCCCAGGCAGAAGCGGTCGACCCCGAAGCAGCCCAGGAAGAAGGAGTACAGCAGCGTGGTGATGAAGTAGTGGCCGGTGTACCTGTGCATTTACAAAAACAAAAAAAAGACATTTAATGCCACCGACCTCAATTATTCAAGATGATACAAACTAATTTCGAAAGAAGCTTGAGGGGAAAAAAAAGGTTTGGATGCACGACAATGCAAAGGAACGAACGGCATTTATCAATCCCAAGAACACAGACTTGTGTTCTTTTGGAGTCTGGTCTTGGGAGTCCAGACTCCAAAGGACAGGGGGGACGGTCTTTCTATGATTGGACCAGCAGCTGACTTGATGATGTCACCACATCAGCTGTTCTTGCTCATGAGTTTACTCCAATTATTCACTGTAAATATTTTTTTACAGTCAATCAAAACACAACCATGCTTTTTTCATGATTCTTTAAATATAATTATTTTATTTTAAATTTTGTGTGTGTATGTATATATATATTAGGGCTGTCAATCGATTAAAAAAATGTAACTAATTAATCGCACATTTTGAAATTCATTAATCGCGATTAAACGTTTTTTTTTCTTCTAAAGACTAAATCTTCTAAATGAACGAGTAATCCCTTCAGACAGCGTGTATTTTAGACACTTGTTTAATTGTATTCTTTTTAAAGACTAAACTTCACACAGAGCTGTGTTTTCAAAGAGGCTCCTACCTATAAAGTGCCAGCGAGGTATTTAATATCGTGGATGATAAATTGTTTCTTCAGTGAAACATCAGATAAGTAAACAAAGGTGTATTAGAGACCCCATTGGTCCTGTCATCTTTAACACTGAACAGCAGAACCAGTGGCCTTGGTAAACTGACAAAATGTAATGTTAACCCTCTGGAGTCTGCGCTCATTTTCTCGATTTTACAAAACAATGTAAATTCACCTTTTAAAGTCTTTTGCATATGACACATCCCAGTGTTTCCCCCACCATTCTATCAGGGTGAGGCCCCGCCCCCCTGTAATATTCTCTATCACACCAGATTACAGCAGAAGTAATGTACGGTTCTTTCCTTAAAGACGTCTTTGTTCTTTTATTAAACGTCTGTTGTTGGTCGTCTCTACAGCAGCATGTCATTCTGTCTCGACGTGTCGGTCACTCTTCTCGGCTCTCCGTCTCGCGCGCCCCAGAGCTCCATGCCGGCGTGTCAGCGTGCGCATCGGGGCGGAGCAACAACAAAAGTCCCCTGCACCTTCCGCCCCGCGTCACCGACACGTCGCCCTCTGCTTCTCTGTGAATATCGAGGAGCAGACGGGAGGAAGGAGGCGGACTGCCGCGGCTTGACACTCAGAGGAGTGAAACAACTTCAACGCACACCGGAAGTAAACAAAGTTGCGTTAAAATATTTTAGTGCGTTAATCGCAGCCAAATTAATCGCATAGATTAACGCGTTAACGCTGACAGCCTTAATATATATATATATATAGTTATATTACATGTAATTGCAAACAATTCGGTCAAAAGTAAAAAGACACCGTTATAGTTCAACGTTGAAGTTTAATTAAAATATTAAGTTATGAATCTTAACCCTCAGTCAAACTGATGTAACGTTATCTGTGAATAAATAATAAACTCTTTCTGCTCGTTAGATCCGCCAAACCGAATTATATCTCATGTTTAACCGCCACGGAGACATCAGAGCCAGCGGAGCATTTAAAGAAGTCCTGCCGAGATCAGGCTGCTGTCGGCGGCCACACAGCGCTGACCGCCCGGCGCTGCGGAGCTCACTGAGCGAGCAGAACCTCAAATCTACGGCGCAGATCTTTATTAGGCTGAATCATAACAAACAGACCACAGATTTGATTTTTAAACTACTAACGTCTCGCCTGAAAACATCTTAAAATTAAAATTACATTCCGTGACTCAACAACAGTAGTATTTAGAAGAAGTCGACTGTCAGTTGTTTATTTTCTCCTCCGCTACTGTTTCCGGTTGCTGTTGCGATAGTGTCCACTGACCACGGCGCCAGACAACACAGAGTAACGTTGGGAGACACCGCCCCCTAGTGGTGCTGCGATGCCACGGAGACTCGTCTGAATTTAGAAGTGGCTCCTTCGAGGAGGACTTTTGTTTTTGTGGTATCTGTCGTCTGTCTGCTCTACCAATGCAGTGAGCATGCATTCGTCAAAATGCAGCCGTCATCAGCTCATTACTAAAAACAGACACTTCATCCCAGCGAGCAGTCGTTGAGACAGGTGGCAAAAAGAAAAGATGAACGCTTTTTTACTGAATTAAAAAAAAAAATGTATCCAGACGTCTTGAAACATTGTGTGTGTGCAAGAAGACGACTTCATCAGCCTTTTCTGTGAAAGCCACATGACATGATGAAGAGCTGCAGCTTTATCAACAATTTTATAAATAATCAACACAATCAGAGTTGACAGCTGGTCAGCGCTGCACCTGTTGAGCAAAATGACTATGGCTCGTATTACTGACTTTTAATGGTTTATCACTTACTCTTAAAGGTTTTTATTACTTACTTTTAATAGGCTGTATTACTTACTTTTAATGTGCTGTACTGAAGCTTCGCATTGTTCGTATTTAGTTGTTTAACCTGTGTCTTAACCTGTACTGTCTGTTATTGTTTTGTTTGTTATTATTTTATGTTTTTTATCGTTTTACATTTGATATGGTCTTTCAAGGGACAACAGATGCAAACTAGCTGTGTTAATTGAATAATGGAGAACTGGTTGTGCTCTCAATTATTGCTTATGCATTTCAGGTGTGTGTGTCATATGATATTCCTTTATTCGTCCCACAGTGGGGAAATTTAAAAAATGTGTCATGTGACCAGGTCTATATAAGCTGATGCACTTGCAGAAAATAATATGCCTTGTGTGTGATTCTCAGAAACTTGCATCCAGTCTACTCCCAAGTTTATATATGTTTTGAGTCGGTACATCTTGCAGTCAAGCGCTGTTGCACAAGCTGTCTAGCTTACAACCTGGTTCAGGGCATCAAATGGTGACATTTGACATTGTCCCTTTAAAATAAAGATAATAATAATCACCATGTAGAAGCGTACGACGCAGATATTTACCTCTACGGCGGCATTACCTGGTGATGCCAGAGGACGATGCGACACGCAAATAATAATTTAGATTTCCCCTGAACATTAAGTTGAAACATCAGCGGATTCAAAAAATTGCATTCTGAAATGTGAGCACACATTTCAAGCTAATTCTGATAATTAAGAACAATAAATGTTGGGACCCAAGTGACTCTGGAGGAATGGGTCAGCGATATTACAGTTTTTTATGATTTAATGGTGTTGACGGACATAAGGAGTTTCCTGTTCTGCAATGCTGTTGCACCATTTTTCTTTTTAGCATTGGGTGTCGATGTGTCTGGCTTCCTGGAGCGAGCATTTTGTACATAATCCTTTGTAGCCTGGAGAGGGGGGGGGGGGGGGTTGGTTCAATATGGAGGATGACGATTTATGTTCGATTTATGTCCGTGTTTTTCTGTCCTTGTCTGATAGTTCGTACGCGCCGCCTTACCTGATGCAGGGCACGTTTCCTCTGAGGAACTCTTTGGCTCCGGCGCACTCGATGCCCTCGAGGGCCGTGCACACGACCTTCGTGTGGTTCACCTCTTTCTGAGTCTGGCCACCCCACTAGAAAGACAGAAACCGTAGAAGAAGAAAGACCAAATTAAGTCTGGCCGTGATTAATAATATCATATGTTCTTGAAACAGCACTCACCCCGACACAGCCGTGGCCTAGCTCCAGGAAGGCGCTGTGATTCAGGGCGTGATCGACGGGGTCTTGACAGAAGATGAACTCCTCCGGTCTTCATCAGACATTGTGTGTGTCAAGAAAGATAAGGAGGGAAGGAATGAACATTAAATGATCATCATTTCAATTACAGATATCCACAATTATATCGAGAATGAAAAAACCCTGCCAAACAGCCATTGTGTATGCAATAAAATAAAAGGATCTAAAATCCAGTTAATGCTCGTCATAGTGGTTTAATTATATTATTATTTTTTTCCTTTTTAGGGGGGGTATCCAGAAAAGATAGCCACAATTCTATTATTGACAAAAACAGGGATAGGGACAGGGATGTCTATGTGTACAGATTGTAAAGCCCTCTGAGGCAAATTTGTAATAATGGGCTGTACAAAATAAACTGAATTAAATATCATATATATACATCATATAAATGGTATGCCATATAAATACATAAATGGTATATATATATAAATGGTATATATATAAATGATATATCATATACATATGATATATTATATATATAATATATATTAAATATTAAATATTTTATCAAGAGAATATATATATATATAAATGAAATATTTTATTAAGAGAATATATATATAAATGAAATATGTTATAAAGACACATTTCTGAAAGCAGTATATTTTGTCTCACAGCAACATCTAGGATTAGCATCGACGTTAGCTAGCTAGCATATCATTCTTCCAGGACACCGCCTCCCGTTACTCACAGATAGCTGCAGAGGACGACCGGAGATGGGGGGTTGTACTCGTAGCTATCATTAGTCGTGCTTTCTCCCGGTACTTCATATTTCACGTTGTCCGTCGGCTGCTCGTTGAACGGGACCGTTGTCGCTCCCTGGCGAGGAGAAGCTGAGGGAGTCTCCGTTGTCGACGAGTTTTGGGAGTAAATTCCTCCCAGACATTGTAAGAAAACGACCGCCAGCAGCAGCAGGAACTGCCCGCACAACAGAATGTAGCTCACCGGAATCATCGTCACCCTCACAATACCACATTCACTCTAATGAAACAGTGTAACTGCGACATTTAACGTTCACTATCTAGCTAACCTAACTACCTGCGAAGGTTTGTTTGTGTCGCATGTGTATGACGCGCCAGAGCGACGCAATCAACACCCGCCTGGAGGTGTGTGTCTTTTCTTTTTCTACTTTATTTCCTATCTGCTTTATTTGACACTTTATTTATTGATCTGCTTATTTCAAACTTTATTTCACACTTTATTTATTTATCTGTATTCATTTGTACACTTCAAGTTAGGCTTCCTGTTAAAAAGTAGTTATTGTTGAACACAGAGACCAAAATAAAAAAAACATGATTGACATATATTGAGGAAATACCATTGGAATGTTTTGTGTCACTTCAAAATGTGTATGTATATCTATATATAGATATACATACATATATAAACAAATTCATTCAAGTTATGTCTATTATTTAATAATATACATAATCATTCAATTCAGTTTATTTCAGACAAACAGGCAAATGCTTATATTTTAAAATTAATTGAAATGTATACCAAATGTTGTATCACATTAATATATATATATATATACATACATTATCTTTTTTCATTCAAGTTATGTCTATTATTAAACACAACAAAACAGGCAGTTGCTTATTATTTTAAAATTAATTGAAATATATTGAATGAATACCATTGTTATGTTTGTGTCACTTTAATATATATATATATTTGTTTTTGTTGTTGTTGTTGTTGTTTTTAAGTGACACAAAACATTCCAATGATATTAACTCATATATTTCAATTAATTTTAAAATAAGAAGTCTATTTTTAAACATCAAAACAGGCGATTGATTATTATTTTAAAATAATTGAAATTTATAATATTGATCTGGAGAGATAGAGTTCAACAGTGGATGTATTTTCCTTTTTGGTTAATGGCGTTCTTTCAAACAATGTCATGTTTTGGATTGGATTCAATCTATCGTCATTGCACAGAGTACAGGTACACAGGCAACGAAATGTATTCTCTGCATTTAACCCATCCTTAGTAATTAAGGAATTAAGGGCTGCACGGTGGTGTAATGGTGGTGCACTGTCGCCTCACTGCAAGAGGGCCGTGGGTTCAATTCCCGGACAGGTCGGTCCTTCTGTGTGGAGTTTGCATGTTCTCCTCGTGTCAGCGTGGGTTCCCTCCGTGTTCTCCGGCTTCCTCCCACAGTCCAAAGACATGCAGCAGGTTAATTGATCTCTAAATTGCCCAAAGGTGTGAATGGTTGTCTGTCTCTATGTGAGCCCTGGATGGACTGGCGGCCTGTCCAGGCGACCCTGCCTTCGCCCTATGTCAGCTGGGATCGGCTCCAGCGCCCCACGACCCTAATGAGGATGAAGCGGTATTGATAATGGAATGGAATAGTAATTAAGGAGCAGTGAGCTGCAAGTGATGCGCCATGTCTCTTTGAACCAACTGTTTTTTTGTTTGTTTTTTACATTGATCAATAGTATTTTGATAATTATTTTTCTCACTAGCGTATGGTTATTTACAAATATGTGTACTGGGTTGTACACTGCATAATGTCAGCAAATCGTGTGCATCTTTTTCCCATGATGCAACCTTTCCTGCCACCATCTAGCCAGCTCATCGGGCTCGTTCACTTGAACGGAGGAAGGAAAATACCTCTGGACTTGACCATCAGAACTTTAAGGGCCTAATGGTTTAACCCTCCTGTTACCTTAGGGTCAATTTGACCCCATTCAATGTTTAACCCTCCTGTTACCTTTATATTTACTGACATATTTTACCCTTAGCGTCAATTTGACCCCAGCAATTAAAACCTCCAGAAAATTATTAGAATTAATATTGTTTCCAAGTTTAAGTGTGAGGTACTTTATGTTTGTTTGTTGACTACCTAAATAGCCCTTTAAATATATAAAAAAGTTGATATTTCTTATATGTTTGACACAGTGAAAAACAGCCTGGGGTCAAATTGACCCGAAAGAACACCGACATTAAACATTGAATGGGGCCAAATTGACTAAGGTAACAGGAGGGTTAAATAAGGGATATTCAAGCATTCATATTAGGAAGTGCATTTACCCGAATACAATTACAAACATCTCTTTCCCGATGGGAAAAGGTCTCAGAGGCCCAATGACATAACGTGACGGAAGGCCGGAGCATGAAGCAATGGTTGCCGTTACATACAGCGTTTATAAACGCAACTATATTACGACATTAGACGACAGGGAGAAGGAGCTGAATGATGACCCCAGAGGCTTTCCACCATACTTCCATGAGCCAATCAGGATTTGGCAACAAGGGCTGGTGACAGTTACTGGGGTTGTCTGTAACTTTCAATCAAATAGGATCGAACCAGTTGACAAATGGTTTGACTGTTACACTCTTTATGAATAAAAGATGTTTTTGACTTTGATTTAACAGTGGCTTTAAAATCAACCCCACAAAGGGACTCCGGAGAAATATATTTTCCCATCATTTATTGGATTGCAGTTTTAAAGAAAATAACACAAACACAATCTCTGTGGACAAATAGATTCACTTTGTCATTTCCACACGGTCATTCAGACCTCGGTCATGAATGCAATACGCCGCAGATATACGACACTTACACAACCGTCATCTGGAAACAAGTTCCTCCACGTTATGCGCTTTGCGTTCTGCAGGTGTGAGCGAGGCGGACCGCATGCAGGCGGGGGGGGGGGGGGGACTTTGCGTCAGAACCAGACTGCTCAAACCGATGTCAGTCAATTTCTGCTTCATCCGACGAGTCCATCTGGTCCGTTTTGGGGAGCCAGAGCCAGTCGGGGGTGAGATATCTCAATCCACCGACACCCAGAGCAGGAAGAGAGGAAGAGGTCATGGGAGAGGGGAAGTAGTCCCGGCTGTGGATGCCTGGATAGGCTCTGAAGTCCACTCTGGGCAGCGCTGGTGGGATGAAATACTGGGCCGATGCTGCAGCCAGGCTGGAGTAGGGGTAAAACAGAAAGCCTCCAAAGTGTGAGTGGCTCACCAGGTCCTGTTAACGAGGGAAGAACACACATACGTTATCTGCTGCCCTGCAATGAGGGAAAGAGACAAGCACTGCAACAAGCAATTTCAGGTACTTTCAGAGAAAAATATTGTCATTTTCTACAATTATTAGACAGCTGTGACTTTGCCAATTTAGATTTTTTTTAACCCTTGTATTGCCTTAGGGTCATTTTGACCCGAATCAATATTACACCCTCCCCCCGCCTCTGGGTCATTTTGACCCGATTCAATGTTTCACCCTCCTGTTACCTTTATATTTACTAACATATTTTACCCTTTGGGTTCAATTTGACGCCAGCAATTAAAACCTCCAGAAAATTATTAGAATTAATATTGTTTTCCAAGTTTAAGTGTGAGGCACTTTATGTTTGTTTGTTGACTACCGAAAGAACACCGACATTAAACATTGAATGGGGTCAAATTAATCCTAAGGAGGGGGGAGGGTGTAATATTGATTCGGGTCAAAATGACCCTAAGGCAACACAAGGGTTAAAAGTCTTCCGAACATACTTGACTGTTAGTTAAAATTGTCTCGATGCCAACAAGACTGTGATTAAAATGCTGAAAAATAGCCGAAGGAGTTTCTGGTGAACTTGCACCGCTTTCAGTCTTTTCGTCTCACAGCCAGCCTTCCATCAGGTCTGGTTTACTTATGTCAGTCAAATTAAGATATATAGAAGTTCATTTTACTGATACTTCTTCTGTAATTAAAGGTAAATGAAGGATTTCGAATCATATTGTGTGCATTCCTTTAACGTGGTATTGCTACTTTTACTTATGATCCAAAATTCTCCTTCCACCTCTCGTTTGAGCATTTTCTCTGAGTATTAACATGTGAAATGCAGCGTTCTATAAGCACGTCTTGAGTTCTTTAAACCTACCTGTAGCGGCGCGCCCACTGGGAACCCCGGAGTTCCTGGAGTCCTGACAGGGGCCGGCGGTCTCAGGCCACACGGCGCTGCTCGTTCCGCGGCGGTGCAGCTGTTCCAGGTGTTCCAGGCTTTCATCCGGGAAGAGCGGAGGAGAAGACCGCCGGGAACCCTCGGGTCCCGCAGGTCTTGGTTCATTTCCGGCGGATAGACGCATAGTTCGCCCGCTTGCTCTCCCTCCGAATTTCTTCGCTCGCAGCAACCGGCTCCATCAGTCAATCTGCTGACGACTCGCCGCTGTCTGTGGCAGCTTCCTGTCCTCTCCACTACGGAGGCCTCTGGCGTGGTCCGTGTCTCGCTGACCGCTTGTCTTGGGACGAACTCGGCTTTGTCAGCTTGGTCCCTTTCATGAGCGTCTTAAGAAGAAGACCAAAATGTGAAACTTTAGTTCTGGTTCATGCTCATTCTGCATCGACAAAATGAGCAGAGTGAAGTGTTTTCTTCACCTGGAGATTTGGACTCGTCTGAGGATTCCTCCACAGGTTCACGTTTCACACCGGTCGCCCGCATCTCTTTAGACTTGTGAGATGGATGTTGTACTTTCCTGAAGGAAAAGAATTCACCGATAATCATTTTTGCGGAGAATAAAAAATATCCATAAAGATACATGAAACAGCTGAAGGATTCATACCACTACTTTGGAACCTTTCAGCGAGACGTCGCTTGATCACAAATGGATTATTCCCCGTCGCTGTCGAGGTGGAGTCAGTTATTCTGGAGAAAGACTTTTTCTGTGTTTCTATTTGAACTCAACATCCAAAACAAATGCGGTACCCAACGATAAAACGTCCCTCCCTCTCCAAGGCCTTTCCCCAAGGCCATGGACGTTCTGAGGGGCCCTCGGGGGCAAGTCAGAAACGTTCTGCGGATCCGTTTGCCAATTCACTTTTTCTCCCGTGTTTAGGATTCGACAACAGGCGAGAACTAGAAAGCTTGTGATACTAATTTGGGACTCAAGAGGCTGAAGTGCAGTCACGGGTTTTTTCTCGGGGAGGGTTTTCAGTCCGACTTAGAACATGGAGTAATGGTGCATTTCAGTCTCTTGTGGATAACATAAGTACTACAACAACACACACAACATGCCATGGCCCTGTTGAGACTCCGCCCACTACTCCTCTTTACCTCCATCTGCCTGATGGATCATGGAGGTCTGGATCGTGGAATATGCCATCTACCAACTATTCATACACTGTCTTATTCATTGAATGTATTTTAACTCTAAAGCTGTCCTTCTGTACACATTACATCTATTGCACCTGTCCATCCTGGAGAGGGATCCTCCTCTGTTGCTCTCCTGATGTCACGGTGCTATTAGAGTGGACCCAAAAGCACGACTCAGATAGGAGTAACAAAGAATACTGTCTTTGGTTGGAAACAGGCTGGGTCAAAACCGGGAGTTCAGTCGAAGAAGCAAACAAGTCCAAAAAGGGGCGGGGCAGAGAATCAGAGGTCAGGGCAGGCAGGGTCAGAACAGGCAGGTCAGGAATATACTCTAGTAACACTGGAGAACTTGGCACGAAAACACAAGACAATCTGGCAGAGGACAAGTGGAAGTGAGGGAGCTAAATAGTGAGGGACTAATGAAGGGATGGGCTGCAGGTGAGAAGGGCGTGAGGACCAGGTGAAGGGAATGAGGGACTAACGAGGGAGTGATCAGAGGCAGGTGAGGGGAGTTGGATTGACAAGATGGTGTGACAGGATGAAAACAACTATTACAAAAAGGAAGGCGTGGAGCTAAACTGTTACACCTGAAGGGTTCTTCCCTATTTTTTCCCAGTGAAGGGTTGTTTGGGAGTTTTTCCTGATACGATGTGAGGTTTTGGGACAGGGATGTCTATGTGTACAGATTGTAAAGCGCTGAGACCAATTTGTAATTTGTGAAAATGGGCTATACAAATTAACTGAATTGAATTGAATTGAACAAGAAAAGAAAAATAGGAGAAACAGGAACAAGATTATCAAATCCATTTTTTTGCACATGTTCTTACGTCAGACTCATAAAATGGATTACGAGATGTTTTTGTTTTCTTTCTCACTTTATTCTCAGGGCTTCCGTACATTTCCTCTTTACGTATTTCCAAATGAAATAGTTTTTTAATCTTATTTCCATCAACATCATGCTCAGGGTGGAAATACCCTCAATGATTCTATAATTTAGTATTATTTTATGGATCCATCACAAACTAAATAAAGTGCATCTTCTACCATGAAGATTACTTCATCAATGTGGGAAAGGACAAATATTATAAACTCAATTGCTATTTTCATCATAAATGTTGTTGCAAAGGTCCCATGCATCTCCAGCATGAGGATTTATTTATTTATTCCTTTTATTAGTTGGTCCACAAACAACTAGTCCGTTTGTCTCTCTGGTTAAATAAGAAGTCATGTCTTTGAAGATTGAATTTGAACTTCTCTTAAAGGTTCTTGATTCTTCGTGACCGGACCACATTAATAATTCATCACTGACTCTTAGATGATCAGCGTTTTTTATAGGCACCAAAACTATGGATTTAAGGTTGTAAGAGACTCCGTGAACAAGGCAAATGTGTTGATTCATCAATGCCCATAGCCACCTGATGCTCTTCTCTTGTTTGACGTTTATTTGTTTGTCTCATACTTTATTGTTCTTTGTTTCTTATTTTGATTTGTTGTTGTTCTAGTTGTAGGATTGTTATAGTTGTAGGACAGGTTCTGAATTAATAAAGTTGATTATTATTACATTCTTATTGTTATTGTTACTATAACTATTATTATTATTACTATCATTATTATTATTACTACAATTATTATTACAACTAATACTTTTATTTATACTAGTATTACTACTACTATTACAATTATTATTATTATTACTATCATTATTGATATTACTACTATTATTATTATTACTAGTATTATTTATATTAGAATTACTACTATTATAATTATTATAATTATAATTATAATTATTATTATTATAACACACAATAACGATATATACTCAGACAGGGGCCATTGTGCATAATGTGTTTTATTTTTGTACATTTTGCATATACTAATACAAACGAAGCTGAACAATGATAATAATAACACCCATTGAATATGAAGGACTTATTGAGTAATAAAATGAGGACTAACCTCTTTTCTCGCCTCCCGTTGCCCGTGTCTCGGAATCCCTTCGCGAACGGGTTGTTGTCTATTTTCAGCTGCGTTATCTGAAAGTTGGCACAAGTTGGAGATGTTGACGATGACGATGAGGAGGATGAAGATGAAGCGTGTCACGCAGCTCTCACCTGGTCATTTTGGTAGGCTGTCACCGCGATGAAGTCGGTCTCGCGGAACACGTACGTGCGGAAGGTGCTGTACGGCAGCCGGAGCACGTCGTTGGTCTTCACGATGTGAAAGCGTGGCTGATACTTGTGCATCGAGTTGAGAATTGTCTGCAAATCAAAATATAAAAAGACTAGTTTATTATTGGGCTGCACGGTGGTGTAGTGGCTAGCACTGTCGCCTCACAGCAAGAGAGCGGTGGGTTCATTTCCCGGTCGCGGCGGTCCACATGTGTGGAGTTTGCATGTTCTCCCCGTGGCAGCGTGGGTTCCCTCCGGGTTCTCCGGCTTCCTCCCACAGTCCAAAGACATGCAGCAGGTAAATTGATGTCTAAATTGCCCATAGGTGTGAATGTGAGCGTGAATGGTTGTATGTCTTGTGTGCCCTGGATGGACTGGCGGCCTGTCTAGGGTGTCCCCTGCCTTCGCCCTATTTCAGCTGGGATCGGCTTCAGGCGCCCCGCGACCCTAATGAGGATGAAGCGGTATTGATGATGGATGGATGGATATTATATTATTATGATTAGGATTATATTTTAGAAATAATGTTGACGGGTTTTTTAAAGTGGAAAATAAAAGTTAGGATCGTTTATGGCGAAAATATACAAGCAAGAACTAAATCAACAGTATATTAAATGCAATTATTACTTCATCAAAGCAAATCTACAACATTGTAATAAGAAATACATATCTTGGTTATTATTCTTATTATTCCTATTTTTTATGACTGCAGTTAAAACCATATATTTTAGAAATAATGTGGACATTTTTCATTAGTTTTAAAAGTAAAAATAATACTTAATTAAAAAAATCTACAAAATGTATAAATGAAATACATATCTTGGTTATTAATACTATTATTAATATGATGTATTATTTAAATGCAATGGTTACTTCATCAAAGCAAATCTACAAAATTAAAATAGGAAATATATGTCTTGGTTGTTATTATTATTATTATTTCAGATAACTTAAAATGCAATGATTAATTCATCAAAGCAAATCTACAAAATGTAAAGATTATTATTATTGTTGTTGTTGTTTCAGAT
Source organism: Pseudoliparis swirei (assembly GCF_029220125.1). Taxonomy (NCBI): domain Eukaryota; kingdom Metazoa; phylum Chordata; class Actinopteri; order Perciformes; family Liparidae; genus Pseudoliparis; species Pseudoliparis swirei. The sequence goes on along the minus strand of NC_079394.1, from coordinate 21,763,753 downwards.
TGAAATTAACGCCATTTTCAAAATGTGCCAAACCCAAACATACAAATCCGTGCTTGTCGGACATGTTGTTGGTCAGTTTCAGCTTGTGAAAGTTGACCACTTTAGACATCCATTGCTCGCCCGTGGCCGGGCTGTCCGGGTGGATGTACATGCGTTTGGGCATCTCCGGGTCCGCCTTGCCCGCCACCATCCAGCGGGACGTGTGGAACTTGTATCTGCAGTCGTCTGCCGCCACGATGTCCATCAGAACCACGTACTTGGCTCTCTTGTCCATGCCGGCGCACCTGGCCCTGAGCGGCGGGAACATGCGCCTGTGCACGCGGAGGGGGGGATAACGGGGTGAGGGCGTTCATTAAAACTCAGTAAAGCATTCCATCCTCCGTGCGTAATTATGAGACGTGTACTGTACCTCCCGGATTTCGTAATGACCATTTCGGTGCCGCATTTGTGAAACTGTGTCCAAAGGTCGCTGGCTTCCAAAAAAACTGTGGGCTCTTCCTCCGCCGCTGCGGTCTCCCCTTCCTCCAGAATCTCGAGAGGCGCGCGCGAAATCAAACACTGCTGCTCCGGTGGCGACGTGTGAATTGTCGGGTCCGTGCTGGCATCCAGATCAGAGGAGCCCCGGGAGAACAAGGCCACGGCTGAGAAGAGCGACGGTCCGGCCAACATAGTCCCACGAAGGGCTCCATCTCCGACACTCGTGCGCGGCTCCAAGAAGCTGCGCATGGTCTCCAAAAAGGGTGAAGAAGAAAAGAAGAAAACACTTTTACGCACGACTCTTGTCGGGTTATACTTTTACGCCGAGTTGAAACCCGAGGGATCCACGGATGTGCATACTTTTAAATCACTAATACTCAATAAAGGAGGCAGCTTTATTAATATTGTTGCTTGCTCTGTAGTTGTTCTCTTTCCCAGTGCGGCCAGATGCCTCCCAGCTGGCGTCCAAGCTGATTTTGTTCCTTAACACGTTCGGACTGCAGACACACACACACAGCAAGTGGGTGGAGTTCCCTGCTGTTGCGCTTTATGTGCAAGAAAAATGCTGCTTCAAGTTTCCTCACTGGCTGGTGAAGCTGCTCGTGACGTTTTCAGGATTGACAAATCCAGCTTTATCATTAAACCTCGCTCTAAACCTAAACCAATTACGCACAGCATACTCTAACGTTTTTCCCCCCAGTTCAACATTTAACAGACTTAGTCTCGGTTTTGAACACCATAAGTAACTTTCTGACTGCCCACATCACTCCTGTGGTACTGCGAGGAGCTCCACGGATGCGCTCTCTCCGCCCATGCAGAGAGGGGTCGGCAGGGATTCGGATCTGTGGAGGTTCCGCCCTTTGCCAGCGACATGTCGTCGGCCGGATTAGGGCTCTGGGTTCGGTTACAGGCTTTTTTTTATTGCTCAATGGTCCATGACAGCGGAGGAACGTTCACGGGCAGAACTTTGAGTGAGTGAGGGCGGCAGGTTCCGGACGCACAGTGATGTGCAGCGCTGCAGGGGCTCCGCGGTATGACAGCACAAGGGACCGGTGCTCAAAAGTCACATGGAACCATAGTGGCGGGGAACCAAATACACTGTTATTTAAATAAAAACATCTACAAATAAATGTTCTGGCTTTGTTGCGGCCATTATTGACTTATTCCGCCCCCATCTGACGATGAACGTTCCATCATTACATTATTACATGACGTCATTTAGCCGACGCTTTTATCCAAAGCATTCAATCTCAGAACAACAAGAATCAAGAAAGTAACATTTCTTCAAGAAACCCAAACTACAAAAATACCATAAGTAACAACATAGGTAATAACAATACCATAAGTAATACCATAAGTAATACCATAAGTATAATACCATGAGTAATACCATAATACCATAAGTATAATACCATGAGTAATATCATAAGTAATATGAGTAATACCAATACCATATGTATTACCATAAGTAATACCATAAGTATAATACCATGAGTAATACCATAATACCATAAGTAATAGCATAAGTATAATACCATAATTCCATAAGTATAATACCATGAGTAATACCATAAGTAATAACATGAGTAACACCATGAGTAATACCATAAGTAATACCATAATTAATACCATGAGTAATACCATAAGTAATACCATAAGTAACACAATGAGTAATACCATAAGTAATACCATAAGTAATAGCATACGTGCCACTGAAGTGCTAATCTGTCTTTATTCAAGGTAGAGAAGACGTGTTTTCCTGCATGTGACTGAAAAGCTCACAGAGAAATCTAGTAAGTGGTCAATATTCACTGATTATGCCATTATTTCACATGATATATATATATATATATATATATAACATATATATACATATATTGCACGTTACATTCAGAGCCATATCTCAATATCTCAATATCTTCAATGTTGTGTGGTTTCAACTCAGTCTCTCTGACTGGACATTATTTTACTGGGGAAATATTGCCATCTTTTTTATTTCAATTCAATTTATTTGTCAATGTCACAAATCAACAAGTTCGTATAAAATCTGCACAACATCCTCCAAACATCCTCACATCCTCCGTCCCGGGAACCTGACATTATGGATAAACTCCCCCATCCCCCCCAAAGAAAAAATCTGTAAAAAGAAAGCACATGTGACAAAAGCGGGTTTGAGATTTGATGGATCCGTTTGGATTATTAATGCATGTGTACGCAAATCCACCCGACCTCTTGCTCTGTAACAAGTAGTGGCAGCAGGAGGTAACATGAGGAACATTTAGATATAGGATGGGGACTTACTGGATTATTATTTAATTTGTTTAGGTTTTTCAGGCATTCTATATCATCTCCAATGGCTTGAAGAAGCCATACAGCTGCCGTACATGAAATACAGATATCGGAGGTTTGGGTAGAGCGAATGATGACATGGTCTGGCTCTGCTCTGTTTACATTCACTTACACCACAACCTGGTAAAAAACAAGAAGGTCAATGTTAATAAAAATCAACCCTTTATCAGCTTTCATTGTGTGTTGTTGTTTTTAATCCAGTTCTCATGTTCCACATAAACTGGATATGGCAGCTGTGTTAGGTTTAGGAAAAAGGATGTATAGTATAGACCCCCACCTATATAGATCCAACAATGGACAAAGAACTGCATCCATTTAAATCTGAGGTTGTCTTGTTTTTCGTTTTTCTACCACCAAATGCCGAGTAAATATTGTGGATGATGATACGACATTTACAAAATAGCAATCTCCACAAATGGCTTTATTCGCTCACACTCATTTTCAGCGCCAATTTTGGGTCCCTGTTTTTTTTTTTTACAGATATGACATTCATACATGTCTTTTTAACATTAGACATGCGGCATGTAAAAAAAGACAGAAGGGCATATAGCAAAAATGACATCTCGGAAGAACTTTGAAAGACTTGGAACGGAACAAAGGAGATCTTCTCCAGCGATATATGGATAACTTAGATAGATTACATTAAAAAAACAAAGTCAGGTTAAATGCAACAAAACACTTAGTTTGATGGAAAACATCAAGGATGGGATTGAAATAACTATGTGCAGTTAGATTAAGAAAACACAACCAACAGTTAGAATAAGGCAACACAAAATCTAAGTGTTAGTGTTGTTGCCTAAACACCATGTAATTACACAAAAGGTGTTGAACACTGGTGGTCAGGAGAGAGAATGCAGCTTTAACACATGAAGCATAGACTTCTATAAAACCAGAGGAGTCGCCCCCTGGTGGTCTTGAGAGAGAACGCAGCATTAACACATGAAGCATAGACTTCTATAAAACCAGAGGAGTCGCCCCCTGGTGGTCAGGAGAGAGAATCCAGCTTTAAAACATGAAGCATAGACTTCTATACAACCAGTACAAAGAGTCTTGTTTCTTTTTGGATATTATAAAGTACGTCACTTGCTCAGACTGTTGCGTAGTCACATGGACGCATTTCATTCATGTGTCCGCTATACCATAAAGGCTTGACTTTCCATTGGCAAGTTCTTGGTGGACCTACCATGATACTGGTCCGTGGTACCACGAATAAGCCCCTAAAACATGAAACACCTGGATACAGATTAATTTTTAATGATAAAAATGGATTGGGATGATTTCAAGTGGCCTTTTTTGACACGGATGACAGGTGGTACATGTTTGTGAGGCTTTTTCTCAGCTACTAAGTCACAGACTTCATAAACGGGACTATCGGTGACATGTGATAATGAAATTATTTTATTCTCTTTAGAAAATAGAGTAGCAGCCACTCTGCTTAAAGTCCGGTGTCAATGACTCCACTTATTTTTAGAGTGTCAGAACTTCTAAGTCGTGGCATTTGATGAAACAATGGTACGGGGGTAACAGCAGTTTTTCTAAAAGCATCACACTAAGTCTTGTATTTCAGCCGGGACTTTGCTGTGAAATCGGGAAAGGCCTCACACTGGACCTTTTGGTTCTAGCGCTCTGATCGGGTGCCTAAGTAAGCACACGTCTTATTCGGAGGTCATTCAAGATATGCAGTGGGTGGCGGAGCTGTTGAGGACCCAATATTTTTCTGGCAGAGAAGCAGGGGGGAAAACCCTGCCTCTCCGTCGGCCAACTTCAAAGAGCCAGTCGGTAATCCGAAACAGGAACGAGGAGGATGGCAAACAAGACGCCTGGCTGTTATTTGTGGGTTTGGCCCACAAGCTGCGTGTGAAACCTGTTGCTGAGGATAAACCCTGCAGATCTCCACTGGGCCACTGCCCAGTAACACACTCTCCCTAGTAAAACCTTCCCATTGCTGGATGGTCCGTTTTGGGCTGTGTGGGGGATATGGTCCATAAAGCAGCTATCGGACCCTATTTGGTTTCTTTTAAGAATATTCCACCACTTTAGCATCTTCACTCCGGTAACAGTGTTGGACTCACAGTTGACATTAATAAAGTGATTAAAGATCAATGCAGCAGATCTAGAGACATCCCCTTTTTTGTTTCGCGGATTGTTCCTTGTCAAAACCAGGCGCCTACATTTCCCACAATGCAACATAGTCGCCTGCAGGGGCATTTGTAGGATTATTTGTTGGATTTTTCCCCGTGAAGGGTTGTTTGGGAGTTTTTCCTGATCCGACGTGAGGTTTTGGGACAGGGATGTCTATATGTACAGATTGTAAAGCACTCAGAGACAAATTTATAATTTGTGAAAATGGGCTATACAAATAAATTGAATTGAATTGAATTAAAAGAAAATGGGGGATATCCATTGTTTCCAACAGTTAATAGGTTGGTTCAATCAGAAAGAGTGTGATTTTGCTCTGTAGCTTTGCTGCATTCAGTGTATGATAACACAAGAGACATCATTTCATCGTGATATTTTATGCTCATTTGGACACTATCACTGAGATAAAGATGAAAGTTCAGTTTAAAACATACCATTCAATGGAAACAAATATTATAATAATGATCTATTAAAGCAAAGAATATAGAGATGTCGATAGTTATTTCTTGTATTTCTAATTTGCTCGTTCACACTCTCGCTCACTGCAACGTTTCTAACGTTTCTAACATTTCTAACGTTTCTAATTACAGTTCACTCTGAGCATCATTTACTTTGAGCTGACCTCATTGGCTGTCTTTCACAAGAAACGTTACTTGGCAGAGTGAGAAAGCCAGAGGAGCAGCCTCCCCAAGGTCCTAGTGCCCGGGGATTATATCGTTTGATAGGCTATTGGAAGGGGGATAACATATAAAAATCAGAAAGCAGGCACATATGTAGCTTGTTATAGTTATGAATACTGTGTCTATGTGAGAAACAATAGTTTAGCCTCCCTAAAATAGGCCTAACGATGCCCCATCTATGCCCCTTAGATCTAGGTGTGCAATGCTAGTAGCAGCTAATGTAGCCTTGACCTGCCCCTAGAGGGGGTTTGGTAAAGTTACTTCTTTCACATTTTTCAAAATGGTATTCAAACTGATCCTCCAAACATTCCAGGAACTATAATTATATGTGTGTGTATACATTAGGATTTACGGTTGGAACAAAATACATTGTAAAACATTGAATAAATTAGAAATCCTCCTTGGCAGAGAATGATAAATGTAATTCAATAGCCTGTTGTCTTGGAATTGAATGTGTGAAAGGGAAAAACATAATTTTTGGTCATTTGGATATGGAAAGTTATGTTAACTAAGGATGAGTATTCATTTTGCATTGATTTTCGAGGAATACATGAAGAATTGTGATAGTTTGTTAAAGTATGGCCATTTTTATTTATATATTCAGTACTTGATGGTTGATCTCCTAAGATGAGCTGTTTTGTTTGTTGTGTTTATGTGTTTTTAACCGTCCTGGGGATCTGATAAAGGAAGAAGGAAAGTCTCCAGCACACTGACCCGGGTGACTTTAATCCTTTTTAAACCATAGCGACATCATGTCACATTCATACACCTGTCTACAGGGAGCAATTCAGGGTCAAGTGTCTTGCTCAAGGACACATGTACTAGTGCGGGGATTGAACCACCAACCACGCTGATTATAAGACGGGCCTGCTAACCACTGACCCACAGTCACCACTATTCAAATGGAACATTTGGAAAATTGTTTTCTGATGTGAAATCGTTGTTTTTGAGAGGCTAAATGCCAACGTATAAGGTATTGAGAATATTTCGTGACATGAAAACATGTGGATATGGAAAATTATTTGATTTATTTTCAATACATTTGGGCTTTTTCGGACTTTACGATGCTGTGACATGATTGGAAGTCAGAAACAATCCTCAACAGACACCACGATTCTCATGGTATTTGTCAAAACTGATGGTGAACCGCAACTGTTCCAAAATACTGGGTTTTAAGAAGGAAAAAAAAGGTTGATGAAATAACTTTATTAATGACGCTTCCAAGCTTCCAACTATTCGGTACAGCCCTAGAAAGGTCCGAAAAGGGAATTTTGATGAGTTTTATATTCTCTGAACAGATTAGTACCCTGTATGCTATTCGTCGCTGTCCATTGAAGGGAGGGTGCTGAATCCGGAGGCTGTGTCATGTGAGGTTGTGTATAACGCCGGGAGACATCAACCTCAAAACGCCGCCGTTAGTTTAGGGGGGAAAGGGACGCTTACTTTGAAGAAGCTAGGAGGAGAGGAGGCGAAGAGGCAAGTCTGCACTCGCTGTAAAAAGTCACCATGAGCATTTTTGTAAAAAAAAAAAAGGGGTTTGGGTTTTCCTTTACATCAATAAGAAAACCCTAATACAGGAAATGTAGTGTCCGATGCTGAACATTCCCGTTGTAAACCCGCCTATATGCATCTTACTCTATATGAATAATGTACCCTTTAAATAGCAGAAAAATAAAAATATAAAAATACTTCAAGACAGTAATGTGTCAGCAATGGGACCTCCTTTTAAAGGGACAGTTCACCCTAAAATCAGAAATAAATTTTCTTTCTTTCTTGCCTGCGGTACTCTTGACCTATTCAATTCCATTTCAATTCAGTTTATTTTGTGTATCATCAGCAGGGCCATGGCAGGAGGCATCAGACACAGCCAGGTCCAATGGACCCTATGAGACGTGAAGTCACAAGGACTCCGGGAGGAAGCAGAGTTAGTAATGTGTGATGGAGAGATAAGAATACCTACATAAGTAAAAAGATAAGAGGAGATAGGTGCTCAGTGTATCCTCAAACGTCCCCCAGCAGCCATGACGACTATGGTTTTTAGTTCTGTTTTATTTTTGGATCCCAAAGTATTTTGTCATCATGAGTCCACCGCATTGGGAACACTTCAAAGCCTAAAAGCCTGTTCAAGAGAACTAAAAAACAACAACTGGACCTCTGCTGCCAATGAGGCTACCAGGAAAAAAAAGGAGGAAAGATGATTGTAAAGGATAAAAACATCATTTTTAAATGAACATTAAACACTGTAGCCAGAGCCGATGAGTTATGCTGTGATGAAAACGTTTCCCACTTTCATACCGTTACCGTCGTCGGTTTAGTCATCAAGCATCATTTATTTTTTGACAATAATGTTCATTTATGATCTTAACACACCTCTGATCCAGTCTCCCTGCCGTCCTCCTGCAGACTTTTACGTCCTCCGACTGGACATTTTTCCCCACAGCCGGGGTCACTGGAGAGCTTCCAAACCCTGTTTTGGCCGCACCGTCTCCCTAACACCTCCCGTGTTTGGACAGCGGAACGTTGATGAATGGCCTAACGGTAACAGGTTAGTGCGAGTGAGCATAGTTGGGCTTCGGAGGTGGGAAGAATGTAGTTTAACAGCCGAGCGGAGGTGTTAAAAAAGACGGGCCCGAGCTGATATCAAACACACACACGAGCACATGTCTCGAGGTGGGGCGGACTGCAAGACAAGCCATGAGAAAGGCAAGTGTAGCCGGCCACCATCTGACTGCAGGGAAGAAACACTGCGGAGTGTTCTATTCAATTCAGTTTATATTGTATAACCCCAAAGCACAAATTACAAATTTGCCCCAAAGGACTTTAAAATCTGACATCGGATCAGGAACAACTCCCAAAAAATAGCAAAAAACATTTCAGGGGAAAAAAAGGGAAAGAACCCTTCAGGAGAGCAATAGAGGAGGATCCCTCTCCAGGATGGACAGAAGTCATGCGTACAGAATGAACAGTGTTACAGAGTTACATGAACATATTCTATGAATACAAAATGTTCATATTATATTATTATGAATAATGAGTAGTAGGCATGAATCGCGATCCAGACCTCCACAATCGATGAAACAGAAGGAGATAGAGAGGGGTGGCATCAGCAGGGCCATGGCAGGAGGCCGGCTCACCGCGCAGAAGGCATCGCGAAAGAGGCCGGACCAATGAGGTCAGCCCTTGAGGCAGGAGGCATAGAGAAGGAGGCAGGGCCGTTGGGAAGGAGGCCAGGTCCAGGCCAGGGGCTGGATGCAGGAAGCAGGGGCAAGGAGTCAGGAGCCAGGACCAGTGTCAGACACAGCCAGGTCCAATGGGCAATGTTTACTGAGGGAATAAATCAAGAGAGAAGTAGAGTCATTTCCCCTTAGACTTCTATACAACCAGAGGAGTTGCCCCCTGGTGGTCAGGAGAGGGAATGCAGTTTTAACACATGAAGCATAGGCTTTTATACAACCAGAGGACTCACCCCCTGGTAGTCAGGAGAGAGAATGCAGCTTTAACATATGAAGCGTATCCTTATATACAACCAGAGTACTCACCCCCTGGTGGTCAGGAGAGAGAATGCAGTTTTAACACGTGAAGCATAGACTTATATACAACCAGAGGAGTCACCCCCTGGTGGTCAAGATAGAGAATGCAGCTTTAACACACGAAGCATGGGCGTCTATACAACCAGAAGATTCGCCCCTTTACGAGAGAATACAAGTTTAAGGTGATTCCTTAATTCAGTTTAACATGATTCCACTGGTCAACAGGTGGTGAAGCACAATGAAAAGTAGTCGTATACACAAAGGCAGCTAGAAGAAGAGTGAAAGCAAACAAACATGGATGTAAGCAGAGGATTCACACGGTGATGCTAACCATTCCTCACATTTCCCAGATCCCCTCTAGAAGAAGTCAGACCCAGTCAAGACATATTTGCGTGCTGGGCCTTGTAGCGGACCCCAGCCAAACAATAGTGAAGCGTACTGATGTTTCCAAAAAATGCTTTTATTCATGTTCAACCTTGAGCCTTGTTGACGAACATAAATTTAAGAGTTTCTCCTTTTCCATTTAATTTCCATAAATCATCAAAAGGGCTATGGAACAAATCAAACAGAAATGAGCTCTTATGAGTGTAAACATTAATTAGATGACATTCATCTACATATGGGGACATTAATCACAACATTAATCACAACATTTTCTCTTTCTTAAAGGGAACATATTGCTCAAATCTAGCATGAGCATCTTATTACAATAGATTTTACAAGTTAATTAAAGATAAAGTCACTAAACATGTAGTAAAAGTCCAAATAAAACACAAAGTACCTTGTTCCCATTTCAGCTCGGTGCTTAGCACATAGAGTAAGACAAATACTCATGAACACCTTTTCCTTCAGTACACTAACGTAATTTTTGTGAAATCATGTTACGAGATTTACATTTACTTCCAGTCTCGCCGGAAAAGCTTCAAAATAAAAGGACCCAAAACAAAGAAAGGCACTTAAAAAATAATGGCTTACAGGAAATAGACCCCATAACAGAAGTCATTTACAGGCCTGAAGGCGAATATCAATACCCAGCAGCTCTGGGAAGGTTTGAAGCTGTTTGATGTGTAAAAAAGAAAAACATTAATTGACAGTGACAAAGTATGTAAAAAAACAAACATTTGTTGAGTTATGCTGCATTTACACCAAAACACTTAAATTTACTCGTTTGACACTTGTGGTTTATTCACGTCATTCGCTTAATTCGCGCCTTAGAGGGGGCGTGGCTTATCTCTGTGCTTTTACTCTGTGGAAACAGTTATCATTTCCGCCATCCACCACTATTTCTCCTTTATACTTGTTGTGGTCATCACACAAACATCGGAACATCTAAGTCCCTCGTGTTTTGGTTCATAACACTAATATCATATATATATATATATTTATACATAACATCATCCGTAGGCTCACACAGGTCAGTGACTTTCATCAGCTACGTCTGGATGACTGCCGCTTCCAGCGCCACTAGAGTAGCAGCAGCCAGTTAGATTCACCAACGGTGTAGCATTTCAACGCCCAATTGGATTTCGCAACTCGGCATCGGGCAACTTTTTCTGAGAAGTTGAAGTATTTAAACTTGAGGCGAATGAGGCACTGTCATGTGGTGTCACAGACGTCGCAGCAAGAGAGGACCCAAATGCCGACATTACCAAACAAAACCAATATTTAATTTCAACAAACTAGACAGGACGACAAAACGCGGACCGAACGGTACGAAGCCACCATTCTGTCAGGAGGTGATTGGACAACAGGGAACGAGACACAGGTGGACACAATGAGGGCGGGGCCAGCAATCAAACAGAAGGAAACAATCAGGACCAGGGCATACACTCACAGGGAGACAGATGACACAAGGACTTCAAAATAAGACACAAACTCCAAATCCTAAGAGGCACATTTTTCACTTCGCTCAAGTCGCGCAACTCGCGTCATTCGTGCCGCCCAGCGAACATTTGCGTTAAACGCTACCATTCGCATCTGTGCATTGACTTTGCATGGGATACGCTTTAAGTGTGAACGCAGCATTACAGTTCAAAATTGTTGGCAATGTCAACTACATTCAGAGATAACGGTCCAACATGACCTTTGATGACCCTTGACCAGCCAAGAGAAGGAATACATCTACCTGGAGCTATTGGGGAGACTGTGGACCAGTGGAAGAGCGGGTCGTACTTCAAAGCGAGAATCGTTCGTTCGGAAGTCCATGTCGATGTGTCCTTGGGCAAGACACTAAACCTGAAGACTGTGTTATAAGTGTATGAATGGGTGTGAACGGGTGAATGACGTGAAGCGTTAAAGTCCATTTATTTGGAACAAGTATTTACAGTCAAGTTAGCAACAACTGGAACAACGGATTTCATTAGTCAATCCCATATTCAAGGTACGCATGTTCTGCAGACGTGTGCGAGTAATGATCAGAAACCATGAAATCTGTTTTTATACATTTCCCTGCGTATTTCTATGATTAAAATTCTTGCTCGGTGTGAAATGGCTTTACGGCTTCGCGGATTCAGCCACGGATGGTCCGAACGTTGACACAACATTGTCACATCGTTTTTATGTTGTCATTTCCTACACTGTTGTTATAATATCTATAGATTACAGCTGCTTAAAATAAAAAATCCAAAATGCATAAAGAAAGAAAAGTCTTATATGGGACAGACAAAACAGAACAACAAAATAGGTCAAACTATATTTAAAAAATTGTTTTAATAAGATTGAGGAGAAGTTTCTTATTTCCATTTCTGCTTAACACTATCTCAAGCTTTTGAATGTTTTTTTCTTTTCCAGTTCATTCACACAAAGCAAAGTTTTGCACAAAATAACAAAACGAAATCTATGTAGTTTTTTCCAGCACCAACGTGGCCACCAGTCAGGGATATAGGAAGGGGATGAGAAAGAGCTGTGGGAGGAGGAAGCAGGAGGCTCCTAGAAATCAATGTTGACACATTAGACCTATTAGCTTATTGAGAGGTGAAAGATGGATGGAAGGCTGGACGTTAAAGAGAGTTGTAACTGTAAAACAGCTTCTCCCCTGATGAGCTCTGTGGAAAGTGAGGAGCAACACTCCAATGTCTCTCTCTCCATCATTATCTCATGTCCAAAGAAGAAGAGTCAGCCTGAAATGTATAAAAATCCTTTACATTTGTGTTTAAAGGCCACTATAACACTTTCGTGAAATGTTCATTATTTGAAAAACATGACATAATAATTGATCATAAATTCAAAAACAATTCTGCTTTTAGATGAACTCTGATTATTTCACATGCTGTCACTGAGTGTCAGGCAGATCCTCAAGGCGGACGCTGGACGCGTAAAAACAATTCGGGAGGGATCGGGGTCATCGTGGGTCATCGGGGTCATCGGGGTCAGCTCTATGCTCACTCGGCATCAACATTGGCTCATGTTGAAAACTGTTTCGGACCTTTTTGAGATATCGCACAAACAATATCCGACAACACACAGACAAATTCCTTTGCCTTCGCTTGTCTGGGTTTATCGGGTTTGGACATGAGGAGGAAGATCGGTTAGGGTCAGGGAAAAAATATCAGGGCAAGCCAATCAGAGGCAAAGTGGGGCGGGGCATGCCCTCGCCATAGTAGGTCACCAGTCAGGACAACATGATTGCTATGGGGGAAGTTCTGATGATGTCTGCATAATAATTAGCCATGTGCTGTGCATGTGGATGAGTGGTGAGCAGGGTCGTCCTTCAATCAGAGGATCGGCGGTTCGATCCTCGCCTCTGCTAGCCCATGCCGATGTATTCTTGACACTTTCTTGACAACAAGACACGTAACCCCAAAATGTCTCCCGTAGTTGTGGATACAGTGTATGAATGTTAGCTCCTCCTGATGTGCAGGTGGAACCTCGGCTCTTCCCATCAGTGGGTGAATGGTGTCATGTAGTGTGAAAGTGCTTTGAGTGATCGGAAGACTAGAAAAGTATAAGTCCATCAATGTGTGTTTGTTACTGTTTCTGAGCGGGGGGAGATAAGAACATAAAGCTGAGGGAACATAATGCTGTGGGAACATAAGGTTGAGGTAACATAGGGCTGAGGGAAGATAGGGCTGAGGGAACATAAGATTAAGGAAACATAAGTTTGAGGAAACATACAGCTGAGCAAAATCAGGGCTGAAGGGAATATAGGGTTGAGGGAACGTAGGTTTGAAGCAACATAAGGTTGATGGAATATAGGGCTGAGGGAACATAAGGTTGATGGAACATAGGGCTGAGGGAACATAAGGTTGATGAGACATAGGGCTGAGGGAACATAAGGTTGATGGAAACATAGGGCAGAGGGAACATAAGGTTGAGGGAACATAGGGCTGAGGTAACAGGTTTGAGGGAACATAAGTGCGAGGAAACATAGGGCTGAGGGAACATATGGCTGAGGAAGCATACGGTTGAGGTAACATATAGTTGAGGTAACATAAGTATGAGGTAACATAGGTTTGAGGGAACATAAGGCTGAGCCAACATAGGGCTGAGGGAAAATTGTAACAGTTGTCTCCACACCTTCCTTTTTAACCTTCGCATTGAAAATGCGGAAGGTAATGTTTTGATCGCCGTGTATTAATTAATTTATTTATTTGTATGCGTGTTAACTCGCATAACACAAAAAGTATTAAACCGAATCGCATGGAATTTGGTGGTATGATTGGTTATTATCCGGGGACCATTTGATTAGATTTTGGGATCGATCGGATCAAAGGTCAAGGTCATGAAAAGGTCAAAATCTTCTTGAATCGCATGAAATTTGGTGGGATGATTGGTTATTATCCGGGGACCATTTGATTAGATTTTGGGATCAATCAGGTCAAAGGTCAAGGTGAAGGTCAATTGGCATGCAACAAATGCCAAAATGTTCATAATTCAATGCCCAATCTTGTGATATGTGAAGGTATGCGCTCTACCGAGTGCCCATTCTAGTTTATTAGTTGTTTTCATCCTGTCTCTTAAACTATCATGTCATTCCAGATCCTGCTTCCCATCTCGTCAGTCCAACTCCCCTCACCTGCCTCTGATCACTCCCTCGTCAATCCTTCATTACCTTCACCTGGTCTTCATGCCCATCTCACCTGTTGCCCATTCCCTCATTAGCCCCTGTCTACTTAGGTTCCCTCACTTGCACTTGTCCTCTGCCAGATCGTCTTGTGTTTTCATGCCAAGTTCTCCAGCGTTATTAGTATATATTCCTGACCTGCCTGCCTGCCTGCCCTGACCTCTGATTCTCTGCCCCGCCCCTTTTTGGACTTGTTTGTTTCTTGGACTGATCTCCCGGTTTTGACCCAGCCTGTTTTCAACTAAAGACATTCATCTTTGTTACTCCTGTCTGAGTCGTGCTTTTGGGTCCACTCGTAATAGCACCGTGACAAACATAAGGTTGAGTTATAGGGTTTGAGGGAACATGGGTTTGAGGTAACATTGGGCTGACAGAACATAGGGCTGAGGGAACATGGGTTTGAGGGAACAGTGACTTGCTAACACCTTTCCAGAATCAAGTGTTATTAAATAAAGACGGAACAGGCTGGGGAGAGGTGGTGACCATGTTCCTTTCAGTACATATTTCTGCAACAACGTCAACGCTGTGACCTCTTTATATTCCTGTCAATGTTACTTCTTTTTTTAAACCTTTTAAACAAAAATGATTTCCAGATCTTTCACACACATACAAGTGGCTGACACCTCTCAGCTCTATCTCCCGTGACAATTCGATCTCCTGTCTTTTTTTCAGCTTGTTTCCAGGTCCAATGCCCTAAACTGAGCGCCAGTGCACTTTTCAGGATAATTTACGGAAGCTGGCAGACTGTCGCTAATTTTCCGGAGTAGCTTTTCACGATGCGAAGAAAGTCAATCTTTTTAAGAGGAAGTGTTGAAGTGTACAAATTTACTCAAAAAACGCAGACAACTTCCTGCTCTCCGTCTTCCACAGTGTAGAAAAACGGTGCCCCATTTATTCCTCCTGCCAATGTGATATCTATGCAAACAGTATGGAGTGGCTGACACGTTTGTTTAAGAAACACTTTTTGTGTCTATCATAATGTCACAAATCTAAATATAATACATAAATGACCACGGCTATGAAATGTGGATTAACACATCGTGAAGATAAAATAGTTTGGGTCTGAGCGTTTCAATTAGGAAGATGTGTTTTCCTTTCTGTCAGCACAAAGAGGATGAAAAGCTCATTAAAGTGTCTCTGACGCAACCGTAATTCACCACGCCAACCGTCCCTGACAATATTCTCTCAGGCCTCGTTGGTTTGAATCGTGTGAATATTTATGTCCAGAGGTGTTGGCCCGTTCTCTTTGAGGCAGTTATTGTCTGCCGTAAGTGCTCATATATATAACCAGAGGCATGTCCTGCCAGAAGAAGCATTAAGGTCTCCTCATTATTTAATCATTCGCCTTCCTCACACCGGGGGCTTGTCAGGAGGCTGGACACTCCGGGGTGAGCCGTGCACTGTGTAAACTCAACCCACACAGTGACCATCCGTCAAAGAAACTGCTCTATGATTAATGACACATTCAGGTGATGTCATTGTAACAGACCATCAAAACAGTATACGCTCTTACTAGATAGTAACCATGACGGCCACAAGACACAATCCTGCCCCTTTCCCATTGGACGAAAGAAACCCGCAAATATCTGGCTTTTGTCTCAAGTGGGAAAAGTTGCAACTGGATGACTCTAAAGTTTTATGGAACCAGCTTCCACCTTCAGTCCGGGAGGCAGACACAGTCACCTCATTTAAGAGTAGACTTAATACTTTCCTTAAGACTATGACAGAGCTTATAGTTAGGGCTGAATCAGGCTCAGCTGGTCCAGAGATGCTGCTATAGCCTTATAGGCTGCTGGGGGACGTTTTAGGATCCATCACACATTAATTACTCTACTTCCTCCCCAGAGACTTTGTGACTTCATGTCTACCTCCATCTGCCTGATGGATCATCGATGTCTGGATCGTGGAATATGCCTACTACCAACTATGCCATTGCCCTGTTAAGACTCCGCCCACTGTTGAGACTCCGCCCACTTCTCTTGTCTTCCTCCATCTGCCTGATGGATCGTGGAGGTCTCCATCGTGGAATATGCCTTCTACCAACTATTCATACACTCTGTCATATTCATTGAATGTGTTTTAACTCTAAATCTGTCCTTCTGTACACATTACATCTATTACACCTGTCCATCCTCTAAGACAAATTAGTAATTTGTGAAAATGGGCTATACAAATAAACTGAATTGAATTGAATGTCTCATAGGGTTCATTGGACCTGGCTGTGTGTGATACCTCCTGCCATGGCCCTGCTGATGCGCCCCGCCCACCCCTCTCTAGCTTCTTCTGTCTCATAGATTGTGGAGATCTGGATTATGGTCGATGCCTACTAAAAACTATTCATACATTCTGTAATATTCATTGAATGCGTTTATGTAACTCTGTAATACTGTTCATTCTGTACACATGACAACTATTGCTTCTGTCAATCCTGAAGAGGGATCCTCCTCTGTTGCTCTCCTGAAGGTTTCTTCCCTTTTTTCCCTGAGGAAGGATTTTTTTCAGTTTTTTCGGGAGTTTTTCCTGATCCGATTTGAGGTCCTGGGACAGTGATGTCGTATGTGTGCAGATTGTAAAGCCCTCTGAGGCAAATTTTTAATTTGTGATATTAGGCTATACAAAATAAACTGAATTGAACTGAAGTGGTCACAGGTTAGTTATCAGCTCTGTTGCAGATCGACCATCAAAATGAAACACTATCGACGCCATCAATGTATGTAAACCACTGACTCATCGGGCTGAAAGTCACCAGTTAAAACGGCCACTTGTTAAACTGAAACACCTGTTTTCTCTGAAGGCGGTTGCCATCCCGTTTTGATTCTGCGGAGCATCGCTCGGCTCTTGAAATTCTCGTTTCTGACCACCGGCAATATATACATGGGGGACAACCAGATATTTAGATTTTGTAACCATTTTTTCAAAATAAGAAAAAGTCATCTTTAAAGCTTGCGAACTGCCACTTTGCATCCCACGGGCATATTTCTGATGACATAGGCTGTGAAGGGGTATAAATATTCCCAGAACCATGTGTACCACACAGGGCTGCATTGATGAAGCATGTGCTCCTGTAAAAGGGGACGCCTCCACTTCCCTTGGGAAACATTTCACTCTCGATTGTTTACACTGGAACAGGTGTGGATGGCTTTCATAAAGATGAGCGCCCAAATCCCACTGTGTGAGCAACGGATATTAAAATATCTCTTGACCTTGGAAGCGGCTGGGGAGGGGGGGGGGATTTGCCGGTGCAAGTCTGCCACGGCGGGAGGGCGACTGCCATGCGGCGTGCCCCGCGATCCTCTCTCCGCTCAATAGGCCGGGGGCAGGATTTATGGCCCCGGCAGACAGCCCCCCACGCCCTATAGTGTTCGTCTCCGCCACGGATTACGGGATACACAAATGGTGATGCGTGGGTGTCAGGAGAGGTGCTAGACGGCTGATGTTTCAGGTTTCAATGCGTTCAACTGGAATTCCGAAAGCCTCCTCAATGGAAGTGGATGATATCTACCCAGGGGACGTATACAGGAAATACCCCCTCCTACACTGCCCCAAAGTCACCGCTGGATCATAAACACCTTGGCGTTTGCTCTCTTATTCCCACTCTTGGGTCTTTGTCTGTCTCTGAGGAGCCATAGCATCACCCCCCCGAGTTGCCTGCATTACTGTGATTCCTCCCGGGATCCTGACGGGTCAATACTTGGCTACGTCCATTAATCGAACCGGAGCGCCGTTCTTATTGTGAGACACAGTAAGCGAGCTGACTCGGCGAATGCCCCGAAGTCGAATTTAATTCACCGTTGATCCTGGACGCCATCACCGGAGATGTTTTCATGGGATGAGGCGGATCAGAAACAAATGCAGGGTTTAGGAAGCGCAAGTCATCTGCTGTTTGTTCATTCTTCTCACCACTTTCATCAACTTTGTTTCTGATCAGCCGATTTCATGCTTTTTTAAAGAAAACAATGCTGGCAGAACCTCAATGCTAGGGAGCAGCTACCAGCTCAACTAAATGAGAAAGCAAGTGGGACCAAACGCTATGGGGCTAAAGGAACTTCTTCCTTTTTTTTTTTTTTTTAAAGCTCTGAAATGAGTTCGCTCCGCACCACCCGCTTATATTTTGCATACTTTGGATCAGGAGGGGAGTCCAACTAACGGCCTGGTTGGTGGAGCGTACGGAGCAAAGGGAGAGAGAGCGGGACCGAAGGCCAGAGAAGAGATATGGTCCCCTTCACAGTAAATTTCAGTCTCAGCTCCACCCTGTCGACCTCCAGGGGTCACGGCACAAGAACCAACAGCAGCCAAGAGAGAGGGAGGGAGAGAGAGAGAGAGAGAGGGGGGGGGGGGGATAGAGAAAGAGAATGAGTAAGAGAAAAAGAATGAGAGGGAGAGAGAGAAGGAGAGACAGGGAGGGAGAAAGAGAATGAGGGAGAATCTTTAGCTTCATTTGGTAATTGTATTATGTAATAAATGTGTCATTCAGTTAACAGTATGGAGCTTTGTTGCAAGCACAGCAGCTGCACTCATATTTAATTTAAATAATAGTCATTCATACAGCTGGTTCTGTTCATAAAGCTGCTACTTCTCACAGGACACGTTGTCAAATTAGGCTTTTTGCCATTTATCTTCAAGGCCTTTAGTTCAACCACTTCTGTAAACTTCATGTGGTGCAACTGTGACAGGTGATGAGGTCATCCAATATTTGCACATATTTAAATACCAAAAATATTGAATAATATATCTGGTATAACATGCATGCAAAAACACATGCAAATAAACATCATTTCTCAGAACAAAATGTATGCAGGTGAAGTGCTGGAATAGCTTGGAACAGATTTCTCATGAGAATATTGAAATGTTGTAAGGAACAGAGTGGACAGAGTGGAATCACAGATGGAGCAGCGCGACACCAGGCGCCTATGGCAGGGGCTACGGACTATCACAGACTACCAGAGCAGACCCCGCGCTATGGTGAGTGCCGACGCATCCCTAGCGGACGACCTGAACTCATTTTATGCACGGTTTGAGGCTAGCAACAACAGCGCTAGCTCGCCGGCTAACAACAACACCGTTAGCGTAGCCGAGGTGAGTTCTACCGCTGGGGATGAACACACACTCTCTGTGACCGAGCACAGTGTGAGGAGGGCTCTGTTGAGGGTGAACACCAGGAAAGCTGCAGGTCCAGATGGCATATCTGGGCGAGTACTGAAGACCTGTGCTAACCAGCTAGCTCCAGTGTTCACCACAATATTCAACCTCTCCTGGCTGAGTCCGTGGTCCCCGCCTGCTTCAAGAGATCCACTATTGTCCCTGTGCCCAAGAATGCTTCTCCAGCATGTATGAATGACTACCGACCGTGGCCCTCACCTCGGTGGTCATGAAATGCTTTGAGAGGCTGATAAAGGACTACATCTGCGCCTTCCTCCCTTCCTCCATGGACCCGCTGCAGTTTGCTTATCGCCCAAACAGATCCACAGATGATGCTGTCTCCCAGGTACTGCACACTACACTCTCTCATCTGGACAGCCAGAGGGGGCTATGTGAGACTGCTGTTCATTGATTATAGTTCAGCTTTCAACACCATAGTCCCTCCAGACTGGCCGGCAAGCTGATTGAGCTGGGACTGCTCACACCCCTGTGTGCTTGGATCCTGGACTTCCTGACCGCCAGGCCACAGGTGGTCAGGGTGGGCAGACACACCTCCAAATCCCTCACCCTGAACACAGGATCCCCCAGGGTTGCGTCCTCAGCCCCTACTGTACTCCCTGTACACACATGACTGTGTGGCCAGGTTCAGCTCAACACCATCATCAAGTTTGCGGATGACACAGTGGTGGTGGGCCTGATCTCCGACAACGACGAGAAGGCCTACCTGGAGGAAGTTGCTGATCTGTCACTCTGGTGCCAGGACAACAGCCTCATCATGAATGTCACCAAAACTAAGGAGCTGATTGTGGACTTTAGGAGGGCACAACAACAGAGGACGTACTCACCACTGGGGATTAACGGGACTACTGTGGAGAGGGTGAGCGGGTATAAATACCTGGGAGTCCACATCACCGAGGATCTGACATGGTCAACAAACACAGACACTCTGGTGAGAAAGGCAAGGCAGCGCCTCTACCACCTCAGGCAGCTGAGGAAATTTAAAGTTTCCCAGAGGATCCTTCAGTCCTTCTACTCTGGAGCTGTAGAGAGCGTCCTGACAGGAAGCATCACAGCCTGGTTTGGCAACTGCTCCGCTCAGGACAGGAAGGCTCTGCAGAGAGTAGTGCGTTCGGCTGAACGCACTATTGGAACTACACTCCCCACCCTGCAGGACTTGTACACCAGGAGGTGCAGAACCAGAGCCGGCAGGATCATGAAGGATCCTCACCACCCCAACAACAGACTGTTTCAGCTGCTGCGGTCAGGCAGGCGCCTCCGTAGTCACGCTGCAAGAACAGAGAGACTGAGACGGAGTTTCTTTCCTCAGGCCATCAGGACTGTGAACTCCGACCTCACCAGGACCCCCACATAGACCCACACAACTGCCCCTCTTAGGCACACACACACACACACACACACACACACACACACACACACACACTTACTGTAAATATTGTGTTGTTTTTTATTGTAAATAGTGTGTACTTGTTGCCCTTGCACATTCCTGCTGAGCATTGCCACTTTCATTTCACTGCACACCCTGTGTGTGTATGTGACAAATAAAACATCTTGAATCTTGAATCTTGAAATCTTGAAATGCATTTAATTCTCTTAATATTTAAGCTCTGGGTTTTGTTTGCACAAAACATTGCATCAGCATTCCAATTTTGTTTTTTGTAATCTAACCAATAATATAAAGTAATTTAACCATGTATGTGCTCCATACAAAAAGATTACAGAGTTGAAGATTATTGTTTCATTAGAAAGTGTTTACAGTTATCCGATTACAATAAGAAGTGTAGGCTACTTGAAAGTAAAAGCTGCAAGTATACACATTATTCAAACACATTACTCCACAAGTGATAATGAATACAGTTTAAAATCGTAGTCATATCTATTTAAGTACCATATGGTTTTCAGCATATTGAGGTGAGTATTGTAAACATGAGGCCCCACTGCCAGAAGATGGAGGCCTTTTCCACCAAATAACTCAGAGGGCAGGAGAAACCTCCGCTCAGGATCATAAACATGTCATGAGATCTGTGTAATCATCACCATACTTTGCATTCTGGGAATTCATTGCGGCGATGCTAAATATGTGTTTCCGTAATCCAAGAAGGACTATTTTATTATTTATGGTATTTGCATTTTAAATCTGAGATAGTTCAAAAAGTAATGTTATGTCAACAGGACTTGACCTGGATAGTTGTCCAAAAGTTTTAAGTAAGGGTTTCAAAAACATAATTTTACATATGATCGCAAACACAACATATATTCCAAATCCACTCATTTCTGATTTTGTGTTTGGACATCAGTTATAATGAAACAATACGTTTTGATAATAGCAAAACGTATAATATAAAATCCTGATATATATATATATATATATATATATATACTTATACTTATCCTTTATATATATATACTTATACTTTATATATATATATATAATGATACACAACCATACAGAAAATGAATTGAATAATAGTATATATTATAATAATAAATAATAGTATATATATAGATAGAAACAAATGCGTAAAATCAACCAACAAAAAAAAGTGTATTCAGTTTTATTTAAAAGCATTGAAACGCTTTCGCAAGATGGCTTTTAATTTGAAATGTAACAACCGGAAGTGTAGTTGTTCCTGCTCGCTCGCGAAACCATGTGACCGGCTGAGTTTGAAGTGGAAGCGTAAAGATGGTTGCCGCTGTAACAAATCTGGACGGATTCCGAAGTTTCTGGTTTTTATGGCCCATGTTTCGCTTTAAAAACACCCGTGAATTAACATGTTTGTTTGTTGCCGCTTGTGTTCTGATGAGCCAGTCGGCGGCGGACGAGCAGGACTTTATAGGGGATTTTTTGAAACGGGAATATTCCTTGATGAAACCGTACCGGGGTAAGTTAGCTGTCAACCTGACGTGCACGCGCCCGTAACTGAGCTAAACCGAGCTAGCGAGCTAGTTAGCTACATTAATGCCAGGCGACTGACTAGCGCTTCCTCTCGTTAACGAACATGTACATGGCCCGGCATTAGCTTCAGCCACACAGTTATAGTATAATAGTTAACTGAGCTGGACGTCACCTGCTTGAGAGGTTATTGTGTAGTTCCGGTTAGTTAGCTGGTTAATAAAGTCGACAGCTGACACGTAACTCAGCTAGTTTGACAATATGGTGAGAAATTGCTTTTGTGGCGCATGTTCTGTTTTTTGTTATATAATTTTTATTGATTTCCTACATATGCATTAAATGAAAAACAGGAACTATATGTAGATTGTTGTGTACATATGCACACACACACACACACGTACATACACTCACATATGCATATATATGTATATATATATATGCATATATATATAGATACAGCAAGTAAATATAATACTATTTTATATATTATAATAAATAATGGCATAAATGGATAGATACAAATACATATACTTACTTAGTGTTAACTACCCCCTCCCACTATTGCCGATGCCCACCCCCTCATACATCTCCAAATATTATACATAGGAATGTAATTATTATATTATGATACAATTATTAATAATAATAATGAACACTTTTATTAATCCCACAGTGGGGAAATTCTCTGCATTTGACCCATCCTTAGTTATTAAGGAGCAGTGGGGAGGAACTGGGGTTTCAGAGTCTTCATATTACATACATTGGATATCGCTTAAAGCCATAGACAGGATAAGATAGATAGACAATATTTAAACTGAAAGTGTAATGCATACTATGCTGTGGTCTCTCATAGCCGTCCCTGTTTTGCAGGGTTGGGTTTCTCCACTTCTTCACAGTGGCATCTGATGGGCACTGCCATGATGACACCTGACCACGTGAGGCTGACCCCGGACCTGCAGAGCAGACAGGGGGCCGTGTGGAGTCGAATGGTAAGTCCACATCAGTCGGATTCTTGACGAAAACTCCCAACACTCTGCAGTTACCTGACAGTCTACACCAGTGGTCCCCAAACTAAGGCCCGCCTCCACATTTGGCCCAGCCCCCTGAACAATACCAGAGATGCATTATGATTTTTTTTTTCAGTCTGGCCGCGCAATTGCTCTTAGTAATGTAAGGTAAAACGGACTGGCATGTTACGAAAACGTTGATTTAACAGGGTTTGTACGGTCATGGAAAATCTGAATAAGTCATGGAATTAAAACAAATATTATTTCCAGGCCTGGAAAAGTCCTTGGAGAAAAAAAAGTTATGGAAATTTGTTATGTTCATTTACGCAGTATGATTAAAAGATTAATCATTTATATAAATATGTATTCTTTTAATCAAACTATTGTCTCTAATTTAAGGTGTACTCATGTATACACCGAGATTTCACAAAAAAAATGTTCATGGAAATTTGGTTTAAAGTCATGGAAATCGATTGGTCAAGACGTGTATGAACCCTGTTTAATAATTTTCCTTTTTCCTTTAAAACCGATAAAGGATATAACTCATGCTATATTATGATATCAAGAATCTGAGACGATACCTAGCCTTGGATCACATAATCAATAGAGTATGGCTAGAGTGCCCAGTCCTGCCATAACTGTCAGTACATTACACATCACTCGACGTGATACGTTCCGTGAGTTTAGCCCGATTCAAGTTCGGCGTGTTACTCAACTCTGTTGACGCAAACGCTTCCGTCCATATGGCGCCAGTAACCTGCTTGTCTTCATTTCGTTCATTCATTCTTATTTTCCAGCCACTTCTCGTGCGGGATTGGGAGCTCCAGGTGCATTTTAAAATCCACGGCGTGGGAAAGAAAAATTTGAACGGCGACGGCATGGCTTTCTGGTTGACCAAAGATCGCATGCAGAATGGTAGGTGTCCGACCGCCCCGGGGGATCTATTGTCAGGGTTCGTACGGTCATGGAATTAACAAAAATAAACATTCATGTATTTTCAGTTCAGGTGCGTTCACCTGCAGGGCAAAAAATGTGCGAGTATGACTTTGTTTTGTTTTATAAGCATTTTCATTATTTAAAACTTGACGTTAATGCACAGGATTTTTCCAATTTTTACTCGAAACAGCTGTTGCGATTTTACAGGAATAAACCAACATGTGTGCTTCTGCAAAGTTCGGAGTATGATACGACTTGTGGCATTTCATCTCTGGATATCCTGTACAATGACGAGGGTCTGAGGAAGTGGTCTTAAACTATGTAATTCTACACAATTTTGGAACCTTATAATTAATCTAAATAATGGCCAATATGGCTTGAAGACAAAACTTTCTCCAGTTGAATAATTATTTATAGGGAAACAACCCTGGTGCGCCTCACTCTGTGTCTTCGCAGGTCCCGTGTTTGGAAACATGAACCAGTTCACTGGACTGGGAATATTTGTGGACACGTACCCCAATTCCGAACACGGCCTCGAAGTGAGTGACAGTCAGTAGCACGAGTTGGTCTCAAAGTTTTCAGTGTGAAAAAGTTATCTCAAAAGTGTGTCATATATTTTTTTTTCTCTGTAACCCTTCTTCTCGAATGCGGCGAAGACAAAGTCCGGAACTCAGGTACCGTGTGCAACAGCATGAATGCGTCCTTCATTTCACATGCTCTGCGGTGCAACAGAGACAACCGCTGACGGTGCTGTGTGTTCACCCCCCCGCCTCCCCTCCCCTCACAGAGGATGTTCCCGTACGTGTCCGTGATGCTGGGCAATGGGTCTCTGTCCTACGACCAGGACTACGACGGCCGGCACACCGACCTCGGAGGATGCACGGCCGCGATACGCAACTCCATCTACGACACGTTTCTCCTCGTCAGATACTCCAGAAACAGACTCACTGTATGAAACCCTTACGGGGGGGATTGGTACACTTTATGTAACTGATGTCTTTTTATATATATTTTTTTTAAATGTCAAAAGCGTTGTAGTTTTAGTGTGTATTCGTCGTCAGTGACTCACAGCGAGCCGCCCTCTGCCATCCAGCTCAGGTTGGACGTAGACGGCAGTCAGGAATGGAAAGACTGCGCTGACATCACAGGGCTGCGGCTGCCTTCGGGGTTCTTCTTCGGCGCCTCCTCGGCCACCGGAGACCTGTCGGGTACGGACTCTCACGGGTCACCTGTTTGAATCCGTTCAGTGAATTCAACTCGATAAGACATCTTTTGACAAATAGACCCTTCTGCAAAGTCCCGCCCTCGGACGCAGGCCCGACCAATCGTAGCGTAGCATCTGCCACCTCCGACCAGGGTCCGATGGCCTTCCTGCTCTTCTTCGTGGACAATAACTAGACATTGAACAATTATGTTAATAATGCTCAACATTGCATTGTTTCTTCAAGTGTTAATCGCAACTTCTACATGTGGCTCTAGATAACCACGACCTCATCTCCATGAAGCTGTACCAGCTGACCGTAGAAAGGACTCCCGAGGAGGAGGAGGAAGATAAAGAGGAGATCACCATCCCCAGAGTTGACAACATGGAGCAGTTCCAAGGTAGATGACACACACACACACACACACACACACACACACTGCTGCTGCTTCCTTCGAGGTCATCAGTTCTCTGAGTATTGACTTATTTTAGGAGCACATACGGCTCAAATGAATCCTGTTGCACTTGAATATATATATATATTTTATAATTACGCTTCCTCTTTCTTGGTACGACTTCTGAAAAGCCATAAAAACTGTAAACATTGCTCAGTTACATTTCTGTCTAAGTATTTTAAATTCAATTTATTTAGTATAGCCCAAGATCACAAATTACAAATATGCCTTACAATCTGTACATATCTGACATCCCTGACCTTTGACCTTACATCGGATCAGGAAAAACTCCCAAAAATACAGAAAAAAACCTGTATGACGATGTAAGTATGGAGCCCAGTCACGGGGAAGTAATACACTTCAATATTCTGCTCCCGTTGGAAGCATCGTTTACTCAGAAATATATACGCCTATGAACCTTTAGGCTGGCAAATATGAGGACATGAGAGATTGACATCAGGAGAGTGTGTGTGCTCCGACTTCAGTGCTCCCATCACGAGTAAAAAGAATGTGATAGAATTTATATGATGATTATAAACAAAAAAAACACATATACCACGTAGCGATGTCTGGTTGTTCAAATGTGCTGCACCAGTGATCCCAGTCGCTTGAACATATCATCATTTCAGTAATGTGCACGTTTAAATTACATGATGACGAGCTGAACCCGTCTGCCTCCCCCGCCTGTGTCTGGTTCTCTGCTGATCCCTCGGGTTGGCCGGCAGCACCCTGAAATTAACCAGCAAGAAGTTAAGCTACGTTCTAAAGCTCGCAGTCCGGCATCGCAATTCAAAAATACGATTTGCAGTGTTCATCCGGTCATGGAAAACCTGGAAAAGTCGCGTAAATTGTATATGGTTTTTTTCCAGGCCTGTAAAAGGCCTGGGGGAAAAAATCCCAAAGGTTTTGGAAGAGTCATGGAAATTTGTTACATTCATATGTGCATTTCCACTGAGTTTTTAAGTGATAATATGCTTTTAAAAGAATGATGCTCAAAATATATGGTGCCATACTCTCTCATACCTCAACTGAGAAGACACACATGCTTATTCTTTTAATCAAACTATTGGCTCTCATTCATTTGTGTCATTTAAGGTTATATATTGTATGCTTTGGAATTCTCATTGTTAGATTAAATACGACATGCTCATTTTTTTCATGTATACAACGAGATTTCACAATGTTTGATCATGGAAATTTTGTCTAAAATCCTGGAAAAAGTCCTGGAAACCCATTGGTCAACATGTGTATGAACCCTGAATTTGGTTACTGAACAATTTTGATTGACGGCTCTTCTATAATATTGGCAATATTCTTTGGGACTATATTAAACCTTTATAGATTATAAATGTGCTTTTGTTTGTTCATTTGTCTTCAGTTTAAATAATCCGGGAAATAAAAAGTAACACACCTAATACCACTGCAGTCATTTTATATGTAAACAAAGGAGTTGTAAAAAATATGTGTGAAATTGTAAACAGAAACAGAGGATGAGAAGACAACAAAGCCTCGAAAGAAGCGTTGCATTGTGGTTGCATCTCATTTCTTGTGTGAAACCTTTTTTCACTTTTGGATTCCAAAAGACTTATTAATCGATGTGACGCCGTTTCTACAGGAAGTGAGCCCTTTCGTTCAGCGCCCGGCGCTCATCACCGAGTGTTTGTCGTCTGGAATATTGGCGTCACGATAAATTGACGACTCCTTCCTCCTCTTGCTCTGCAGTCGAGATCCAGGAGGAAGGGATGAGCGGAGTGCAGCTCTTCATCACCGTCCTCTTCTCCGCGGTGGGCCTCGGCGTGCTGGCCGTGGTGGCGCTGGCCGTCTACGGCCGCTGGAGAGGAAACAGACGCAAGCGCTTCTATTGATGACAGCGCGGCCGCTTCCACCTTGTTTTTTTTTCTCTCTTTAAAAAAAAAAAAAAAAATGCGTTGCTTCTTAATCGACAGACATCGCGACAACGCAAGAGACTGCCTTCGCTTTACTGAACCATACAATCGAACAGACGGACCTCAGGGGTCTGCGGCCCAGAGCCATGGGGAGGTGAGCCACATGTGAAACATTATTCTTTATGTGTGTGTGTGTGATGGAAGCTAGATGAGATGCTTAAATGTAATTTCTTATGTAAAAGGACACAACAACAAAAAATGATTCTAATAATGCTCGTCAACTGAAAGCACAGTGGGTCGACAACTTCTGCACTAACTGAGCCACTGTAGATGTAAAGAATCGACCAACTGAAAGCCTCGAGTCCCAGCTGCTGCGTGGAGTTCACTGACATCTTGTCCCGGGATTGTTTTGTGGCGTTGTTCCCTCTCACTGCCACTTGGTGCTGCGGTTGCGTAGCTCTGTTCAACTAGAGCGGAGCAGCAGCGAGGACCAATCCACACGTAGACTTCTTCTCGTCTGCACTGGCGAAGAGTCGAGCCGTCCGTGAAGAGTTTGGGTTCTCGGTGCCTCGCCGGTCCCGTTAAAGACTCGCTGCGTTCCATTCCCGTCCGCTGGGCTTCGAGCTCCTCGTTTACTTCCTGTTTGGCATCACGAGTTGTTTGTTTCCTTTCCGGAGTTGCTTCCAGTTCTTCGTTGTAACGCGTTAATGTAAAAGGTTTATCAGTACATCTGCTGCTAGATTTTTGTTATTTTCTAATGTTTACAAGGACCAACCTTTTTTTGTGGCACAGAATTATTTTTTTAATCAGACCTGTTGATTAGGAAAAGCTGTTTTTATTTCGTCAATGAATTCACTTGTGATGCTGGACTTCATCTCTAGGGGGCGCTGCTATCTAAGCGACATGAACTGTCGACTCGGCACTGAACAGAAAAACAGGCTCCAGACTACATGTTGGTTCAAGATGAGAACATTACCCACGATGTGTTTTCTGGCTTCTCTGGCGTGATATTTTAATTATATTTTTAAGCTTCACACTCGCACTGTTTAAATAAAAATCAAAAGGAGCTGCTGTTCTGTGTGTTGAAGCATAAACGTGCCCTGATGTAAACAAGCTGCCTGGTACTGCTGTTTATCTTGTTTTCTTAATGTGCGTCGAGCTCTTTGTTGTCATCGATCATCTCACCATTCATGTAGTGGGTTATTTAAATATCGTTAAGACAATTTACATGTTCAGATCAAACCTCCCCTCGTGAACAAAGAAATGAGTAAAGCGCTTTTGTTGTCCGTTTAGTTTCTTTCTTTTGTTTTTTAGTAAAGAAATTCTAATTTGGTTTAACTCGTGTGGTTCTGTATTTTTCTTTGGTCTCTTTGTGTTATGAATACATCATAAATGTTATTACTCCCTCTGTCCCTCTCTCTGTCACTCTCTCTCTCTCTGCCACTCCGTCTTACTCTATTTCACTTGAGAATAAAGGTAAAATGACATGAGAAACTGGTGTAAATAGGAAACGGTTGCTGTGATGTGCAACGTAAACTATGGAACTATTGATTTGAAAAACAGGAAATATAAATAGATATATTATTTTAATTGTTGAGAGAAGTCAACAACCTGTCACTGAAGATACGCCTGACTCCTCTCTCGTTCCGGTCAGTCTCCAGCGTGGAGGCTCCTCCTCTTTAGAGTCGATTGTAGATGTTTCTAACGGCCAGGCCGTCTCTCCGCCTCCTCCTCCTCCTCCTCCTATGTCTCTTCCTCCTCATACCTGTCTGTCGTCACATGGCATCAGGAATGCTCAAAGCAACACCAGCGTAGCGCTCACTGCATCTCCCGCTGGAAGTACCACTGGATACCGTGCAGTTCAAGGTAAGCACCCTGATATCGAATCACTTTTGTTATGACGGGCGAGTTAATGGCAATAAGAACAAACACAAAATAGATGTTTGTTTAAAATATGCTTGATTCCTAAAGAGAGAAAAAAACTTTAAAAAAATCTAAATTAATTTAAGTAAAGATCTACAGAATATTGCAAATGCTATAAGAGTGATGTAGAGAACATCTGAAGGTAAACATTGACCGTCTGTCATGAATGTGCGTCACTGTGGTGGTTGTTGTCAAACCCTTTCTGGGATGTTTAGCAAAAACGTGCAACAAATGGTTAACCTGGAGATAACGATGATTAACCGCAGCCTGAATAGGTCAGCGGCGGCTCAGTGTTGCCATCTCAAACACTGGTGTCCTGTAAACAGCATCACCTGGTCTAGGAGAGCAATCCATTTCTCATGTGTGATGCTCTATGTAACTTAACTGTGTAGTGTTTTTAATCAACCCCAGTTTGTGAACTCTGATTTTAAATTTCAATTATTTTCACAGAGGAAGTCCAGCAGACGCAGGAAGGATGAACCGCTCCTGTGTGAACTACTCGAAAACGTTGGTGATCGGTCTCAACATGCTCTGCTGGGTAGGTGGTTTAAAGCCCCGGTTCAATCCCTTTTATTTTGTGTAGCACACAACCCCACATTTGCCTCAGAGAGCCTTACAATCTGCAATGAAACACTCATTATTATTATTATTATCTCTATAAGGGACCATGTACAGTGAAAACATAAATGTCACCGTTTGATGCACCATGTACCAGATCGTAGCTACACAGCTCATTTGCATCTGTCGTGCCTTGACGGGACATAATAAACAAAACAATAACAAACATAAAATAATAACAAACCTTAAAAAATAAAACGGTACAGAATAAGATGCACTACAACAGTATATGTGGTAAGAATACACACTGCGAAGCTACAGCACATTACAAGTAAGTAATACATACTATTAAAGTAAGTAATAAACACCAGTAAAAAGTAAGTAATACAAACCATTAAAATAAAGTAATACATCCTTTAGACTCAGGCACATCTTGTCTCAAAAAGATGCAGAAAAATTGGTTCACGCGTTCGTTACTTCGAGACTGGATTACTGCAACTCCTTATTAGCAGGCTGCTCTAATAAATCTCTTAGGTCCCTCCAGTTGATCAGAATGCTGCAGCTCGTGTTCTCACTAAAACTAAGAAAAGAGATCACATCACTCCTGCACTAGCTGCTCTGCACTGGCTCCCAGTAAAATCAAGAATCACTTTTAAAATTCTTCTCTTAACCTACAAAGCCTTGATTGGTGATGCTCCATCATATCTTAAGGAGCTTGTCGTACCATATTGCCCCACTAGAGAGCTACGCTCACTAAATGCGGGACTACTTGTAGTTCCTAGAGTCTTAAAAAGTAGAATGGGAGCCAGAGCCTTTAGTTATCAAGCTCCTCTTTTATGGAACCAGCTTCCAATTTCAGTCCGGGAGGCAGACACAGTCACCTCGTTTAAGAGTAGACTTAAGACCTTCCTCTTTGACAGAGCTTATAGTTAGGGCTGAATCAGGTTTGCCCTGGTCCAGCCCCTTGTTATGCTGCTATAGGCTTATAGCTGCCGGGGACGTTTAGGATGCACTGAGTACCTATCTCCTCTTTTTCTCTCCTTAAGGATGAATTATCATCTCTCAATGACACGCTAGTAACTCTGCTTTCTCCGCGGAAGTCCTTTTGACTTTACGTCTCATGGGGTCATCGGACCCTATGAGACGGCATAGATCCGATCTGCCTGATGGATCGTCTGGGTCGAGGAATTCCTGCTCATGACTACGCCTCTGTCCTGTTGAGACTCCGCCCACTCCTCCTCCCCACCGCCATCTGCCTGATGGATCGTGGAGGTCTCCATCGTGGAATATGCCTACTATGAACTATTCATACACTCTGTCATATTCATTGAATGTATTTTAACTCTAAATCTGTCCTTCTGTACACATTACATCTATTGCATCTGTCCATCCTAGGAGAGGGATCCTTCTCTGTTGCTCTCCTCCAGGTTTCTTCCCTTTTTTTCCCCCTGAAGGGTTATTTGGGAGTTTTTCCTGGTCCGATGTGAGGTTTTGGGGCAGGGATGTCTATGTGTACAGATTGTAAAGCACTCCGAGACAAATTTGTAATTTGTGAAATTGGGCTATACAAATAAACTGAATTGAATTGAATTAAATCGTAACACCCCCCCCCCCATCCATCCATCCCATAAACATTTTTTATTGGAAGGAGGGAAAAGGGAAAGAAACCTCTGGAGGAGCAAAAGGGGGAGGAGCCCTCTGTTGAGGAAAGAAGTGCAATTGATGTCATGTGTACAGAAAAGAGTCGCAACTCAATGCATGATATGTGAGAAGTAAGCAGGGTAAAGCTGGAACAATAAACCACCTAGCAGTGGCTATAATATTATCATAATCCAAATACTAATGGTCTCGCTAATAGGAATAGGATTGTAACTGATTCAGTGACTCAGTTATTCAGTAAATTGTATCCTACACACAGACAAAGTCAGGTGCCACCTGGAACCGAAACTGCTTCTTCAGAGTAATGTCATAGAAGAACCATTTTTGTTTCCACAAAGAACCTTTCAAACCAGGGCTCTTTAAAGAACATATAAAGGTGTCTCAAAGAACCTTAAAAAATGGTTCTTTAAGGTACCATTTCCAAAATGGGTCATCGGTAGGTGATGGTTCTTCTTATATCCACAAAGCTATTTAAGAACCATTATTTTCCTGTTTGTAACTGAATGTGCGACATTGGCCGAGTGTTCCCTCCCAACAGAAAATGACTCGGCGGTTATGTTGTGGATTTAATTTTGGGAGGTTTGAACGTTTCATTGTGCAGTCCAAAACCAAATTTCATATCCAGAATAATAACGCGAGGCGTCTCTCCTGAAGCTGTGCGCCGCCTTTGTGGTGGCCCTCGGCGAGTTCCAGGTGATCCACTCCAAGTTCGCCTCCCTCGTCGACACCTTCTGGCCCATCTACCCCGCCAACACCTTGGTGATCACCGGCACCATCGTGACCTGCGTGTGTTACCTGGGCATGTTCGGCAGCATGAAGGAGAACCGCTGCATGCTCATCAACGTGAGTATAGTTTAGTTTGTGGTGTTGAACTGTGTTTAATTATTCTAAAAACATGAGCCTGTTTGCATATACATACGAACCAGAGATGTTCCGCTAAATATGTTTGTGCCTCTACCTAGTATCAATCCAAGCCCATTTTAACCTTTGCATTGAAAAAGCGGAAGGTTATGTTTTGATCGCCGTGTATTTATTTATTTATTTATTTGTATGCGTGTTACTCGCATAACACAAAAAGTTTTAAACCGAATTGCATGAAATTTGGTGGGATGATTGGTTATTATCCGGGAACCATTTGATTAGATTTTGGGATCGATCGGGTCAAAGGTCAAGGTCATGAAAAGGTCAACATCTTCTTGAATCTCATGAAATTTGGTGGGATGATTGGTTATTATCCGGGGACCATTTGATTATATTTTGGGATCAATCGGGTCAAAGTCATGAAAAGGTCAAAATCTTCTTTTTACCATAGCACGGTCAATTTTTATCCAATTGACATGCAACTAATGCCAAAATGTTCATAATTCAATGCCCAATCTTGTGATATGCGAAGGTATGCGCTCTACCGAGTGCCCATTCTAGTTTTAATTATGTAAACAATGTATAAACAAATTCTTACTGTAAACTGTCTTCTTCAATACAGCCTGATGTTCATTTAGTACATGATGGTCCATTTAGAGTCAAATAGACAGGGCATGCTTTAGGGCGGGGCAACCATGTGATTGACAGGTTGCTACCAGAGCCTTCTATTCACTGGTTGCAAAAATCCAACATGGCGACGGCCAAAATGATGAACTCGAGGCTTCAAAGCTGCAGTTTACAAAGACCAATGGGTGACCTCACGACGACTACGTCCACTTCGTATGTTGTCATTGTGATTAGGATCCTTTGTAGTGGAGCTCACACAAGTTCCAAGGTTTAACAGAAATGGGTCAGCATGGGACGTTCACCCAGGAGACCAGTGTTTGTGTTCTGTGTGAAACTAAAAGTCGATGTTGACTTATGTTCAATTATAGAAGTCATGTTCTTTCAACCCAAACCAGCATTCCGAATACAGTAGCTTTGTTTCCTAAAACAACAGTCATAATGTGCTGTTAATTTATTCCCTCTGTAAACATGAGTTTATCTCAATCTCTAGTTTCAAGTCTTCTTCAATACAGAATGATGTTCATTTAGTAAATGATGGTCCATTTAGAGTCAAATAGGCCATACAGCAGGGTATGCTTCAGGGCGAGGCTTACTAAGATTTACAGGTGTTGTGCGTTCTGGGAGTCTGTTTTTTTTCTTACACATTTTAACCCTTTCACAATGTGTTTTCAGTTCATGAAGTTTAATTATCTCGTTCAGCATTCGGTTTGTACTTCACCCTATTGGGTCACTTCTGGTCCCAATAAAACAAGCATCAGCAGGGCCATGACAGGAGGCCGGCTCAACAGGCAGGAGGCATCAGACCCAGCCAGGTCCAATGGACCCTATGAGACGTGAAGTCACAAAGACTCCGGGAAAGGGAAGCAGAGTTAATAATGTGTGATGAAGAGATGAAGATTCATCCATAAGTAGAGAGAGCAGAGGAGATAGGTGCTCAGTGCATCCTAAAACGTCCCCCAGCAGCCTATCAGCCTATAGCAGCATCTCTAGGGGCTGGACCAGGTGAACCTGAATCAGCCCTAACTATAAGACTATCAAGAGGAAAGTCTCCAGTCTACTCTACATGAGGTGACTGTGTCTGCCTCCAGGACTCTATGTGGAAGCTGGTTCCATGAAAGGAGCTTGATAACTGACGGCTTGGGCTCCCATCCACGATAAATGATATGATGGTGATAAAGGAATCGTCGCATAGACTCATACTCGCCGGTACCCGATCCAGCATGTTGGTTCTGTCCCAACTCTGGACTACAAACTCACTGGGGTCTGAATCTTGATTTACTCCAGTTCTTCGTCCTGCTGTTCATCCTGATGCTGGTGGAGTTGGCCATGGCCTGCGTGTTCCTGGTCTACAGCAGAGAGGTAGGAAACTTTATGAACAATACATTCCTTAGGCTGATTTATTCTGTAGGTGTCGATTTGACACAGGAACCATTTTCACCTCAGAAAAGCTTGGTAGTCAGAGTTGTGCAAAAAGTACAATTCTCCAAAACGAACTTGGACCTGGGAAAGGGGAAAACCCACGCGACATAATGTTCCAGATAAAGTGTCTCGCCCTGTCTTGTTTGTGCAGATTCACACGTACTTTGAGGATGACCTGATGCGAAGCCTGGAGATCTACAGGCAGTTCGGTCCAGAGAGCAACACGACCATTAGAGACGACTTTGACGCTGTCCAGCACCTGGTAAACGATCATCTTCATCCAATTAAAATGAACCCCGCCACTAGTAATGAGTCAGTCACTGAAATGCATGTTCATTCCACTAAAGTCGGGTCTTTTTGTTTTACAGTTTAAGTGCTGTGGAGTTCACGGTGTGGAAGACTGGAAGGGTAACGTCCCCGTCTCCTGTTGTAGGAAGGACCCCTGTGACCCCCTAACCCACACATACTGGCAAGAGGTTACTCCTACCGGATTATATCACGGCATAAACACTGTTTATGTGACTGGAATGAATAATGTGCAGTCAAACATTCTTTTTAATAATTGTCCTCCAAGTGTCGGTGCACGTACGCTCAGCCGATGCACGCTGTATGAAGACGGGATAACCGCCTTTGTTTTTTGTCTTCCAGGGTTGTCTCTTGAAACTGAGGGAATGGTTTTCCAGAAACTATCGTAGCACGGGCGCCGGCGTCGTCACGATGTTCATCCTGCAGGTACGGTACACCTGGTTTTTCATTGGGAAAATTCCACCGCGTGGCTCTGTAGTTACGATGAACGTTAGCTAATGACTACATCCTCTGTCACTGTTGCTACGGCGAACATGTTAACAAACGGTTAAAACATTAGCATTCAGGAGTCATGTTTCCATCTATCTTGCTGAAGCAATAACAATCCAATATTCACCCTCTATTCAGCTCTGTTTGGGACGAGGGACGTATTATTATTGTAGGTAAAACTTAGGGTTAAGTGAAACAACTTGACATGTATGGTAAATATATTCATTGGCCGAGATGAAGCTGACAGGGAAATCTAGCGATGGACTACAAAATCATCTGTATATACAAAATAAATAATATATGAAAATAAGATGAAATGGATTATATTCATGTAAAGTATAAAACACATTACCTGTGTCTCTAATACATTAATGAAAATACTTATCAATTATTGATAAGAGCAGATGTAAGATGTCCCTTATGCACATTGTCTTAGATCGCAGCTGGCATTAGTTGGTATTGCAAGATACGGTATATTTTTGTTCATATATTGTCTTTAAAATTTTGTTTACAAAAAATCATAGATATCTTAAATAATATTTGTTTTTGTTGTTGTTTTTTTCTCATTTCAGTTCATTTGTCTGTCCATCACCGTGCCTCTCTTTTGCTACTTCAGTCGACATGGACTGGGTTACCAGTGAATAAAGGCCAATGACACTGACTTTCTGTATGTCAACTCGTTGCTTTTTCCTGTATCAACTTCTTTTTATTAATCTGTTCAAGTACCCAATGACAAAAGGTGAGCCAACAGGAGAACGAGCGGTGGGACTATGTCCTAATCCACAAAGACCGCAAGAGATCTGTTTCCCCAATGAATGATATGCACTGCTCTGGATTGCTGCCCATCGCAGTTTGTTGGACATTAAAAAACATTTTGAATTTGAGTTGGACAAACTAGAGCTAAACGAATCCGACATAGATAACTTTGCCAGTAAGCATTATTCACTCGTTCGCTTTTAGTTTTTCAATATTTTCCGCCCCTCTTTATTTAGTTTTTTTGCTTTCAAGTGTTTTGAGCAACTGGAAATATAAAGGCTGTTAAATGTGTATATACTCTGCTAATAAACCAGTGTGAATGCTGATTAAAATTTAAAAAAAATTGTTCTGTGTTCAGTCTTTGGTCTCTAAGTCCAAGCTTGGACGACAGGTCACCTTCATGTAAGAACGTGTTGTAATTCTGTTTATTTAACCGAGCTAAATTTGTGGTTGCAGAGAAAAGCTGTTTTCTGTTACTTGTAAGACATTCTGAATACTCTTGTTAAATCATCAATGTGCTTGTAATTTTCAAGTTTCGAGTTTTGTTTCAGTTTAGTCTGATTATTGAAAAAATTATGAGTGATTCCTGATACTCCTATAATCCTTGATATTATGCGTAACATGTAACTGTTGGTCCAACAGTTCATATCTGATGGGCTGCAGATTATTTCTTTTTTTATATTGTCAATTTTATGTTTATTTAGTATTTATATCACAAACAAATTAGTTATATGCTATATGTGTCAGGTAGGTTAACTGTAATATAACAGCAATAGTCATGAGCTGCTGGCGATGTTTTGATTTACATGACGGAAAACCCAGTGTTGTCAAGCAATTTAATGAGGACTTATATAGATTAAACTATCTTTTTCAAAATCATTAAAACAATTAGGTGTTGGCAAAACAATGTTTCAGGTATGTACCTTTCTAAGGCTCTGAATTTTTTTTAAAGCGCTAATGCTTGATGCTCGAATGTCCATCATATTATTTCCCCAGAGGATTCACCAGTTACTTTGTTGCAGCTATTTATCTTCCTCCTGATGCTAAGCTGCTTATTTTCCCACCTGATGCTAAATATAACTGTTTTTGTGTGTATCACATGTAGCATAAAAGGACTAGCACTGCATTTAGTTGTGCAACCCGGTGTTACGCATACGCAATAACTGAACCTTCAACCTGGCTGGAACATTAAAGTTACCTTAAATTGTAAAAAGTGAGCTTTACATGTTTTGGTTGTGTGTCTTTTAATGATCAGCCTCATCAACCAACTAACTTGTGAGACTTACGCATTGGGCTAACCTAGCACAATAAGCTAGCTAGCTAGGTCTTAAGGCAAGGACCCGTTGTTTCAATGAGATGTTAAAAATGGTGCCTGAATGTAAAAAAGGCATAGCAACAGTAACCAAGGGTGCTGGAGGGCGACAGCAGTCCTGAAACCATAACATTAGCTAGTAAAAACATTAAGCACAGTTGAATACAATTGTAGTCACTTAGGTTAAGTAGTGTTTAACAGCTAGCCGAATTATCAGGCGTTCCATTATCTGAAATTACAAAGATGAACAATTCAAGGACTTCAGCTCTGCCTCACATCAAAACCTCAGGTATTTAAGTCATTGGTTAAGTTACTAAGTTAGGTACAAAAATAACCACTATCTTGTTTTTTATTACTCTGTGAAATACAATAAATAGGTTGTGATAGGTTAACTAATTAGCGATGTTGCCGTTAATTTGACTAACCTGGCTGGTTAACCTATTTAAAGAAAATCAGAAACAACCCCCCATTTTGTTGCTAATGCTACTGTTGCTAGCTGTGTTACAGATTGTTTACTCAAGCTCACCAAATGTATAAGTTAATGTGATAAAAATGATGTTAGCCTGATGTTAGCTCATTCTCCATGAGGTCAGTCTTTGCAGAACATACTTTTGCACTATAAAGTTCAGAAACCCCCTTTGTCGCTAATGCTCCTGTTGCTAGCTGTGTTACAGATCGATTTTCTAGCTCACCAAACTTATTTATTAATGTTATCAAAACGATATGTTAGCCTAATGTTTGCTACTCTTCCATGAGGTCAGTCTTTGCAGAACATATTTGTGCACTATTATAATAATAAGCATTGAAACTGCACTATCATCCCATTCTATAACTATCAGGTAAAAACATTTCCTAAATAAAAACATATTGGGACGGAGACACGCACGTTAAGTCTGGCTAATAGTTGCCAAATTGCAGCAACACACTTTATGAATACACTAAATAGCATTAATCTTCAAAAGAGCTCCATTTACCTTTCCAGAGAAACCGACCGGGGAAAGTGCAGCAAAGAACGTTTGGCCCAGCGTTGACCCACCTACTGCAAGACTAAAGCCATCTTCCAAGCCTGGACTCTCTCTGGAGGTAAAGCTTGCGTTGTTGTTGTTGTTTACCCTTTCCCAGGTGAAAAATAAATATGCTAAGTATATTTAATTTTTAGCATACTTGAAGCCCTATTCATCATAAGTATACTGAATGTGTTTTTTTGGAACAACTAATTTTGTACTTAATATATTTAAGTTGTGATTAAATAGCATTTAAGTACTATTTGAAGTGTATTAAGTGTATTTTAGTGTCCTAGATTGGAACAACTTAAAGTATACTCGGTACAATGTAAGTACATGACTGTGTATGTGCTAATATGTATGCCAATAGATCACTTGAATTATATTGTTGTTGTATTTTAAGTATATCTGAAATATATTCTATATATATTAATATTGTGATTCTAGTATACCAAGAACTATTTATATTTATGTTGACTTTCACTTCTACTTCACTACATTCTGCAAAGAAAACGGATAATTCTACTCTGATACATTTCCCCTGAAACCTTCATTACTCGCCACAAAATCAAATCTATCTTTAGAAAAAAAAAATTATCATGAGACCAACCTCGGGGACTGTGGTGTAACACAGACTCTCTATCTCTCTATATATATGTATACATATATTTATGTATACATATATATATTTATATATGTATATGTATTTATATATTTATATATGTATATGTATTTATATATTTATATATAGATATATATTTATAAATATATTTTTGAAATATATATTTATATTTATATACTTTGTATAAATATGTTTATATATTTATATATACATATATATTTATATATTTATATATACATATATATTTATATATATATATATATATATATATATATATGTATATATATATTGTGATGGAACACAGACTCTAACAAGCAGGTTGAATAAGTGGTCCGAGCTTGAAGTTAAATCATTGGTTAGTCACGTTGTTGCGCAATTGCAAACTTGTGCTCCCAAAGCACAAGTTTGCAAGTTCTTTGGATTCCCAGTGATGCCCCGGATGCTAACTTAGTGAGTGAGCGACGACACGAGTAGATGACTGATTTCATGATGGAAGAAATTTCCTGTTACAATACAATGCATTAGATTGTACAAGACTGTACAATAAATCAGTTCTGGCCAGATCTTCCTCAAATTGAACATCAATAAACCTTGCACCGCTGTCACTTTATACTTTAGATACACTGTATACACTTTCATTTTTATTTTATTTTTACATTTTCATTTCCTTTATTATTTGAATTCTTAAATGTAATATGCCCTGCTGTTTTATTTGATTGTATATTTGTTATACATGTTTGCCACTAATTCAAGTAATGTCCCCCTGGGGATAAATAACGTGATATCTAATCTAATCTATACCGCCTTTATCGAAGAAGGGTTTTAAAAAAATTGCAAACATGGAACGTTAAATGACATGTTGTTCTGTTTGTTTTCCCGCCGTTCAGAAGAGAATGAACCGAGAGCAGCGGAGGTGGCACGTGCTCACCAACGAGCACAACCGACTCACGTTTGCCGTGAGTGACGAGGAGGCCAAGTTGAACAAGCTGCGGGAGTCACTGAAAGCGAAGAGCGTCCAGCCAACGGACCACAACAATGAAGAGGCATTCAAGCAGGTCAGCTGAGGACATGAAAACACATTTGACATGTGACATGTACTTGAGAAGCAGTCTTTTGGTCCATCACAGATGTATGCAGACAACTAGCACTCACATCGTCCTAATGCTGCGTTCATACCAAAAGTGTTGAGAACGCCCACGCTCACTCCCTCTGAGGCTCGAGGTTGGCTCAGGCAGATGTCAGCTAAATGTGCGTCAGATGCTCAATGCAGTTTCCTGTATGTTCATTGTCGTGCCAGTGTTATATTTCCCAGTTACCAGTGTATCTGTAAATGGTACTGATCCACATGTGCTAGTTCAAATGAGGTGCTTTAAGCTGGAGTACAGGAGTTTCTTTTTCTTATCTTGAGCATCCTCTTCAGATGGCTGCAGCTTCGTTGCCATGGCCTCCGCCAAAATTATCCTCACTGTTTAAGGGCGGAGACAAAAAGTTACGCTCTCCAGCTTTGATATACAATAACTATATATAAATATATATATATAATATATATATATATATATAGAATATATATAGAATATATAGAATATATAGAATATATATATATAGAATATATATATATATACAGGAC
This sequence comes from Pseudoliparis swirei, assembly GCF_029220125.1. Taxonomy (NCBI): domain Eukaryota; kingdom Metazoa; phylum Chordata; class Actinopteri; order Perciformes; family Liparidae; genus Pseudoliparis; species Pseudoliparis swirei. The sequence goes on along the minus strand of NC_079394.1, from coordinate 21,722,818 downwards.
TGTCTCAGAAAATTAGAATATTGTGATAAAGTTCTTTATTTTCTGTAATGCAATTAAAAAAACAAAAATGTCATGCATTCTGGATTCATTACAAATCAACTGAAATATTGCAAGCTTTTTATTCTTTTAATATTGCTGATTATGGCTTACAGCTTAAGAAAACTCTAAAATCCTATCTCATAAAATTTGAATATTTCCTCAGACCAAGTAAAAAAAGATTTATAACAGCAAAACAAAATCAAACATTTGAAAATGTGTTTCCAGGTGTTTCGAGTTAATTAGACGATTCAAGTGATTTGTTTAATACCCTACTAGTATACTTTTTCATGATATTCTAATATTTAGAGATAGGATATTTGAGTTTTCTTAAGCTGTAAGCCATAATCAGCAATATTAAAAGAATAAAAGGCTTGCAATATTTCAGTTGATTTGTAATGAATCCAGAATGCATGACATTTTTGTTTTTTTAATTGCATTATAGAAAATAAAGAACTTTATCACAATATTCTAATTTTCTGAGACAGTCCTGTATACTGTATATTATATATATTTATATATATATTTTTTTTCTTACAGCAAAAATGTTTCACAAGCTGTTGAACATTTGTCAATAAATAGACCAGCATCCACTAAAACTGCAGAGGAAAACTCACGTCTGATGCTGGATGTATTCATTTACATTTCAATATGTAGCATATCTTCTATCATCCTGTCATGGATCAAATATTATAACTTGTGTTGCTTCGTTTTCTATGTCAGCGCATGCGGCAGCTGGAGAACAACAGAGACAAGAGGAAGATTAAGTTCATAGAGGCTTCAGAAATCCAGACGGCCTATCAACACATTCGTGAACACCTGGAGCAGGTGAGCTGTTTAAGAAAGGATTCTATCAATAGCAGCCTATCCATACAGATACTTTTTTAATATATACTGATGAGAGGGGACATCATGTTGCGAAAAATATGTTACCGTTATATTTTTGGCCGGAAATGCCGAGAATAAACATTGAGAGTTTTATTGCTGCTTCACGATAAGTACACTGAACTGAAATAAGATTCCACTGCAGCCAATAAGATTACATAATTGAAAACTATCATTCAAAAAGGGGGCATACAAATTTAAACGAACCAGTGCAAAGCAAGAATATATCTAGCACATAAAAAAAAAATATTTAGCTGAAATAAATTTGCTGAGACGAAACAAATGTTTGTGTGCCGTCTTCTGGGGTTGGCACTAACGTTTAACTTCTATACACATGCACGTTAGTTGCATATTTTAAGTGTTTCAACCTGAGAGTAACCATAATTGTAAAATGTTTTAGATCATCTAGCAACATTTTTTAAAGTTTTCTAGTTTGACTGTAAAAGTAAAGATACCTTCATGGTAAATGACTCCAGTAAAAGTGAAAGTCACCTATGAGAATACTGCTTGAGTAAAAGTAATTTTCTGATATTAATTGTACTTAAGTATTCAAAGTAAAAGTACAAGTAAATGCTGTTAATAAAAAAAGCAAAAGGGTCAGAATTTTGAGAATTATGAAGTCTTTTAAGTGCTGTGGCCAAAGACAATGTATATGTGAGTGTTTCTGCCTGAAAGTAACGATATAATTGTATAATTTGTTCGATCATAGCAGCATCTTTAACCCCCCCCCCCCCCCCAAAAAAACACATTTCCAATGTTTTGTTCAACGCCGCCCGCTGTCATGAAAATATTCTGAAATAAAAGGAGGCATTATGGAGTTAAACTTTACATATTTGACACATTTCATGACTTAAAAAAAAAAGAACATTCAATGTAATGTTACAAAAAGCGGCGTCTCGTTCAGCCGATGCTTCTCGTTTATTTTTTTTGTCATGTGGTCAGGAGGTCCGAGGTATGTTCGTGGTCATGGACCAGAAACGGCAGGACGTTGCTGCCGGACAGGCGGAGGTGGACAGAGTGACCAAACAGTTCCGGTCCGCAGCAGCTGCTGACAGACCCCTGGTAAGACATCATCACCACACGACCCGGCTTTGACCTCCCTACAGCAAGTCTGACCTGAGGTCCAGAGTCTTTCAGGGGTCTCCAGTAAAAAACGGAAAGTACTGTATTCATGCGTCTTTTATGAAATGGGTTTGTGGCCCTGAGAAATGTGTTTATTTGGGTGTGTGTTGACATGGATTACAGTTGAGATCCTGTTTCTGACACTTGTTGACAGAAAACAGGCACGTGATGACATCATATTTAGAGGGATATTAACGGACTACTTTGTGTATGGTAGTGCAGTGTTTTATTCCTAAAGTATCGTTTCTTGAACTTACTGAACTGTACAAATTTAAGAAAAGGAATATATTTTTTTTAATTTCTCCTTTTTTTCCATAAAGTACAACCACATTGCAAAAGAGACCCCCTCCTAAAGCCTCAGGAAAAATCAAAAATAAACCATATATATATGTTCACAATGAGGATCAAATCAGCGGTAAACAACTGCTGGTTTATGACATCACATTATTTACCCAACGTACTTGTTCGGACTGATATTGTGCTCTACAAAAGCCATATTTATCAAAGGATGTTTATTCTTTGTAGGAATTGAATTAGGATGCGACGAAATTAGATGCAGGTTTGTGCATATATATGTAAATATGTGTGCAGGTTTTTGCATGTCATACATTTTCTTTTTTTTCTTTTTTGTAGTATTTTTGTCTGAATGTCTTTGTATACGTACAGTGTGTACATCTTTTCTTTTCCATGTGCATATTTCGAAAACCAATCACAAAAAATCACAAAAAAGGATGCGACGAATCAATTAACCAATTACATTTTAGGAAATAAAATATTTGCTCTATTACCCAGGATCCTCTCGTTCCCTCCGTCCAACACATTTCCTATTTTTTCTGTGAAAGGATTTTTTTCTATTTCTTGGGAGTTTTTCCTGATCCGATGTGAGGTCAAAGGTCAGGGATGTCTTTATGTGTACAGTGTACAGATTGTTAAGCCCTCAGGGGCAAATTCGTAATTTGTGATATTGAGCTATAAAAAATAAACTGCATTGAATGTCGATGCCATTTCCGATCAGCCAGCTGACTTTGCGATACGAGCTGATTGGCTATAATCTGTCACGCTCTAAATTTCCTCAAATCAACCCATTTCTCAACGCTGTCTGGGGTCTTTCAAAGATAATAAAAATAAAAAAATGCAACCCGCTTTTGTTGTTCTCTTTCTCTTGTGACCCATCAGACAAGCATGGCTCAGACGCAAGACGGGACAATGGCGAGGAAACGAGAAATGGAGAGCGAGCTTTGCAAACTGAGTGCAGAAGAAAAGGAACTGAAAAGGCAAATGGAGTCACTGGAGCACCTCAGCCCCGCGGTGCAAGGCAGGCAGAAGGAGCGGGTGAGAAGGGGAAAAGGAACTAACGTGATACTTTTGTTGAAGACAAATGAGATGAATCCATTCGTCATTGTTTCTGGTTCTTGTGTTGTGTGCCATTTCTCTCATGCAGGAAATTAAAGAAGAAGAAGAAGAAGATGCACCCTCGGTTCCAGTCGCAGGTACTGTGCACTGTAGAGCGACAGCGTGTAGCTGTGGTGGGTTTTAGTCTTCTCGTATCTTTGAGCTCTTCTCACCAGCATCACTGATGCTCAGGAGATGGGTACCAGTGATGTTCTGGTTCTAATCTTTCCTCCTGTCCTGGTCCCATGTCAGTTTGTAATTGTTCCAGTCAGGATGAGGACCAGATCAGGTTGTTGGTGATGCTGATTCTTTGGAACTTAAAGCTGTCACCCACCTCAGATCCATTGATGTAGTCAGGGGTGTGCGTCTTCACCATCCTTTTATCTAAAATCGACAATCATATGACAAATTACATCAGAGCATTTCACTATAAGGGCAATGCAACTAAATATGAAAATGTAAAAACATATTTTTTTAAAGCCCATATAATTATTTCCGGCAGATTAGGCACAGGATGTATTTACTTATATATTACACAGTGGAGGAAGTGAGATCTTATCACAAGTGGGTCACTCAAGACTTTCCCAGTGGTGTACAAAGTACCCAAAAGCAATACTTGAGTAAAAAGTAAAGCGACATTAATGAAAAGTGAATGTCACATATTGAAGAATACTTGAAACCTGAGATTGAAACAATGTTGACAATGTTTACTGAGGGAATGAATCAAGAAAGAAGTAGTCATTTTCTCATCAACTTCTATACAATAAGACTTTATTTTTGCAACCGGAGGAGTCGCCCCCTGCTGCTTATTAGAGAGAATGCAAGAGGCATTGGCTTTACTCGGTGGAGGTTGCCGCCTGTTAAGAGCACATTATCAACACGAATCCTTGTCCATCTGTAATGGAGCAATATGATCCACCGGGTATGACAATACCGTGAGCATAAAGTGATTAAGTAGCAAACGTGTTCTCTGTGTTTCTGCAGATCATCAGTGTTTTGACGTCTGTGGTGCTTCCCAGTCTGACGTGAAGCTGGTGGAGGACATGGAGGCTCTGAAAGAAGCTCTGGGCTACACTGAAGTGCAGGTTGACACTTCAATTCAAGTGTTATTAATGAAACGGGTTCATTTGTCAGAATTTTTCTACACTACATGCACGCAAAATAAAAGGCGCCATCGAGCGTTACGGTCGCAGATTGCATCTAACTGAAACTTCAGAGCATGCTGGGGAACTACGATAACCAACTTGAACATGTGAATGGTCCCATCAAAAGAGTTTGGTTTGTTTGTGATTTATTAAGACTTACCCGAAGGCCACCGTAGTTCCCCGAAAGGGCGGTGTGAGCGTTGGGGGTGTTCAGTTGGATGCGGTCTGCAAGCTCGCCACTAGACGCCACTCATTTCTACACTCTGCTCCTATAACAGGAACTCGTGGACAAAGTGGCGTCACAGCGAGCCACCATGGAGCAGCTCTTCGCCGAGATAGGCCAGTACGAGGACTTGACCAGGCAAGAGGCCAAGACCCTGGCTGAGCTGGAGCTCCAGTACGCCGAACTCCAGTTCAGTGCCAAACCTGCAGCGACAAGGTACCGAAGCAGAGCTACTACCCCCTGGTCAAAGGGTCCTTTGTGTTGTTTTCAATCTTCAATCACCAATTGTAAGATATGTGGGTTGAGATGCAAAAATCTGAAGCGCAGTTGGATCATACACCAGGTTTTAACCTTCCATCCCATTACAATGCAATTTAAACAGAGTTGAATCAGTTAGTTGATTTACTACATTGATTTAAATATCGGATTGATTGAAAATTAATCTGAATATGAAAGCAATTAGGAGTGGATTTTGATTTTGTAGCGGATTCATTTTTAAGCTAATTCTCCCAGTCAAAAATATAAAAACAATTCAGTGGATTCAAAGTTTTCTTCCGATGTGTTTAGGGTTGAAATGCAGGCCGAGGTGAATCAGGAAGTGGTCCGTGTTCAGCGACTGCAGGCCGAGCTGACGCACTTCCAGGACCTGTTGGACACGGTGGAGCGGGGGGTCAAGAACCTCTACTTTAGGATGAGCTGCGTCTTCGTGGAGGTCTGGACTAACACTCTCGCCGCGATTGTCCTTGTTTGAAGGGGGTGCTTCTTTGTGTGTTAATGTCTTTAAAAGGACAGATCCAGATGGCTCACATGACCTCCGAGACCGACTCAACAATTACAAGCCAAAAGCTGAATCCCAAACCCATGTGACATATAATACATGCTAATTATCATAATATACTTAAGAGTTATATAAATAAATATATAATTATATATAAATGTATATATATTTATAAATATTTAATTATATTTATTTATATTTATATAAATAAATATATATAAATAAATGTATACATATATATAAATATATATATATATATAAACATATACACAATATATACAAATATATATATATTGACAATGTATATATACAGTATATTGTATAATATACTTAACAACAGTAATTAGTCTATAAATGTATATACAGGACTGTCTCAGAAAATTAGAATATTGTGATAAAGTTCTTTATTTTCTGTAATGCAATTAAAAAAACAAAAATGTCATGCATTCTGGATTCATTACAAATCAACTGAAATATTGCAAGCCTTTTATTCTTTTAATATTGCTGATTATGGCTTACAGCTTAAGAAAACTCAAATATCCTATTTCTAAATATTAGAATATCATGAAAAAGTATACTAGTAGGGTATTAAACAAATCACTTGAATCGTCTAATTAACTCGAAACACCTGGAAACACATTTTCAAATGTTTGATTTTGTTTTGCTGTTATAAATTTTTTTTACTTGGTCTGAGGAAATATTCAAATTTTATGAGATAGGATTTTAGAGTTTTCTTAAGCTGTAAACCATAATCAGCAATATTAAAAGAATAAAAGGCTTGCAATATTTCAGTTGATTTGTAATGAATCCAGAATGCATGACATTTTTGTTTTTTTAATTGCATTACAGAAAATAAAGAACTTTATCACAATATTCTAATTTTCTGAGACAGTCCTGTATATAAATACATAAGTGAATGTATAAATATATATATATATATATATTTTATACATTCATTTATATATATATAAATATACATATACACTACCGTTCAAAAGTTTGGGATCACTTAGAAATGACTTTATTTTTCAAAGAAAAGCACTGGTTTTTCAATAAAGATAACATTAAATTAATCAGAAATACACTCTCTACATTGTTAATGTGGTAAATGACTATTCTGGGTGGAAACGTCTGGTTTCTAATGAAATATCTCCATAGGTGTATAGAGGCCCATTTCCATCAACTATCACTCCAGTGTTCTAATGGTACATTGTGTTTGCTAATCGCCTTAGAAGACTAATGTCTGATTAGAAAACCCGTGCAATTATGTTAGCACAGCTGAAAACAGTTATGCTGGTGATATAAGCTATACAACTGGCCTTCCTTTGAGCTTGAAGTCTGTAGAACAAAATTAATATTTCAAATATTAATCATTATTTCTAACCTTGTCAATGTCTTGACTATATTTTATATTCATTTGATAAATAAAAGTGTGATTTTTCATGGAAGACACAAAATTGTCTGGGTGATCCCAAACTTTTGAACGGTAGTGTATATATTTATACATTAATTTATATATTTTTATATATATAAATATATATTTAAATATATATATTTATATATATATGCTGTTGTGCTGATGTTTGAGCAGGTGCAACATTCACCGCAACCCGCCCTCGGCAGAGTCCAAGCACTCGTGTCCGCCTGTTGTTCACAGATCTGTGTCACCCTCCTTCAGGGGCTGCCCAGAGGACCCAGGGCGGACTGCACAGACCCACTGGGGGACGTCAGGGCCCGCATGCCAACATTACTGCGAAGAGCATCGGAGCTGGAAACTAAGATCTGCGGCTCGGACCAGGAGAAGGTGCTAAAATGAACACCCTGACACCTTCCATAAGCTTTTTATTTAGGCCTGAACTAAAACCTAAAGGGCAGGGCAGGTTACTGTGCCCAATATGATATTGTGTGTGTGTGTGTGTGTGTGTATTAATAACCAATACCCAGATTTTGCACAGACTCTCAGCTTTATCTTTTTTTTCTGAACCGCAGTTACATGAGAAGCTTGATTTACAGTATTTTTAAAAGTGTGTATTCCGTATGTAACGCTCCCATAAGATGGAAATCAAATTTGGTTGAAATTGCCTGTCCATTGGTCCATCAAAAATTAAGAAGATATAATACATATGTATTATTATTATTTTTAAGTGACATGCAATTTAAACAAAATTTGATTTCCATCTTATGGGAGCGATATACATACAGAAAAAAAGATATATAGATATATCTTTATTTTTATGGTAAGTAAAATGAAGAAAAATGGAACATATAATTAAATATTTCTATTTATAAATATATATACTGTATATATACAGTATATATACATATACAGTATATATATAATATTTATATTTATATGTATGCACATATATATGTATGTATATAGTTTTATATAAAATATTTATATTTATATATATATATGTTTATATATATATACTGTCAAACTATTGTCTCTCATTCATTTGTGTCATTCAAGGTATGTACTCATGAATACACCGAGATTTCAGAAAATGTTTGGTCATGGAAATTCTTGGAAATCCATTGGTCAAAATGTGTATGAACCCTGGTGGTAAACCGTGAATCATGTTGTTTAGCAAGATGAGTTCACGCCGGTTGACCTCTGACAGAACACAGGGGTACTTGCTGGTAAAAAATAGAGACGGGGCAGTTAAAACAAAGGGAAATGCCTTTTTTAAATGTAATCTCTATTTTACAGAAAAAGAGAAAGTGTATTGTCAGGTAATGCATCCGAATGCTTCCACCGTCCTGACCGATTGTCTCTTCTGTCTCGCAGACGTCGCCCAGCTTGGGTCTGAGCGGCAGAAGAAGTCCTTGAGCCAGCGGAACCTCACGGCCGGTTTGATCCGGGTAACGAAATAAAGGAGAGGAAAGCAAGAACGCATTTGGTTCGCTGGTTTGTTTGATGTCTCACTTTCAGCCTCTGGGATACATGTTCTAGACCAGTGGTTCTCAAATGGCGGTGGGGGGGGGGGGGGCTACGGCTCGGCTCGGCTCTCAAATGGGGGTTTGTGTAGCCCTCTAGGGGCTATGTGAGATTTGTTTTAAATATATTTAAAATGAACATCCATTAAAAAAGCCTTTGAAAATTGTTATTTAATAAATATTGTGAAATGCTGCGTATTATTTTTTATTTTTTTTAACTAGTCAGGGGGTACTCGGCTGAAAATAATATTTCACAGGGGGTACATAACCCAAAAAAGGTTGAGAAGCATTGTTCTAGAATCTAGACTCTATATATATTCCAGACTGAATAACTGGAACAGTGTTTTCCTTAAAAGGGGATTTTTAAAAATTCAATCAAACTGAAATTAATAGACAGTATTTACAATGTGGGTTAAAACTGCAGAGCAGCTCTGTGACCGCTAGGTGGCAGCATTGTGTTGCCCATTCAGAGAGGCGGGTTTATCTAACTGGGGGAAAGACTTCAGACTGGACTCACTCCGAGCTGAACTGGAAGTGATGGAGGAGCCATATGCATATGCTGAACAGATGTTGAATGGCGGATTTCACTCACATTTGCATATTAGCTGTACATGTATATGGATGATGACGTGACGTCACAGTAATTCCTACATTCAGACTTGACAGCAAATACAAAGTGATCTTTTATTCAAGACCATACAGTTGTCACATGCTTTTATCAACAAACGAACAAGAAGCGAATAATTAAAACCACTGGCGGCAGAAAACATAACTACATAACTACTGTGTCCTAAACAAAGCAAAGTAAACAAAGTATTCATACTGTACTTTATGGAAATGAGGTTTGAAGGCTGGTTTACAGACACTTCCTGCAATGTGTACTGTGGCCATCAGACTGGATCTAGGGCAGGAAGTGACTTATTTTCTGTAGAGACGAGGCGTTGCCAGGAGAGAGGCTGAGAAGTGGAAGAAGAAGCCTTTTTTTCATTTCACAACAATATACACTGCAACAACTAAATAAGTGAGATAATGTATATAACATTTTGCTTTTTGGCCTACCCGAGGATATATTTTCAACGACAACATAGTTAAATAACAAACAGTTAAATAACAAACAGTTAACCCCAAATTAAACAAATATATACATTTTTCCCTCTTACCTGTAGTGCGATTTATCAATCTAGGTCATTTTGGAGAAATCGCCTGTTTTAGAATACGATGAGCACGTCTCCTCTTCTTTTTCTACCTATAGATGAATTCTCATCTCTCCATCACACATTATTACCTCTGCTTCCTCCCCAGAGTCTTTGTGACTTCACGTCTCATAGGGTCCATTGGACCTGCCTGGTCCTGCTGATTTGTGATTTGGGCAAGACAAAATAAACTGAATTGAATTGAATTTAAGACAGCAAGGGTTTTGTATTTTTAAAGACCTCTGGTGATGCCAGCCAGGACAAAACCATTACGATGTCATCACGCGTCCCTGTGTAGCATCAAACGGAGGAAGTGGTTAGCACGATACGAACAGCGCGCTTAGCTAACGCGTGTCATTGTTCATCTTCCCACAGCATGACAAACTTTGTCCGTGACTCAAACCGGGGATAATTATTTACCGTTGTTACTTAAAGTAATGCTCTTATGGGAAAGGTAATGTTTTTGCACATGAAGACCGATACTTAACGCTGCAGCTACACATACACCACCTCCGCTAGGCCGAAGCGTCCGTTTTTATTCGTGATAGTGGCCGACCTCTGTGTGTGAATTACATTGCTCATCTCCTCCTCCTCCTCCTCCTCCCTTTCTCTCCAGGGCCTTGGAGCGAAGAGGTTCACACACAGGTAAGTAGGTCATTGCACAGCTGAAGCTGCATATCCCTCAGCGCGCGTTGCCGCCCTGAAGGTTGCTCCTCTGAGGCCCGTCGCTTTCGACAGGAAATGAGATCGGTGTGCCGAGTGACCCCCCCCCCCCCCCCCCCGTCAACAACTCTTCTCTCGGCTCGCGCAGCAGAGCTCCGATGCTGGCGCGCGCACTGGTGAGCAATGCAGGGCTCTCAAGTGTCACGCATTGAGCGTGAGACTCACGCATTTCGGTCTTAACTCACGCACTCCCGCCACACATCGTATTTCTCACGCTGAAAAAAACTCTCGGCTCTCTAATGTTTTAATGCAGGGGTGTTCAATATGTCGATCGCGGTCGCCGCAGAGCTTCGATGCCGGCGCGCGCATCGCTCTGTCGCGCGAGCCGAAAATTGTTGACGGGGGTTGACGAAAATTACAGGGTGATGGGTGGAGATTTCCCCCTGTTATAATAGGAGGGCAAACACTGGAGTTGATAAGCGTGTCTTCTTGTCTGATCAATACGCAACTGTGAGGTGCGCGAATGGACCGAGCGGCCAGCTGCTGATCACTCACTCAACGAATAGACGTTGACATTTTTTTGGAAGCACCGAAGACCCATTTTGACCCAGGAAAAACCCTGAATGTATATATGGGATTAATCATGATTAATCCACAGAAAACTGTGATTAACCTGATTAAAAATTTTAATCGTTTCACAGCCCTAGTCATTATATTACTTATCTGGCTGTGTTACTCGACTCCTGTCTGTATCAAGCCCTTTCTTCTTCTTCTCGGCCATCACTCTTGCCTCCTCTCCAGTCGTTGGTCTCAATCCATTTTTTTACGAAACCATTTTTTTCTGGCTGCTCTCATAGCAGACTGCAATTCAATTTACTAGAGTTTATTTTACTATTTAACTGCTGAGTTGATTTTAAGAGGGTTCCCTTGACATTTCACCTCAAGAAGGAGCGCCCCGTAGCCCCCTATACGGACATGCACACTGTGAAAAAACTAGGTTTAATGGGGGTCCTTGCGATCGTGGTTATGTAATTACAGTGAGTTTACAAATTGGAGGGTCAAGATAAATAACTGTATGGATTATGTGATATCAAATGAATGACACTATGCATTATACACATGTATCAATTGGAATTATGGGATCTATTAAGTGATTGTGGAAGGAATCCAGAATATATCAAGCCCCCACTAAATAAATTAATACAAGCAAGGACACTGGAGCAGATTAGAGGACGCATTAAGGCCTGAGGACTACTCAGGAATATGGACATATGGTAATTTGGCATGATTTACATAGTAATAGGCCAACCCTCACTCTCTAGACCCTGGGGGCGGGTCAGCCAAGTGATCACTTGATTGACAGGTGGATGGAAGACAAGTAAACAGTTATGCCCCTGGTGATTGGGGTCGTGGAGCTGGATCACATCAAATGATATGAGTATTTTAAGTCCTTTTTTAAGGGCCCTGAATTTTAAATACACTGGATATAATGATATAATATACATTTTCACAGGAATAATCTCTCTGGAGATTATGAGTTATGGATAATCTGATGCTGTCATTTACTGGATCTCATACTGTACATATTGTGGAAACGCAAAAAAGCCTTGATTGTAAGAAGTTGTTCTTCATGCACAGAAGAATATTACTAATAGAATAATTCTAACTAGTTAATATTGCCTTGGTTTTTTAAAGCGTTTTTTTAATCCATATTTCTGGATTTCCTTTTCTCTCAGGAGACATTACAGCTACTTCAATGCTATTATAGGGAAACACATGCAAAGCAAATCGGCGTCATGGCAGCATCTGCACAGATCTGAGTCTATTTTTGTTCAAGCGGGCTTGCAGGGTGAGTGGAGAGGGGGGGGGAGGGCTCAACATGTGCGTCACCGTCTCGTCAGACGTCTAAAAACAGCAACCTGCGAGCGTGTGAACGACGCCCGTGAAGCGACTCCCTGAGCAGTCCTGCTCATCGCGATGGAAACTTTGCCTCACGTGTTCAGTGTTGTTCTGGTTTCACAGGGAGCCCTGAGCGTGGAGGGTGGACGGTTTGACGCCGCGTGATGATGAATGTGATGGATTAAAGTTTGGATTCAAGGTGCTCGGTTGTATGAACTGAGCTCCGACCAACTGGGATGTCGTACGGGTACCAAAACTCCCAGAGTATGGATTTGAAAGTGAGCTGTTTATCTTGCATTGGACTTTGAAGGTTTTGGGTTCTGAGACTGTCCGTCAGGAGCGTTTTGTAGGATTCAAAGAAAGGGGGGGGGGGCCTAAGCCTCCAAGGGGAGTGGCATGCTAGGGTATATTTGCGCCGCACTTTTTAGAGAATATACCATTCAATGGAAAAAAATATTGAAATTATATATTAATGCAAAGAAAAGAGGGATGTCAATAGTTATTTCTTGTATTTAAAATGTGCCCGTTCACACTCTCGCTTACTGGAGATAGTTTCTAACAAAATAGCTAGCCAGTAATTTTGTTAGAAAGCCACCTCAGCAGCCTCCCCAAGGTCCTAGTGCCCTGGGATTATCGCGTGAAGTATGATGGATAGTCTATTGGATTGTAATTTGAAGGGAGAGAAAACATACAAACTAGAACGCACGCACATATGTAGCATGTTAGAGTCATAAATAAAATGGACATGTAAGAAACAATAGTTTATTTCATAACATCACAAAAAAAACCTTTTAAAGCCAATAATGCTGAAGCCCCCCTAAAATAGGCCTAACGACGCCCCTGAGTTTAGGACTATTTAACTCTTTGAAAAATATACTTGGAAATGATTTTAAACTTTTTTCGGCTGAATTTGATTGAGAAATACTTTGAGTGTGTTTGTAGCAATACCGAAATAAAGTCAGGTAATTAGTATGTATGGTATATATCCCACAAAAACAATCTTCATGTAACCCAGATAATTGCAAACCAGGAAGTATAAAACAACAAACTGGGCGTAGGAAGAAGGTCCATGGAGACGGGTGGGTCCAATAACACAGGACTTTCACCCAGAAAACTGGGTTTGAGTCCTTTGAAAAAACCCATTATTTTAAAAATATACAGGGGAATTTGAGCTTTTTGTTGAATGTACGTAAGAGAACACACAAGAATACGTTAAACACTTCGGTATGTCTCCAAATGCTACCTTCATTTGTGAGCGAGGCAATTTATTCAGTCAATTTCCAATCAGTGTTTTCAGATCATGTGACATACATAAATATTACTTTATGTCTCTCTGCTCATCTCTTCTTTCTCATTGTGGAGAAGCAGAGAAGTCCCGCTGACATTGGCACTTGTCTTCCAAAGCATTTTCAAGGATTTGATCGTAAATCGAAGACATGAAATAGTGCAGAGAGGTTAAATATATCAAACATATATACAATATAAAATGAAATAATACACATTTGTTTTCATTTCTAAGAGACAGTGATTGTCCAGGTCCTGGAGGTCAACACTTAGACCTGTTTGGATGTCACTGGCAGCTGGCCTGTGTTGTCTTTAAACATCAGGAACTTTTGTTTAAGTCTCTTAAATATTAATGACGCTTTATTATTATAGTCTCAGACAGCAAACAGCTGAAGTGAACCACTTCCCTGCAGATGTTTGGAGGTTGTTTAAAGTCACTGGGACTTTTAGGCACTTGCTCAAGCGTACACCATTAAACCATAGATTGCACTTCATCACAACTTCATTCCTGGCATGCATTCAACATTCCATATCGATGATGTATACGCGCATTAGTACGAGAGGATCCAAGGTTGAAATATTTCTTTTAAATCAATGAAGGGCAAACAGATTTCAGCCGCTTAATCACTCAAAATTACCATTATCGAAAGACTGACCGCCAAGCGCTTGTAACTCAGCACAGTTAAGCATTGTCCAGTGAGATACGCAGGATTAATCTGCACTTATTCCTTCGACACAGTTTGACACCACAACCACCGGTGCATTCATTTACCTAAATCAGGGGGTTTGACGATTCAACCGTAGACTGCATGTCTTGGTGTGTGGACGGACGTTTTGAAGCCTCTAGTTTGGCAATTTGGCCGCCACCATCTTGGCTTTTTTGTAACCAGTGCCAATATTTGGAATGCGGAGGATTGACAAAGAGACGCCGTATATGGCTCTGGTGGTGGCAGCAGCCTGTCAATCACAGTAAGCCCGCCCTAAGGCATATTCAAGGTCTATTTGACTCTAAATGGACCATCATTTACTTCCTGGACATTATGCTTTATTGAAGAAGACTTGAAACTAGAGATCGAGACCATAAACTCGCATAAAGATCCACATTTTCGCCGGGCGACACGAATGACGCGAATATAGCGAACTGAAATATTTGTTGAAATATTCCATCTTTGCCGAAAAATTCCAATCAGCATAGAAATGCTACACTTGTGATCACTGACATTTTGCCATTGGTGAATCTAACTCTGCTGGGTGATGTTATGTATAAATATATATATATATATATATATATATGATATTTTTGTTATGAACCCAAAAACACGAGGGCGTCAGATGTTCCCACGTTTGTTGGATGTACTCAACAAGTATGGACAGAACTAGTGGTTATTTCTTTCATGGTGGATAGCGGAAATGATAACTGTTTCCACGGAGAAAAACCACAGAGATAAGCCCCGCCTCCTCTAAGGCGCGAATGATGCGAATAAACCACAACTTGTCGGGCGGGTAAAGGTTTTTTGGTGTGAACGCAGCATAATGCTGGAGCACTTCTAAATATGTGCAAGGTCACGATGACTACACCCACACCTTATATACGGTCTATGGTTGGAAGTCACACGTGCACCACTCCAAAAGAGGACGTTCTCGCTCTTTACACTGTGTTGGGTGGGGTGACATTGGAGTGAGTTAAAAAGCCGTCTTCATACGGACGCCGAAGGGGGCTTTGGCGCGTCAATGTCAGATGCCGAGAGGCATTGGCAAAACATCGGTATTTGGCAAGTTGGGAGTGAGAATAATCTCAGCAAACAAACTTAAATTGCATATTTTGCCTTGGAGACGACAACCACATCCTGTATGGGTATCAATGGCAACATGGGTTCTTCACTGCTCCCCCTGACCCTTTTTTCACCTGTCGAAGTACCAAGATTGGATTCTGTGCATTGAATTAAGTGCAAATCTCATCTCGTGTTTCTTGCTATACCCCAGACGGGACACGCATCTGTTCTCGTGGCCGTGTTTGCTGGCAGCTCCACGACATGCCTGGATATTTAGGTCAACACGATTTATCGTGAGCGTCTCTTAAGAGACGGGCAGGAGGAGACTCGACACTCGCTAATGAGAGGCCTGCCTAATTCTCTTGGCAAATATCCGTCACGCGGGGAGATTGACGGAGACACTTGGAGAAATAGCCGCAACACGTCAGAAAAGTTCACTACAGAGTTATAGAGTTATTAGAGTTATGAAGTAGAGAAACATATTGCCTTGTTCAAGACTTACAAGTAAGGCAATTACAGTAACTAAACATTCATCAAACAGATGAGACTCTTGCGGAACCTAATTTAAATCATATCAATAAGTTTGGTAAGATAATTCTTTTAGAATGGTTGTCATTATTTCCCATTCGTGAGTAAAGGATATATTCATAACCGAGAAGGTCGAGTACATCAAATTAGTAGTATTACGCGTTATGAGCATTATTCAACAACAACAATAGGAGTGAGAAAGAGTCTTGGTGGTTTGGCAATATTGTTGTTGTAACATCCATGCCAATAAAGCATATTGAATTGGAGAGAGAAAGAGAGAGAGAGTGTTGCGTTGACATTGACGGCTCACTGACTTCCTGCCAGAACGCTTTTTCCAATTATCCAGACAATACCGAACACCATCAGCACACACCGGTACCATCCTGCGTCTCAGTTTATCCGTCTGTGCGCGTGTTGTTCTTCAGCCCACTCATGATCCCCACCCCCAACCGTCCTTCTTGGTCCCGCGCCCATCTCGTCGCCCTCCAATCACATCGCTCGCCGCGACTGTCAAATGGCAACAAACTGTAGGTGTTGGGAGCGTCGGCAGGGTCCCAATCCATCACCGGGAGGTGTCGGCTCTCGTGGTGTCGGATGAGAAGGGGGAGGGGTTCTACGAGGAAGGGGATGGGGTGGGAAGTTGTATTTAGATGGCTACCCCGTGGTGTTCATTCCCAAGCCGCTGAGTTATGGAGATTGGATTGGACGGCAGTTGTCCTTGAGGAAGGTCAGAATCGTAACGAGCCAGAATATAAAAGAAGCTTTAATGTGCAGATGAGAAGATGAGGATCCATCAGCGTGATGTGGAGACAGATAAAAAGGTGTGGCCTGAGAAAACACCGGGTGTTGGAACCAATGGGTAACCGTTTGGGACCAGAACAGAAAAATGTAGTCCAATAGAGTTCACTTACATGATTAAAACATAATTTCTCACATTGATATTCTTATTTGATAGGATGGATAATAAATGTAAAAAAACACACATAAAATGGATAGATAAAAGTGAAATGACCCATCTGTAATCCATTATCCGTCACCGCTTGAAGTTTTCTCTCCTGCGACCCCTGTTTGGACTTTTGTGTTTCACTCTTAGTCTTTCTGCCGTAAAGGAGTCACGTTAGTTACTGCTCAATAAACCCAATGTCTCCTCCTTCAGCTGCTTCACAGGTTATACTGGTACTAACAAAATGACAGGGGACTTTTATTGGGAATAATAAAATAAAACCATGTGTATGACCAAATGATTTGAACTTTTTGCAAGCGGCTATTCCACTTTTACTGCAGGAATGAAGAGTGGAAGCAGAACCAATCCTGCAAAGAGCAAACCTGAGAGATCTAATTGGTTCCTGTTTTCTATGTATTCACCACACGCGCCGGCTTTTAGCTTTAAACGGCGTGACTCTCCGAGCGCTTGTCAACGGAGGATGAAATAAAGCCGGAGGCTGAATGGAGCCGATCCAGGAAAAAAGGGCCATCAAGTTCATCTCCTGGGTAGGACACCCTGACATCATATGTGTGTGTCCGACACTGTTATGAGTTTTGAGGGAAAAAACATTGTGCATTGCATTTGTGTTCATGGTCTTTATTTACAGCAGGATACAAATTAAAAAGAATGTCAATGGGAGTGTTTTATATTTAACACACCGGTGTGCAGTTGGCATGGAGAAAGACGAGCGCAGCAAACTTTATTTATATTGCACATTTTATACCAGTTGGAAGCATAACGTGCCGCATCAACGGCGAGGAAACAAACAAGGTTGAGGTCTTAACTTTATTGATAGTGTTAAGAAAAAATATTAGCGATAAGTAAGCACAAATTAAAACAATCACATAAATGAGAAGCGTGAAAAACGATCGAGATGTAGAAATACAAATCTGAAGAATCAAGACCAGCAATCATCCAGCGAGAGTCTATAAGAGAAGTAAATAAAACAAATTAGCTAGAATAATTACATAAATAATTTCTTTTTAAACAGATGAAATTAGAATGAGACACTTGTTTAAATACCCCCTCCCAAAAAAAGATTTTAATATTTCGTACCCTTTCATAACCCTTTTCATAAATTTTTCTAATGTTTTATTCCAAAAAGTTTCATTTTGAAAGCTATTGAAAACACGATCGATTTACCATCAGAGATTATGGAAGTTCTAAAGTTCTCTTTATTTTAGCAGCTTTTCTCTCCTCATCTTCTCACACCTTCGTCATTTATCATCATTTTTGGGGGTGTTTTGGTTTGTAAGCCTGTCGCTTTCTCCTGCGGTGCAGTACCAAGGGAAATGTATCAAAATGAATCCCACAAACTCAACTCTCGGGCCATTAGATTTCTCTATCGAATGTGAATATGCCTACTACCAACTATGCCATGGCCATGTTGAGACTCCGCCCACTCCTCCTCTCTACTTCCATCTGCCTGATGGATCGTGGAGGTCTCCATCGTGGAATATGCCTAGTACGAACTATTCATACACGCTGTCATATTCATTGAATGTATTTTAACTCTAAATCTGTCCTTCTGTACACATTACATCTATTGCACCTGTCCATCCTGGAGAGGGATCCTCCTCTGTTGCTCTCCTGAAGGTGTCTTCCCTTTTTTCCCCGAAAAGGGTTGTTTGGGAGTTTTTCCTGATCCGATGTGAGGTTTTGGGGCAGGGATGTCTATGTGTACAGATTGTAAAGCACTCAGAGACAAATTTGTAATTTGTGAAAATGGGCTATACAAATAATTTGTATTGATGTTTTAGGTTTTTGCCGTAGTGTCATCTTCGTATCCGTATCTTGCTATTTCTGCAGGGTATTGTATCAAAGTAATAATTTGGATATAGTTACACTATTTACTTAAACTATTCAATTCAGTTTATATTATATAGCCCAATATAAAAAATTACGAATTTGCCTCAGAGGGCTTTACAATCTGTACACATACGACATCCCTGACCTTTGACCTCACATCGGATCAGGAAAAACTCCGAAGAAATAGAAAAAAGCAGGCAGGATGCATCAGACACAGACAGGTCCAATGGACCCTCTGAGACTTGAAGTCACAAAGACTCCGGGGAGAAAGCAGAGTTAATAATGTGTGATGGAGAGATGTAAATTCATCCATAAGTAGAGAGAGAAGATGAGATAGGTGCTCAGTGTACCCTAAACGTCCCCCAGCAGCCTATCAGCCTATAGCAGCATATCTATAGGGGCTGGACCAGGTGAACCAGATTCAGCCCTAACTGAATCAGGTTCACCTGGTCCAGCTGATTCTTGCTGCTGAGTGTTTTCACAAGACCTGCCACTTTATTGCTGACCATATCTAGCCTTTTCTTTTTGGGCACCAGCGTTTTATTCTTTTGGTTGCGACCCCAGAGTGCTGCTGCTTCCATAACAGATATCAGTGTGTCAGACATTTTTATAGCAGTCACTTCCCTTAGGTCTTGCTGTGCTCTCGGTCCAACGCGCCGAGGAGTGTTAATGTAAGCGATGTGGGTGTGTGCGCAGGAATAACTCAGTCCAAGCCGTTCTGGGTTTCACTCATAACTTTAGTTGTCACTCCACTTCCAACTGTACCGCCAAGTTCCCCCTCCTCTCTTCTTCTCTCCTTCTCCCCTCACCACTGCCGGCGCCTCAACAGCGCTGACTCGTGGTCATAACTCCTACATGTAATCAGGTTTATATCATAGAATCTACTCTTACATTAACATTACCAAAACACAGAATGACAATGAATGCATGTCGGCAGGTACGGTGTTCCATCGGGAGGACGGATACGACGGCCCAGTTTATTGGAACGCTTCTAGAACATTGAGGCCTGGATAATGGTAGAGACGCTCAGCTCGAGTACCAAACGGGTGACATGCAGCTTCTCCGGCAGCACCGCGGTTCAGGCTTCAGCCTTTTGGACCCAACCCATGCAGGGGTTAAACTCCGACAATAGCAGTGGTTTACTTTAGGAGTGGAATGCTTAAGGTGCGTTCACACCAAAAGCAAAGCAAAGTCAACGTGTGGCTGCGATAGACGCGGTATTTTTCCGGGCGGCGCGTTTGGGGCGACGCGTTTACAGCGGCTTGTTTCAGCGGCGCAATTTTCGCCCCGAGTTTAAATATTTCAACTTTGAGGCGGTAATCTCGCAACTCGGCCAATCAGCTCTTGAGTTGAGTATGCAGCTTTACTGGGGAGGTGCAAGAGGAGTGCTTGTGGTGCCCTTTTTCTCTACCCTCTATCCCATGACACCTGTGTTAAGTTGCCTGCTGAGCCCAGTCTCTCTGCTATAACTCCTTCTCATTTCTCTATACACAGAAAAATAATGGTTCTTTAAAAGGCTTTGTAGTTCTACGAAGTTCCATTCTTTCCTTTGTGGCACCATTATAGGCTATTTGAAGAACACTTTAAGGAAAAGATTCTTTAAAGAACCCTGGTTTGAAAGGTTCTTCTTAGAACCAAAAATGGTTCTTCTATGGCATCACTCTGAAGAACCATTTTCGGTTCCAGATGGCAACTTCATTTTTCTGTGTGTACCTGAGCGTGGGTGGTCCGGAATCCTTAAGTAACAGCTGATCAGCACTATCACGCCCGTTAACATTTGAAAAGTGCATACCACTACTAAATTACAAGCGGCACTCATTAGCAACCTCAGACATACAAAAACAAATAAAGATCGGAAAAGATGGCAGTGTTCTTGTGGGCATTGAATGTCGTTTGATTTCAGCTGCAGCCACCGTCTCTTCTGTGTGATGCTCACACCTTTTTGCGGCATAGTGGATTCTGTCATGATCTGGAGTTTGTGTCTTGTTTTGTGTCTTGTTTTGAAGGCCTTGTGTCATCTGTCTCCCTGTGATTGTCTGCCCTGGTCTTGATTTTTTCCTTCTGTGTGATTGCTGGCCCCGCCCTCATTGTGTCCACCTGTGTCTCGTTCCCCGTTGTCCAATCACCTTCACCTTGCCTGTGTATGTAAACCCTGTTTGTCTCATTCTCAGTGTGGCTTCGTTCCGTTTGGTCCGCGTTTTTGTCGTCCTGTTAGTAGTTTGAAATTAAATATTGGTTTTTGCAGTTATGTTGGCATTTGGGTCCTCTCTCGCTGCGACATCCGTGACAGATTATTTATGTTTTAAGTGCAAATCCCTGCGGTGTGAGACTGTGTTCGCACCAGGTTGGTGTGCAACTGTCACTGTTGACGAGCGTGGGAGCCCCACTGTCAGTAACATTTCTTCGTTTTTTAAATAATAATAAAAACAGCCGTCATGCAAAGTCAATGTACAGACGCGAATGGTTGCGATTACCGTGAATTTTCGCCGGGTAGCCCGAATAACGCGAATTGCGCGGCCTGACGCCGATTTGCGAAAGCCAATCAGCGTTGAGATGCTCCGCCGTCGGTGAATCTAACTGACTGCTGCTACTCTAATAGCGCTAGAAGCAGCAGTCATTGGGGACCGTCACCGAGCTTTGTGAGCCTTCGGGTGATGTTTTGTATAAATATTATATTATTGTTATGAACCCGAACACGAGGGCATTAGATGTTACGACGTTTGTGGGATGTCCACAACAAGTATAAAGCAGAACTAGTGGTTATTTATTCCGTGGTGGATGGCGGCAATGATAACTGTTTCCACGGAGTAAAGCCTCAGAGATAAGCCCCGCCCCCACTAAGGCGCGAATGAAGCCAATGAGAGGAATGACGCGAAAAGCCACAAATAGTATAGCAACTAAACTCAGGCGAGTGTGAACGCTGCATTACAATGAAAACAGTGGTCCCTTCACAAAGAAACCATCACTTCAAAGGCCCAGCTACGAATGGTTCTCCATTGTGCGCTCATCAGGAAGCGTGCACACGTTTTAAAACCAGAAGCTCTCTCCCCTCTGACTTTGGTCTGGTTTGCTTTCTGGCAGCAGCGTCGGTGAATAAGATGAAGAAAACTCAAATCTCCGGCCTTGCACTTCGGTGATTTAGATAAGATAAGATAAGATATTCCTTTATTAGTCCCTCAGTGGGGAAATTACAGGATCACAGTAGTATAGCTCACTGATAAAACGATTATCACTCAAATAAAACACAGCAGTTACATTTGTATGCAGCAGCCTGTGAAGGTGGTCCAAAATTCATGGCACGAATAAAATAGGATGGTTTCACTGCACGTGTACAGCTTTAGAATTTAAATTCAAGCTTTTTATTCTCTGTAGTCCAGAGTCTTAGAAAGCGTGCGTGTCCTCATGAGGAGAAACAAGGGCTTCTACATTAATATGACAAGGACATCCTGAACGGGGGAAGGTAAATTGGACCCTATTACCTTTCTACGTATAAGATATGAGCGAAACACCTCTCAAAGCATTGTGGGATAGATGATGATGCTGGACTGACTGAATAGGGAGGAGTTGAATGTTCCTCTTAACCAAGAATAAGAAGAATATAAGAATATACACTTTTATTAATCCCCAAGGGGAAATTAGTTCTCTGCATTTAACTTTAGTTAGTTAGTGTTAGCAGTGAGGCCGCGGGAAGCAAACTGGGGTTCAGTGTCCTGCTCTGCTCACACGACTTGCTTGCAACTAATGGGGAGAGCGGGGATCGAACCCACAACCCTGCGGTTGCAGGACGGCCCTCTTACCCCACTGAGCTAAAGCCGCCCCAACATAGGGAATGTGATGAAGTGTCGAAAGTTTTTAGCTTCAAGGGTCCCAAATCGGTAGCTTTTTTTCAACCTGAATCACATAGTTTTCCGAGCCTCACTCTAATGCTGCGTTCACACAAAAAGCGTTGCTAAATGTATAAATATTTCAACGAGGCAAATGTTTCGCTTCGCTCTTTTCGCATCACCCTGCGAACATTTGCGGCAATCGCAACAATTCGAGTCTGTGCATTGAAAATTCGCAACACTTTTAGTGTGGACGCAGCATGACCCAGCCAAATCTCCTAGAAGAATACGTGAGCTGACCACGATGTCTTTACAGTATAACGCGGTGGCACTTAATGTAATAAAACTACATGTCGGTACCATGAACAAACAACAATAGCAATGGAAGGTTCAGGCTCCGGTTCTGAAAGGTGAAGCTAACGCGGAAGTGCCTTGAACTTGCACTCTACTGACCAGCAGGGGGGGACTCCTCCTGCTACAAAAAATAAATCAGATTGTATAGAAGTCTATGAGATAATGACTCTACTTCTCTCTTGATTTATTCCCTCAGTAAACATTTGAAACATGAGTTTATGTTCTCAGTCTCTAGTTTCAAGTCTTCTTCAATACAGCATGATGTTCGTTTAGTAAATGATGGCCCATTTAGATTCGGGGCATGATTGACAGGTTGCTAGCAGCATTAATAATAAAGTAGTTGAGACGTCGTTGTCATTGAAATCATTTCTGTGAGATCACACTGATCCAACCAAACCTCAACGGACCATCAGAAGCTGAGCCCAGTCTGTCATTTAGTCAGGAAGACATGTTAGATATGCGCACTGATTTTATGTGAGTCTCAATTGAAATATTTGAAGATGAAAAGATGGAACGAGCTGAATTTAATTCCCACCGTCTGCAGTTCTGGACATTAAGTCTAAGTGTGGCAGTCTGTAAGCCGATGAGAACGTACAGTATGTCCCAAACACTTCCTTCCCCCTTCTCGACCCCCATCACCTGTAAGTGAACAGGTCTAAAGCCTCTGGAGTATAATAATCCACTCTGATACAGATCGTATTTTTGATGACAGATCATACAGGCTCTGAGGTATGAGGTTTTTTGTTCATTAATATATTGCTGGTAAGGTTTCCAGACGTGACTCCAACCGACCTCACCCTGGTCGTCCCGTGTGTCCGATCAAAGGAGGCGCAGGACCCGAGGCAGGCGGCTTGAATCGAAGGGAAAGCCGGCACAAAGAGCAACACTAAAACCGAGAGAGCAGGAAACGGAAGAAATAAGTGCAAATGACAAATAACTCAACTGAAGACGAACCAGATGGAGGGCGGGATATCTAACGAAGGCCACGAGGGACCAACGCAAGACAAGTGGACACCGGCAAATGGGAGCAGACAGCCGGGGCACCAACACGGGGAACCAGGGACACACTGAATACACAAGGGGCTAATTAACTGATTACACACAGGTGTGGTGTAAAACCAACAGGAAGTAGAGATTTGCTGTCCTGGCTCCTCAGTGGTGGAACGAGCTCCTCACTGACGTCAGGAAGTCTCTACATCTTCTGCCAGAAACTAAAAACACATCAAGTATACCTTGAATAAAAATAAATTAGCACTTCAGTGACTAATTGAATGGCACTTACTTATGGTATTACTATGTTATTACTCATTACTCGTGTTATTAATGGTATTACTAATGGTATTACTTATGTTTATGGTCTTACTTTTGGTGTTATTAATGGTATTATTAATGGTATTACTCATGGTATTACTTATGGTTATGTATTACTTATGGTATTACTCATGGTACTATACTTCTGGTATTATTTATAGTATTGCTTATGGTATTACTCCTAGTATTACTCTTGGTATTACTTATGGTATTACCTATGTTATTACTGATGGTATTTTTGTAGTTTGGCTTTTTTGAAGAAATGTTATTTTCTTCATTCTTGTTGTTTTGAGTTTATACTTGTTGAATTCACTTATTGAAAGTTGCTTTGGATAAAAGTGTCTGCTAAATAACATGTGATGTAATGTAAGTAAGCCCAAACACAGGACAAGTTAGGCAGGGTTTCCAGGTCCAGTGTATTTCCCTTTTGGGCTTCATCCCTGACTCGTTCGACACGGACTTGATTGACGCTATAGACTATAGAGGGTATTTCTCACGCTGACAGTCTTGTCCAAGTCCACATGTTCCCATGCCCATAATTACCAGTCACACTCTGAGCTTTTGTTCATATTGAAGTCGCTGTCTGTCACTGTCCGAAGAGCATCACATCATTCATGTCTCATAGGGTCCATTGGACCTGGCTGTGTCTGATGCCTCCTGCCATGGTCCTGCTGATGCCCCGCCCACTCCTCTCTACCTTCTTCTGTCTCATGGATTGTGGAGGTCTGGATCGTGGTCCATGCCTAGAGGAACTATTCATACATTCTGTCATATTCATTGAATGAACATGTGACATATATTGCACATGTCCATCCTGGAGAGGGATCCTCCTCTGTTGCTCTCCTGAAGAGTTCTTCCCTTTTTTCCCGATTAAAAGTTTTTTTCTATTTCTCTGGAGTTTTTCCTGACCCGATGTGAGTTCCTGGTACAGGGATTTCGTATGTGTACAGATTGTGAGGTCCTCTGAGGCAAAGTCATAATATGTGATATTGGTCTGTGTAAAATGAACTGAATTGATTTGCTTCTGCACTACCCTTCGATTGAGAGAAACAAAATCCATTCCAAATCAATATTCAGAGAGAAAAAATGACCCTTGCGTGATCCTCAGGTCAATACATACCTGAATGGGATTGGAAAAGAAGGTTCACGTGATCCTCTCTTTGTTGTTAATCCGCAATGCATTCGATTGGGCAGTCGCTTATTCCTTCATTCATATGAAAACCACTGAATCGTTAGTATAGTGGCAAAGTCTGAGGTGCTGTCTCATCTGTTTTTAGAGGGTGCTAGACGATTAAATAATACTTGGTGTAGGTGTAGTTACTGATATACTCGACTAGAGATGCCTAGTGTTTGTCTGGTAAAATGTCTCTGTGAATATCTCAGTCAATACAACTCATGTTCATCCACAGATGGTGCAGGATCAGTGCTGCTTCCTGAGGCCAGGAGATGCAGAGAGGCAAAACTATATTTTATGTTCTATATGGAAATAAATCTAAGTCAAAATGACACTGAGCCTTTGTAATACCACACATTATTAAACATATACAATTGCTGATTTAATATATATATATATCGAGAATTGATTGGTCACAGGTCAGGAGTAACGGCTTTAGCTCAGTGGGGTAAGAGGGCCGTCCTGCAACCGCAAGGTTGTGGTTTCGATCCCCGCTCTCCCCATTAGTTGCAAGTCGAAGTGTCCTTGAGCAAGGCACTGAACCCCCAGTTGCTTCCCGGGCGCTTCACCGCAGCCCACTGCTCCTTAATAACTAAGGATGGGTTAAATGCAGAGAACTAATTTCCCCTTGGGGATTAATAAAAGTGTATATTCATTCATTCATATTCTATCAACAAGATATCAAGATGCAATGAAAGTTCCCTGTAATCAAATGTCTAAAAGCCATTTAAGTAACATTTTCTGGAGTTTGTTTTCTTTGTTACTGCAAATGAAAATCGGTTGCCCATCTGTACCAGCATCTGTCCGGATAAAACAAACAAACAGCATCCCGAGCTGAAAGGATCATGTCCACAGAAGTATTGTATTTCCCAGCAGACTCTCGTCATACAAGTGCCAGCTGGGAGCGCTTTGGAGGCGCAGCTGAGCTTTGGTTGTGTCTGGTTGCTTGGATACGAGGTTAACATGTTGGCACAAAGTAGAGCACGAGAGGTCTGTGAGGGTTCCATCGCTCAGATCAACCTCATTATCCCAAACGGTATTTGGTCAGGAGGACACACACACCTCCCAGTGAAATCAATAACACCAAATAGCCCAACAGACACAATAAGAGTAGGGATGCACCGATCTGATCGGCGCCGATCCATATCGGCCGATATTCCCATTATCGGTTTTGATCGGCGTTCTCAAAACGGCCGATCAGATGACGTAACATCTGCGAGAACTATCAGACGTTTCAATCGCAGCGCATCGCAACGGAGACGATGCGCCCGGCGAGGGCCGCAGAGTGCAGAGGTCCACGAGGGGATCCTCACGCACCGAGCGGTGGCCCTGTCCCCCGAGTTGAATCACTGCGTCAACTCAGCCGACACTTACATGTCTGCCCCTATAGACTGATGTTCACGGTAAACGCATTCGATCGGGAGCGCGCGAGGGTTTTGATAAAGTTAGCGGAAGGATTTAAGTGACAACATCCGGTTTTGCAAAGTTAGCGGAAAGAACCACGTGAAACAACATTCGTTTTTCAAAATAAGATGTCGACAAATCATACAGTAACATATAAAAGGAAACAATTAACTGATTTTGTATCTTAAGAGATCGTTTCTGAGATTTAGCTTAAATTATGCTAACATTAAAACATTTTTCCTGTACCAAGGAAGAGTTTATAAAAATAAGTCAGACTTTTGTATGTTATAACTAGAATGGGCACTCGGTAGAGCGCATACCTTCGCATATCACAAGATTGGGCATTGAATTATGAACATTTTGGCATTAGTTGCATGCCAATTGGACAAAAATGTATCGTGCTATGGTAAAAAAAAGATGTTGACCTTTCCATGACCTTGACCTTTGACCCGATTGATCCCAAAATCTAATCAAATGGTCCCCGGATAATAACCAATCATCCCACCAAATTTCATGCGATTCAAGAAGATTTTGACCTGTTCATGACCTTTGACCTTGAACTTTGACCCGATCGATCCCAAAATCGAATCAACTGGTCCCCGGATAATAACCAATCATCTCACCAAATTTCATGCGATTCGGTTCAATACTTTTTGAGTTTTGCGAATAACACGCATACAAATAAATAAATAAATAAATACACGGCGATCAAAACATAACCTTCCGGCATTTTCAATGCGAAGGTAATAAATAAATACACGGCGATCAAAACATAACCTTCCGCATTTTTAATGCGAAGGTAAAAAGTCCTGTATATAGATTTCCCCAAGAGTTCCAGGAAATGAATAATGCAGATGTGTTCCATACATATCTGAAATCCCCTACAATAGCAATCAAACAATGTTAATGTATCAATTAGGACATTTTTCAAAGTGAAAGTCCTAAATATTTAAAGAAATCTGTAATTTCTTTAATTTTTGAGGTGCTTTATATATGTATTTCCTCATAGTCCTAGGCAATAATATACACAATAAATCGAATGCTTCAATCGACACCGTGATCGGTGCTCGGTATTATCGGATCGGCAGATACTGATTTCAGTGATCGGTGATCGGCACCAAAAAACCTGATCGGTGCATCTCTAAATAAGACCATACCATGCTCATAATAAAACACAATTGGACAGCTGGGTAAGCAACATTATCCCAAACTTCTGTGGCGACAGACAAGCCTCATTGGGCCTAATTAAACCTCATTGAGCCTTATTACCTCATTGAGCCTCAGTGAACCTCATTGAATCTCATTAAATCTAATTAAATCTCAATGAAACTAATTTAGTCCAATTGAACCTCATTGCACCTCGTTTAACCTCATTGAGCCTCATTGAACCTCATTGAGCCTCAGTGAACCTCATTGAGCCTCGGTTTCACTTTCATGACAAGACAGAAAGAGGAACCGTTATGACGTTTGGATCTTTGATATTCCGTGTGGGTTTCCCCTCACGACATTCCCAAAGCCTTGCGAGTTAGAAATTGGTTCGAAGTCTGATCATATGACTCTCCTTCTACCTAATTTATTATATACTATTCATATATATATATCTCAATCTCTAGTTTCAAGTATTCTTCAAAACAGCGTGACGTTCATGTAGTCAACCAGAGCATAAAGAAGAGTTTTCTTTAGGGCGGGGCTGCCTTGTGATTGACAGGGTTCAGAGACGCCTCTAAGCAACCCTCAGCATTCCAAACATGGTCATGTGTGTTCAATGGTTGCCAAAGAAGCAACATGGCCATAATCCAAGATGGCAATGCCAAAATTGCCTTCATAACGGGCGGTCCACAAACCAATGGGTGACGTCATTATGGACGTCTTCATGTGGACAGACACTAGATGACAGATTGACATTCAAACATTATAAAGAGACATTGGTGATCCTCATAATGACGTATGTGATTGCTATCCACTTGATTGATTTTAACCACATTTTCCCTTCCTAATGAAAATACTTTAAAGAAAAAATAGAACTTATTTTTGTATCTGTCCCATGGTGCCCACGTGAAGGACACGGCGTTGTTCACAGCCTGATAGATGATGATAAACTGCGAGATTACTTGTGGACTCAAGTGTCCACACCTCCTCGCTTCCACTATATGCACGCACGCACACACACACTCATATAATGAACCCGGGCGCCGCGCAGGAGGCGGGCGTGCTGGTCCTCCCTTTTATGGTCTCGGTTTCCTTCCTGGAAGCCTCAGTTGGATGAGGAGAGCGCGCGCATCATCGTCCTCCTCCTCCTCCAGCGGCGCTGCGCTGCACACGCTCCGCCTCGCCCGGCATCCAGCTGCTGCTGCCTCCGCGGGAGACGATGGTGGTCAATGTGAAATAAAAAAAAGCAAGAGTCGCCTCTCTCGTTGGATACGGATGGTCTTTTCTTTTCTTCCTCTCTAGTTTTGGTTCTCGCCGATCATCTGTCTGTGGAATGGTCCGCGCGCTTCTCCCCGGGGTCGTTTCTCCACTTCTCCAGCATGGGTACTGCGGTGTCCAAAAGGAAGAATCTGAGGAGTGACGCTATATCTTCCGTGGCCGCAAAAGTCAGGTGAGTGTGTGTGTGTGTGTGTGTGTGGGTGCGTGCGTGCGTGTGGTCGCTGTCCCCCCCCCCCCCATTCCCGGAGTGGTCTAACACGCTCCGGAGCCACTCCGGAGGACAGAGTTCAGAGAGGAGTCTGCTGCCTCCAAACTATATTACACATGTGAAGGGGAAAGTACTAGAATATTACAGAACAGCTTCTTCTGTATGAAATGTTCAGTGCCATCTTAAATCCCACAATACCTCCTCCTTTACTTTGCTTCTGGTTTGATTTGAAGTGCTTGTTTCTCCTTCCGTAGATTCTTTGAGGTAAATATATACTTCATTATTAATCTTCCCTGAAAGTATGATGGCATCGTCCTTTCACACACACGTCATTTGTCTCAAAGAAAGCCTTGTTATGATTCCTGTGTCACATTTATTAGTCATATAGTGTAAGGAACATATTTATTTGGAGATTAAACTAATAGTCTGCTTTATTATGTGACAAAAACAATACTTTTGAACTCTGGGAAATAGACATATGTTTTGATTGTTTCTGATATTTTAATAATTGTTGTTGTTGATTATCTACAGATGATTCCATAGGTGAAATATTCACGAGCAGTTAGATAAACATCATTCAGTATGTTAATTAGTTTTTGAATAACACGCATGAAAAAGAAGAAGATACTCTTGTGTAAAATATTGAATTTGAAATGTAGTTGGGCTGGGAAGTGGTTAGCACAGCAAGAGGCTTTCAGTGGAGTTTCATGTGTTATAGCGTATTGGTGTTGTTGTTGTTGTTGTATTTAGCTCCGTTACGTATGTCCCTCTACACAAAGACTTTTAAAGATGTCCACTGTGCATGATGATGACCTGAGGAACAGCGTTGTCCTGTTGTTGTCTGTCTGCAGCCACAGACCTTATAATCCCTTTTACTTTACGCACCCCGTCTCCTCTGTAGACTTTCATCTGTACTCACTTTGACTAACTGTAATGGCGTTGATCTCGTACGAGTCATGAGGTCTCCGTGTCCCGGTGTAGGGTCAGCGTGTGCGGGGTGACGAGCGCTCTGACCTCAGAAACGACCACGAAACGCGTCCGCAGTCAGTCACGTGGAGGGATGAGTGAGAGTCGAACGGGATCTTCTCCTTCTCACCTGAAGCCACGACAAACTTGACAGCGCCACGAAGAGACAGCTTCAGGTCGGCTGGATGCAGGTCTGACGAGCACCAGGTTTCAAAAGCACCTCTGATTTACGGTTTATTATCTAAAGTGAATTAATGTGCGGGGAAATTATTTAGAAACTTTAAAAAAACATATAAATAAAATATATTTATATATATATACAAATATATATATATATATCTGTATATATGTATGTATTTATATATATATATATGTATTTATATATATCTGTATATTACATTACATGTCATTTAGCAGACGCTTTTATCCAAAGCGACTTACAATATATATATGTATGTATATATATATATATATAATATATATAAAGAAATATGTATATATATATATATAGAGAGAGAGATATATTTATGTACATATATTTATGTACATGATGTGACAACAGGGAGAGCGGCCAACCGGATCCAACTGGAAAAAGGGATCCCGGTGCTACTGTTGACACTAATGAGGTAGAAAATGATGAACCCTCTGGGCCGCCTCCAGGGACCGAGACCAGGCGAGAACCAGCAGTCGTCACAGCCAGCGGTGAGAGGAGAACCGGTGACCCACTGGTCTGGTGTCTTTATGAATCTAGAACTAAACAACAAGAAGAGCCGGGGGCACCCGAGCATCGTGCAACTAAATCCAACCTATACTCGATCTGTAAACCTGACGGTCATACGTGTATTCCAAACATTCTCTGTATCTCACTCTGACCACATGAAATCCCACAGCAGCCCAGTTGGCAGCGTGCTGTGGAGAGTTCACTGGCCAACACCTTTCCCGGATTTCTGGTGGGAGAAAATTGAGATAATCAGGTTTGCATTTGTTTTAAAAAGGTTCTTTCCAGGTCTGTACAAGTCCTGAAAAAAATGAAATCCCAAAAAGTTTTGGAAATTTGTTATATTCACGTGTTCATTTACAGTCCAAACAGATGGATTTCCACATCAGGGACAATAGTTTGATCAAACTATTGTCTCTCATTCATTTGTGTCATTTAAGGTTGTACTCTATGCTTTGGAATTGTCATAGTTAGTTTAACTACTGCATCTTTTCTCCTTTTCATGTATACACCGAGATTTCACGAAACGTTTGGTCATGGAAATTTGGTTTAAAGTCATGGAAATCCATTGGTCAATATGTGTATATACACCCTGTATACCTCTCGGCTGTTGACGACTTGTGGTGCTGTGTTCACTTTGAGAAACAGGCCAACCCCTTCTCTCTGGTTAAATATTGTCATTAAACTGACATTAAATCACGGACTCATTGTTTTTTAGTGCAGCTACTTCCCAGATGTCTAAGTCTTGAGCTCCTAGTGGTGTTATCGTGGTTGAAGAGGCCTACGAGCGAACTGGAGGTCCTGAAACATTCATACGCTTGTTCTTTCATGTTCTCTTTGTGTCCCGCAAAGAGAACCTTTGTGTCTATTTCAGCTCAGCACTAAAAACTAGGGCTGTCAGCGTTAACGCGTTAATCTATGCGATTAATTTGGCCGCGTTAACGCACTAAAATATTTTAACGCAATTAACGCAACTTTGTTTACTTCCAGTGTTCGTTGAAGTTTTTACACTCCTCTGAGTGTCAAACCGCGGCAGTACGGTTTAACACTGTTTCCGTTTTTAAAACAATTATTTCTCCGCGAAAATAAGGAGCAGAAATCAGTTTAAACTCGTGGATTAATCAGTCGGGTTTCCTCCTGCTCCTCCTTCCTCCCGTCTCCCCCTCCGATACACAGAGGAACGGAGGGGCGACGTGTCGGGCGTGGAAAGAACTCGTCACACGAAACCTTCAACGTGATTTGTCAATCCGTTTGTCTGTCAACATTTTGCGAAAAAAACAACCAATGAACACTCAGTAAATCACAAAGGACCTCCCACCACACAGCTGAGGCTCATTAGCAGCCTGTCAGTCAGAGAACCAGAGAACACGGCACAAGGACAACTGAGCCTCATTGAATAGAGCTGAGATTGTTCTGTAATGTTTGATGTATAACACGTGGGGATGTGTCATATGCAAAAGCCTTTAAAAGGTGAATTTACATTTTTTTTTGAGAAAATGAGCCCAGCCTCCAGAGGGTTAACATATTTGAATGTTAGTCAGTTTACCAAGGCCACTGGTTCTGCTGTTGTTCAATGTTAAAGATGACAGGACCAGTGGGGTCTCAAATATACTTCTTTTTTTTTACTAATCTGGATGTTTCACTTAAGAAACAATTTATCATCCACGATATTAAATACCTCGCTGGCACTTTATAGGTAGGAGCCTCTTTGAAAACATAGCTCTGTGTGAAGTTTTGTCTTTAAAAAGAAGAAGAAAAAAAACTTTTAATCGTGATTCATGAATTTCAAAATGTGCGATTCATAAGTTAATTTTTTTTAATCGATTGACAGCCCTACTAAAAACCCATCGTTACTCCAAACACACTGTGTTGCCATAGTTACAGAGACTGACAGTGACAATGTCCAACTGTCACAGGAAAAGACGCACGACATACGTGCTGCTGTTGCAGACAAGGTGAACTAGTTCCTTAGAGTGTGCTGAGGAGAGGGGTGTATGGAGGGATGGATGAGTGGATGGAGGGAGGGATGAGTGGCTGGACGGATAGATGAGTGGATGGTTGAAAGGATAGATGGATGAGTAGATGGATGGAAGGATGCATGGATAGATGGAAGGACGGATGAGTGGATGGATTTATGAGTGGATGCATGGACAGATTTATGGATGAGTGGATGGAATGATTAATGGATGAGTGGATAGATGGGTAAATGGATGGATTGGTAGTTCGATTGATGGATGGATGAGTGAATGAATTGATAGATAGAAGGACGAGTGGATAGATGGATCTCCCTAGAGTCCTCTCCAATCAAATGTATTTATATATCCGGCTTGCTGCTCCTGGGTCTGTCCGCGGTGCGCTGGTTGATCCCACAGAGAGCTCGTCATGGCGCGGCCTCCAGGCGGACGACACGCTGACCCTACACCGGGATACAGAGACCTTTCGTGGCATGACTCATACGAGATCAACACCATTACAATTAGTTAAAGCGAGTCCAGCTAAAAAAGTGATTATAAACTCTGTGGCTGCAGACAGACAACAATAGGACAACGCTGTTCCTCAGGTCATCATCATGTAAGGAGCATGGACATCTCTAAAAATATCATCTTTGTGTAGAGGGACTTGAGCAGTAATGGAGATAAAAACAACAACAACAAGCATTGTGGCGGGTCGTCTCCTTTTTCAAACACGTCACACTTGCCTCTCGGAGAGTTTTTGCCACGTCAATTATACATCAGTTGGCCTATACTGAGCTCCGTACAGTTTCCGCCTCGCCTCGCCGCCCCCCGGACGCCACCAAGTTTCATCCCGCCACACTGATTCAGAAATGTGACATCATGGGGGGCGGGGGAAGAATAAAGAACACAGTGACAAGAGGGAGATGTGTTCATAAGACCAAAATAGAAAGTATGGGGCGAGTGGTAAGTGGGATGAAGAAGGGAGGTATAGTAAGTAAAAGGAAAGAGTAAAGAGTGTGTGTTTTTATGTAATGGGCGAAGGTGGATTTACAGTGTCAAATTTATCACGTGAAATATTTTTTTGTTGTTGCAAGGAACTTGAAATAGATGCAGTTTTTTTCACAGCAAAACAAAATATATATTAGAGAAGGTATCAAGACCCGATTAACTACAAGCAGCTTATAATACACAGTTAAGACATCTAATTCTAAGGTGTATTTTCTGTGTATTTCTGATGGTTTACACTGACTTCAGAACGGTTAAAAATGTCCA
Source organism: Pseudoliparis swirei (assembly GCF_029220125.1). NCBI lineage: Eukaryota > Metazoa > Chordata > Actinopteri > Perciformes > Liparidae > Pseudoliparis > Pseudoliparis swirei. The sequence goes on along the minus strand of NC_079394.1, from coordinate 21,688,551 downwards.
TCTGGAGCCGACCAGCTGCTGTAACAAAACCAAAAGAACGACTGTATCTGCCGACGCGGCTCATCGACAACCAGCAATTGTATCAGCGGCCTAGCTATGTGTGATTTACTGGAGTTAAATCCCCTAAAACTCTCAAATAAACACGTTTTTTTGTTGATTTTGGCAGCTGGTAACATCATCAATCATACCAGACACCGATGGTCTAATATTAAATAAAAAGACCACATCAGCCCAAATGTATCGTGAAAGCAATATTCTATAACTGATACGGCAGCTATTTCTCTTTCTAGTCATGCAGTGTCATTGTGTAGAAGCGTGGTTGGGCGGCGCCATTTTTTTCCGACCCCGCTGTGCCCTCCCACTCCATAATTGGTCAGATAAGTGAGGGCACACTGCACGGCCATCTTACCGCACAGGGAATAATTATTGCCTACATAGTTATGTTATTAAAAGGGAAAAAACGGCTTTGCCCTCTGGTAGGGGAAAGAGAAATCCATCAAGCGGGAGAGGGAGAGGAGAAGGAAAGAAATGGCTGAACAGAAGGTACAAATAAAGTATTAGGAATATGACACGGGATCATTTGTCTCGCTTATCTTTAAGCTATATATCTTAAGTTGTTCTGACATAATGTCATTATCTGAAAAATAAATTGTGTATCATGTATATTGTAAAAACCATACAGCATCCGTCTGGCCTCAGCTACCAGTCTGTGAAGGGTTGGCTCGTGAAAAGGCTGATGAGATTTCATTAAGAGACTTGCTCTGCTCTACTCCACCAACAACAAAGGCCACAAGTGAGGCAATTACTCATATCTCCCAAGGGCCCCGTAAGTGGGTTCATCAGAAGGTCAGAAGGTGCTGGAAGGAGAGACAAACACAAGTAAAGTATCTCATCACAGTGATGCAGGAGCGGCCTCGGGTTCAAATAGGTCAATACCCATTTGCCGACTAAAGTTGGCTTTTGTTTAAGGAAGAGCTTTGTTGCCCTTGGGCAGGGGATAATAATCAGGAGATAATCATAATATAGTTTTGACTTTCAAGATGCTCCCAAAATCTCTCAACTGAACACACACTCTTTGTGTTGAAGGAAATTGAAGAAACCCAAATCACCTGATCACTAGGGCTGTGAAACGATTACAATTTGTAATCAGGTTAATCACAGGTTTCTGTGGATTAATCATGATTAATCCCATATATACATTCAGGGTTTTTCCTGGGTCAAAATGGGTCTTCGGTGCTCCCAAAATTTTTTTTTGCGCCCGTCTGTTCGTTGAGTGAGTGATCAGCAGCTGGCCGCTCGGTCCATTCACGCACCTCACAGTTGCGTATTGATCAGACAAGAAGACACGCTTATCAACTCCAGTGTTTCCCCTACTAATATAACAGGGGGAAATCTCACCACCCGTCACCCTGTAATTTTCGTCTACCCCCCCCCCCCCCCCGTCAACAATTCTCGGCTCGCGCGACAGAGCGATGCGCGCGCCGGCATCGAAGCTCTGCGGCGACCGCGATCGACATATTGAACACCCCTGCATTAAAACATTAAAGAGCCGAGAGTTTTTTTCAGCGTGAGAAATACGATGTGTGGCGGGAGTGCGTGAGTTAAGACCGAAATGCGTGAGTCTCACGCTCAATGCGTGACACTTGAGAGCCCTGCATTGCTCACCAGTGCGCGCGCCAGCATCGGAGCTCTGCCGTGCGAGCCGAGAGAAGAGTTGTTGACGGGGGGGGGGGTTGTGCAAGTGACTTTTTTTCGTCCCGATGTGCGCGCACACGCCGGCATCCGAGCTCTGCGGCGCGCGAGACGGAGATCGGAGTCGTGTTAACGCGACACGTAGAGACAGAATGACATGCTGCTGGTTCGAGACCACCAACAACAGACGGATTGGAAGCTCATTCTGCGCATGCGTTAAATGCGTAAAAAAAGTTAAACCTGTAATTTAATTAACTGAGTTAACGCGTTATTTTTCACAGCACTACTTATCACTAAACATAACATTTAATTTAGCTGACACTTTTGTCCCAGCTAGAGGGAGCAATTCAGGGTTAAGTGTCTTGCTCAAGGACACATCAACTAGGGCGGGGATTGAACTGCAATCCCCCTTTTTGAAAGATGGACCTGCTAACCACTGACCCACAGTCACCCCTTGACATTTTAGTTGAGTCTCTGCTCTATTTAACTAGATTTATTTAACTCCACTCTCGTAAGAATGGAACCATTAGCAGGTAAGGATGCAAGAGCTCAGTGGGGGGGCTTCATTGAGACGTCCTTCTAGTCGTCACCGAAGGTCAGCAGATGATATTATGCAATAGATTCAAGATTCAAGATTCAAGATGTTTTATTTGTCACATACACACACAGGGTGTGCAGTGAAATGAAAGTGGCAATGCTCAGCAGGAATGTGCAAGGGCAACAAGTACACACTATTTACAAATAAAAAACAACACAATATTTACAGTAAGTGTGTGTGTGTGTGTGTGTGTGTGTGTGCCTAAGAGGGGCAGTTGTGTGGGTCTATGTGGGGGTCCTGGTGAGGTCGGAGTTCACAATCCTGATGGCCTGAGGAAAGAAACTCCGTCTCAGTCTCTCTGTTCTTGCAGCGTGACTACGGAGGCGCCTGCCTGACCGCAGCAGCTGAAACAGTCTGTTGTTGGGGTGGTGAGGATCCTTCATGATCCTGCCGGCTCTGGTTCTGCACCTCCTGGTGTACAAGTCCTGCAGGGTGGGAGTGTAGTTCCAATAGTGCGCTCAGCCGAACGCACTACTCTCTGCAGAGCCTTCCTGTCCTGAGCGGAGCAGTTGCCAAACCAGGCTGTGATGCTTCCTGTCAGGACGCCTCTACAGCTCCAGAGTAGAAGGACTGAAGGATCCTCTGGGAAACTTTAAATTTCCTCAGCTGCCTGAGGTGGTAGAGGCGCTGCCTTGCCTTTCTCACCAGAGTGTCTGTGTTTGTTGACCATGTCAGATCCTCGGTGATGTGGACTCCCAGGTATTTATACCCGCTCACCCTCTCCACAGTAGTCCCGTTAATCCCCAGTGGTGAGTACGTCCTCTGTTGTTGTACCCTCCTAAAGTCCACAATCAGCTCCTTAGTTTTGGTGACATTCATGATGAGGCTGTTGTCCTGGCACCAGAGTGACAGATCAGCAACTTCCTCCAGGTAGGCCTTCTCGCCGTTGTCGGAGATCAGGCCCACCACCACTGTGTCATCCGCAAACTTGATGATGGTGTTGAGCTGAACCTGGCCACACAGTCATGTGTGTACAGGGAGTACAGTAGGGGCTGAGGACGCAACCCTGGGGGGATCCTGTGTTCAGGGTGAGGGATTTGGAGGTGTGTCTGCCCACCCTGACCACCTGTGGCCTGGCGGTCAGGAAGTCCAGGATCCAAGCACACAGGGGGGTGTTCAGTCCCAGCTCAATCAGCTTGCCGGCCAGTCTGGAGGGGACTATGGTGTTGAAAGCTGAACTATAATCAATGAACAGCAGTCTCACATAGCCCCCCCTCTGGCTGTCCAGATGAGAGAGTAATCAATGTTTGTTCAACAAAGTTGGAATGGTCATATAACCTAAATGCCTGGCCTCAAACAGATGTTAGTCTTTTTACCTTGGGGAGTTTAAAGTGTTATAATGTTCTCGGTGTAGTCTGAGAGACCTGTCTATCTTGATGGAAACATTTCTCTTTCACCGCATTTCCTGTCGGCTATTGTATGAAGGAATGAAATGTCCATTAACAAATAGTTGTATGACTTAAGCACAACAAAGAAAAGAATACATTTTCAATTCAATTTCAATTCAGTTTATTATATATAGCCCAATATCACAAATTACGAATTTGCATCAGCATGACAAGAGGCATCAGATCCAATGAACATATGAGACGTGAAGTCGCAAAGACTCTGGGGAGGAAGCAGAATTAGTAATATGTGATGGTAAATTCATCCATAAGGAAAGAGAAAAGAGGAGATACACGTAGGTGCTCAGTGTATCCTAATGAGACGTTCAACCCTGAGAACAGTGTGCGTACCACAATGGTGTCAATCTGAGGCGGTTCTGCTGTGGTGCCTTGCAGAGAGTGGACAAATGAAGAAGGAAGATGACCTCGGAGCTCTTTAGGACAATAAGAAAGCATCGGCCTTCAGTTCAACATATCAATAGTTTTGTTTTACGGAACGTACGTTCTTAAATAACATTAGTTATTGTAACAAACAGGCTTATTTGACTCCAAATCTTTTCTTTGATACTAAGTATTTGTGTTGCCCAAGTAAACATAAAAACCAAGTAAACCTATATTTTGAAAAGACACTAAGCATAGAACGAGCATGACCCACGAGAACACCGCCCTCCAACATCATAGTTCCAATCAATCCATCTCTGGAGTTGGTTTTATTTAGCACCTTTAAACCAATTAAATTTGAAGTGCATGACTTAAAAATCTGCAAACAAGTTGAGACGGTGAAGAAATGATATTAATAAATAAAAAATACAACGCTGAATAAACTGATCAGCTTTAAAAGTAGTGCGACATAAAATAAGAAATTAAATATGTATAAATACTAAAAACCAGTGCATGAAAAAGACATAGGATACCGCGTAGAATCACACGATAAAAAGCAAAACCAATTAAAACAAACAAACAATGAAAACTATGTGACAAGCCAGACTGAATACATACAATTTTGGTTTCTGTTCTAAATATATGAATATTTTCAAGCTTTCTCTCTCTCTTTCTCTCTCTCTCTTATTTTTAAAGGTTTCTCTCCACTGCATAAAGTAATAAAGAAGTGCTGTAATAAAGCCAGCATGCCATAACATCATTGCAGTGCACCACATATCTATTTACGTCTCAGTTATGGTTTTCAATTATTGTTATTTGATTGTCACAGGTTTACGTTCTGAAATATAATCTAAACAACCCAGATGTTATATCGCTAACAGCAACACTGGACCGTGGCTAGAGCTAATCCGGGGGTGGGGGGGGGGGGAGATTTCACTTTTCAAGGCCGATGGTCTCCCGAACATTTCCTACAATACTTAATATTAATAAATTGTACAATTTACAACTATTTAACATCACATGTCATGAAAATGAATGACTCAGCAAGTTAGCTTCTCAAACCTTGTAAGAAAAATTATTAGAAACGTTTCAGTCTAAGGCAGCGGAGCGGTGAAATCGCAGTCTTTTTGTTTGTCCTCTGGCCCCCTCCTCTTCCTCTCCTTCATTATCTAGGCTGGGAGCGGAAACATGTTTCAAGGAGAGCCGCCTAATATTTAATTACTTAGAGTGTCATAGCAGGCGGGCACGTAGGCCACGGCAACAACACAGCAATTCCATTTCCCTACACCCCCACCACCCCCGACCCCCCCCCTGAGTTCCATACCTGTGTGCATGTAGAAAAGCCTAATATGAAGGAGTGGGCAGCCTGTTTCATATTTTCTTTCATTTAATTTTTTTACATGTACACTCTGACATTGTGGGAGTCCGTCTGTATATCGGCGCGTGCATGTCGATGTCGGAGGGAGTGGGAGGAGAAAAGGGATTACAGGCCGAGTTCTTTCTCCATGGGTGTGTGTGTGTGTGTGTGTGTGGACACGTTCCCAGGACCCCCCGAAAATTATGGTGATCAAAAGTATGTTGTTGTTCAATTTAGAAAGTGGTGTCCCCATGTGACAGCTCCGAGTCAAAGTCCTCACAGGGCTGTGATTACAAGTATGTGTGTGTGTGTGGCCTACATAATGTATGGTGGGTACTACAATTGTGTGGGTGTTTCAACAAAAGTCTGTATCTCACTACCGAGTACAATACTACGCACCACAGTGAACTAAAGAGTTTCAATATCGCTCTTCAAGGAGAGGTTAGACCGACATTCGAGGGCTCCTTCATTTTTGGCCAATTCAATATAAACTATGGTGTCACAATATTGTGAGTAATGTTCCACTTTTCAATGGAGGGTAAAAAATGTTGACCTTGTGAAGCCCCTCCCCCCTGCTTAGTGATTCATGACATTATTCAGCAAATGGAAGGACCCAAGTGGAGGATACAAAAACTAGCCTCCGCTCAGAATATGATTCAAATTAATTCAGATTTGCTTTACAATATGTGTAAAGGTTGATGTGTTGAGGTACGTGTTTTTTTTAATTTAATGGATCCATAAAGGGGATAATTACGCTGTCAACTTATCGTACCATGTCTGAATATGACCTTTTTAAATGATCGACTTTTAATACAATATTTGGACATGACCGTAATGATATTTACATCCCTTCAGTTTATTTTGTATTGCCCAAACTGACAAATTTACCTCAGAGGGCTTTTACAATCTACGTTGGTTTCAAAGACATTTGGAACTGAAGAATAATATATCCGTTGCTCTCTGAAAGGGTTTACTTACATTATTATTCTATGACATTATATCAGTGACATTAAATGGTCTTAAAATTGTGATAATATCACCATTATTGCCAGGACAATACATTGTTGCTTGGTTAGGGTTATCTAGGGTTAGCTAACCCTTTAGAAAGCGGAACATTAAAGCTAACCATAACCCTTTAGATGGCAGATCATTAAATGGTCTTAAAATGACAATAATATCGCCATTATTTCCGGGACAATATAGGATTAGGGTTAGGGATCGGATCACCTCATGAAAACCGTCTTTGTGTTTGAGTCATTCTGCTGAAGCCTGACGGCAGCAGTGCTGAGAGAGAATGACCCGTGAAGCACTACATCCAAGAGCCCTCGTGTTCTATAAACCAGACAGACAGTCTGCCACATACATTCTCCTGCCAAATATGTTCTTTTAAAATCAAGTATATATGTATCGGTATATTTATGCGAGAGTCACTCACAGTCCCCTATGGAGCCCGTCAGCTGTGCAGGAGAGGGTCCCAAGCTGTCTGCCTTGTGTTTCCAGAGTCTGGATTCAGACGTAGGGTGTTCTACTAGACTGGTAGCATGTGATGACGGCCCGTTTGTTTGCAGAGGCTCTCGACTCTGTGTTTGTGGGGCTCTTTGGGTTAACTGCTGCACTTGTTTTGTCTCCACAGAGCAGCCAGAGCTTTTGGGGAATACCTGTCCAACGCAAACCCAGAGAACAGCAACGGAGCAGGTAGGGGATTCATTCAAATCATCCTCTTCACACCCGACATTGAACACCGGTACCACCGGGTGGCACGGCCGCGTTTGTACAGTTGCAAATGTCTCCGGGGTGAAGGTCCTGTGACCCACTTGGTGGCACGTGATGGGTTAGACGTCGTGGTTATTTTGTGCGTGGAGATGAGCTCTCCAGCTGCGGTCGCAAAGCCTCGAGGCAGCACATTTGTTTCGCACAGGGACGGACGGATAAACTTTGCTGAGCCACTTCCGTCCCAAACTTTTGTATCCACACTTCAGATTAAAAAAACCCCACTGCCTGCAGCGTTGCAGCTGCTCAGTCCACGAGGAGGAGCGTTGATCCTCCTCGACCCTACGGGGCCGGAGGGTTTTTAATATTTCTCGGCTCTTCCGTTTCCAAACCTTTCATCGGTCTTCACCTGCTTATATATTTTTTTATATCTCTCAGCCACCTTTCTCCTCCTCCCAGAAGCTTTGCTGGCTTGCTACTGTTTACCTCTATCCTGCCAAAGAATCCCAAACAAACGGATCCCTCTGTTCATATATACTTTAGCTATTTATCTGTGAACAATGATCTCCATCTTCTTAATCTTTCTCCTTTCTACCTCCAGATCACCTCTTGTCCGATACCTTCCCCAGTCAGGACTCTCCGTGCGTTGGTCACCTGCACGACAGCGTTCTGACTCCACGGATCCTCAGCTTACCCATCGCTAAACCCAACCGGTCCAGCCATTCCAATCCCAGTGCTCATCTGCAGCCTCAAGCGAAAACCCCCCAGGCCCCTTTGTGCCCCTCCAAGCGTCGACTCTCCGCCGAGCGCAGCCTCTCCACAGAGGACCCACCAAGGCCCCAGGGACCTGAGAAGAACGCGGCGGTGAAACCGGCCAGGGTGTACACCATCACCAGAGAAGGGGGAATGACCCTAGGGGGCCGAGGCAGCGAGGAAAGCCTTGAGCTGGAGGTGCTGAAGGGCTCCAGGGTGCAGCCTCCGTCCCAGGCCCCACCAACGGCCGACCACGACCCTTCCTGCACCAGCCAGCCGTCCGCCACCGCCGCCCGTGGCAGCCACCACCGTAGCAGCCATCACCGCAGCAGCCATCACCACGGCCACCACCATCAGGGGGGCGCGCCGCCGGCCCCGCCACAGCCACTGCAAAGCTCGGGGAGCGCCGGCAACATCCGGGACTGGGGGATGAGGAGAGGGGGGTCGCGGGAGGACTACACCCCGGACTGCGTAACCTGCATCCGGGCTCCGTGTCAAAGCCAGCGCTCCCTTGACCTGGACCCCTCATCGCAGGATGGAGGGAAGCCCCGCAAAAAACTGGAGAGGATGTACAGCGAGGACAGAACGTCGACCGATGACAGGGGTAAAGAAAAACAACAGCTATATATTCTTATGTAAATACATAAAGTAGGACCTGTGAAATACAAAACCGACTCTAAATATTTCAAAACAAGGTCTTTTTCTGGGCCCGTTTCACTTCACTCGAGCCTCCTCTAATTGTACCGCTGTTGTTCTGCTCTTGTGTTCTGTGTTCGCAGAGGAACATCCTAATAGCTGGTTCCCCAAAGAGAACATGTTCAACTTTCAGACAGCCACCACCACCATGCAGGCGTGAGTATGGCATGGAGCACCGCCCCCACTCCCACACAGCGGCGCCGTGTTGGCAGGAAGTGTCTCGGCCTGTTCTTTCCAAGACTTGCAGCTCAAAATGTAGTAACATTTATTTTAATGAGCGTTCACACATTTGTTCTCACTTGTTGGTTTCACCCAGATATGAATCCTTTATAACGTCTTAACATTCCACTGTTATGTTCATCTCTGAGTTATGGAAGTTGTCGGCTTCTGAGAATGAAATGACTGTTTTAAGTTTTCATGTTGAAGTTTTTGTCAAATTGACTTCACTGCAAAAGTGCAACCTAATGAGCTTATAATCCAAATAACCAACTCACATTACATTACATTTTGGATTTGAATGATTTCAGTACATTCCTAATGAACGAGTGCATGACAATGGCTCTTTTCATGCTCATTTTCATAATGGTCGATTCCTCAGAAGAAGATTGGGAGATTTATTATTCGAAATGATCGAAGTTCTAGATAGTAACAGAACTAACAGCGCACTATCCGCCGACAGCGCTAACATAGCATGTACATGTAGGACTACAGCCCTGACAGAGCTAACAGCGCACACTACGTCAACAGAGCTAACAGTGCACACTACGCGTACAGTGATAACAGCACACACTATGCCTACAGCGCTAACAGAGATAACAGCGCACACTATCCCTACAGCGCTAACAGAGCTAACAGCGGACACTACGCCAACAGCGCTGACAGCGCTAACAGCACACACTATGCCTTCAGTGCTAACAGAGCTAACAGCGCACACTATGCCTACAGTGCTAACAGAGCTAACAGCACACACTACGCCTACAGCGCTCACAGAGCTAACAGCGCACACTACGCCTACAGCGCTAACAGAGCTAACAGTGCACACTACGCCTTCAGTGCTAACAGAGCTAACAGCGCACACTACGCCTACAGCGCTGACAGAGCTAACAGTGTTTTCCTGTCGAAGTCGTAATAATAGAATATTTATAAACAGAACTGAGATTATGTTAACAAGCCGACACATTAAATTGCGATGGGAAGCGTCTTCACTATTTATTTTCTATTCACAAAACGGTGCTGTGTCGAGCGCTGTTGTGACCGGTTCTTTACTGCGGTCCATTTATATCCAAACAGTACAAAACTTTTGTGCAAAATCTTGGAATGGACCAGATTTAGAAAAGTAGATAATGTGTCTTAGTTATGCACACACACACACTCTGCTCATCGTGACTAGCTAATTATCACCTATCACCCAGATCTCATAATTATGGCCCTCAGAGAGACAAAGCTCCTCACCCCTTGTGATCCTTCCCACTCGTCTCTCCCACACTCCTTCCCCCCCATATGTCAGAGCCTCTCTCCTCCCCTTTTCCATCTGTTTCTACCCGTCCCTATCGGGGTCAGCCTGACACATCCCCCCTCCGCCGACACTGGCCTTTGATTAATATGAAGCTGTGTGCTACAGTTTTATTAACTACACATTGAGTGTAGAACTGATCAACCATGTTTCTGTCGCCCATGTTCCCCCCCCCTCCCCCATGTGTTGATGTGATCAGGTAGTTGTGTGCATTCTCATCCTCCTCCGTCTTCTACTGTTTGTCACTCCGTCCTCCTCACTCTGATATCTTCAGTTGATATGTAATGCCTTTTTGTGTGTGTGTGTGCGTGAGTAGAATATCTGACATGCCCTGTTGCTGACTTCTCTTTCATTTCGTCCTCTATTCTTCTTCCTCTGACTCTCTACGTGGTGGATTTCCAAAACCACGACCGTAGAATATCGTGAGTAACTCCTGCGACCGCCGCCCACTGTTCCTTCCTTGTCACTGCTCTTCCTTTCTTCTTTTTCTTTATATTTATTTTATCCCTCACTCTGTCGGTCGGGGGTTACACATCTTCAACCCTTGTGTGGCTTTGTGCTCTTCAGTCTGCTGTGTCCTTAACCCCCCCTCCCCCTCTGTGACCTCAGTACCTGCTGGACCAGGTGTTTGAAGTTCTAGAGTCAGTCAACAGGTAGCATACTGTAGGAGTGCAATTCACGACAACAAATACATTTCAAGAAGTTAAAATGTGGATGTGATGCTGAAGCTCGTCCGAATGGGGACAGTTGATGAAAGATCTGGCTCCTCACAGCATTTCACCTCCAACACTCTGGGTCCATACATTCTACATTTACAGCCATCAGTTTTTTAGGTACGGTGGTAAGGAGGCGAGGGCGCGGGTCGTTTTCAAATTCTCTGCGTTAAAAGCTGCTCGGCTGCTCTATGGTTGATGAGTTTTACACATGTTAAAATCGCAAGTCAAAGATGTTTTTTTCTTTCAAATACATAAAAAAAAGAAGAGCAACTCTTGGAAAGGTGGAAGGTGGAGAACTACACTTCCCTTGATAGATGAAGGTGTTCCCATTCCAATTCCACGGTTGTAAATGCCTCTCATACGGCCTCAGACGAGGTTGCATTGTGTTACGTTAGGATGGGTTCATGTGCTATTCGCTAAATATTAGTATTGGGCGATTCTAATTTCCAGCAGGGTGTGTTCAAATGCAAAATGTAAAATTACAAAAAATTCCAAAATTATTTAAAATATATATATATTATATATATAATATATATATTATATATCTTTACACAGTAAGTGGTAATTGCTAAAATAAAAATGGTCTCAAACTGCAAAAGTTTTTATACCTGAGTAATGATACTGCTGTCTAGTGTTAGCTTTACATACGCAGAAGTGTGCATAAGTAAATATATATATATATATATATATGACCGTTATATCTTGTGTCTTGTATTTAACCCTCAGTAACGTAATATGCCATATCTATTTTAGTAAATGTGAGGTAAACACAATAAGTGCAACTTGTTGCTGCTCATTTTTGGTGAACTGCATGATTTCATTTGAAGTTTTTACATTACTTTGTGGCAGCATTTCTCAAACGCATTACCATCACAAACACGACCGCCATAAGAAAACTGAGAAATATAAATGTCGACAAACACTCCCACCCCACCACCACCGTTTGGTTTAATTTAGAGGTTCTCTCAGGGTTTTTTACACTTTCAGATGATGGCAGATGGTGTAAGTAGCGACAGGCTGAAGGAAGAGACACTAGCTATCGGATATAAGCGCTGTGTGGACTCCGGTGACTCGGGCCTATTGTTCCTCATTCTAAGCGCTCATCGTCTGTCTGTCCATTGTCAGTCACGCGACAGGACTTCATTTCCAAAAAACGTTGTCGCGGATGACTCTCATTGTGTCCGACATCCTGTGAAGAGCCGTCGGCCGTGCCCCTCTGGGAAAGGCACACCGAATGCTGACCCACTTCCAGACCACGACAGAATGAGAAGTAACAAGACACCGGGACAGAGCCCTGTATGTGAGATCGGGGTTTCAGTATCGAACTGGAGTTGGTCGGCTATACTCGCTTAATAATTTAGTTGAGCTAACGTTGGAGATGAAGGGTGGGTTTCTTGGTGACTCAGTGTCTCTTCCTGTGGATCTTGCATTGTGGTCATAGTGTGTGTGTGTGTGTACCTCTTGATCCACATGTCCTCTGCCTCTGGTGGATGCAACTTCCCTGTGCTGCTAACTCTAACCTCTCTAAACCCTCCCCCCCTCCCCTACTAACCCGTATGGGCTTAAACCCCTGCCAGCCACAACTAAGTGGAACCTTAGTGTCCGAACCCAACTGGACCCAAAGGGTTGGAATCCGCTTAATGTCTCTCGAATTGGTGGAATTTCAGTAAAAAAACTAAACAAACGCTGTTGCTCCAAATAAAAAAGTTTTCGGACGACAGGATAAAGGATTTCTGAGCTAAATCAGTTTTCTAAACAGAGGTTTGGGTTCAGTTTGGGTTCCGCCAAAATTAAATTTCTTTCCCCCACGGAATCCACTTAACGCTTTGACGTCCTGGCAGGGCTTTCCGAGGCATTGCTGAGAGAAAGAGGCGGAAAAGAGAGCAGGATGCTGCCGCCATGATGGAGAGGTACCGTGTCCTCGCTGTCCTGTCCTGTCCTGTGTGGTGCTTCACCGTCCCTGTGGCAGAAACACCCCTCTATTATGGCACAAAACCACTTGGTTTAAGTCCGGGACACGTTTGTTGTTTGGATTTATAAAACGGTACCCTTGTTCTGTAACTTGCCGTTTGTTAAGGACGTAAGTTACGGAACTAAGGTGTGTTCAAATAAGTCACCGTTGACTTTTGGTTTCACACGGGACAAGAACAGCGTTCTCCTGGGTGAAAGTCCTGTGTTTGTTTCAACCAATCTCATTAAACCTGACTCCTGTCATAATGCCCACAGACACTAGAGGTTGGAGAGATCTTAATCTATTTGTATTGCCGATCAACCTTGTGAATCGTCCCCTCTTTAACCTTCTAATGACGATGTCATACCACATCGGGAGCCTTCCGTCTGCTAGACTTCCAGATTTTTTTGATTTATTCATTCTTCCTGGATATTTGTGCTTCTACCAGTACGCTAGGTAAATAAGTAAATACCATTAAAAGTCCATTTCTGAAAGATTTTTTTGGCAGTGTTACAAACAGAGGATAGGGTTTTTAATTGGATCTGTATCTGCTGAAAAAAAGAGTTGATTCAAATGCAAAATTAGACTAGGATCGTCCCGTCCGGTGAAATCAAAAGCACGGTTCGCGGTGGAACCTGCTGGGTGGAATATGCCCAGTGGAACCTGCCCGGTGGAACATGCCCGGGAGAACATGCCCGGTGGAACCTGCCCAGCGGAAAATACCCAGTGGAACCTGCCCGGTGGAACATGCCCAGTGGAAAATGCCCAGTGGAACCTGCCCAATGCAACATGCCCAGTGGAACATACCCAGCGGAACCTGCCCGGTTGAACATGCCCGGAGGAACATGCCCAGTGGAAAATACCAAGCGGAACCTGCCCAGTGGAACTGACCAGTTGAACCTGCCCAATGCAACATGCCTGGTGGAACATGCCCAGTGGAACCTGCCCAGCAGAAAAAAAACAATGGAACCCGCCCAGTGGAACCTGCCCGGTGGAACATGCCCAGTGGAAAGGACCAGTGGAACCTGCCCAATGCAACATGCCAAGTGAAACATGCCCAGTGGAACCTGCCCAGCAGAAAAAAAACAGTGGAACCCGCCCAGTGGAACATGCCCAGTGGAAAATGCCTGGTGGAACCTGCCCAATGCAATCGACCGCTGGCTGTCGAGGTGGTGCCCAGCGAATAATGTGGGCTACGTAGACAACTGGAAGACTTTCTGGGGAAAGCCTGATCTGATGAGGAGTGACGGCATCCATCCCACGTTGGACGGAGCGCGTCTCGTTTCTGCAAACATAACCAAGTTGATCAACGGACAGCCATATCTGTGACAACGCAGGGTTAATGTCATAAAGCAGAAACAGAGTAGCCCCACGCCCCTGTCATCCCTGTCACCCAGTGTCCCCCATAGCACATCCTCCCGGGGCATCCGCCCCTCTCACCCAGTCCCTCCCAGAGCTCCATAGAGACTGTGTCTGTCCCACGGCCACTTAAACTTAAATTAATTCTATCAAAAGAAAGCAGAAGAGGAGTCGTACACAATAACCATATTCAAGTTAACACCATTATTTCAGCAGTGCAACAAAACAGGACTATTAAATGTGGTCTCCTAAATATTAGATCTCTGTCATCTAAAGCTGTGTTACTAAATGATTTAATATCAGATAATCACATTGATTTATGTTGTCTAACTGAAACCTGGCTGAGCCATGAAGAATATGTCTGCCTAAATGAATCGACTCCTCCAAGTCATATTAATACTCACATTCCTCGAGGCACCGGTCGAGGAGGTGGAGTAGCAGCCATCTTTGAATCGAGCCTATTAATTAATCCTAAACCTAAATTACACTACACCTCATTTGAAAGCCTTGTTCTTAGTCTTTCACATCCAACCTGGAAAACACTACAGCCAATTCTATTCGTGATTCTGTACCGGCCACCAGGTCCATATTCAGAGTTTATATCTGAATTCTCAGAATTTATATCAGTTTGGTTCTTAAAACTGATAGTTATTATTGTAGGAGATTTTAATATCCATGTGGATGTTGATAATGATTGCCTAGGTGCTGCATTCATCTCATTGTTGGACTCGATTGGCTTCTGCCAGAGAGTACAGAAACCCACTCACAGCTTTGGCCACACGCTTGATCTTGTTCTTACTTATGGCGTTGACATTGAGCATTTGAAGGTCTTCCCACAGAATCCTCTTCTGTCAGACCACAACCTCATAACTTTTGAATTTATACTACCGGAGTGTACTCCGTTAGTCAAAAGTTTCTACACCAGATGTCTAACTGACAGTGCTGTAGCGAAATTTAAAGCGATTCCTTCTGTATTTGATTCGATACCACGTCTCAATATAACAGAGGACTCCTGGTCTAACTTTAGTCCGTCCCAGATTGATCATCTTGTTGACAGTGCCACAGGCTCTCTGAGAATGACACTGGACTCGATAGCCCCTCTAAAGAAGAAGACAGTGAGGAAGAGGAGGTTTGCTCCCTGGTATAACCCTCAGACCCGCAAACTGAAGCAAACGTCACGAAAGCTTGAACGCATATGGCGTTCAACTAATCTCGAAGAATCCCGCTTAGTTTGGCGAGATAGTCTTAAAACTTATAAGAAGGCCCTCCGTAATGCCAGAGCAGCCTATTACTCATCAGTAATCGAAAAAAATAAGAACAACCACAGGTTTCTCTTCAGCACTGTAGCCAGGCTGACAGAGAGTCACAGCTCTGTGGAGCCGAGCATTCCTATAGACCTCAGTGGTAATGACTTCATGAACTTCTTTAATGAAAAGATTTTAACTATTAGGGACAAGATTAATAATCTCTTGCCCTTAACCAGTGCCAATCTGTCCTCAAGTGGAATGGCCTTGGAAACCGCTGTATGCCCTGGTGTATATTTGGAGGGCTTTTCTCCCATCAACCGTGACCAATTATCTTCAACGGTTTCTACTTCGAACACGTCTACCTGTCTCTTGGACCCCATCCCGACGAGGCTGCTTAAAGACGTTTTGCCTTTAATTGGCAGCTCTCTATTAGATATTATGAATGTGTCTCTGCTAACAGGCCACGTACCACACTCCTTCAAGGTGGCTGTTATTAAACCTCTCCTGAAGAAGCCCACTCTGGATCCAGAGGTGTTGGCTAACTACAGACCGATCTCTAACCTCCCTTTCCTCTCCAAGATCCTTGAGAAAGTGGTCGCAAATCAGTTGTGCGACTTTCTACATCATAATAGTTTATTTGAGAAATTTCAATCAGGATTTAGAAAACACCACAGCACCGAGACAGCACTGGTGAAAATTACAAATGACCTCTTAATGGCAGCAGATAAAGGACTCCTCTCTGTACTGGTCTTGTTAGACTTTAGTGCTGCATTCGATACCATTGACCATGACATCCTATTACAGAGACTGGAGCAGTCGATTGGCATTTCAGGCATGGCACTAATTTGGTTCAAATCCTATTTATCAGATCGATCACAATTTGTATTTGTAAACGATGACGCCTCGATAACCACCAACGTTAATCACGGAGTTCCACAAGGTTCTGTGCTTGGACCAATTTTATTTACCTTATACATGCTTCCTTTGGGCAATATTATCAGGAAACATTCCATAAACTTTCATTGTTATGCAGATGATACTCAACTATATCTATCGATAAAACCAGAGGAGAGCAACCAACTCGGTAAAATTCAAGCATGTCTGAAAGACATAAAAACATGGATGACCTGCAACTTCTTGATGTTAAACTCAGACAAAACCAAAGTAATTTTAATTGGCCCTGAGCACCTCAGAGATCAATTATCTGGTGATGTGGTTTCTGTAGACGGCATTGCCCTGGCATCCAACACCACTGTAAAGAATATTGGCGTTATCTTTGATCGGGACTTGTCCTTTAACTCCCACGTAAAGCAAATCTCAAGGACTGCATTCTTTCATCCACGTAATATTTCAAAAATCAGGCACATCTTGTCTCAAAAAGATGCAGAAAAATTGGTTCACGCGTTCGTTACTTCGAGACTGGATTACTGCAACTCCTTATTATCAGGCTGCTCTAATAAGTCTCTTTGGTCCCTCCAGTTGATCCAGAATGCTGCAGCTCGTGTTCTCACTAAAACTAAGAAAAGAGATCACATAACTCCTGCACTAGCTGCTCTGCACTGGCTCCCAGTAAAATCAAGAATCACTTTTAAAATTCTTCTCTTAACCTACAAAGCCTTGATTGGTGATGCACCATCATATCTTAAGGAGCTTGTAGTACCATATTGCCCCACTAGAGAGCTACGCTCACTAAATGCGGGACTACTTGTAGTTCCTAGAGTCTTAAAAAGTAGAATGGGAGCCAGAGCCTTTAGTTATCAAGCTCCTCTTCTATGGAACCAGCTTCCACCTTCAGTCCGGGAGGCAGACACAGTCACCTCATTTAAGAGTCGACTTAAGACTTTCCTCTTTGACAGAGTTTATAGTTAGAGCTGAATCAGGTTCACTTGGTCCAGCCCCTTGATATGCTGCTCTAGGCTTATAGCTGCCGGGGGACGTTTTAGGATGCACTGAGTACCTATCTCCTCTTTTTTTCTCTCCTTAAGGATGAATTTTCATCTCTCAATCACACGTTACTAACTCTGCTTTCTCCCCAGAGTCCTTTGACTTCACGTCTCATGGGGTCATCGGACCCTATGAGACGGCATAGATCATATCTGCCTGATGGATCGTGGAGGTCTCCATCGTGGAATATGCCTACTATGAACTATTCATACACTCTGTCACATTCATTGAATGTATTTAAACTCTAAATCTGTCCTTCTGTACACATTACATCTATTGCACCTGTCCATCCTGGAGAGGGATCCTCCTCTGTTGCTCTCCTGAAGGTTTCTTCCCTTTTTTTTTCCCCTGAAGGGTTATTTGGGAGTTTTTCCTGGTCCGATGCGAGGTTTTGGGGCAGGGATGTCTATGTGTACAGATTGTAAAGCACTCCGAGACTAATTTGTAATTTGTGAAATTGGGCTATACAAATAAACTGAATTTAATTGAATTGAACATGCCGAGTGGAAAATGCCCAGTGGAACATACCCAGCGGAACCTGCCCGATTGAACATGCCCGGTGTAACCTGCCCAGTGCAAACTGCCCGGTACTCAGAACTCTGAGGTTGATAAACATTCAAAGCAGGATTTAGTTGTTCCTCAGGTCAACACTACATTTCTAGCTTAAGCTAGCAGTAACGACAGCGGTTGCTGCTGAATGAAAGATTCCTCCTACATGACAATCCACTGTTACGAACGTCACACTCTTCCCCGTTGGTGTGTAACGCCTCCTGACAACCAGCAACCGGATACAAGAACATGTTAAAATTAATAACACCGACGACAGGAGTCACGAGAAAGGTTGATGAAGCTTGATTTAGATCTGATCAAAGCAAAATGATGTCATGCTAAAGGCAGATTTCTTTCATAAAGTCCTTTCTCATCTCTATCTTTGTGCCCTTTTTATGCCACCATATATATTGGTGAACAGTTTCTGTGCTTTTACAGGGGGTAAAAACATTCCTTGCTCTCTTGTCCTCCTCTGTGTGTGTGTGTGTGTGTGGGTGTGGGTTAACCAGTGTTCTTCACTGAATACTGAAGTGTCAACGTGGGGTCTATTACTGCTCCGTGAGCTCTCCAAGTAAACAAATCAATCAATATTTGGCAAACAACCTCACAGCCAGCAAGACATTTGATGTTCGAGTCTGTGCGTATGTGTGAATGGTATTTATTTATATATTTGTTCTTGTGTGTGTGTGTTCTGGACTGTCACATACTCTCTGAATGCAATGTGCCTTTCTATTAAAATAGAAAGGTACATCTCAGTTAGTTTCCCCAATGGACATTATGCATGTTTGAATAAGCAAGACATTCAGTGTTTCATGTTTTACTGGAAAGGTCACCACCAGATTGAGAGGGTTGGGTGAGAGTTGCAGTCACACACACAGACGCATGTATTTAAGTACGCCCACACACACATACACACATTGGCATGAATTTGACTCGGTAGTGTTGATGCACGGGGTGTAAATACAACGCTGGCTGGCCGATGGAACCCCCTCCCACCTCCTTCTCTGAGTCATCCCGCTATTTCAGGACTCACGACTCCTGTGATCAACGCTCACACGTCAGTGGTTTTTTGTGGAATACCTCCAAACTGAACTCTTGGACACAAATTAGCTGGACAAAAAATGCACGTGGTCAGGCACTTCATTTTTTTTTTTTACTGTGACACATCAATGGGGCCGTAATGCTGTTTGGTTAGGATTTACACCAATAGCATCAGGTGATGAGACTTAGTGACGTGGTCCATTACAATGGCACGACGACAGAGACTTCATGGGAAAAGCTAGTAATAACTGACTACAGGTGGGTCCTATTAAAAATAATGAGCTGTGGGGTTTGTGGATCGGCCGTATCAGTCGTCTCGAACCTCATCAGTTTCTCACAGCTTTGTGTCACATCTTTTAACTTCACCTCAGTGCTCTCGTCGCCTGTACACTCAACAACTCCTGTTTAATTGGGTCCGACAACATCAGAGAAGCAGTTCAAATGTCTTGTACTTGACCTGATGGATTTTTTTTAATTAGACAAATAGGTCATTTCTATTTTTCTCTGTCCAGTAACAACCAACGAGTTTAAGAGTTTAATTCCACTTTTTCTTGCTGTTTGTGTTTGACTTGCACCTGATATTTTTTCCTTATTCGATGTGAGGTCCTGGGACACGGATGTCTATGTGTACAGATTGTAAAGCCCTTTGAGGCACATTTTTTATTTGTGATGGTGGGCTGTATAAAATAAACTGAATTGAATTGAATATTTCAAAATTTCAGGTCCATGCCTAAAAAATACCTTTGCAAGCTGGTAGTGTCCCACGTATTAAACAACATTTTAAAAAAACATAAATCGGGATATTTTCTTTCCATAACCTATAGGATTTACATTGTTGCCAAACAGTTCTCTGCTGTCATGCATAAAACATATTGGATACATTCCAATCTGAAACGGCTCTTCTCAGAGTCTCCAAAGACAGAATGATTTTTTTTAGTCTGATGAGGAATATTACTCTGTTTAGGTGCTGTTGGACCTGAGTAGTAGATACTGTAGATCACAGCATCCTGACTGAAAGGCAGGTGCCTCTGGGATAGGAAGCTTTTCTAGATCTTTGTTCCTCCATGTCTAAAACTGCTGCTCTTTCCTTGCGGTGTGCCTCAGGGTTTTGTTTTGGGTCCCATATAATTTGCTTTGCAGACATTTTTTTTATGTTTCTCGTATCAAGCATAATCCCATTTGGCCCACTCTGGTATCCTTCACACATCATCATGGAAAATGTCTCCAAAACCAGGCAACTTAACGATGTCATATTCATATATCTATTCCTTAATTTAGATTGATCAATCTAGATTGATAAATAGCACTTCATGTAAAAAGAAATATACATTCTTGATTTTGGGGGGACCTTCCCATTAAGGTTCTTGTTTTTACATAATATAAAGAGCCCTGCATGGCAGGGATGTGCAGATCCGACTGTTTCGGTCCCGATACCAGGGATCTTTGAATTGGTATGATATCAGTGTTTCATTAATAAGCTGTAGGCCTCACTCTGTGGAAGAGAACGGCATTAATTATAATGATATACTAAAACACAGCTTTACTAACTCTGTAATGCCAAATGTAACAAATAAATACATACATTTATTTTAGAGTTATTTAAATGAAGAAATAACAAATTGCGCAACATCCAGAAGAAAAGAGAAATTGCTTTTTTGCTAGGAGAAGCTCTTGGTTTCATACCGTAGCTTAATTTAAAAAGTGACAAACATAACACAAGATATAACTGTATTTATTGTTGTGCAGAAGTGGCAGTATGAAGGAAAGAGTGAAAATATGAAATAACAATAAACAGATATTTAAAATGTGAAGATATACATAGTAAAACCTATATTCAGGGGTTTAATGACCCACTTGCACCCAACTGAACGTCAGACAAGCTTTGATGAATAATGAAAAGCTGCCTTTTAGGCCGCACATTGTTCCACTTAGGGCTGCTTCTCTATTCCGCTTCCTGCCCTGCTTCTCTTCCTTTTTCTCCCTGCTGTCCCACTCTTCTTTCTCCCCATTTCTGAACCATCATTTTGATGCAAAAGAAATTATGAAAAAAAACTGATGGGCAGAGAACGAGAAGATGAAGATGGAAAAAGGAAATACTAAAAGATGATAATTCAGTTGAATACAATAGCCTTTTGAATGGGTCCGAAACTACTCGTCCCTCTTGGGGATTCTAAAGAACTTTAATATGACACGTCTGAGTAACTTCAAACACTTTGTCAATCACTCTACTGGCTTCTGGAGATGTAGAAGCAAAGGATTGGCACCAAAACCACTTGGTCACTTTGGTCCTCTTTGAATGCTAACATGTTAGCACATAGCATGTAAAGTTATCACCGCAGATGGACTTTACTCCTCTTATTAATATGTGACCAGATGTGATTTAACCAAGTGGTATTCATATATGTGTCACTGGTGTCCACATTGAGACCAGACGGCTCCGTCCAACTTAAAGTACTCGATGTAGTCCCAATGACAGTTTGGCCAATCAGATCACAATGGTCTTTCACATTGTCTGCTGGTAGCCTAACAACTACTCGCCAATCCAAACAATGCAAGGTGGAAAGACAATTAAAGACATTAACAAAGTATGTATCACTATTTATTGTCATTAGTTATTGGATTTTTAAGGAAAAAGGGACAATTCAAGCCCATCTGGATGAAAAATGTGATTCCACCTGCTGGTCAATAAAATGGATTTCTAATAGTTTTTTAAAAGTTGCGTCCTGTTTGCTATACTGTTGCTTGTATTGTGGGACAAAAGTATAATGCATTAGAATTAGTTTCTCTAACAATAATTTGTATGTTATGTTTATGTATTTTATATAACGTATGATAAAAATGTTTAAAGTTCACATTATATAAATTAGGCAAAGGACACACCTCATTTCCGCTAACGTCATTGTTTGGATCAGGACATAAAGAAGGATAAAGGGTAAAACACACTTTTAATTGTGCAGCAGAGGAAATATGTTTCGTCTGTCAAAATGATTGGGGAATTGCAAAAAGTTATTTATTTTAGTAAAAACAGAAGATACTTTTTTAACCCTTGTGTTGCCTTCGGGTCATTTTGACCCGATTCAATATTTAACCCTCCTGTCGCCTTCGGGTCAATTTGACCCGATTCAATGTTTAATGTCGGTGTTCTTTCGGGAGTCAACAAACAAACATAAAGTACCTCACACTTAAACTTGGAAAACAATATTAATTCTAATAATTTTCTGGAGATTTTAATAGCTGGGGTCATATTGACCTCAAGGGTAAAATATGTTGGTAAATATAAAGGTAACAGGAGGGTTAAACATTGAATCGGGTCATATTGACCCGAAGGCGACAGGAGGGTGAAACATTGAATCGGGTCAAATTGACCCGAAGGCAACACAAGGGTTAAAACATCAGGCACTCTGAAGTATACGTTAGCATAATGTATGCTAATACATTAGCATGTGCTACTGGAGATTTTGGTACAAATCTTCTTGTCACTGCTCTTGCTCGACTTTCCCCAGTGTGTTTTCAACACATCTGGGTCTTGTAAGTTGGAAACATTCTTTAATTCCCTGACTCGGCTCTGTTCCTCATTCTGGATTTCCCTGTCTTCTTTATCTCTTCCCTAAAATGGTAGAAACTTCCGCAAGCACCTCAGGATGGTGGGCAGCCGCAGGATCAAGGTCCAGAGTAGGTCCTCCAGTCTGTCGGCATGTATGTGTGTACAGTACGCTGATGTCAGTGCATTTTCATGCATTCATACTCAAACATGTGTGCACCCACACATGGGAATGCATGTGTGCGTCATGCATGATGCAGCATATTGATGTTGGAGCATGTTTATGAATGAGATATGACCTTTTCTTTAAACTCCACGTTGATGGTGATTTGGTCAGTCTTCACTGAAGTGTTTTAGACCAGTATTTGTATGTGTGTGTATCAGTGTGTACAATTGCTTTAGGAAAAGGATTGTGTCATTTAAAAAAATTATTTTTGTGCTGCAAACGTGCCAAATTGAGTGCCAGAAGACGTCTGCAGATCTGTGGATCTTCTCTCTCTCTCTCTCTCTCTCTCTAGCCATTTCTCTGTTACGTTTACAGTCAACAAACATGTGCTGGTTTTGTTTGAAGTTTTCGGTAAATGCTAGAATCAATCAAAACATAGCCAGAAAGAGTTAAATATTCACTACGTCAGAATTGTTTTGGGAAAGGCGTATCTCATTCAGCGCATTAAATCTTTTTTTTTGTCAAAGTAAGAAAAGAAAAAAGAATATATATATATATATATACAGGACTGTCTCAGAAAATTAGAATATTGTGATGAAGTTCTTTATTTTCTGTAATGCAATTAAAAAAACAAAAATGTCATGCATTCTGGATTCATTACAAATCAACTGAAATATTGCAAGCCTTTTATTCTGATTTATTGCTGATTATGGCTTACAGCTTAAGAAAACTCAAATATCCTATCTCTAAATATTAGAATATCATGAAAAAGTATACTAGTAGGGTATTAAACAAATCACTTGAATTGTCTAATTAACTCGAAACACCTGCAAGGGTTGCCTGAACCTTGACAAACACTCAGCTGTTATAAATCTTTTTTTTTACTTGGTCTGAGGAAATATTAAAATTTTATGAGATAGGATTTTAGAGTTTTCTTAAGCTGTAAGCCATAATCAGCAATATTAAAAGAATAAAAGGCTTGCAATATTTCAGTTGATTTGTAATGAATCCAGAATGCATGACATTTTTGTTTTTTTAATTGCATTACAGAAAATAAAGAACTTTATCACAATATTCTAATTTTCTGAGACAGTCCTGTATATGTTTTTGCATCAACCATTCTAATGTGATACTACAATATGCTTGTGTTTTGGATCTTTGCACACATCGAAATGACTTTTGGAAATTGTGATGGGCTTATTTCATTTGATATTTCTTTTTGTCTGATTGATGAAGCAAAATAATATTCACAAGTTGCAGCTTTCAGTCAGGAGAGTGCTCGGTGTCACCTGCAACCACACCCAATAATAATCAATAAACTATTACTGGATTACCACATGAAGTAAATATGTAACACTAAGGCCAGTCAACAGGGGCTGTTACACTGGGGTTGATGATCATTTAGAGTATGTGTGTGTTTGTGTGTGTGTGACACTCCCCACTCCCCCCAACTCCATCAGCCTTTGCCGACCGCCGAGCCAAGAGCTTCAGCCGCTCGTGGAGTGACCCGACACCCGTCAAGCCCGACTCACTGCATGACTCCAGAGACAGTGAGTGGACAATCTGTCAATCACAATCACAGCGCAAAATACAATACTGCATAGAATATACACGCTTTGACACTTATGCATATGACTTTGGATGCAATTTTTGCAAATGTACTAACTAAAAAATGCAAAGATTGAAATGCATCACAGAATATATTATATGAGGAGGGATCCTGAGGACTGAGGGAAAGACAATCGTGATGCTAAGAGAAGTCACTTCAGTTCATCCATAAAATGAAACCACGACGGAGGCTGATTGGTGCTTTGGCTTGAACGTTGCTGCCGCAAGGAATTGTGGGACAGCATTTTCTCCTTTCCTTCCCTATGTTAAAGCATATAGGAAAGGAAGCAATGAAGTACCCTTTCCGAGCACCTTTTCTCAACATTTAAAGTGTTTTTTTCTGGCAAATGATTAGGGAATTGCAAATTTAATAGGATTCAGGTACGTTGACCAGCTCTCAACACTTAACCAGAATTTCAGTCAGTTAGGAACCCTCTAAACCAGCGGTTCCCAAACTCAAGAATGCCGCGGCCCAATTTGAAATCTGAAAATCTTCTGCGGCCCACCCAAGCCTTTAATCACAACCAGTGCAGCTGCTCGCCATGTTGGTGCCCTAAGCATAACTCCTTCATGATGCCCCCCTGAGATAGGAAAGTGACCCACGGCGAGCGTTGTCGACGGGGGGGGGGGGGGGGCTAGTGAGAGTGTGTGCACCTGTGTGCGCGGATGTGTCGGCGCGCATCACGGCAGAGCGATGCGACCCGAGAAGTGTTAACGGGGGGGTGGGGTGCTGAGCGATTAAATATATCTCTTGTTCTGCCTGTTTTGTGATATACATGCCTAAAAGGCGCCTAATATTTAAAGACTGAAATAATATCGGCATTATAATTATTATAACTATGAGGATTTTTTTAGTTGACTATTTTGTGGTGCCCCCTCAGGACTTGGTGCCCTGCGCGTAGTGCGCGTTATGGGAGCGGCGGCACTGATCACAACTCTGATCAAAACATAAACTAGGAATGATTAAATGACCTTCAGAATTTACCCGATTAAAAATGTATTAACCGACAATGTATGTTTTGTATACCATTTACTCCGGAGCTCATATATATTTACTTTAATACTACAAGAGGGCGCCCCATTTGACATTGTTTTGTTTGGCGGTCAGAAAAATAGGTCAGATAAAAGAATAACACGTAATTGAAATCATAAATATTTTTATATTAATTTCAAACTTTTCCAAATTGAAAATTAAAAACATTTTATTTATTTATTGTAAATGACCTCTCGCGGCCCACCTGCAGTACCTTCGCGGCCCACCAGTGGGCCCCGTCCCACACTTTGGGAATTGCTGCTCTAAACAAACTATTATTCGACTGTTGTTGTATGTTTTGTCATTGTGTGTCTGCAGTTTATCGTTTCTTTTTGCCACCCATTCACTCAGCCAACCCGGTTGTCCATCTGCCTGTTGGCGTGTGTCGTTGCCGTCTGGATACATCAGGAGAGCGTCGTTTTGTCCCTTTGTCTCGTCTGCCGTCTGATTAGAACTCTGCTCTGTCACTCGCTTTCCGTGCTGGAAAAATAAGCGCTTTAAATAAAGGCACACGCTCCCCTCTAATCTCGTTTTTGTGTTATCCTTTCATCTCGCCCTTTGTTCCTGTTTGTGTTTGTGTGTGAGCCAGGTGGTGAGCTTCAGAGCTCCTCGGGGACTCTAGATGAAGGGCCGGACGAGAACGCCGACTGGGAGGATGAGAGGGAGACGGAGAGGGCGGCCTGTGAAGGAGAAGACTTCATCCCGCCAAAGATCATGGTGCGGATGTCAATTCACACATTTTTATTCTGAAGTCTAACTGAAATATAGGAGTATAAGGGTTCTTCTGTGTGTGTCCTTACTTTCTACAGCTGGTATCCTCCAAGGTCCCAAATGCTGAATATGTCCCGAACATCATTCGTCGGGACGACCCTTCCATCATCCCCATCCTTTATGTGAGTAGCAGCCCCTCCTTTGTGAAGATGTTTCTGCTTTATTGATCCATCAAGTTCTTCATTGGTTTAAAAAAAGCAAGAAAAAAAAGCAATCTTTTTAGATGGACTAACGCTGAAGATACAATCCGATATTCTAACATTCTCAACCATGAGGTACCAGCGTGGCCACATAGTAGTCAACAGAGAACTGCTGTACGTCTTCTTCATTTTAAGTGAAACGTTCATGGTACCCAGAACTTTCCTACCTCGATAATCACCTTATGAACCCTCGTATTTACCTCGTGACCCCTTGGAGGGTCCCTGACTCCGAGGTTGGGTACCACTGTTCTAGGAAATAGGGTTGTAATGTTAATGATTGAGGGAAATTATTTAATTCTGCCTTTGTCGTAAGTAAAAAAGTTGATGTACCTTAATATCAGAAGTCCAATTATTATTATTGCCTGTAAATGATGAAACCTTCTGTGTAGAAAACCAGCAGTTTCCTTCAACTTTAATTTCTGCTCAGTAGTTTCATGAAATATTAATTATGTGTTAAACTTTTATTTAAAGGACCATGAACATGCCACGTTTGATGACATCCTCGGTGAGTATGACCGTTTTTCTCTTTTCATTATTGAGCTCTCAAATGAAAACGACTCTCCTGGTTTAAAAGTGGAAAAGATGAGGGCGGAATAAGTTTCAACTTGCTGGAGGGCAGAGATGACTCATTGTTTTTGTCCCTGTGTACCGTTCAAAAGTTTGGGGTCCCTTAGAAATGACTTTATTTTTCAAAGAAAAGCACTGTTTTTTCAATGAAGATAACATAAATCAAAAATACACACTATACATTGTTAATGTGGTAAATGACTATTCTAGGTGGAAACGTCTGGTTTCTAATGAAATATCTCCATAGGTGTATAGAGGCCCATTTACAGCAACTATCACTCCAGTGTTCTAATGGTACATTGTGTTTGCTAATCGCCTTAGAAGACTAATATCTGATTAGAAAACCCTTGTGCAATTATGTTAGCACAGCTGAAAACAGTTATGCTGGTGATATAAGCTATACAACTGGCCTTCCTTTGAGCTTGAAGTTTGAAGAACAAAATTAATACTTCAAATATTAATCATTATTTCTAACCTTGTCAATGTCTTGACTATATTTTCTATTCAATTTTCAATTCATTTGATAAATAAAAGTGAGTTTTCATGGAAGACACGAAATTGTCTGGATGACCCCAAACTTTTGAACGGTAGTGTATGTGTGTGTGTGTCAAGAGAGAGCCATTGTGTGTGTCTCACCATTATGGTTAAGTGGAAAAGGTGACCTCTCTCTCTCTCTCTCTCTCTGCTTGTCCCTTGCCCAGAGGAGATCGAGAAGAAGCTGAGTGCTTATAGGAAAGGCTGTAAAATCTGGAACATGCTAATTTTTTGTCAGGTGAGTGACAGGATTGACAGGGCAATATTGTGACATCATTGACATTCATATCCTAATTAATATAATATATATTTTTTTTTCGAGTTGGCTTGCACTTCTGCTTAATTAGTCTTTATGGATCTAGGGATGGACTCACATCAGCTGCAGGATAGCAATACGTTTTATGTATTATTTTTCGACACATCAGGAGGATCGTGATTGGCGGAGGTCATAGGTGGTGTCAGGAAAAGAATAGCCCTATGACACAAAATTAAGCATAATAAATTATTATTCTCTTATTACAAAGAAATGCAAGTATGAAATATAAAACATATACATTCAACAAAGGGATTTAAAATTGAATTAACAGTATCGCCTCATTATTGTGCACATGGAAGAGAAATTGCTCACTTTGGGTTCCTGATATCATTTGCTGAGAATGAAGCAATACCGCCATGGAGCTAGAGGCCCGAGAGCAATAATTATTTACTCATTCTGTTGAAATATTACATTTCTGTTTAGCTTTCCAATGCTAAAGTAAGATCTTCTGCAGAAGTGTCCTTTAAAAAAAGTGCCTGCTGTTTCAATTTATCCACAACTATCAGCTCTTCATATCATTTCTTTACCTTATTGAAATATTCAGTTTTTTGCCCCATATTCCCAGAAGAAAATGTAAAAAAATACAAATTAATTTTTTCGCGAATATTTTTCCGTTACAGACGTGCATATTGTTGTTGTGATATTTACGCAAATCTCAACCCATACAGCCAAAACCCCCAGTGAGATGAATATTCTGAAAGCACTGTTTACAATCTAAATTATCCTAAAAACCTGCATAATATTGGCATATCCCACGTCTTAATTGGAATAAGGCCTATTTTGGAACAAAAACCTAATATGCTTTGTGTGTTATATTCTGAATATTTCACCAATCCGAGTAATAGTTGAATATTTGTGTAAATTGAAGCAGCTTGTTTCTGGGGATCAAGAGGTGGATCCTAGTTCTCACTTAAGTGTACAATTGGAATATGTCCCATTAAATAAATAATATTAATACAAGGCAACGTTAAGCTCTGAGAAGCCAGACAAGCTTCAGGTGGTTTTAGTTGGTTGTGCCGATCACAACCAATTGGATGCTTGAGGCTTGCCAAGTAATACCAGGAATGAGGCGACCTTTATATCTCTCTAAACATATAGTAACACAAGAACCTTTCCCCAGGGCGGTCCGGGCCATCTTTACCTGCTGAAGAACAAAGTGGCCACCTTTGCAAAGGTGGAGAAGGAAGACGACATGATCCAGTAAGACTTCCATTATGATACGGACACCCGTCGCATTAACATGTAATATTTAGGGCTGTGAAACGATGACAAATTTAAAGCATATTAATCACAGGTTTCTGTGGATTAATCCTGATTAATCACATATTACCGATATTCTCGGTATAGTTTTGTGAGAACATGAAGATTTATGACAAAAGACGGATATATACATTTATACACAGGGGTGCACATAACTTTTTCAGTGAGTTACTCAGGTGATCAGGTGAGTACCGGGAGATGGTGTTTGGTACTCACTCCATATGTAGCGTCAGCTTTTGTGACGACCACCTACGGGGTGGGGGGGGGGGGCGGGTGGTGAGTGTGCGAGTAGTGTTAACGCGACACGTAGAGACAGAATGACATGCTGCTGGTTAGAGACGATCAACATCAGACGTATTGGAAGCTCATTCTGCGCATGCGTTAAAAAAAAAAACTAATTAATCCTGTAATTTAATCATAATGCATTATTTGATGATGATGATGATGATATATTTATTTGTCGTTTGCCAGAGTACAGGTACAAAAGCATCGAAATTACAAGAAAGGGTGGATGAAAGATTACAGCATAACATGAGGGAAGAAGGCGAGAAAAAACACCAGCCCCCCGACTATGCCCGAGAGGGGTACAGTGGGAGCAGAAAAAACACCTTAGCACATAAGCACATACATTTTAGACATGACTTGCAACGAGTAGGAAGGGGGGAGGGGAGGTAATCCAACAACTGGGTGATCTAAGCCCATCCATTGGGGGCAGAAGGTAACCAGCACCGACAAGCAGCCAGCGCCAACATAGCAGCGCCCGCACAGCCCCGTCCGGTCCCACTGGGGGTGAAAAGCAGGCGAAGGCGTGGGATGGGGGGAGGGGGGTAGTGAATGCAATCAGTATTATTGAAAGTTCGTGTGCGTGTTCTGGTATGTCGTCCTCCCCAGGCCACAACAGACAGAGTTCTCAGTCCAAGATGGTCGTTGCCATGGAGATAGCCTTGAAAGGTCCTGGGAGAAAACAACCACAGGTGTCTGTGGATAGGGGAAGGAATGAGAGGTTCTCACTTCAGCGATCTTCAGGGAGTTGTTGTTCCCAGAACGGCCTTGGCCAAGGCACCGTTCTGGTTGAGGGAGCGAAAGCAGATAAGATTGGGATTGTTTGGTCTGCCAGCAGCTACATCCAATTGCGCACCTACTATTCCACCACTTTCCTCCCATTTTCCAAATCGATCCAATTTCGTCGGGCAGCCTTAGGGGCTTTTAACGCTGTCACCGTTTCCTTAATTTTCCGATAAACCAGGGCAACGCCAAATCCAAACAGCAGAAATCCTGTAATCATAGTTCCGAATAGGTAGGTGTCATCTACGTCCTCCACGGAAAGGCTGCTAGGCACACGACACGTCCATCGTGTAACCAGCTGCAACGTCCCGGCAGGACGGGCAGGTTCCCCCAAACCCAAGCTTCGCCGAGAACGGTGTCAATTGCGTTGAGAGACCAGTTGATCAGATGATCAGTTGATCGGTCCATGGTTTTTAGTTCGAAGAGCGATGAGGAGAGAGTCTCTCATTATTTTTCACAGCACTAGTAATATTCAAACATCTTTCACTTTCACAACATTTTGATAAAAAGTTTTTGAAATTTATCTTTAAAAATAAATTAATTGACTCTCAACCCATCTCTTGTCCTTATCTGTCTTCCAACTATGTACCGTCTCTCATGCATGTAATGTATCGTAATCTTTCATTTTGTGTACTCTCTCTCTGCTTGTGTTCTGGCCCGGCGGCCGGGTGTTCTGGAAGCAAGGGCGGCTATGGCCAATTGATACAGAAACTGAGGAGGCCTCCCACATCATGGGCTACTACGTGCTGGGCAAGCGCCTTTGAAAAAAGGTATCCAGTCCTTTATTTTCAATTATCAATTCATTTTGTGTATTACATAAACAAATACTCAGAAAGGCCAGCTTCTCCAATCTTGGAGACAACAAAGACAAACTCCACGCTCAGAGTGCACCTAATGGACCATAAGCAGACATGTGCACTCACATACATCTCACACACACAACGGCTGTAGACAAAAGCCGCAAAAGCGCACCGCCCGTTCTGCAGGTCCAGCAAAAACGAAGCCAGTTTATTTGTGCATGCGAAAGATAAAATAACGTGTACGTTTCTTTTCTTTATTTTTCATGTGTCATTGGAAGAGGTGTATGAGTTGTGTCTTAACCACAACCTTGTGTGGCCTTGGCTGCAGCGCTGATCCTGCTGGCAATGCCGGAGGACACCCACACACACACACGCACTAAAACACCCACCCACACATACACACACACAGAAACACGCACGCACACACTGAGAATAGAGTCCTTGACACCCACTCAATTAAGCTAAACCCACTCTACATGCTCACATCTAAGCTACATCCTCACACTCACGTGGCCCTGTCACAACCCCCTTCCACCACCCAGACAAAAAAAATAATATATATATATATACAGGACTGTCTCAGAAAATTAGAATATTGTGATAAAGTTCTTTATTTTCTGTAATGCAATTAAAAAAACAAAAATGTCATGCATTCTGGATTCATTACAAATCAACTGAAATATTGCAAGCCTTTTATTCTTTTAATATTGCTGATTATGGCTTACAGCTTAAGAAAACTCAAATATCCAATCTCTAAATATTAGAATATCATGAAAAAGTATACTAGTAGGGTATTAAACAAATCACTTGAATCGTCTAATTAACTCGAAACACCTGGAAACACATTTTCAAATGTTTGATTTTGTTTTGCTGTTATAAATCTTTTTTTTACTTGGTCTGAAATATTCAAATTTTATGAGATAGGATTTTAGAGTTTTC
The DNA here is from genome assembly GCF_029220125.1 of Pseudoliparis swirei. Taxonomy (NCBI): domain Eukaryota; kingdom Metazoa; phylum Chordata; class Actinopteri; order Perciformes; family Liparidae; genus Pseudoliparis; species Pseudoliparis swirei. The sequence goes on along the minus strand of NC_079394.1, from coordinate 21,656,859 downwards.
TTAAGCTGTAAGCCATAATCAGCAATATTAAAAGAATAAAAGGCTTGCAATATTTCAGTTGATTTGTAATGAATCCAGAATGCATGACATTTTTGTTTTTTTAATTGCATTACAGAAAATAAAGAACTTTATCACAATATTCTAATTTTCTGAGACAGTCCTGTATATGTTTGCATAGTAGCGTGCCAACACAAACTGAAATATTCATATTTGCTAATGCAGCCCTTTCTTCAGCCACGCGTACCGCTGCTCTCTTGTGATTGCTTACCGATGTACTGGTCAAACTGTAGACCTCCTTTTTTACACATTACTAAAGCGCCCGAATGCCAAAATAGCCGTGACGGGGTAGAAGGCCACGTCATGCATATTGTATGCGTGTGTGTACCGCTCAGAAAGGAACTGTTCAATGCAGTGTGAGGCTGTCAGGGTGGTAAAGACAGAGGAGGAACAAGCATTAAACTGGTTTTAAAAGCTTGTTAAATGATGCCACATGTTGTATGTTATTATTAAAGATGTAGATTATTTATAATGTCATATATTTAACACTGCTGGACTTTTAATTTGAAAGGCATCCATTGAGTTTGTGTTAATAGCATAATGATGTAATAACATATTTACTACACGTCTCTTTTAGATAAAGCTGACTCCTATCTGCAGTTGAGCTAAACAAAGGCCACTATTGTATTGATTTCATTAAATACATGTCGCACGTTGCAAGCTGGTATCCTGAAAATGATCCCATTCTACCAATTCCACTCCAAAAGGAAACATTTTCTCCCGATCTACGTTCGTTTTTGACGTATCACAAGTCTTGGGAAATGGGTCAAACAAACACAGGACTTTCACCCAGGAGACCACAACTAGAAACGTAACAAACAAGTCTATTTGTTGCCTATACAAAAAAGTATGTATATTTGTTTGAATTAACATCGTTAACTGTGCTTTTCACTGGAAAATGGTGTCCCTGGAAGACATGGTGGCACATTGTTAACAGCCATTGGATACCAGGATCAGATTCACTTCTCTCATAACGTTTCTACAGGCTACCGGCAGCTTCCTACTGAGCTCCAGGTCTGCTCACCACCCCCGTCTGTGTTCAGGCCCCCATCATCATCAAACCACCTGCATGCCATCAGCCTGGTCCACCTTCACAGATGATGCACACTTTGTCTCCATCTAATTTTTTTTCTTCTTCCCACCCGTTTAAAAAAAAAATGTATGGCTGTATTTGTCATCCTTCATATGTCAAGTGATACAAAATTATACAGACCTGCTGGTTGCCTGGCAACCCCACAGTGACGTAAAGAGAATAAATGGTCAGGGACACAACGTATATTTATATATTGTATCGGAGCTAGAAGGCACATTGTGATATTATCACAGAGAACAAAGCTATAGGACGAAAGCATGTCGCAGCCTCGAAATCTTCAGGAAATATATACTGTATATACCCACAGGTTCTCTGACGGAATAACTTCAATGTTTTAGCAAAAATACTATTCTTATATGACCAAATGGTTTCATGTATTTTCAGTCAATGTAGAAAAGATCTGATCTTGAAGTCTGAGGCAATATTATCTTTATTGATGCATGCAAATGCATCTGTCACAGAGTCTGAAAATAATTTGGTTTAAATTAACCACGTCAGGCTTGTTTTCCCTCCTTCGAGCTGCCCATGAATGCACGTTTAGGTTGAAACTGAGAAATCCTCAATAAAAGAAGAAAAAACCCCAAAAGCATTACAAAAACAACTAAACTTGACAGATCTGCTGCACAGCCTTTTGGAGATGAAAACTGCCAAATGCCGTTTGGCTGCTGGGCTCCATGTTTTGATGGAACGACCCCAGGGAGTGAGAGGAGGGAGAAGGGCGGCGAGGAAGAGGAGGTTTCATCAGGTCTGACAGGTCTAAACACACAATGGAAGGATACAGTTGATTTTGTTTGCCGGGTAAAACTCTCAAAGAACAAATGAGAAATAGAACCACAGGAGTCCGCAGGTATTTGGGATCATGTCCCCCTGTCTCTGGTAGTAATTAATAACTGTGTCTTTAGAAGTATTTGTGGAGCTTCAGAGGGAACGTCGCCCTCATTTCCCCGACATATGTCCTTGCCTCCTCTCCCCTTGCATTGGTTTCCTAGAGAAGAGACAGAAGGCAAAACGTGGACACAGTTATTATTCGCCCATCGACTCCAGGACCAAGCGTTAAGATTTTTAAGCTCAAAGGTGAAGGGCACCCTGACCTCGAGTCCGACCCCTTCTCTTAATGTCTCAAGAAATGCCTCGTGGGAGTTTCTTTTTAAAATCCAGAGACCAAAGGAAGTCCTCACAAAACATGTTTGTCGGCCATAACTCAAGAATGAAGTTGCTAATTATGACTAATAGGAGAGAGTGAAATAATTAGGCGATGCCATTGTGGGTGTAAACTACTATTTGAAGGGTTGGCGGAGGAATACAACTTTGAGGCGGTAATTTTCTTAAAAATACAGATAGCCATAGAGATACTTTTATCTGAAAATTATTTATTAGGTATTACCCCTTGACATGTGGTCACAAGGGGTGATTACAACGACAATAACATTTTAAACAATTGGACCGCTATATGTTCTTTGCGAGCTCCCTCAAGAGCCAAATCCAAGCGATCCTTAATTCCTAGTGGGTTCTGATTTTTATTTGTCAATTCTAATATTTGCAGTTTTTCTCAAATACTTTTGTGTTTTGAATTAAGTTCATTAGCTGGAATTCAATTCAGTTTATTTTATATAGCCCAATATCACAAATTACAAATTTGTCTCAGAGGGCATTTTACTATCTGTACACATACGTCATCCCTGTCCCAGGACCTCACATCGATTCAGGAAAAACTCCCAAAAAATAGAAAAAAACCTTTCACAGGGAAAAAAGGGAAGAAAAGTTCAGGAGAGCAACAGAGGAGGATCCCTCCAGGATGGACAGAAGCAATAGATGTCATGTGACCAGAAGGAATCATTACAGAGTTGCAACACATTCAATGAATATGACAGAGTGTATGAATAGTTTGTAGTAGGCATGGACCACAATCCAGACCTCCATGATCCATCAGGCAGATGGAGGTAGAGAGGAGGAGTGGGCGGGGCATCAGACCCAGCCAAGTCCAATGGACCCTATGAGACATGAAATCACAAAGACTCCGGGGTTAATAATGTGCAATGGAGAGATGAAAATTCATTCATAAGTATAGAGAGAAGAGGAGAGAGATGCTCAGAGTATCCTAAAACGTCCCCCAGCAGCCTATAGCAGCATAGCTCCTGAACGCATCATCTCACTCTTCCGGTAAGCTTTGGTTGCCAGCTCAACAGCGAGCATGACTTCTTCTTCTCTCCCTCCCGCTCCCTCTTGCTCAGTGTGTCTCATGTATAGTTATCCCCCTGCCTCCCTTAATGATAACGATACATGCAACAAGTGTAGTTTATTTGCTAGGTTGGAGGCAGGTCTAAGTGGGTTAGATGCACGGCTCCGCGCTATCGAAGCTCAGACAGCTATGCTAGTTAGCCCGCCCTCTCCCGTAGTCGGCGCGAGCTACAGTCAGCTGTTAGCTGTGCCCGCGGTAACCGTGCAGCCGGATGGTTGGGTAACTGTTCGCAGGAGTCGTAAGTCTACACAGAAGCCCGCTGTGCACCAACCACTTCACGTTTGAACCAGTTTTCCTGCTCAGCGACACACCCGCTGTGGAACACACCCTGGTTATCGTGAGCTCTATAGTCAGGAACGTGAAAATAGCGAAGCCACGGACCAGAGTCGAGTGCCTCCGTGGGGTCAGAGCGGGCGACGTGGAGTCTTGTTTGAAGCTGCTGGCTAAGGATAAGCGGAGATACAGTCAGATTGTAATACACGCCGGTGGTAATGACGCCGAGCCCGCCGCTCGGAACTCACTAAAATTAATGTGGAATCGGTGTGTGCTTATGCCAAGACGTTGTCGGACACCGTAATTTTCTCTGGCCCTCTCCCAAATTTGCAGACAGACGAATTGTATAGCCGAATGTCGTCTTTCAACCGCTGGCTGTCGAGGTGGTGCCCAGCGAATAATGTGGGCTACGGAGACAACTGGAAGACTTTCTGGGGAAAACCTGATCTGATGAGGAGAGACGGCATTCATCCCACGTTGGACGGAGCGCGTCTCATTTCTGCGAATATGACCAAGTTGATCACCGGACTTAATCTATGACAACCCAGGGTTCAGATCAGGAACCGGGAGCAGAGTTGTAGTTTAACACCCTTCTCTGCTCTTCCATTCGAGCAGTTACCCACCCTTGACTTTAGAGTAGAGACTGTGTCTGTCCCACGGCCACTTCAATTAAATAAATCAAAAGTAAGCAGAAGAGGAGTCGTACACAATAACCTTATACAAGTTAACACAATTATTTCAGCAGTGCAACAAAATAGGTCTATTAAATGTGGTCTCCTAAATATTCGATCTCTGTCATCTAAAGCTGTGTTACTGAATGATTTAATATCAGATAATCACATTGATTTATGTTGCCTAACTGAAACCTGGCTGAGCCATGAAGAATATGTCTGCCTGAATGAATCGACCTCCAAGTCATATTAATACTCACATTCCTCGAGGCACCGGTCGAGGAGGTGGAGTAGCAGCCATCTTTGAATCGAGCCTATTAATTAATCCTCAACCAAAATTACACTACACCTCATTTGAAAGCCTTGTTCTTAGTCTTTCACATCCAACCTGGAAAACACTACAGCCAATTCGATTTGTGATTCTGTACCGCCACCAGGTCCATATTCAGAGTTTATATCTGAATTCTCAGAATTTATATCAAGTTTGGTTCTTAAAACCGATAAAGTTATTATTGTTGGAGATTTTAATATCCATGTGGATGTTGATAATGATTGCCTTAGTGCTGCATTCATCTCCTTGTTGGACTCGATTGGCTTCTGTCAGAGAGTACAGAAACCCACTCACAGCTTTGGCCACACGCTTGATCTTGTTCTTACTTATGGCGTTGACATTGAGCATTTGAACGTCTTCCCACAAAATCCTCTTCTGTCAGACCACAACCTCATAACTTTTGAATTTATACTACCGGAGTGTACTCCGTTAGTCAAAAGTTTCTACACTAGATGTCTAACTGATAGTGCTGTAGCTAAATTTAAAGAAGCGATTCCTTCTGTATTTGATTCGATACCACGCCTCAATATAACAGAGGACTCCTGGTCTAACTTTAGTCCGTCCCAGATTGATCATCTTGTTGACAGTGCCATAGGCTCTCTGAGAATGACACTGGACTCGATAGCCCTCTGAAGAAGAAGACAGTGAGGAAGAGGAGGTTTGCTCCTGGTATAACCCTCAGACCCGCAAACTGAAGCAACGTCATTAAAGCTTGAACGCATATGGCGTCAACTAATCTCAAGAATCCCGCTTAGTTTGGCGAGATAGTCTTAAAACATATAAGAAGGCCCTCCGTAATGCCAGAGCAGCCTATTACTCATCAATAATAGAAAAATAAAACAACCCCAGGTTTCTCTTCAGCACTGTAGCCAGGCTGACAGAGAGTCACAGCTCTGTGGAGCCGAGCATTCCTATAAACCTTAGTGGTAATGACTTTATGAACTTCTTTAATGAAAAGATTTTAACTATTAGGACAAGATTAATAATCTCTTGCCCATAACCAGTGCCAATCTGTTCTCAAGTGGAATGGCCTTGGAAACCGCTGTATGCCCTGGTGTATATTTGAGGATTTTCTCCTATCAACCGTGACCAATTATTTTCAACGGTTTCTACTTGAACACGTCTACCTGTCTCTTGGACCCCATCCCGACGAGGCTGCTTAAAGACGTTTTGCCTTTAATTGGCGGCTCTCTATTAGATATTATCAATGTGTCTCTGCTAACAGGCCACGTACCACACTCCTTCAAGGTGGCTGTTATTAAACCTCTCCTGAAGAAGCCCACTCTGGATCCAGAGGTATTGGCTAACTACAGACCGATCTCTAACCTCCCTTCCTCTCCAAGATCCTTGAGAAAGTGGTCGCAAATCAGTTGTGCGACTTTCTACATCATAATAGTTTATTTGAGAAATTTCAATCAGGATTTAGAAAACACCACAGCACCGAGACGGCACTGGTGAAAATTACAAATGACCTCTTAATGGCAGCAGATAAAGGACTCCTCTCTGTCCTGGTCTTGTTAGACCTTAGTGCTGCATTCGACACCATTGACCATGACATCCTGTTACAGAGACTGGAGCAGTCGATTGGCATTTCAGGCACGGCACTAATTTGGTTTAAATCCTATTTATCAGATCGATCTCAGTTTGTATTTGTAAACGATGACGCCGATAACCACCAACGTTAATCACGGAGTTCCACAAGGTTCTGTGCTTGGACCAATTTTATTTACCTTATACATGCTTCCTTTGGGCAATATTATCAGGAAACACTCCATAACCTTTCATTGTTATGCAGATGACACTCAACTATATTTATCGATAAAACCAGAGGAGAGCAACCAACTCTGTAAAATTCAAGCATGTCTTAAAGACATAAAACATGGATGACCTGCAACTTCTTGATGTTAAACTCAGACAAAACCAAGTAATTTTAATCGGCCCTGAGCACCTCAGAGATCAATTATCTGGTGATGTGGATTCTGTAGACGGCATTGCCCTGGCATCCAACACCACTGTAAAGAATCTTGGCGTTATCTTTGATCGGGACTTGTCCTTTAACTCCCACGTAAAGCAAATCTCAAGGACTGCATTCTTTCATCTACGTAATATTTCAAAAATCAGGCACATCTTGTCTCAACAGATGCAGAAAAATTGGTTCACGCGTTCGTTACTTCGAGACTGGATTACTGCAACTCCTTATTAGCAGGCTGCTCTAATAAATCTCTTAGGTCCCTCCAGTTGATCCAGAATGCTGCAGCTCGTGTTCTCACTAAAACTAAGAAAAGAGATCACATCACTCCTGCACTAGCTGCTCTGCACTGGCTCCCAGTAAAATCAAGAATCACTTTTAAAATTCTTCTCTTAACCTACAAAGCCTTGATTGGTGATGCTCCATCATATCTTAAGGAGCTTGTCGTACCATATTGCCCCACTAGAGAGCTACGCTCACTAAATGCGGGACTACTTGTAGTTCCTAGAGTCTTAAAAAGTAGAATGGGAGCCAGAGCCTTTAGTTATCAAGCTCCTCTTTATGGAACCAGCTTCCAATTTCAGTCCGGGAGGCAGACACAGTCACCTCGTTTAAGAGTAGACTTAAGACCTTCCTCTTTGACAGAGCTTATAGTTAGGGCTGAATCAGGTTTGCCCTGGTCCAGCCCCTTGATATGCTGCTATAGGCTTATAGCTGCCGGGGACGTTTTAGGATGCACTGAGTACCTATCTCCTCTTTTTCTCTCCTTAAGGATGAATTTTCATCTCTCAATCACACGTTACTAACTCTGCTTTCTCCCGGAAGTCCTTTTGACTTTACGTCTCATGGGGTCATCGGACCCTATGAGACGGCATAGATCCTATCTGCCTGATGGATCGCCTGGGTCGTGGAATTCCTGCTCATGACTACGCCACTGTCCTGTTGAGACTCCGCCCTCCTCCTCCCCACCGCCATCTGCCTGATGGATCGTGGAGGTCTCCATCGTGGAATATGCCTACTATGAACTATTCATACACTCTGTCATATTCATTGAATGTATTTTAACTCTAAATCTGTCCTTCTGTACACATTACATCTATTGCATCTGTCCATCCTAGGAGAGGGATCCTCCTCTGTTGCTCTCCTCCAGGTTTCTTCCCTTTTTCCCCCTGAAGGGTTATTTGGGAGTTTTTCCTGGTCCGATGTGAGGTTTTGGGGCAGGGATGTCTATGTGTACAGATTGTAAAGCACTCCGAGACAAATTTGTAATTTGTGAAATTGGGCTATACAAATAAACTGAATTGAATTGAATTGAATATCTAGGGGCTGGACCAGGTGAACCTGATTCAGCCCTAACTATACGACTATCAAAGAGGAAAGTCTTGAGTCTACTCTTAAATGAGGTGATTGGGTCTGCCTCCCGGACTGAAGGTGGAAGCTGGTTCCATAAGAGGAGCTTGATAACTGAAGCTGCAGCATTCTGGATCAACTGGAGGGACCTAAGAGACTTATTACATGTAATTTAGCAGACGCTTTTATCCAAAGCGACTTACATTAAGTGCATTCAACCAAGAGTACAAACTAAGAACAACAAGAATACAGAAAGTAATCCAGTCTCGAAGTAACGAACGCGTGAACCAGCTTTTCTGCATCTTTTTGAGACAAGATGTGCCTGATTTTTGAAATATTACGTAGATGAAAAAATGCAGTCCTTGAGAGTTGCTTCACATGGTGTCAGGCCTGGACTAAAATGAGGACTCAGATGCAGAGGATAGAACGTGTAAGCCCACTTTATTTAAATCCGAACCTCTTTGAGAAGTGACAAATATATGGCCGATGGAAAATAACTCACTAAATATACTAGGGCTAATCTAAAAACACAAAATCACTCCAAACTAGAAGATAGCAAAACAGCTGGCAACTAAAACAAAATCGAAGCTAAACTAGAAACTTTACAAACGAAAAATCACTCTCAAAGAGGAAACAGAAAACAACTTGCGTGGAGTGGCACTACTCATGGAAAATGTGAATACGGCTGTGTCAAAAGACTTAGGTACACGATCAAGGACGAAACACTTTGGCACAAGACAAAGAAAAGACGCAGACTATAAGCACATGAGGGTCATGGGGAACAGGTGGAAACAATCAGGGATCAGGGGAGACAATCATACCGATGACACATGAGGAAGGGCAAGTGACCTGAAACTAGAGGGGGAGTTAGGCTTCAAAATAAAACAGGAAGTTACGAGACAAAAACACAAGACAAGCCAAACCTCCCCGCGGTGTGACACGTGGGAGGTAAAGGACAATTCCCGATCAAAGATAACGCCGAGATTCTTTACAGTGGTGTTGGATGCCAGGGCAATGCGGTTTACAGAAACCACATCACCAGATAATTGATCTCTGAGGTGCTCAGGGCCGAGTAAAATTACTTCAGTTTTGTATGAGTTTAACATCAAGAAGTTGCAGGTCATCCAAGTTTTTATGTCTTGAATTTCAGTGAGCTCTCTGGTTTGATCGATAGATATAATTGAGTATCATCTGTATAATAATGAAAGTTTATGGAATGTTTCCTGATAATATTGCCCAAAGGAATCATATATAAAAAGGTAAATACAATTGGTCCAAGCACAGAACCTTGTGGAACTCCGTGACTAACTTTGTTGGTCATCAAGGCTTCATCGTTTACAAATACAAATTGAGATTGATCTGTATTGCCTTTATAGAGATTTTGTGGTTTCCAAATGTCTCCATCTTGAATTAGTAATGCCTGTGGTTTTGTTGTGCTCAATGTATTTAACATATCCCAGAATTGGTTTTGATGTATAGAGCTTTCAGTTTCCTCAAATTGTACATTTATATAACTTTGTGTTTTGTTCCTAATTGAGTATTCATAACTTTTAAAGAGATTCCCTAAAGCTCATTCGTAAGTTTTGATTGTTTGGTTGGCGATGTTTTAAGTCCGATATTTTTTGCAGATCTTTTCTGATACTTATACAATCATTGTCAAACCATTTTTCATTATTTGTCTTTTTCTTGTAATGCCTCTGAGCTTGGCTTTGTTGTTCTCTCTGTAACTCTCTCTCTCTGTCTGTATCTTTCTCCCTCTCCACACAGCTGATCCAGACTCTGAAGAGGTTGCTGAGACCCTCTTCGGTTGACTTCAAGTCCCCACTAGAGCTGTCTGCAGAGGGTAAGCGCACGACTCACACACCTGAAATATAGTCTAGACATCTTTCATCTTTTAGACACGTCTGCTTATTTCACATACAAAAACATTCACGCAGCTTCACATGTACGCTCGCTAGATGTTAATAGCGATTAGTCACTGGTGCTGGGCCGTGGAGAAAGCATATTAGGGAACATGAGCAAATACACAGGTGTAAACCCGGCATCACTCATTTTCCCGACACCCATCGATGCAATGCTAATTATTTTCCCATGAAAATGTCATTATCGCCCTCCGTGTGCTTCCGCCCTCCGTCTTCTATTGAGCAAACGTTCTTCTGGATTCTCTCCACACATGCAGTCTGTGAAGAAGCAATCAGCAACGTATAGTTTATATTCATATTACTGTGCTAGATGTGGTCAGGTTGAAGTATATTATAACTCAATATCAATATCACACAGCCTAAAATAAACACAGCAATAAGCAACATATAGTATGCAAAGCATTACAAACGGTGTTCGACACAATAAACACCAGCAGCAATAACACAATATATTCAAACTTTGGAACGTGGACAGAGCGACGATTCCAAAGAAGAGTGGCTCGGAGTAAAATAATGAATGAATTGCATAATATTATATACATGGACCCAATAAGAATATAGTCTAATACAGGGGTTCCCAAACTTTTTAGACCACGCACCCCCTTCTACATCCCGACCGGGTTCACGCACCCCCAATCCCCCACACCTTAAAAAAAGAACGCAACAGAATGCAAGAGTTGTTGACGGGACGGGGGGGACGGGTGCTAGTGAGAGTGTGCTCACCTTTTAGCCTAGGGACGCCACTGGTTAAGACCGAAATGACACTTGAGAGCCCTGAGAATGTTTAATATTAATTATTACACCATTAGACCACCATTACATTTTTCCTCTCGCGCACCCCCTAGAGGCAGCTCGCGTGGTGCGCGCACCACACTTTGGGAATCCCTGGTCTAATAGATAATATTTAAAAAATATATGTATAATTCTACAGGTTAGATATCATATTATGAATCTGTCCCAAGCATGGCGCGATTCAAAAGATCAACATTTGTAGCATTCATCCAAGAGATACTTCACTGGATAAGAGAAAACTTTGATCTGCTGGTGGTGCTGGAGGATAAGTCAGGGATCAGCAAAGTCAGTAGGATTCATCATCTGGGAACCATGAATGTCTGGCGAGAATTCATGGACTGGAAATATTTCCCAGAGTCATGGAGCTTGTAATTAAAAAATAAATATGAAAAGGATTCACTTCCCCAAAAAAGTTGCAAATTATTTTAAACTTTCATGTTGAAAAATGTCAGTATTCATGGCTGGAAGCTTTGTTTTCAAATGTTTTTCCTTTTTGCGCAACACTTTATTATTTTGGCTTGTTTTCTGGTCTTTCCTTGTCCTCAAGTGTTTATATATTTGTATATTTGTCTTTTGACACTGAACTGGACTCAATGGATTGCAGATTATTCCATCACATTGTTTTTTTCAATTATGTTTCTTTAGTTGTGCTATGGTAAGAGTGCTTTTTCTGACCTGAGTCATTCCTATGACGAAACTAGTCATAGAAAGTAGATTTCAAATTTCTCATAAAATAAGCAAGCATGTCCTTAATTTATAAAATGACCAATGCCATGATTGATGATGCCATGACAGAACATTAACCCAAGCCCAATGACCCATATCCTACTCCCTTCACGATCACAGTATTGTCAGCTAAATTGATGACACGTAGATTTCCATCAATAATCTCACGGTCACCGAAAACACCTCTGTATTGATCCCACATCATAACCTAAATAGAAAACAAGTCCAACTGTAACAGCACATAAAGCAGACATGGTTAGCAGGTATGGTTAGCTAGCGAATGTACGGTTCACGTCTGTAACATGAGCTGTATTTTAATAACAAGCTGCAAACATGATTTGTGATCAAATTTAATGGTGTCCCACTAAAAAGTGACAGCCTCATCTTCATTAGCATTGTGTTGAGTTGTGAAAACATTTGTGTGTATTTCCTATATACTTGCATGCCTGCGTATTTTATTATTTATTGTTTTATGGTGTTAGTCGTTGATAAAGTAGCCAAGTGTTTATTTGAAACATTGTATCAAGCATCACGGCCCTCACCGATATCACCAAGGTGAACAGAACAGCTTAAATATTTCAACGTAACTGTGACGTTAAGCTGCAAATAATGTGCGTTCTGCTAATGTTGCCTTTCGCGAGACGCCAACGTTAGCACAACAGCAAAGAAAAAAATAATAGCAACGATTATTCTTGTCAATGAGATCAGGATTATATAATAGGTATTGCCCAGACTTCTTATACATTATGCATTTATAAAGAACATGTTGTGGCCTACTTTTAATGAATCATAATTTAAATTGTTAAAATGAGTGAAAATTTGAGCTGGGGAATGAACGTTAATGTTAGCATAACTGGCTAACGTAACCCGATTAATGTCTTGTTACCTAACTTTATAAGTTAGTTATATTTAAATATTTAAGTTGTATTATTTACCTTGGAGTTATTGGTGCAGGTTGCAGGGCTTATTCAAACTAATGAACACAGTCGTGTCGTGATGACATCTCGAGCATACACAATACCAGTCCTTACTTAGTTCCCCCAACGGGACTGGAAAGGGGTTCAACGGACGAGGGGGGTTAGAGTCCAAAGTGTCTTCTTACATTTATAATTAATTTAATATTTAATAAATAACTGTTTTTAAGGGATTTTTTTCAATTTTGAAATATATTTAGAAAAATCTCACGTAACCCTTGGAGTCCCTTCACGTAGGCCTACCCCCATTTGAGAACCACTGGTCTAATGGGTGGTGCTCGGTGAGCTCAGGGTCTCCCATTAAGGTAACGCTGTGTAATCTTCATCTTTTTTCAGGCAAAGAGATGATCGAGATGTACTTTGACTTCCGTCAGTTCCGCCTGTGGAAGAACCGCCGGCACTCCAAGCTGCTGGACTACGACGACCTCCTGTGACCTGACCCCGTGTTCTGACGGCTTTTGGAGCGGTTATCTCACGTTTGAGCCCACTGTACGATGACAGGGCCTTTGGTTGAAGGGCCTTCCCCCCAATGCAACCCACGAGGCTCCTGGGCGGGGCGCTGCGGCAGAGCCGGAGCAGTTTGCAGCGCAGTTGGGTCTTTTAGGCCCAAGTAGATCCAGCGTACCTTTTCCCCCTTATCCATTTTCCACTTTCTGCTAATCTCTCGGAGAAAAGAGAAAGAGAAGGAGATGAGAAAAAGGGCGGGAAGCGATGGACTCATCATCCTAGCCTAGAAGATGCTAACAAGAGTTAGATCCCTGAGTTCAGGAAGGATGTTAAATTAAGGAGTGTCAGAGAACTGAAAAGACTCTTCCTTTTCTTGTTGTTGTTGCCTTTAGCCGACCTATCTGCTCCTTTATTAAATGGAGGCTTATACGAGGATGAAAGTTTTCTTTGTCAGGTGTGCAAATTATTCACAAGTGGATTAGAGCTCATATGTAAAGCGCTTACTGGAGCCTTAGAGAATAGATTTACTCTCTCCACGCCATCATGTGAAAATCTAGACTTATTCAAATTTAGAGTTGTCTATTTAACATAGCTTCTTTCTTTTTTTTGATGAATAAATGTACTAGTATTTCGTACAGACTGTTGGATTAACTCCGGTGAAATCCCTTGTTTGATACTAAGCATTGTACTCGCTGTTGGCAACATACTGTAGAGCAGAATCTAAGGCCTTCACAGCAACACAGAGTCATCCTCAGCGGACTGTCAGGGATGTCGTGTTTTATTTAACGTGTGTGCATGAAGGGCGGAGCTTTCCCACGATATTTTCATATAGACTTTCGAGTCAACTGTAGCCGAACTGAGAGACGTGTCCACTCATGTTTCATGCCATTTTCAGCATTCCATAAGCAGTCCTTTCTTGAGCTGAATCGATCCTCGTTAGCGTGTTTGTATTGCATGTGTGTGTCCACAGCGTACTACAGGTTGCCGTGTTTCGTTAGTAGATACATACTGATGACATACATCCTGTTAATTCACTTTATTTCAACACTTGATTTACTCACTTTTCTCAGAGTAAATAATAATGTATTATGTAAGACTTGAATCGCTCAAAGTAGCAACGGAGTGGTATAGATGGTACTTTCCTATTTTTTGTGTTTCCTCCACCAACTAATTGTTGTTTCAGTTATTGTATTCTTCGAAAACCAGTGATGTAGCAAATTAATCTCTAATATCCATTTTTAAACATCAGGATACTTTTGCTAGAGTTGAAATAATGTATATTTTAACATTTACATTTTGTTTTTAAAGTGTACTTCTGTAATTTAGTGCTGCACTTCCAGTACGTTGCAATCGATGGAAAAACGTCATTTACCACGATGCAACTGCATCTTTTTATTACCCTCGGTGTGTAACAGTGTCTTTCACACTCTAGACCCCGTCCTGTATTGCGCAGGCTTTTTATAGAACATGCCTGAAGCCCAGATTACATCATCGGACATTATGACATATGGGGTGTTTTTCTCAAATTTTTTAAGTGAACTGATCTTTATGTGCACAAAAAAATAATTGGTAGACTGCCATTTTAAAACGTGTAACTCATTTTACAACACAGGCCAACATTAGCCTAACGCTGCATTACTGGCCTAACCCGTTTAATAATAAGTAATTATATTTTTTCAAAGCAAGGGCTTACCCCATTGTACTGTGCAGCTGCATAATATCCACATTAATAATACATAACTACCTGCTCCGTTAAAAATAAATAACGGGGGAGAATGCTGTTTTTTAAAGCTCATGTCATATTTGGAACAGTGTACTCGGTGGTAATCGAGTTTATTGTGAGATGCGAGAGAGACCTTTGTATTGCTTGTACATACATGGTATAAAAAAACACTGTACATGTGTGTTTCCTTGAAGTAGCATTCAGGAGCGATTTATGGTAGGAGTTTGGAGCATATATATACACAATACGTGACATTCATCCACATATGCTTCCTATTCCCATATCCAAGCTTCGCTGCACGCTGTGAATGCGTGCATCATGAACACGGCTGGCTGAGCGCTTTCATTGATTCCGTCTTCATTTATGCTTCCGTTGTTGTTGCTCTTCTTAATGCATGCACAAGGACATACAGCGGCTTTACAGGGAGAGCTTTGGGTCCAAAGTGGGACATTTTAAACATCTCCATTTGTCAGTGAGGGTGTAAACCGTGACGTTAAATATGATGGAAGTTAGTAACTGCTATAGAAGCACCGATCCAACTTCTTCAGGTCCCTTAATCTGGGCCTTAGAGATTGCCTGATGCCGAGCACCGATCCAACCCTATAACCTTGATGCTTCACTGTGTTCAAGTGAAATCTTGATTAGGCTTGTGCTTGATGAAGTTGCTTTGTGTTATAATTTGCAGTGGAGCTGTTTTATACTATAACTGCCTCATGCAAAGGGAAATAAGTGCTGGGCAAGAGGTTGGCAAGAAAGGCTCAACTCTTTTATCTACAAATACTGAATAGGTTTTGGGACTGAGCCCCATTCTTCTTTCAATGATCCGTTTCCCGTTATAAGAGCAGGTAGTCTTTTTCTGCAAATTCCGATTTGTGTTTTGCATGTAAAGGCTTCCACGTTCACACTCCTCATCGCAACTCAAGGTAACATGGACATCACTACATCCCTCACGAACTCATTGCAATCATTTTGTATAATTACTGTTAAAAACTAAGAAAATAGTGGCATAGCATTGGTTTCATAATGTGTTCACAAAATGCTAACAGACCCCAATAGCAACACAGGTTGTATTGAACCCTAGAGAGAGCCAGGTCTTTACATCTTTTTTCCCCCATGTTTATAATTAATAATTCCCCCCCCCCCAACAAAGGGTGCAGGGTAGAGGTAGAAGCCATTAAATGCTGATTTTGTACTGGTGGAATTAATGCTCGGGAAATTAACATAATGCTCAATTTATCATGTGAACTAGCAAAGGTAATTCATACCATACAGTCAAAGAATACTGTCTTATATTTAAATCATGTTTTTTTAGATGAATGTCCAGTAGGTGCTGCCACTCTTATTGATAATCTTGCGTGGTCAGTATTTCCACCAACCTCAAAATGAATGTTATCATCCATCCGTGTTAGATTACAGAACTTCATCTTTTCGCTTGAGCCTTATATTTCTCAAATTTTCTATCCCTGATTAATCTGACGGCTTTTGCTGAATAAGAGGATCTCACCATTTTTAAATTGTTGTACATGCATGCGTTTGCTTCATGCTGATGTGGACTTGTTCAAACATCACCTTACCCTCAAAACCTTTCTTCTGTAGCAATATGCTGAGTGATTATTACTGTATGTTCACTTAGATTTGTATACAAGATAGGGCACATAGTTGAAGGCATTGTCTGTAATACCTTTGGATTTGAATGACTATTGATTTGATGGAATCCCTGCTCAGCTCCTTTGTGTTCTAATGTTCTGCCGTCCCATCCTCCTCATACCGTACTCATCTGCTTTCTCCTCTGCTCTGAGCTTTAGTAAACCCTGATTACATGGCCGCTCGATGGTTGTAAATGGGTTGGGTTAAGTTGCAATTGGAGTTGTGCTTAACCCTTGTGTTGCCTTCGGGTCAATTTGACCCGATTCAATGTTTCACCCTCCTGTTACCTTTATATTTACTAACATATTTTACCATTGAGGTCAATATGACCCCAGCTATTAAAATCTCCAGAAAATTATTAGAATTAATATTGTTTTCCAAGTTTAAGTGTGAGGTACTTTATGTTTGTTTGTTTACTACCGAAAGAACACCGACATTAAACATTGAATCGGGTCAAATTGACCCTAAGGCAACACAAGGGTTAAACAAATTGGTTAGCTTAATGGATTTCTAATGATTTTCTGATAATGGAAACAAAAACCTTACTTACAATACTGGAGATCCATTATCTGCTGCAGAGCTAAGCGCTAGTAACATGAAGCGAGAGCTCGGGCACTTTAACATAATTTACAGGCTGTATAATTAGCTCTCACTAGCTAACGAAGCTGAAGTAGTACAGCCTAAAAAGAGCGCCACTGCTACAAAGTCAAAACATAGAATTCTAACATTTAGGTTCCCTTTTTAAAATCATAAGGTCCTAAAAATTGTAAGATGCACAAATAACCATATCTATATATTTTTTTTCGGGCCACAGTTAATTGGAAAAAACCTGAGACAGACTTTTGCGCCGTATGTCTGTCAAGCGGAAGAGCTTCGAGAGATCCAGATCATTGTATTACTCGTCTCCAACGCTGTGTCCACGCCTCTTTATTTATCCATCAGAAAGAGGACAATCACAGGACTTTCACACAGGAAACTGTTAATCATGTCCTGTGTGAAAACAAAACTACACATTGACTTACCGCTTGATACGTAACGTTGACTGACGTCCGCTAGGTCAGTTATTCATTCATGGTTGTCACATAACGTTGATGATAAAATATTTGTAACCATAACCAAGCAGTTTTGTTGTTAACTATGTGTCATTGTGAATCTCTAAAAGCGGGATTTTTAGGCTTATATGAAAAGTACTTTTGGTTCAGAAGCGTCGATATTTAATGTATACGTGGTTTACTGAAATGAAGAATGTCAACCAGTTTTCTGGCGACCGACTGGTGCATTTAACACTGAGATATGGCCAAGTTCTGACCAGCGTTTACGTACCAGAGAGCAACTTTAGCAGTAGCTTGAAGCTTTTGGCAATATTCCAATATCCAATATAAGTCCAATATTCACACTTCTTTTAGCCGTTATGATTCGAGGGGAACCACAAAGTTGGGTGAAATTCTTTGTGGGTTCGTCACAATACACATTCATTCCATCCATGGTTAACTTGAAAATATTGACGGTTCAACTTCATATTTAATGACCATTGGAGAAAGTAGGGGACAAATTAAAAAGGAGTTGAGCAGAGAGCAATACAAGGATAGTCTTGGCAATCTTTGTGTGGGCCGGCAACTGTAAGAAAGAGAGAATAACTTTTATTGTCATATTACATATAGTTGTATGAATTATATTCTCTACATTTATCCCATCCTGCAGTGAAGCGCTCAGGGAGCAATTGTGGGTTCAGTGACTTGCTCATGGACACTTCGACATGCAACTAATGGGGATAAAGGGATCAAACCCATGTTGCAGGACGACCACTCTCCCCAATGAGCTACAGCCGCCCCCAGCAGGCAACTTTGAGACAGTCGACAAAACCTCAGCTAGTCAAGAACTTGTATTCATATTAGTGCAAGTAGATTAGGCTTGTCGTGCTGGCTCACTGGAGCCCTATTTCCATTTTCTGAGAACATAATTACACAAATCAAGAGATTGATCTTTGAACGCCAATCCACCCCCTCCCACTCCCATTATTTTCCAAATGAAGCTGTGTCCCCGTTGAGAAAAGAAGAGTTCAAATCGTTAATAAGGCATGGTCAGAATTGGCTTTAATTTGACTCCGATTAGACGTACGCTCTCGTCGTACATACATGTTATTTACAAATAGCAGGATAAATATAAAAAAGACATTGAAGACAACAGAGTAGCAATATGTATGTACAATATTAAAACAACAACAGTTGCCCTCCCCGCTGCTCTTGCCAGTTCCCGTGGAGATTGCCAGGGCTCAGTTGATTGAGTTTGATGAGGATGATGGATTGATGCCGCTTTTGATTGCCCCGACACCTAGTCGGGCTGAGATTTTATTTTGGGAAGAGGGGAAAATAATGTGTTTATTTAATGTCTGTTTCACTTTGGATCAACTCCTAGGCCATTTAACTCAGTGCTCAGCAGTGCCTGTAGGAGTGATAGATGTTACGCCAACACTCAAAAACAGGTTTGATCATCAATGTGTCTTGTTCATATAAAAGGTATAATAGCAATTAATATTACTGTGTATCTGGTGATTTTGATACTAGAAAAATGTTAATATATTTGGGTAGCTTTCCTGAGCTTTTTGGGTTCATTCTTAGAATAGACATTATAGATGGAACTTTAATCCAAACTAACTGTGTATGAACTAAAAAAAAAAAAGCTCTGTTGCATTGCACAATGTTGGTAATAACAGGTGAGAAGAATGATTGTTTTTAAAGTGGGTTCCCCCCCCTCCCCATTAAACCTGAAGTCTAAACGGTATGTTGTACGTTTCATTGTGTTATTGATTAAGTGATGACATGAACACAGTAGAAAGACTTCGGGTTCTATTCTCCATGTAGTTTAGTGGGTAGCAGGCAAAAACACCACAGTAACACTTCTAAATATGAACGGGCACATACAGTGCGCTTTGGTTGAGAGGCAATTATATTATCAAACATATTAATGTTCACTTATGTGTATATGCAGCATAACTGCCATTTGAGGAGTTTCAGTCAGGATTTAGAAAACACCATAGCACAGAGACAGCACTGGTGAAAATTACAAATGACCTTTTAATGGCAGCAGATAAAGGACTCCTCTCTGTACTGGTCTTGTTAGACCTTAGTGCTGCATTCGACACCATTGACCATGACATCCTATTACAGAGACTGGAGCAGTCGATTGGCATTTCAGGCACCGCACTAAGTTGGTTTAAATCCTATTTAGCGGATCGATCTCAGTTTGTATTTATAAACAATGAAGCCTCGATAACCACCAACGTTAGTCACGGAGTTCCACAAGATTCTGTGCTTGGACCAATTTTATTTACCTTATACATGCTTCCTTTGGGCAATATTATCAGGAAACACTCCATAAACTTTCATTGTTATGCAGATGATACTCAACTATATCGATAAAACCAGAGGAGAGCAACCAACTCGGTAAAATTCAAGCATGTCTTAAAGACATAAAAACATGGATGACCTGCAACTTCTTGATGTTAAACTCAGACAAAACCGAAGTAATTTTACTCGGCCCTGAGCACCTCAGAGATCAATTATCTGGTGATGTGGTCTCTGTAGATGGCATTGCTCTAGCATCAAGAATCTCGGCGTTATCTTTGATCGGGACTTGTCCTTTAACTCCCACGTAAAGCAAATCTCAAGGACTGCATTCTTTCATCTAAGTCAGTGGTCCCCAAACTACGGCCCGCCTCCACGTTTGGTCCGGCCCCCTGAACAATACCAGAAAGCCTACTTATGATTTTTTTTTTCAGTCTGGCCACGCAAATCCTAGACAAGCCTCCCAGATAGCAGTCGATTCCAGGGCGGCTCCGCCCTCAGGTCGCCAGATCCGCCCTACTGTCGTACTCGGTTTGGTCATGTGCGCCCTATCCACCCCGCCTCCGGATCGCTTGCGCACCATCAAACAGCGGTCTGCGCCTCGACTTTTCAAACTGGTATTTTCAAACCTGTAGCTCTTCGTGCCAGAAGTACGAGTTCGGTAAGTGTTGAATTGTGTTGCTACTGTCGAATTATGGCTCGTTGTCGTAAGATTTCCCTCTTCTTTTGGCTGCCGCTAAACATTGCTTTGTGAAGTTTGTGGTAATTTTAGACTTCAACGTAAATAAGTTAGTACCGTAACATACTGGTTTTAAAAGAAAAATCGTATTTAATCACACACAGTTCGTCATGGTGCTACTGCATGTGTCCCCTCTGCCAGGGCTGGTCCAGCTAACTACCATATGTGGTTCTCAGGGAGCTAGCTTCTGCAGCTCGCGCTGAATTTTCAGAGGTTAGGTCATGTAAGAGTATTCTGAAACTTGGCACTTCGCAGATGGTGGAAAACAGGCTTCCGGACGCGCGTGGATTAAGTTATCAACATTTAATGGCAGGAAATGTGAATCAAACATTCATCGCGCTCTCCCTCGTGTCCAGGCTGCCGGCTCTCGGCACCTTCCGAGAGCACAACCTTCCCTTCGGGGCTTACCTGAGAAAAGAGAACGATCTCTCTAAAAACACGCTGTCTCATAATCCTCCCTTGCACCGGTCGAAACGTCACTTCCGGTTCCGACGCTTTCACAATAAGATTCCCGTCTGGGTTTTGACTGCATTAAAAGTCACCGTCACAATAAAAGTCCCTTGTTATTGTGAGTCACTTCACGGATTTCAACCGGCTTCGTCAATCTATAATACTAACATACAGTCACTCTCATGCAATATACATTAATTCTTGCCATTTACATTTGCATAGAGTAAACATTACCCCTATGCTTCATAATACATTAATAACAATATCAATATTCTCCTTAATATTGTCTATTATAATATCTTTCTATATGTATTAATTTAAACCATAAGACCTCTGCAGATGTTATCAAAATAAACTATTACAACTTAACAGTCACTTAAGCTCCAACCCAACGGTGCGCGATGGAAGCTGGGCGAGCTAACAGCTAGCCCGTGAGCTAATAACGAGCGCTAGCTTGCATGGCAATAACGAGCGCTAGCTCGCGAGCTAATAGCGAGCGCCAGCACAGACCTTTAATTCTGCATGCATTGAGTTCTCAACACGTACTTTACAATGTGCAATGTCATCCAGAAATAGATCCGGGCCAAATAAGCCGCTTTATGGAAGGGTCCACATTTAATGAATATCGACGGATACGGGGCGGATACGAGACGCGCATCCGTTCCGCTGTGCATCTAGCCTCCGATCCGGACCAGTTCTGCAGATCCGTTCCGGAGTTTGCTATCAGGTTCCTGTCATATGGAACGAAAGAATGGCGAAAAGATTAGGTATGAGAAAAATTGATTCAGAATGCAGGTTATTTAACCTGCAGTGGTCAAACGATTATTTTGTTGTTCAATTCAAAGAAAAGACCGTTTGTCTCATCTGTCAAGAGGCGGTGGCGGTATTCAAAGAATACAATCTGCGCCGACACTATGAATCCCGTCACAAAGACAAGTATGACAACTTGCAAGGCCAAATGCGAGTAGACAAACTCTCAAAGCTAAAAAGTGGACTTATAGCTCAGCACAATACTTTTGTACGCCAAGCTCAGCTAAACCTGTCATCTGTTCGGGCCAGCTTTCGGGTTGCTCAACTGATAGCAAAAAGTGGTAAACCTTTCACTGATGGAGAGTTTGTCAAGACATGTCTTTAATGCCGTGAGTCTGTCGGCGAGTACAATCACCAGACGCATTGAAGAAATTGGGGGTAATGTATATGCCCAGCTGCAGCAGAAGACGAAAGAATTCAACTTTTTTTCATTAGCACTGGATGAGAGCACGGACGTGCAAGACACAGCGCAACTGCTCATTTTTATTCGTGGAGTTAGCGCAAACTTTGAGATGTGCGAGGAGCTGGCAGCCCTCCAAAGTCTCAAAGGGACTACAACGGGAGAGGATATTTTCGATAAAGTATGCCAAACCATGAAAGAGTTGGATCTAGACTGGTCAAAACTTGCCAGCATCACGACCGACGGGGCTCCGAATATGGTGGGCGCGTCTCGTGGTCTAATAGGACGCATGAACCGGGAGATGGAAGAATGTAGTCTCACCGCCCCGATACAAGTCCACTGCCTAATTCACCAGCAAGCACTGTGCTGCAAAGTGTTGAAGTGGGATTCTGTCATGAAGGTTGTGGTGTCATGCATAAACTTCATCAGAGCAAAGGGACTTGCACACAGGCAGTTCCAACAATTCCTGTCTGAACTTGAGTGTGCACGGCGATGTGCTGTACTACACACAGGTCCGATGGTTGAGCAGGGGCAGAGCTTTGAGGCGTTTTTACGAGCTGCTACCCGAACGCATTTAACGCATTTCTTCATTCAAAAGATAAAAGGGTCCCAGAGCTGATCGACCCAGAATGGAAATGGCACCTCGCATTTATA
This sequence comes from Pseudoliparis swirei, assembly GCF_029220125.1. Lineage (NCBI taxonomy): Eukaryota > Metazoa > Chordata > Actinopteri > Perciformes > Liparidae > Pseudoliparis > Pseudoliparis swirei. Next base: position 21,634,248 of record NC_079394.1, on the reverse strand, counting down.
ACAGACGTGACAGAAATTCTGAACAGCCTTAACTTGCAGCTACAAGGCCAGGGGAAACTCATTTGCGACATGTATTCTCACATAAAAGCATTTGAGGTGAAACTTGAGCTACTTTTGGAACAAGTGAAAAATACGAACTTCATCCATCTCCCTGCTACCCAAAGCCTCTCTGCAGAGAACCCAGCAGTCCCGTTCCCTGCTGAAAAGTGTGTGGAAGCGCTTCAAACGTTGAAGGCGGAGTTCGGTTTGCGATTCCAGGAACTACATGTTAATGCAAAAGAAATCCGTCTTTTCCAGAACCCCTTTCTTGCCGACATCGATGAAGCCCAGTCTTCTTATCAGTTTGAGTTGGCCGACTTACAGAACTGTGATGTTCTGAAAGACGCATTCAAACCCAACAATCTCATTGACTTCTATGCCGCCCTCTCAAACGATACATACCCTAACATAAAAAAACACGCAATGAAGATGTTTACACTTGTTGGCAGCACGTATATCTGCGAGCAAACCTTTTCACACATGAAACACCTGAAAACTCCGATGAGATCAAGATTGACAGATGAACATCTGCATCAGTGTTTGAGACTGACTGTGACTAGAACGGATCCTGACATTCAACTTCTCATCAGCCAGATGCAGGCCCACAGTTCACACTGATGAACATGTAAGCTCACTTTTCTGAATATAAACACATTTAATCATAATAACATCTACACAGCACAATACATTTCACAACCATACTGGTAGTGAAATGTATTGTGCTGTGTAGATGCTGTATCACTTAGTTCGGTTTCTTAGCCTGCTTGCTTTGTTGTTTTCACAGGGAAGTTGATGAGAGAGAGCTGCAAACAGCGGTGTCTACAAGCCGACTGGAACCTAAGGATAAGGAAGGAACACAAGAACTTTGAGAGACTGCTCTGACAACTAAACTAAGCTTATACCTGTTCAGATTGTGCACAGCACAACAGAAAGCTAATGTTCAATAACCTTTTTTTCTGTGAAGAACCCAGAGAGGGATATTTGGTTATTATTTATTTCACAAACAGTGTTATTTATTTCCTGACTTTTTTCTGTGAAGAAACCAGAGAGGGTTATTCGGTTATTATTTATTTCATAAATATTGTTATTTATTTCCTGACTTTATTTTCTGTGAAGATCCCAGAAAGGGTTATTAATGCTTGGTTATGTGTGGAAAACAATAAATCTTTATATTAAGGCACCTCTGCGATCGTCACACTTTTTCTGTTGCAAACTGACCCCGGCCCTCCATCAGAGAAGGGAAAAGTTATGTGGCCCTCACAGGAAAAAGTTTGGGGACCCATGATCTACATAATATTTCAAAAATCAGGCACATCTTGTCTCAAAAAGATGCAGAAAAATTGGTTCACACGTTCGTTACTTCGAGACTGGATTACTGCAACCCTTCTTATCAGGCTGCTCTAATAAGTCTCTTAGGTCCCTCCAGTTGATCCAGAATGCTGCAGCTCGTATTCTCACTAAAACTAAGAAAAGAGATCACATCACTCCTGTACTAGCTGCTCTGCACTGGCTCCCCGTAAAATCAAGAATCACTTTTAAAATTCTTCTCTTAACGTACAAAGCCTCGATTGATGATGCACCATCATATCTTAAGGAGCTTGTAGTATCATATTGCCCCACTAGAGAGCTACGCTCACTAAATGCGGGACTACTTGTAGTTCCTAGAGTCTAAAAAGTAGGATGGGAGCCAGAGCCTTTAGTTATCAAGCTCCTCTTTTATGGAACCAGCTTTAACCTTCAGTCCGGGAGGCAGATAGTCACCTCATTTAAGAGTAGACTTAAGACTTTCCTCTTTGACAGAGCTTGTAGTTAGGGCTGAATCAGGTTTGCCCGGGTCCAGCCCCTGGATATGCTGCTATAGGCTGCTGGGGGACGTTTTAGGCAGTGGTGGGCCGTCAGGGCCAGCAAGGCCTTCTCTGCTGGCCTAAACATCATCAGAATATAATTTTTTTTAAATATATTTTCCCACAAATATGTATTCAATTATTCCCCAGAGTAAGAGTTATTCTCTTAATTTCATAGCTTTCCTCTTGGTTGCACTGCTTCCAGCCCCAGGTTGAGATTTGGAGGGCTGGTCTTTGTTAGATCTTTTATCCAATCATATTCAGCCATCATGTGTTGCCAGGGGTCTAAAATCTGCCCTTAGGCCTTCAGAATCAACATTGCAGGTGCCGGTAGCTTAAAGTGAATGGGAATGAAAATTGTGTGTCAACCAATCAGCTTTAGAGTTGGCTATTGTACGCCTGCTAGCTGGCCCCGGAACCGGCACAGGAGCCAGCTAGCAGGCGTAGTGCGTGCACGTCTTTTGATTGGATTACCAATTTTGAGAGGCGGGTCCTATGGGCAGGTATATGCAGAACCTCAGAACTAGGAAACTGAATTTGATAAACAAATTAATTCGCGTACTACTAAGCTGTTTTTTCAACCCACAATGGCGGAAGGAGGAGAAGATATCGATTTGGTCGAGGATATAATTATAACACCATTCTCAAGACGAACTTTAAGACCGACGCTACAAAGCCCGTCACAGGCGGGAAAGGGGTTCGTTCGCCACTTTCAAAGTTCCATCTACAAGCGCTATCTGGTTTATGGAACCAGCTTCCAATTTCAGTCCGGGAGGCAGACACAGTCACCTCGTTTAAGAGTAGACTTAAGACCTTCCTCTTTGACAGAGCTTATAGTTAGGGCTGAATCAGGTTTGCCCTGGTCCAGCCCCTTGATATGCTGCTATAGGCTTATAGCTGCCGGGGGACGTTTTAGGATGCACTGAGTACCTATCTCCTCTTTTTTCTCTCCTTAAGGATGAATTTTCATCTCTCAATCACACGTTACTAACTCTGCTTTCTCCCCGGAAGTCCTTTTGACTTTACGTCTCATGGGGTCATCGGACCCTATGAGACGGCATAGATCCTATCTGCCTGATGGATCGTCTGGGTCGTGGAATTCCTGCTCATGACTACGCCACTGTCCTGTTGAGACTCCGAACTCTCCTCCTCCCCACCGCCATCTGCCTGATGGATCGTGGAGGTCTCCATCGTGGAATATGCCTACTATGAACTATTCATACACTCTGTCATATTCATTGAATGTATTTTAACTCTAAATCTGTCCTTCTGTACACATTACATCTATTGCATCTGTCCATCCTAGGAGAGGGATCCTCCTCTGTTGCTCTCCTGCAGGTTTCTTCCCTTTTTTTCCCCCCTGAAGGGTTATTTGGGAGTTTTTCCTGGTCCGATGTGAGGTTTTGGGGCAGGGATGTCTATGTGTACAGATTGTAAAGCACTCCGAGACAAATTTGTAATTTGTGAAATTGGGCTATACAAATAAACTGAATTGAATTGAATTGAATCAATGGCTCACAGGCTTCGAGAAGCACTGCACACTGGACTGCTGGGAATGCCTCTTATTTGCAAGTGATCGATTTGGTGTTTGGAGCCACACTGGCTTTGCAAACTTGAGTTGTCTAACCGAGGCAGCAACGAGACACCAAAGTATGGCTCGGTACTTACAAGCATCGGTGCTTTTGAAAACTTTTGGGGACACCCGAGTGGATCTACAGATCAATGAACAAGCACGCAGGGCAACGGAGCTGCACAATGAAAAGGTGAAAAAAACTAGGGAAATATTGAAAAGACTTATTAATTGTGTCATGTGTTTGGGTAAACAGGAACTTTCATCTTCATCATCACGGTGAAACTGCTTTGGGTGCGACAATGTGCTGTTTAGTGAACACACTGTAAAAAGAAGTTGGACTTAAAGCTCAAAGTTTGTGGACCAGAAATGGATAGAAGAAGAATATTAATATAACTCTGTTGCACTCAACTATGTTCTTGCCTATTAGTTGAACTGTACTGTATTGTACTCTTCCGCTGCAATTCTCTGAATAAAAATGTCAATTTCAAGGTGACGCAACGCCTGGTTATCCTGCGTCTCTGTCTAACTGTATCGTGTCTAGAGCCATGGCATCATAATGATAGTAATAAGAGGTGGATTAATTCGGGTGGGACTGTGTAGGACCTCACTGAAGGCCCAGGCCCACGGCACACCACTGGTTTTAGGAAGCACTTGGGATGAGAATTGATACGATTTTAACGATTCCGATGCCTTATCGATTCCTGCTTATCGATTCGATTCCTTATCGATTCTTTTATCGATTCTTATTGGGCAAGGGGTGAAAAAAAAAGCACAAACGGGTTTATTTACATTAATTTTCTTTTTTATAATTTTCTATAATGCTGCACACACCATATACAGTATGTATACATACACATTTACATTTTTTTAAATAACCAAAAACATTTATACATATTCCTCTTGAACTTAAAATAAAACTTACATAACTTAAATAAAATGTATTCTGTTTAATTTAAACATGTTCCTAGAAATTACAGTGCTCCTTCCTTTTTTTTAAAGGGTATATGAACTGAGCTGCCAAAAATGAAACTAGCAGTGGCAAATACCAAGTGTGCAACCATCAATTGTATGGATCATCAACAATTCTTGTGCAGAAAAATAAGCATGTCTGCTTTCTCCATGAGGATACGCGATCTCTCAGGACTTATTGTGTCTCCAGCCGTGGAGAACACTCTCTCAGATGGGGTGGAGGATGCCTGAACACAAAGATATGACTCAGCCAAACCTGACAGCAGAGGTAAAGTGTCTCTCTTGTGCCACCACCAAAGGGTGGCGTGATTTGTAGAGGGGATGGAGGGCAGACTTCTGTACAGCTGGACCTCTTGATGGACTCTCTGGGCCATGGACTCAGGGAGCTGCTGTTGTTGCAGGGACTGCAGCTCACGGTCCTCCTCTTCAAAGAGTTCCTCCAAGGCTGTCCTTTTACTCTGCTTTACGGCTGGTGTCTGAAATGAAATGGACATAATCAAATGGGTTGGATTAAATTAAATAATCTAAAAAACCATGCCATCTATCATCATCATTTATCAAAATTAGCTGAATTTACATAGTCATCTTCTTCCTCCTCTTCATAACCCTGCCTCTGTGTCTCTCCTTGCTCTGACAACTTGAGAAGAAATTCACCATGTAGGAACCACAGAGCCAGAGAGAAATGTCTCACAAAAATTCGCTACAATCAAAGGGATTGTCAAATTCAGATACCTCATTTGCAGCTGCCTCCGACTTTGCTGCCACTGCTGCTTCCCTGACCCTGTCCCAGATCTCTTCCCTATCCAGTTTTGTTTTAAATCTGGGGTCTAACATGGTGGCCTCCTCCAGGAATGCCTGGACATCAGCATCCTTAAGTTTAAAGAGATGGACAGACATTAGGGGACACCTAGGGGTAAATGTTACTGAATATGAATTTAATTTAGTGTATATGATTAACCATCATATTATTAAAAATAAACTAATAAATGTCAGTCACTGTACCTGGTAGCGTTTTGAGAGATCGCCCCAAATGTTCACTTTAACGCTCCTCACGAATGCAGAGTCCTCTGCCTGCACTGTATAATGTGCCTCCAACTTTTGGAGGATAGGCAGTATCTGGCCACAGGTTGGACTTTTGTCAGAGGAGACAGCAAGTGTGGACATGTAATGCTTGCACATCAGCAGCACAAACTCCTCTGCCTTCCTCAAGTTCTCGTTGCCCATTTTGGCCAGTCTGCAATATATAAAAAATAATATATATATATATATATATTGCTTTATCAAATCTTTTAATCGCTTTAGTCCATAAAGTTTTAAATAAGCCGTATTATTATTATATATTTTTTTTAAACAGTGTTACTTACTTCTCCTTTTCCATGGGTTTTCTAAGCCGTGGTTCTATTGCTGCAGCTTGGATGTCAGAAAACTGCTCGCAGAATCTCTCCATCATTAAAAACAGAGAGTTCCATCTCGTCTTTACATCCAAGAGGAGCATGTGCTTTGGCAGCTCTGAAAGGCAAACACACACATACAAGTTTACAATAAACAATTACAAGTAGTTTATCAATTTAAATTGGTCATAATCTGCTCATTTACATTAACATATGTATGTTGGCGTATTTGGCTATGATATAAAGAAAGTATTTTAAATGTGTTCTGTGAGGAGTAATCGGGTTAACACAGATAACTGATAATAAGGGAAACAAATTAAGTACCATTTGCATAAAAGTAATTGGAATATTAAAGAGGCTTGGTTTATTAAAATTCACAAGAGAGGGTGTTAGAAGTGGGACAAATAAATGCGAATTTTTCTGGGATTAGCAAGGGAAATATCGAATGCGGAATGTTAGTAATAAAACAGATCAAAGGTGACCCCAGTTCAATTAGACAACAACAACAGGAAAGCAACCAGGAATCCGTCAGGCCGACGGGGAGAGTGGCTGTATGATCAATTAAAAGCGTCGAGGCCATCGCTAGGAGGGCCAGGTGCGAAGAGAACTAGGGTCCTGAGTGGTCAGCGGAGGCGTTTACAACCGGTGACCCTCTGAACTGATCTCACTCAGGGGCACCACTCGACACGAGATGTAAACATGGCAACTCTTGTGATATTCAAATGAAGACTTGTTTAATTATGTGTTTGGAGCCCATATCCTCACCATACGGGCCCAAGATGATGTTATTGCGGAGTGAATCAACACAAGCCTGAATTCAGGCCCGGGGTGGGTAATCGGGAGAATCGGGAGAGTTCCCGGTGGGCCGCTTCACTTCTGGGCCGGTCGAGAATTGTATTTGTTGACACCTCGATAGGTCGATCGCGGTCGCTGCAGAGCTCCGACGCCGGTCTGCGCGCATCGGGACGGAGCAAAAAAATAGTCACTTGCACCCCCCCCCCCGTCAACAACTCTTCTCGGCTCGATGCCGGCGCGCGCAAGTATTTGCATTGCATTATCCAATTTTCACTACCATTAAAAAAAGTGGGCTGGTCTTGAGCCTGAAATTCCCGGGCTGAAAAGTGGCCCCACTCCAGCCCTGCCTGAATTCATGTTTGTTAACCTGCCTGTAGATCAATGTTCTTTGATATGATAATGTAATCTATGTCTCCCATATGTTCTGTATCCTGACCCCCGGTTAGAGTGTGTTCTGTGTCACTGCCCACGGGAAGTCTCACCAAGTCTGAAAGAATCATAAAGAGGGTACCCTAAGTACCTGAGAGATAAGAGGAGACACCCGGAGACAGGTCACAGAGGTGACCGAGCTCATCTAAACCAGCTAAGACAACAGTCCTCCTCTTTGAGGGGGAGACAGAGAGTCTCTCCAGAACCTCTCAGGAAGGGAGGGGGGGGGGATGACCCCCCATCAGCACCCCAAAGAGGGACGGATATCCGGTAAAAGTAGGAAGGGCCAGAGGGTATAAAGGCGACGAACAGGGAAAAGAAAAAAAAGAGGTTGTTGAGAGAGTTTTGGAAAAGAGGTTTTTCATATGTTGTGGTTTGCGTCAGGCGTCCGTGAAGAACTCACGGGCGCCTGACGTACTTTGTCTATTTTTCTTCTTTTTTTCTGAAAAAGAAAGAAGAAAAAAGTTTTTAGTTGTTGTGATTTTTGCGTCAGGCTTCCGTGAAGGAACAAACTTGTAATTAGGGTCCGAGCGACAGACGAAGTCTGTCCGAGAGGACCCTATTGAAATTGTTAGAATTCTTATTATTATTAGGGTCCGAGCGACAGACAGACGAAGTCTGTCCGAGAGGACCCTATTGAAATTGTTAGGGGAATTATTATTATTAGGGTCCGAGCGACAGACGAGTGACAGGCAAGATCTACCTATTGAGGCGTTGAGAGGAAACGACTGAGGCTTTTTATTTGGCCTAATTGTAATTGAATGAAATCAAAACACTTTGGTCCAGCTTATAAATTGATGTGACCAGGAGCAAAGCATTGAAGTGCAATATAAAAAGTAGATTGTTAACCGCACACAATATGAACAAGAACAAACACATTTGCAATGAGCAGCTGGATGAACTACCAAAATAAATGTTGTTTATCAACTGAAGTTACAGCACAAGACTGACAACATGATCAGTCAGTGCAACTCATGTAAGTTCATCTTTCATCGTAATGCCATCAAGCCATGTGACTCCAGTCAGTGCTCTGTCTGTGACTGAACTCTGTCTGTGAGCTTGTAGTTAGTTCATAATCACAGACAGCCAGTCTGAGGCCGTCTGTGAGCTGTCTGTCAGTAATCCAGCTCCTGGTCTTTGATTTGGTGATTCTCTCAACTTCACTGAAGAGTTGTTCGGGGCAAATTTGGGATTCATGAAAGTTTTCTCCTCTGGGATTGGTTCTGAACTCGGAGCGTTGGTGATTACACTCACATCAACTCTACAGACATCCTCAGATTTAAATAATTATAATAATAAATATGAGAATCACCATTTGTGACTCCTGCATCTATGCTTTTTCAAAGAGAATAAATACAACTACAATCACTTTCAAGTAAACCAGATTAGTCCATGAGACAAAAAAAAGCTCAACATTGAGGAACAGCAGAAAAGCCGAACTGACGGAGGTAGGACCTGGCAAGTCACCAAGAATCTAGGCTGTCGCGCGTGCCAAGTCGTAACCTGTTAATGCCGTAATGTAAACATTCACAAGAAGGTCCAGGCATTTCAACATTTATTTATTCATGACTTAGTTTTATGACTTTGTACTTTGAACTTCTGTAATATGTGAAGTTATCAATAAAGGTCTTTATGCATTTCACCCTGCGTCCCACCTGTAGTACCACTGCACCCCACAAGAGGGGCACGCCTACCTGTAGGACCACTGTGTACTACATTCCCCTGCACAGCTGACAACACGGCTGTGTAGCAGAACCCGTTTCCAGATTATTATGATATAATATATATGCATCTACACAGGCACGTGCACAGACATTTTGGGGGGCAGGTGCTCAAACCAAAAAAAAGGGCACCCAATGCCAAAAAATAATTCTGAAAGAGTTGAAGCATTAGCATCAATACACTGATGATGCTGTCCTTGACCTGCGTCTCCTCTGGCAGCATCAGACCACTATCTTACATTTTCTTTATGAATAAAGATGAATTATTATATTGCAACAACAGTACAAGCGTTCTGATTGGCGAATGGGTCTTCATGCCAGCCACGTATTGCCCTCCTCGCTGGTCTGATACGGATCCATATTGCCCTCTTACGTCATTTTCAAAATGAGCTATATTGATAGACAGCCGAGGTCCTCAAACTAAGGCCCGCCTCCACATTTGGCCCGGCCCTCTGAACAATACCAGAGAGGCATTATGATTTTTTTCTTCAGTCTGGCCACGCAAATCCTAGACTAGCCCGTTATTTAGAATGGAATAAGAACTCTCTCTCTCTCTCTTTTTCTCTCTCCTCTCTCCCTCTCTTTTTCTCTCTCTCTCCTCTCTCTTTTTTTATCTCTTCTCTCCTCTCTCTCTCTCTCTCTCTCTACTCTAACATAACTAACGTCAGTAAACAGCTGGACGAGGCTTTTAAATCACGGATTTCGTGAGTTTTTGTTTATTCATTTTTTTAGGAAACGTTGGACCAGTTGTGACGTCATGCACTGCGCGGAGGAGGAAGTGGAGTTCTGCCCAAAATAATGTGAGCGGCTACGGCTGCCTGTAATCAGCTAGCTCTATAGCTCAGCGTGATAAGTGTTGGTCCGGACACCCGGAGATGCGTGTTCGATTCCAAGACAAGGCAGCTTTTTTTCATCACTTTTTTTTTTACAATGAATTTACATGACGCGGTCTATACTTCACGTAGGGACACGTGACGCATGAATATGTTCACGTAGTTAAAGCGCCACCTAGTGGCTGAACTGGACTTTCTCGAATCCGCCCCAAACTTGTCGCGCTCGTTACAAGTCACGGCCCGAGTCGAGTCCGACCGGCGCGCCCGGGTCCTCGGCGCCGGCTCCCCCGACCGGCGCGGGTGAGCGAGGACCCGTTCGACGCTGCTTGCAGCTTTAATTATTATTATTGTTGTGTCACGGTCTATAAAAGGTGACGAGGGGGAAGTGACGCGGGGGTTTTTGTTTGGGAGCGCGCTGACAGGCTCCGGTGTTGTGAGCGGCTCAGGACGGCAGCACACCCGCGGCTACTTCGATTGTGGATTTATGCCAACGGGTGGGATCTTTACTGAGGAGACTGCGCAGGAACACTGTCAACTGAGCCAGCCCCGACCGGACTAGGGTGACGTAGCGCGGGGAGTGAACGCGGCGCCTCGCCACGTTTCCGCCTGTTCGGGCCGCTGTTTGCCGGCTTTTTGGGGGGGAGGGGGGGTTTGTGCGCGTGCATGTCGTTTACTTTTGTTTTGCGGAACTGAAAGACTTTGGGGACTGTCGGGATCCGGGGATTATACTTTGTTTTGAGTGGGTTTGATTGTTTGCAGTGTGTGTTCATTTTGGAAGCTTGCTGATGCATTGAATTTTATTTAATATAATAATATTTGAGTTAATGCACTTCGTCTGTGTGTTTTTCTTTTACCACCGTTTGAGCAGACACTTAACACCATTATTCGCAGATCCGCCCATTTCCTCCTTTTGCGAATTGTACCTTTTCCCCCTGATTGATTTATAAGGGCGAATTGTTACAACGTTAAAAAACTACGTCGGGGATCGTATGGTCGTGGATTTTTTAAATGGTTGCCGGTATTTCCAGGCTTGGAAAAGACCTGGGGGGAAAAAATACCGAAGGTTTTTGGAAAAGTCGTGGATATGTGCATTTATGCTGAGTTTTAAATAATTGATATGCTTTTAAAAGAAAGACGCTCAAAATAGAAGCCGGCGTACGCTCTCATGCAAGGGAACGCGCACCGTAGCTGAAAAGTGTGGTTGCCATAGCAACAGTAGTTTAGGGATAATCCACTAAGTGTAGATTTAGCTCGGCTACACGTGGAAAAGTTCTCATTGTTAGTTTAAAAACTAATTTGTTCTCACACTGAGATTTTTCACAAAATGTTTGGTCGTGTAAATTAGTTTTAAAGTCCTGGAAGCCCATTGGTCGAGGCGCGTGTGAACCCCGCACACCTATGGAGCAGCTTTCCAGCGCTGACAGAAGCGCCGACTGTGCGTCCTCCAGGCGCTGCTGCAGGCCATCGACGTGCTGAAGAGGGAGGTGCAGCGGCAGCGCGGCGAGAAGGAGGCGCTGGAGGCCGGCGTGAGGGAGCAGGTGGTGTCGGAGATGATGGAGCTCATCTCTGGGCTTCAGGTGTGTGTGTGTGTGTGTGTCTGTCTTGATGTGTGTGTGTCTGTCTGTGTGTCTGTCTGTATGTGTTTGTGTCTGTCTTGATGTGCGTGTGTGTGTCTTTCTTTATGTGTCTGTGTTTGTGTGTGTCTGTCTTTATGTGCGTGTGTGTGTCTTTCTTTATGTGTATGTGTGTGTCTTTCTTTATGTGTGTCTGTGTTTGTCTTTATGTGTGTGTGTTTGTGTCGATCTTTGTGTGTGTGTGTCTGTCTTTATGTGTGTGTGTGTGTCTGTCTTTGTGTGTGTGTCTTTATGTGTGTGTGTCTATCTTTGTGTGTGTGTGTGTGTCTGTCTTTGTGTGTGTATGTCTGTCTTTATGTGTGTGTGTCTGTCTTTATGTGTGTTTGTGTATGTCTGTATGTGTGTGTGTCTGTCTTTGTGTGTGTGTGTGTGTGTCTGTCTTTATGTGTGTGTGTGTGTGTAGACGTGAAGCCAACGATCCTCTTGTCATTCAATTTTGCAGCTCTAGAATTTTTGAAAAATTGATCGAAGAGCGGTACGAAGACAAGATAACCACCATCCAGAAACACCTCAAGATCTTCTACAGGCAGGAGCTGACGGTGAGGGAGGGGCCTGGAGTTTATGTTGTGGTTATTTACACGCCGGGAAAAGTCTATAAAAAAATCATAGAAATGTGTTATATTATAACGACAGCTCTTTTAATATGTATAGTTATATATATTATATAATATTACATATAAATATAATAATTATACATATATATCAATATATATTTTTTATATATATAAATATATCAATATATATTTTATATATATATGTCAATATATATCTGACCCTTTTTTCTCTTTTTACATTTTTTACATTTCTTTTCTTTTTATTATTAAATACAACTATACTATAATATTATTATGTATTCCTTTATTACAGTTTAATAGCAGGTTATCTACTTTATGCTTCATTGTTAGTTTAAATACGACATTTGATCACTTTTTCATCTATAAACCCCAAAAATGTATACAAAAGTGGTAATGTAAATTTGGTTTAAAGTCCCGGACACCCATTGGTCGACACGTGTATGACCCCTCCTTTAAGTCACTGCCCTCGTAATCTGTTAACGCTTGATCTTTTCCCAGAATGCAACATGTTTCCACGCCGTCGTTTATATATTTTGTGAACATGTTTTTTTCTCCGCAGGAGCGCGACCAGGAGATCGAGGCGTTGTCCGCGGCGCTGGATCAAAACAAGGCGGCCTCCCTTCATCTCATGCTTCGGCCTCTCTTCATCGGCCTCCCTTCATCTCATCCTTCGGCCCCTCTTCATCGGCCTCCCTTCATCTCATCCTTCGGCCTCTCTTCATCTCATCCTTCGGCCCCCCTTCATCGGCCTCCCTTCATCTCATCCTTCGGCCCCCCTTCATCGGCCTCCCTTCATCTCATCCTTCGGCCCCCCTTCATCGGCCTCCCTTAATCTCATCCTTCGGCCCCCCTTCATCGGCCTCCCTTCATCTCACCCTTCGGCCTCTCTTCATCTCATCCTTCGGCCTCCCTTCATCTCATCCTTCGGCCTCCCTTCATCGGCCTCCCTTCATCTCACCCTTCGGCCTCCCTTCATCGGTCTCCCTTCATCTCACCCTTCGGCCTCCCTTCATCTCATCCTTCGGCCTCCCTTCATCGGCCTCCCTTCATCTCACCCTTCGGCCTCCCTTCATCGGTCTCCCTTCATCTCACCCTTCGGCCTCCCTTCATCGGCCTCCCTTCATCTCACCCTTCGGCCTCCCTTCATCGGCCTCCCTTCATCTCATCCTTCGGCCTCCCTTCACCGCCCTCCCTTCATCTCATCCTTCGGCCTCCCTTCATCGGCCTCCCTTCATCTCATCCTTCGGCCTCCCTTCATCTCACCCTTCGGCCTCCCTTCATCTCATCCTTCGGCCTCCCTTCATCGGCCTCCCTTCATCTCACCCTTCGGCCTCCCTTCATCGGTCTCCCTTCATCTCACCCTTCGGCCTCCCTTCATCGGCCTCCCTTCATCTCACCCTTCGGCCTCCCTTCATCGGCCTCCCTTCATCTCATCCTTCGGCCTCCCTTCATCGGCCTCCCTTCATCTCACCCTTCGGCCTCCCCCCGAGGTCATCTGCTGCAGCTCGGCCAAACAGGGATTTTGAAGCACCGCCTCTTTATTCTTTCTCTCTGCTCCCTCTAAATATGCGGCATGATTGTAACAACAACAAAAAAGGAATTTAACATGTTGGGGTTTTTGTTTGTTCTTGTTTTAACAATCTGCGTTGTGATTTGGGGGAAACGAAAAAAAACACACGGAGCCCCGAAGCGTCCTCGTTCACGCTTCCGGCCTCCTTTCCCCCCTTTTTTTTTTTTGTTGCTGTCCCAACAATCCACGTATGCTCGCTTCTCGTTAGCGGCCCGGGACGAGAGCCAGCTGAGTGTTTTATTATTTTTGAATGGCTGGAGACTCTGCCAACAGTTTGGTTGCCGTTGAGTCTCCAAGACGTGTGAGTGTGTGTGTGTGTGAGCACTATGAGCCTGAAAGATTAGTAGGGGGCATCGAAGCCCCAGGCGTAGAGCAAATATATGCTTTTGTAAATACAAACGAGCACGTAAGTAGTGACGAGCTACAGACATCTCACTTTCTCCGCGTCTTGGAGGTCAGCGGGTCGGAGTGACACGCCGGACACACAAAAGGTCCCAGTGACAAGACGACAAAGAGTGTCTTTTTCACTGGGTATTGTTTTTTTATTTGGTGGCACCGACCAAAATTAATTATTCTTAATCAAGCTGCTTATTAAAGCAACAAAAACAAAAAAAGGATGTTGCTTTCTCATCTTTTTTTTTGTACTGGAGATGGTTTTAGAATACACCGTCCATCACAGAATATAGTACACTAGCGTGAGTAAAAGAATACGACAGCTGCTTGTGAAACCCCACCCGCTCTTCTACCACCAGTAAAACAAACCGACACACACCTGCTCCCTGATCTAAGGGGTGTCAGCGGGGTAACCGTGGTGACAACAGGTGTGCTGCTCATCCCACCTTTTATGTGGTTCATCCTCCCGAAGCTCTGAGAATCGGCCTCCTTGTATAATACTGCTTCAGGGAAACCTTCACAAACGCACGGTGACTCCATCGCACTCTCAACCGCACTTATTTCGTTCCTTTCTTTTTCATTGAGACTTCAAAATGTGTCAAATTTCGCAGTGGAGTGGAGTGGGGGGGGCAAGAGAACGGACCTGAACGTATGTGCTTGTTATGGCGTTGTATGAATGCACTGCTTTTCTTCTCTGTACCAGCCATTTGTAAATAGACTTCGACAGGAGGGGATTATGTTGTGTTGTTTTCCCCACCTGCTTTTCCCTCTCTCGTAGCCCGAGCTGTCTTCTGAGTCGACGGTTCCTCTCTCCTTCTGCGTCGTCTCTCTGAATGGCAGAGGCTGTGTGAATCTGTATCATATGAAAATACGTGTAAATGCTGCTTATTCAAAGACACCCTGTAAAGAACACCTGTCCTCGTGGCCTCGATGTAACTACTCCCATTTAAAAAAAGGTGCATTGTTGCGTTTTTAAATTGGCAAAAACATCACTGTCTGGCATCATATTGTGTTTCATATTCACGCTTTAAAAAGTAACGATTGTTGAAGAAGTAGAAGAAGAAAAAGGGGTTGGGGCTAAGCGGCACAGCGGCGTACGGGAGTTCTTGAACGCTACTTGATGTTTGGCTTTGCACAGAGCGGTTCCACGAGTGGAAACGGCGGGGTATGTTTCAAACCTCGTTTGGCTGTGTAAACATGTGCCAGAATGTATCGAGAAATGACAGGCGCTGTCCTCCTGAAGTACTATTGTACTGCTTTAAAAAAAAACGGATCTTGTTTATTTAATTTTTTCTTGTGTTCTCTTACTGCATAATTAGTATATTTCATCTTGGCCCAAGATCACTGCAGGGAAAATCAGAGGCACCCCCTTGCTTCCAAGAAAAAGAAGGGGAAAAAAGGGTTTACGTGATAAAAGAGGATGACTGGAGAACACGGGAATGATTTTAAGACTTCCGAGAATACCGGTGTATTTGGAATGTTTCAGTTGTGTAGGAGTAGGTGAGAGGATTTTTGTCAGTATTTGAAATAAACTTTTACATTAATACGATTTCCTTGTTGTTTTTTGTTGGATGTTAGATCTTACACATAAAGGATGTGCTGAAAGGCAAAATACCTCCATCTGACCACCAGGGGGAAGCACACCATTTCTAGCACGTGACCCTTTAACAGTGAGAGATCGAGAGTTGGCTTTTTCCATCATTCCTAACATAACTGGAAAGTTCTAGTAGAAGCATTAATTGACATGTCTCAGACCGGGGTCGACAAGAAGTCTGGCGCCTTACAGTTAAGTAAATGGGTCAATACACCCTTATGTGAAATATAAAGGTTATGTTTGATGTGTGTGTGTGTGTAACGTGATATATTATATATATAATAAAACAATGTTGGCCATTGACACTGGGTCATAACAGCCATTTATTGCAGAATATAAATGACATCAGTGCGGCCTACATTGAGTCAGAGTTAGCTGTCATTTATGAAACATAAATATATAACATTGTTATTTATGCCACCAGAACTGCTTTACATAGAAAACATATTTCTAAAATACAATGTCATGGTATAAATGGAAAGATGAAAAAACTAAATGTTATTATTATAACTTCTATCTCTTTTATTATTTGTAATTGTGCCCTTATTTGGCTATGAGTATTTCCGTCACTGATACCGCCTAGTCGGTCCGTGGGAACAATCGGGGAAAAATACAAATTATAACCCTTCCTGTTTTTATTTAATTTCGCCTTTAAGAATCACCAGGATTCAGATTAATCTTATTTTTTTTCCTCCCCTAATTTATTTTATATGCCAAAAAAAAGAAAATAGCCGTTGGTTTAAAATATATTCGATGACGTGATGCGCAATGTGATGACGCAGCCATTCCGCTGGATGTCTATGAGAGGGACGCTGCGCAGACTCACTTCCAAACTAGCCAAACGGGCACTAAAGGAGAACAGAGTGCAAGTAGATGTTAAGTTATCTAAAGCAGAGGGAAAGGGCATCATCAAGGAAAGTATCAACAGGGTATGGCAACGACAATGGGACCAGGAGACGAGGGGGAGACACTTGTACTCAATTCAGAGTAAAGTGAGCGGGGTAAAAGTCAGGGGAGGAAATAGGAGGGAAGAAGGCACAATGGCAAGATTGAGGATAGGGCACAGTTATTTATGCAGCACATTATTTGTGATGGGGAAACACCCAACTGGACTCTGTGAGCACTGCCAGGCACCAGAAACTGTACAACATGTTGTCACCACATGCAATAAATACAGGGCAGAAAGGAAGGACATGTTGGAAGAAATGGAGAGACTAGGGATGAAGGGAAGAGAGCTAGGAAGTATATTGGAGTGGGGGTCTAGTGGTCTGGGAAGAGGGTGCTTCATGCATTTTTTGCGAGCAACAGGACTGATGGGGAAAGTGTAGTAACTGGGAACCGGAAGATGGCAGTAGTGCAACTTATAGGATGCAAGCTGCCGTAAAACACCACAGAAGAAGAAGACTCACTTCCGCCATGGTGCTGGAGAACGACACGAGGCAGCTCATGGGCCGGTTCCTGGCAGACTTTACGGGACTTTCGAAAGCCCAGTGGCACGAAAGCAGAGAGCTGACTACGATGAAAAGGGTCGTGAAAGACGTTTTGGAGAAGCATAGATACGCGTACAATGGTAGGTAGTGAGGAGTGAGTGTGTCTGTGTGTGTGTGTGTGTGGGGGGGGGGGGGACATTAAGTAACTGATAGCTGTTCATAACCTTCACCTTTATTTATTTAAATTGCTAATTGATTCCTGTATCAGGGTAAACTTCACTACAACAGAGATGTGTATAAAAGTACAGTCAGTCAAAGTAGGCCTATTACCGTGTGAATTCAAGCAGATGATGCCTATCATTTCAGTGGATAATTCTTCAAACTAATTGGAATCTAGGGACAAACATGTACAGATTTGTCATGTTTTATTTCCATATGGTGTGTATGTGGATTGCAAAGAAGAAGGCTACTTCTGACAAAGATAATTGAGAATTTAGCATACCTAGCGAGGAGAATTTAATTGCAACTACTACATGAAGCTATGCTGTGAAGGTAAGGCAAAATCACACAATTAAATTTACATATACCATCTCGACTTCAGCCAGAAGGCGGAGGCTCCTGTCGCGATTGTGGAGGTATCGCAGTTTCCACATGGGGTGGAGAAAGGGGTAAACAATGGACAACAAGAGGGCAAGAAGTGCATTCATTTTGTCAGTTTAAGGGTTAGGGTATCGCAAGCAGATTTGCATACGTCACTCCCGGCTTAATTTCGCGGGTGCCGTGAACAGATTTGCGTCCGTCACTTCCGCCAAGTGGTTAACGTAAGTGTTCCATTTGAGACAGCACTTATCAGCGACGCAGTGCACTGCAATACAGTGCACTGAATTGTAGTGCACTGCATTGCAGTGTACTTCGTAAAGTGTGTGGTAGTAGACACAGCCCTTCATTCCGGCTCTGCTGCAGGACACAAGCTCTCCCAGCTGAGCGTGCCTGACTCCACCTGTCTGACAGGAGGCAGCGCGTGAGGCTGGGGAAGCACGTCTCTGACTCCAGGACTATAAGCACCGGTTCCCCTCAGGGCTGCGTTCTTTCCCCTCTGCTCTTCTCCCTGTAGACCAACAGCTGCACCTCCAGTCACCAGTCCGTCAAGCTCCTGAAGTTCGCGGACGACACCACCCTCATTGGGCTCATCTCTGGGGGGGACGAGTCCGCTTACAGGTGGGAGATTGATCATCTGGTGACCTGGTGTGGGCAGAACAACCTGGAGCTAAATGCTCTGAAGACAGTGGAGATGGTCGTAGACTTCAGAAGGAACCCAGCCCCACCCACCCCCATCACCCTGAGGGACTCCCCAGTCGACACTGCAGAGTCCTTCCGCTTCCTGGGCACCATCATCTCCCAGGACCGTTCCAAAAGAGCTCAACAGAGGATGTACTTTCTGCGGCAGCTGAAGAAGTTCAACCTGCCAAAGACAATGATGGTGCACTTCTACACCTGCATCATTGAGTCCATCCTCTTCTCCTGCATCACCATCTGGTCCGCTGCTGCCACTGCCAGTGACAAAGGCAGACTGCAGCGTGTCATCCGCTCTGCCAGAAGGTGATTGGCTGCAATCTGCCATCTCTACAGGACCTGTTCGCCTCTAGGACCCTGAGGCGGGCAGGTAAGATTGTGGCTGGGTCACATACTCTTTGAGGTCCTTCCCTCCGGCAGGAGGCTGCGGTCCATCAGGACCAAAACCTCACGCCACAAAACCAGCTACTTCCCGGCTGCCGTTGGCCTCATGAACAAGGCCCGGACCCCCACCTGACGTGGTCACCTCCCCTCCCCCACACCTCAAGCCTGTGTTATGCTCACACTACTTTGCACACTGTACATTGCACATGCACTTTTGCACTCCTGCCCTGCTTTTTGTTTTGTCTTGTAGAACTTATTGTGTTTGTATGTTTTATGTTCATTTTATGTTCACTGTATGCACCTATACACCAGAACAAATTCCAGGTAGGTGTAAACCTACTTGGCAATAAATACAATTCTGATTCTGATGTACATTTACTTAATGTTACTTTAAATGTACCATCATCATAGTTATTTGACACCCCCCCCATGCCTTAATGTTCCCTGTTTTTTCTTTTAGGGATGATCAACAAATTGTCATTGGATGACAGAAATGATGACACCAGCTTTGTTAGAGAAGTAGCCAAGAGCCTCTTTGTGGACGGGACCACAAACTGGGGCCGGATCGCCAGCCTGGTGGCCTTTGGGGCCGTGGTGTGTCAACACCTGAAGGAGAAGAACTGGGGGAACTGTGTGGAGCTGGTGGGCCAGGAGATCTCTACGTACCTGCTCTCTGACCAGCGGGACTGGCTGGTCAAAAACAATGCATGGGTGAGTTGTGACTAATGGCTGCATGACAGGATGCAAGGGGGTGTGGAGGAGGAATAACTGGTTGCGTAACAGCTTTCATTGTGCAACACAAGATTCCCGTCCAATATATTTATATTATCTTTTCCAGGATGGCTTCGTCGAATTCTTTCGGGTAGCCGACCCAGAGTCCACAGTGAGGAACACACTCATGGCCGTCGCTGGATTTGCTGGCATTGGGGCTACACTGGCCCTGTTGATAAGGTGAATCTTTGGACACTCGGAGACATTATTTTCAATCGGTGGACGACAAGTCCAACCTTTCCTCCTACTTTTTGAAAATGGACTTTGATGGACATACCTTTCCTGGAGACCCGGATTGTGCTGGTCGTAGTTAAAGAGAGGAGGAGGAGGAGGGAGGGTGATATTGTTCCTCCAGAGAATGAAAGAAGATGATGATAAATTGCACACGGTCTGGTTGTAAGCTAACAAAATCTGTATAGATTTGAAGCAATAAAAATAACTATTTACACGGCTTGACCTTTTTGATGTCGTCTCACTGCAACGGGGAATTTTTTTGCACGCGCCAGCCCTCGCTCTAAGCACTAACAAGTTGTCACACCTCCGCACACGAGCTCTTGATGTTTATTCACGCCACAGCCCGAGTACTTTCCTAGAAATTTGATGAGGATGTGGCAGCCTGAGCTCTGAGCTCTCGGCTGCATCCGTCTTAACAAACTGGTTAGGAAGGCTGGCTCCATCATCGGCTGCCAGCTGGAGCACCTGGAACAGGTGGTGGAGAGGAGGACGTTGAAGAAACTGCTGTCCATATTGGACCACCCGGACCACCCTCTCCACCACCTCCTCCAGGGACAGAGGAGGACTTTCTCCAGACGTCTCCTCACGCTCCGCTGCCACAAGGACAGATACAGGAGAACATTCCTGCCGAATGATCACCTCTTGCCAGATCATAGTGCAATAACTACAATAATAACTTAATATTTACACTGTTGATCTGCACTTCACACACTTCATTTACACTACACACACTTTGCATTTTGCACACTGTCTATATTTAATATTTTAATATTTAATTTAATTTGTCATTAGTATTGTATTGTGTATGCATATATGTTGTATAGATACATATATATTTTTATTTTATATTTTACTTTGTATACGTCTTGTATACATCTTTATCTTTCATCCCTGTTTTTTATTTTTTATTCTTGTGTGTTTAGTTTATTGGTGCTGCTACTGTGGTGGTGGTATCTGCAAAAGAGCTGGTGCACAACAGCTGAATGCAGCAGTACCAGCTAGAATGAGAAACTGGGGTAAAAAAAACTGTTCACAACATCCTGAAAATTGCACATTGCTGTCCACTTCCTGGGTTGAAACATTTAAATTCTACCTAGAAACTGATGACTTAATCAGGTTTGCATTTTAAGATATATCTCTTTACATATTTAAACAAATGTGACGTATTTGATTGGGTACTCCTCGGATGCTCTTGTCTATTTTGGGTGTGTTTTGCTCTCGCGGCTCTGGACTGTAGCTCCCATCTGGTGCACTCTCTCGTGTAACATTTAAAAACCAGGAATAAAATAATATTTTTGCACTCATCTTCATCCTAAAAATCTTCAGCGCCTTGACTCTATAAAAACCTCATCCTTGGTGATGGAAGCGGGGCTGCGCCCTTGTTTGTGCAGATCCTCCCCGTTGTCTCGGGTTACAGGACAAACACGAGCGGGCTCGTGAGGAAATGGGAGTAGTGGCGCTCCATGGCGACGATCCACAGCAGACCTCCCCGAGTCCTCTCCTGTTGGCCCTCCACCGTGGTTACCCACCCCCTTGCACGGTTCATTGTGAAAAACGGGCCGCTCCGCAGTTGGGGGAATTGATGCTAAGGCAATAGCGTCTAGCAGTTTGCAGCACCATACCCAAGTGGATTGCGGGGGGGGGGGGGTGCAGTGTCTTGGGGCTGAATATGCTAAGTGTAGTAAGTCTTTGGTATTGGAGCCATACGTGCATTATTTTATCCTCTACCTAGTATTTTAAAGCCTTAATGGTGCCAATATATCCATCAGGATGGAGAGTCTTCATCTTTAGGGCCTCAATAATGTCCGTAATACTGAAAATGAAACTATCAGCTGTCAACGGGCTATTTACCAGGAAATTGTTAGGCGTTGCCAACTCTGGTGAGATGGACGAGTCATCTTTCAGAGCAGCGACAACCTGACAACTTGATAAGGAATTTGTTTGCAACATTTTTCCTTCAAGACGTGACGGAACTCTAGGTTTTTGTTTCTTTGTTTGTACCAACTTAAAGTCACAAAGCTATATATATATATATTAGGACTGGGCACGTTAACGCGTTAATCTTGCGTTAACGCATCAAGTAATTAACACCGACAATTATTTTATCGCGCATTAACGCATGTTTTTTCTTCTTCTTTTTTATTTATTTTTCCTAGACAAAAGAAAATACATAGACATAACACCTAGAGGACAATAAACAATGCAGACGACAACACAATGGACATATCATAAAGTCAGAGTATTTGTGGGGGGAAAAACAACAACAACAACAAAAACATAATAATAATAATTAGAAGGAGAAGAAGAAAGATTTATTATTGTAAAAGTGTGTTGCTCACAGGCTTTTATTTTGTAAAAGTCTGCTTCTGCTTGCTGTGGAGCCGGAAAAGAAAGTCATTCACGGTTTAACAAACATGGAGAATCTCAACAAATGACGGCAGGTATGAGACTCAAGACACACATCACACGGAGAATACACGAGCTGTATGAAAAGGAGAGGACTGCAAAAGCGACAGCTTCACAACGTGCTGTTGCTCTCATGGGGACGACTGGACATCGGGGGACCAGACGTCCTCTTTCTCCGGACATGTCCTGCTTTTGAGCCCTAAAAAATGCGTCCGGCAGGGATTCCAAAAACGTCCGGGATTTTGCTTCGTCGGATATTCGTGTTTCTCTGGGTTTTCATAAACTCGTATTTACCCCTTACAAGTTTTGGAAATGGTATCTCCCTTCTTACGTGAGCTCTGACGGTTTAGAGGACAGTCATTGGTCGACCGATCTCAGGGTTGCCAGATACACGATAATTAGGGTCCGAGCGACAGACGAAGTCTATCCGAGAGGACCCTATTGAAATTGTTAGGGGTATTATTAGGGTCCGAGCGACAGACGAAGTCTGACCGAGAGGAACCTATTGAAATTGTTAGGGGTATTATTAGGGTCCGAGCGACAGACAAAGTCTGTCCGAGAGGACCCTATTGAAATTGTTAGGGGTATTATTAGGGTCCGAGCGACAGACGAAGTCTGTCCGAGAGGACCCTATTGAAATTGTTAGGGTTCTTATTATTAGGGTCCGAGCGACAGACGAAGTCTGTCCGAGAGGACCCTATTGTTATTGTTAGGGGAATTATTCTTCTGATTTTTATTGTTAGGGGAATTATTCTTCTGATTTTTATTTTTGAACATTGGGGGCATATTAGGGGTATGTATCATATCCCAAAACTCACCAAATTTGGCAAGCTTGTCAGGCTTGGTGAAAATAGCCAGATGACATGGACCTCGAAATTCGGCTTTCAAAAATTGCTCTCTAGCGCCACCTGGAAGTTTGACCGGCGACGCCCCTCACCCAGTTTGTTCAAATGACTAGCTTTTTTTTTCACAAGTCCACTTGGACCTGCTCTACAAAAAAGCCTCTCAGGACCCTAAGCTCCGCCTACTTAAATTTTCCGCCATATTTTGTTGTTGTGAAAAACACATCAGAGGCGTTTGCGCCGACATACGGGGTCCAATTCAAACCAAGCATATTGGAGATAATGATCATGGAAGCTATAGCATCTAAGATCTATCATCTTATTTCAAATATATCATTGTGGTAAGGATCTATGGCCCAGCGAACATTTTAGGGGCGTGTCCTGTTTTGTAATGCTCATAACTTCAACACTATTGGGAAAAAAATAACAGACTGTCAGGATATGTGCAGAAGGGAGCCTGAAACATTCACAGCAAATTTCGTGTAATTTGAACCGTAGGGGGCGCTACAATAATTCACCAAAGTTGGCCGTTTTTTGGCGTTTTTTGCTTGATTTGGCCCTTTTCCACTTTTTCCCCATCGATTATTTCTCCCACAAAACGCCAACAGAATCGGCTAAAAATCAGTTTTATAGAATCTCAAGACTTGAATAATGAACACTGTGAAAAAAAACGGACTTTTCGTCGGTAGGAAATTTTCGGTTTTTTACTGCCAATAATTTTTTACTTTCTGTGATTTCTTTATGTTAAAAACTATTGCTTAAACTCATCCAATACTAACGCAAAAAATCATGTGTGATGCCAGTCAAGGCCTGAACACATTCACACGAAGAAACAAGCACATTTCTTCCAGGAACACCTATTGATCACCTATTGAGAAGTAAAATAACCATAATTTATTCACTTTCACGATAGGCTTGCTTCTCTTAGTCGGTCAATCAGATCGGCTTCAAATTTGTAACACACAATCCAAACATTGTCATGATGTCAGCCCCCAAAGCATTTTACGTTCGGTGTTACACTATTGCTGTGCCAACCCATTCTTCGCATCAAACAACGAAGGGGCTTTGAGGACTAAACATGCTCCTGTGAAAATACCCTTGGCAAACATATTAAGAATCAAAGATGTAGTTACCAGATAGGATTTTTATTCTTCAAAAATGGTAATTTGGCTCCATAGCGCCACCTACAAATTTTCAATTAGGCAGCCCCGGTGCTACGTTTGACCTACATTTATAAAGCTGGGTAGGTATATGTAACACATGTAGACGGAAAGAAAAGTCTCTTGGCACCATGCTCTAAACTGTACCGGATGTCGCCAATATTGATTTCTGTTACTGTGTCACATTTAGTCACTTCCACCTCCAGGCATCCACCTGCGTTTCATACTCCAGGCCAACAGGTGGCAGTAATGCACCAAATATATGGATGCAAACCGCTGTGAGTGCATCAAGAAAAAGAAGGAGACCACAGGCTGCAGGCCTCTTCTCTCTCTTCTCTCTCCTCTCTACTCTAACATAACGAACGTCAGTAAACAGCTGGACGAGGCTTTTAAATCACGGATTTCGTGAGTT
Source organism: Pseudoliparis swirei (assembly GCF_029220125.1). NCBI lineage: Eukaryota > Metazoa > Chordata > Actinopteri > Perciformes > Liparidae > Pseudoliparis > Pseudoliparis swirei. Next base: position 21,609,956 of record NC_079394.1, on the reverse strand, counting down.
TTTGTTTATAGGGACACATGATGCATGGATATGTTCACAGACTCAAAGAGCCACCTAGTGGCTCAACTGGACTTCCTTCAGTCCGCCCCAAATTTTTCTGCCCAAAATAATGTGAGCGGCTACGGCTGCCTGTAAACCAGCTGGCTCATAGCTCACCAAGATAAGTGTTGGTCTGGACACCAGGAGATGTGTGTTTGATTCCAAGACAAGGCAGCTTTTTTTCATCACTTTTTTTTTTACATCGAATTTACATGACGTGGTCTATACTTCACGTAGGGACACACGACGCATGAATATGTTCACGTAGTTAAAGCGCCACCTAGTGGCTGAACTGGACTTTGTCGAATCCGCCCCAATCTTGTCGCGCGCTACATAAGTCGCGGCCCGAGTCGAAACCGTCAGCTTCGACCGCGTAGCTGGCGCGGGTGACGAGACCGTTCGACGCTGCTTGCACCTTTAATTATTAGGGTCCGAGCGACAGACGAAGTCTGACCGAGAGGAACCTATTGAAATTGTTAGGGGTATTATTATTCTTCTGGATTTTTATTTTTGAACGAGCGACAGACGAAGTCTGACCGAGAGGAACCTATTGAAATTGTTAGGGGTATTATTAGGTCCGGCGACAGATAAGTCTGACCGAGGAACCTATTGAAATTGTTAGGGGTATTATTATTAGGGTCCGAGCGACAGACGAAGTCTGACCGAGAGGAACCTATTGAAATTGTTAGAATTCTTATTATTCTTATTCCGCTTTTTATTTTTACTCTTTGACCGCATATTGGGGGTACGCATCATATCCCAAAACGCACCAAATTTGGCAAGCTTGTCAGGATTGGTGAAACTAGACGATGGACACTGACCTCGAAATTCGGCTTTCAAAATTGCTCTCTAGCGCCACCTGGAATTTTGACCGGCGCCCCTCACCCAGTATGGTCAAATGACTAGCATTTTTTCCCCCAAGTCCACTTGGACCTGCTCTACAAAAAAAGCCTCTCAGGACCCTAAGCTCCGCCTACTTAAATTTTCCGCCATATTTTTTTTGGTGAAAACACATCAGAGGCGTTTGCTCCGACAGACGGTGTCCAATTCATACCAAACCTATTGGAGATAATGATCATGGAAGCTATATCATCTAAGATCTATCATCTCTTTTCAAATATATTATTGTGGTAAGCATCTATGGCCGAACGAACATTTTAGGGGCGTGTCCTGTTTTGTAATGCTCATAACTTCGACACTATTGGGAGAAAAAAATAACAGACTATCAGGATATGTGCAGAAGGGAGCCTGAAACATTCACAGCAAATTTCGTGCAATTTGAAACGTAGGGGGCGCTACAATAATTCACCAAAGTTGGCCGTTTTTATGTTTTGTCGCTTGATTTGGCCCTTTTCCACTTTTTCCCATCGATTATTTCTCCCACAAAACGCCAACAGAATCGGCTAAAAATCAGTTTTATAGAATCTCAAGACTTGAATAATGAACACTGTGAAAAAAAACGGACTTTTCGTCGGTAAAACATTTACGTTTTTTTACTGCCAATAATTTTTTACTTTCTGTGATTTCTTTATGTTAAAAACTATTGCTTAATCTCATCCAATACTTTCCCAAAAAATCATGTGTGATGCCAGTCAAGGCCTGAACACATTCACATGAAGAAACAAGCACTTTTCTTGGAGGAACACCTATTGATCACCTATTGAGAAGTAAAATAACCACATTTTTCTCCCCAAAATAATGTGAGCTACTGACTGGCTGACTGTAAACCAGCTGGCTCATAGCTCACCATGTTAAGTGTTGGTCTGGACACCTGGAGATGCGTGTTCGATTCAAGACAAGGCAGTTTTTTTTCATCACTTTTTTTTTTACATTGAATTTACATGACGTGATCTCTACTTCACGTAGGGACACACGACGCATGAATATGTTCACGTAGTTAAAGCGCCACCTAGTGGCTCAACTGGACTTCCTTCAGTCCGCCCCAAATTTGTTTGACTCGCCCGTTATTTAGAATGGAATAAGAACTCTCTCTCTTTCTCTCTCCTCTCTCTCTTTTTCTCTCTCCTCTCTTTCTTTTCTGTCTCTCTCTCCCTCTCTCTACTCTAACATAACTAACATCAGTAAACAGCTGGACGAGGCTTTTAAATCATGGATTTCGTGAGTTTTTGTTTATAGGGACACATGATGCATGAATATGTTCACATAGTTAAAGCGCCACCTAGTGGCGAAACTGGACTTTGTCGAATCCGCCCCAAACTTGTCGCGCTCGTTACAAGTCGCGCCGAGTCGAGTCCGACCGCGTGCCCGTGCCCTCGGCCTGGCGGGCGGCGTCACGCCGCTCGACCGCGGGTGAGCGAGGACCCGTTCGACGCTGCTTGCAGCTTTAATTCCGCTTCTTATTTTTGTACATTGGGGGCATATTGGGGGTACGTATCATATCCCAAAACTCACCAAATTTGGCAAGCTTGTCAGGCTTGGTGAAAATAGCCGGATGACACCGACGAAATTCGGCTTTCAAAAATTGCTCTCTAGCGCCACCTACAAATTTGCCGGCGACGCCCCTCACCCAGTTTGATCAAATGACTAGCTTTTATTTTTCCCAAGTCCACTTGGACCTGCTCTACAAAAAAGCCTCTCAGGACCCTAAGCTCCGCCTACTTAAATTTTCGGCCATATTTTTTTGTGTGAAAAACACATCAGAGGCGTTTGCTCTGACAGACGGTGTCCAATTCATACCAAACCTATTGGAGATAATGATCATGGAAGCTATATCATCTAAGATCTATCATCTTTTTTCAAATATATTATTGTGGTAAGCATCTATGGCCGAACGAACATTTTAGGGGCGTGTCCTGTTTTGTAATGCTCATAACTTCAACACTATTGGGGGAAAAAAATAACAGACTGTCAGGATATGTGCAGAAGGGAGCCTGAAATATTCACAGCAAATTTCGTGCAATTTGAACCGTAGGGGGCGCTACAATAATTCACCAAAGTTGGCCGTTTTTGGCCGTTTTTCGCTTGATTTGGCCAGTTTCCACTCTTTCCCCATCGATTATTTCTCCCACAAAACGCCAACAGAATCGGCTAAAAATCAGTTTTATAGAATCTCAAGACTTGAATAATGAACACTGTGAAAAAAAACGGACTTTTCGTCGGTAGAAAATTTACGTTTTTTTACTGCCAATAATTTTTTACTTTCTGTGATTTCTTTATGTTAAAAACTATTGCTTAATCTCATCCAATACTTCCCTAAAAAATCATGTGTGATGCAAGTCAAGGCCTGAACACATTCACACGAAGAAACAAGCACATTTCTTGGAGGAACACCTATTGATCACCTATTGAGAAGTAAAATAACCAAATTTTCTGCCCAAAATAATGTGAGCTCACTTGCCTGTAAACCAGCTGGCTTATAGCTCACCATGTTAAGTGTTGGTCTGGACACCTGGAGATGTGTGTTCGATTCCAAGACAAGGCAGCTTTTTTTCATCACTTTTTTTTTTTACATTGAATTTACATGAGGTGATCTATACTTCGGTAGGGACACACGACGCATGAATATGTTCACGTAGTTAAAGCCCCCCATTTCCC